>NC_136419.1:129760000-130445000 GCF_052625555.1 Lactuca saligna | reverse complement strand
AGAATATGTCAACACGATAGGTTATGAACCTAAAGTCGTGTGCTAGTGAAGAACTTCAGGTTTTATTCTTGACTAGTTCTTGAGACTTTCAAGACCCTTAAGACTCTGACTATCCTCTTGACATATAAGACTTTCTTGTTAGATATTCAAGAGATAGTGTGGATTCTAATCAAGACAAACACTTCACACAATTTGTTTCAGTTGGTCTTTGTTTTATCCAAAACATCACAACTTACCAATTTCAAATGTACGAGAGTAGAAAACTTTTACTCCTACATTTGACAAGTGTTTTAAACCTTCTTTAAGACATGTCACTCAAGTTAAATTTTTAGAGTATAACTCTAAGAATTGTTTTGGAACAATGTATGAATCATCTGCTTGATTTAACCACTTCAACAATTCATAGCTCATCTTCTTAGCTATCAGAATGCACTTAGAGGATGAACTATAATAAGGTCTCTAAATCATTAAGATGATCATATAACATCATACTAAAGTACTCTCCCATCTTTTCAGATTTGAGAAACTTGTATCCTTCTGCCTAATTTGATTCTTCTTATTCGCTCTGCCATACATTGAAACCTTTTCTGATGTCTCAGAATTACACTTAACCTTTAAGTATAACCATATTTATTGAGCTTTAGTAATTATGACGAATAATCTTATCGATCTTTTGCAGTGGACTTGACCAGTGCACACACATGTGTACTCGATCCCTTAGTCCTTTACTTGACTCAAACATCCATGTGAACAAGTAGTTAGTCTTAATTTTTCCAATGCTTGAAAGTTCTCATTCATCATGCTATACAACTTGCATGATTCCAAGTTCCGGTCCACTTGAAACTTGGGTGATGAGACTCTTTCCTTATTTGATAAATTTAGACACTACCACAACCGAAAGAATCAAATCCATTTTTCCAATATTACTATCAATGGAATCTTATAAGCACCAACTTTTCACAAATACCATTGTAAGGATACTTAAAATAAGTAAATCAAAACCTTTTTCTTTTATTTTAAAACTTTGCGGAAAAACTTATCCTTACAATCCATATGAAAACCTTGTTGTTATCTATTCCTAAGCAATATAAATATCATAACTCTTAAGTAATAACCCAAAATTATGATCACCAAACCATGCGATTGAAATCCATCTTTGCGATCAGAATCAATATGTACTTAATAGAGTTAGACAATGGACTTTTCCTGAAGTAGAGCCAAACTTATTGACTTTCACATCCTTAGGTAAATTTGGCAGCTTTGCAACCAATGCCCCTTCCTTTGGCAATAGTTACCTATGGACCCTTGATAATGGGACTATCTCATACTTAGCCTCTCTCTTTACCATTTGGTCAACTGAGTTGACGATGGCCGATCCCTTTCCATTGGGAAGAGAGAGGTTTACTGGATATCCAATATCATCATTATCAATGTCCACAGCGTTTTAGGAAGTTGATCTTAGCAAATAGATAAGATCATTAACGGTCTTGTATTAGTTTGTTTCATAGGATTCCCAAAAGATCTCACTATGTAACTTAGAAAGTAGTTGAGCCACCAACTTTATCAAGACTTTGACACCCAACTCTCCCATCTTGTCAATATGTGACTACATCTCCAAGGTGTGATCACACCTAGACCTTGCCTTGCCAATAGGTCTTGAGTGACGTTAAACTTTTCAAGAGCTTGTGGGTTAGGGAGAATAATTTGGAGGAGGTAAAAGAAGTATGATTTCCATGGGACATCATCTTCATTTAGGAAAGCTTGTTTCAAGAGATTTAGGAAGATCATAAATGTCTAAACCAGACATCTTTTTGGGAGATATTCAAGATAGTTGATTTAAAGTCCTTAATATAACACCCAATATGAAATATTAAGGCTAGGACCCATCAAACTATTTTATAACTTAGAAGAGGGATGTCGTAATCCAAGCTATAAAATATTTGAAGGTAGGTGAATGACGATTCACCAATTTCCACGAAGATAAACGAAACGTATTATTAGGTTTTAATTGGTTTTGAAACTCCTTGATCTTTGAGATTCATTGAACTTTTCAATGGCATGTTTCAATATCTAGTGTGCCCTTCAGGTTTTGTGACTGGGATGCCGAAGATCAAAAAACAAGGTGTGAAGTAACCATGCAAATATACTGGATACCCTTAATATTTACCCCTTAATCGATATGCCGGTTAACCACACACACTACACCTATGATAAATATTAAGTTACCCTTTGCCTACCTTGTTAAGTCCAGGTTAGTGTGCCGGTTAACCACACACACTCCACTAACAACTTAAGCAAATTGTAAAGTATAATTTCATGGGTTAGCACCTTATTCACTTTTTCCTAAGTAACTAAGATTGGGTATTTATAAAATCTTTAGTTACTTAGTATTTATCATTAATACTTTTAATGAAGGGAGAATTATAGTCCTTGTCCTACCCGTTCGGCTAACGAGCCTCCACCAGTCAAGGAAGCGGTGGGTGAGAGTGGACACCCATTAAACTCCCATTTTATAAGCAGTAACCTTATACCCCCCTTATAGACCGGCTTCGTGAATGAGGCCTACTAACGGTAAGACTGACTTTACTCTTATACACATAGACACACACACACACACACACACACACATATATATATATATATATATATATTATTAACTTATAATATTATAAAGTATAAGGGTTGAATTTTAACTTTTAAAATTCTAAAGGGCTAACTTGGAATTAAAGTATTCATAAGTGAAACTTTTCAAATTCCAAAACTTGAGGGCATGTTTTGAAACTATTCAAAACTAATTAATTCCATAACTTATGAATTTAAAGTAGTTTTAATTAAAAAACTCTTCAAGTTCCATAACTTGAGGACATGTTATGGGAGACTTTAAACTAATTAAAAGAATGTAACTTTTCTTTATTCTATAACTTGTGGAATTAATTAAGGTTACACTTTTAATTACTTAATGAAGTGACTCTTGAACCTCCCTAACTTTGAGGACAAGACTCTTCATTTTTGTAACCATTGCCAAGATTTATGAGTTTGATGAAACTTACATGTGACTTTTCATATAACTTGAGGACAAGTTACAAAAACACATGTTAGAATCAACTCTTAGATTAAAATGTATTGAAAACACATAATCAACTAACTTTTCTATTAATCTAAGCAAGTCATAAGAACAAGATAATTCGAATCAAACTTTTTCATGTAATTACTCTTAATCTTAAACTAATACAAAACATGAATCTGTTGACAATTATCTTTGAAATTGGATTAGCATAAACATTACCACATCAAAAACAAGTTTATAAGTTCAAGAACATCTTAGGGTAATGTTCCTAGTCCAATTCTAGCCAAAAAGTCGAATTTATGTTGTTTGGGGGTCCAACTCGTCGAGTGCACGAACCAAATAGGCGAGTTGGATCATTTTGATCACTTTTTAGGCATGGACTCGCCGAGTCTCCAGATGCACTCGCCGAGTTTGATGCCCAGATAGCAACAACTTCGATTTTTTAAGCAATTTTGCAAGTATAACAAGTAAACAAGCCTAGGCTCTGATACCACTGTTGGGTTATGAGCATTCTAACACTCCTAAATGTACATGCAAACCTAAATACCTTAGATCTATGTTTTCTCTATTATACATGCAAATAAGAACTTTCCAAGGTATTCATCCTAACTAGCATAATAACATGATTCATGTGAATATATCAAGTTAGAATTACATACCTCTTTGATGTAGCTTATCTTCATGAAGCTTGAGTGCCTAGTGCCCCAAGTGTGACACCTAAATGGTTCACACAACATCATATGCACTTGGAAATACTTGAGAGAATTCCACACTTCATGAGAATCGGCTAGCCCTTCTCTAGATGATACTAGTGGCCGATTTCTTGAGCCATGAGATTGTTTTATATGGTGGCTATTAGGGTTACACCATGTAACTCATGACTTCACCCATTTCTTATGATCCATTGATTTTAACCTCCATGGAGTATCCATGGGCACCCCACGGACTTAGTCCAACATAAGGAATTTTGGATCACAAGCCCACATATATAAGAATGAATGATTTACGCAATCAACCCATATATTTAATTAGTCTCCTTTTGATCACTTAATTAATTCCAAATTAATTATTTATTAATACTAATTAAATAACCTTATTAACATATTAGAACTTATAATATATTAACAAACCTTAAGTGTTATTTCTTCATTTTAGTCTATCCAAATGCATGATACCATGCAACCCAAATGGGCCATGCCAGGTCGGGTCAAGTCTTACCAATTATAGTTATGGACTTAGACATTAATCCAACAGGTATCTCCTGGCTGATGTCATTGAGGGAGACGGGAAGAGTGTGAATTTTGATAACTCCATCATTTGCTGAATATTCCACATCAAATGAACGTGTCTCATTAGATGGATCTACTACAAACTCATTAGCAATTTGTTCAGGAAAGAGTAGTTCCACGAAAGTTGGAGTAACAGCGGAAGCATCTCTAGACATAAACTATATTTCAATAGGAGTAACAGGATTAGCATCAGCATCTGGAGCATCATGTTGAATGTGAGATTCTGGACTACTAAGTGGAACAGATGACTCCCCCTGAGGTATTGAGGAGGATACCGGTGGAGGTCGGTAAACAACTTCTTCGTCTTCATCTTTAGGAACAATCTTCGAGCCAGAGGAAGAACCAGACGAACCATCTTAAGACATATTTAAGGATTTGAATAACGATGTGTAATCAAATTTCCAATCAGGACCCACTCGAGCATCCATTTCATTTTCCTCCAACCAGCGCACGTCAAAAGATTCAACAATCTGCTTCATCTTCATATTGTAAACAATATATGTCGTGCATGCAACATACCCCACGAAGTAACAATCATCGGCTTTGGCATTAAATTTTGGGTTGGAAAATAGGTGAAGAAGGGTCCAAGGATAACCAAATACACGGAAGTGGCTGACAGAAGGCTTATGACAATAAAGAATTTCGTATGGAGTCTTCCTTTGGGCTTTGTTGATCAAACCATGATTCTGAACGTAGCAAGGAGTGTTAATCGCATCAGCCCAAAAGAAAATAGGTAACTTAGAGTCACAAACCATTGTCCTTGCAGCGTCTTTTAATGTTTAATTTCTCCGCTTAGCCACACCATTTTGTTGAGGTGTGCGAACAGAGCTGTATTGACGCACAATTCCCTTTTCTGCGCAAAAATGATCAAGAACTTCATTCTTCAATTCTGTTCCATTATCAGTGCGAAGTGCCTTCACCCGGTTGTTAGTTTGGTTCTCAATCAATGTAATGAACTTCTTTATCAGATCAGCAACCCCAGCTTTGTCGGATAAGAAGCAAACCCACGTAAAACGAGAGAAATCATCGATGACAACAAGACAATACGAGTTTTTGTTGATGCTTAGGACATCGACCAGACCAAATAAGTCCATGTGTAATAATTGGAGCACCTGGCTGATTGAATTTACCTATTTCGGTAGGTGTGGTTTTCTATGATGCTTACCCTGGGCACATGACACACACTTCTCAAATGTTATAAAGAATATGACGGGTAAGTTACGTACCATCTCATTTTTTGCAAGGCGATTTAGATTCTTAGCGTTAGCATGACCGAGTCGTCGATGCCACAACATTGCATTTTGTTCTGAGACCTTCGAAAAGAGGCAGTTGACTTGTCCTAGAATGTTACTATTTATATCTGTGATATATGCATTTGCATTCCTCTTTGATTTGACAAGGATCCACTCTTCCAGGATGATAACGCCTGGCTTAAGGATCATATATTCTTTCTCAGTAAAATGAGTTCAGTATCCTTTATCGCAAATCTGAGAAACACTCGACAAGCTATGCCTTAACTCGGGAGAAAAGTCGATGTTCTCGAAAGTTAGCACTCCATTTGTTACGGTTCCTCTCTGAGTGATCTTTCCACCTTCTCCACCCGCAAAGGAAACATGACCCCCCCCCCATTAAAGGATTGAATGTTGCTCAATTGGGAGATGTCTCCTGTCATATGTCGGGAGCAGCTGTTGTCAACATACCAACGTCTGACGACATTCATCCACAGCTGTCCCTTCAAAATGAGAGGGATCATTCAGATTTGGGATCCCAGGACATTACTTTCTTGGGTTGACCCTTTCCTGACTCAGATGTGTCTTGTGAAAATTTTAAGTTTAAATTATCATTCATTATTGTTCCAGAGGATGATGAAGAGTGGTTCATAGTCAATTTGGGCATCCATTGATATTTAGGTTTATTAACAATCATAAGTGGTTTTGTAACATATTTATTTTCAGTTTGCATTGATCTTCTGGAGTTTCTACTAGAAGTGGTTGAAGACCCAAATCCACTCTTTGACGAAAACGATCTTGGCGGAGCCTTGTTCGATTTTGGAAAACTGTTTGTGATTTTTTTATTAAAAACCTGTTTATTCTTTTGAAAAACTGCCCTTTTCTTGCATTGATCATCCTTCCAATCATCATCTCGAGAGTGAGTTCTTGAGGAATTTCTAGTTAAAGACCTTCCTCTAGACTCTTTCTCTCTTCTTGGTGACATAAAATGTACAAAATCCCGATTGGGACAATTCCTAGCAATATGACCACCAGTACCACAATTAATGTTGGGTTTTGAGCAATCTAACACTTCCTAAGTGTGCATGCAACCCTAATAAACCTTGGATCTATGTTTGTCTAAATACATGCAAAATAATAATTTTTCCAAGGTTCATAACCTATCTAACATGGCATGGGGTACTTTTAAACATAAAAGATTTAGATGAGATTAAATACCTTTTGATGATGAGTTTGATTCCTAAGGAGTTTGAGGGCCAAGCACCAATAGTGTCAATGCCTCAAATGGAATCACAAATCACCACAAACTCTTGGAAAACTTTGAGAGAGTGTATACACACGTATAAAATCGGTCACACACAAACACACATACTAGTTACACTAGTGGCCATTTCATGCAACATAAGCATGCTTATATAGTGTACATGATTAGGGTGAAACCCTAATAACCCATGACCTTTCCTTTTCCAAGGATCCATGGGTTAAAAGCTCCATGGATCATCCATGGACTTCCATACAAGCCTAGCCCATTAACAAATGTGTGTTAGCCCACACCATATAAAACCAATAGCCCACAATCTAATTAGTCTTCCTTTTAATCTCTAAATTAATTCATAATTAATTTAAGACTAAGACTAATTAAATAACATGACTTCATATTAATATATTATAACTTATAATATATTAATAATCATATGTGTATAATTCTCATAAAATTATCCATAAATAGTTTGGATGAAATGCAACCCAAATGGACCATGCCGGGTCGGGTCAAGTATATACAAAATAAGTTATGGACTTAGACACCTTATCCAACAGACTCCTACTTGGATAAGTCTAATAACTGTATTTGCGTATGTTACTTCAGGAACCAACCTGCAATCGTAGCTCTTGAAAACTCTGTTGAACTATGAAACGCCATTTTGGATAAGTGATCATATAATCCTCTGTTCTCATGATATCAGCCGGACAAATACATGGAACAACGTCGTACTTATTGTCCAACAGTTTGTTTCCTGATTTTCCGATTTGTTTGACAAAGAACTTAATCGAACACATCAATTTAGTTCTGACCGGCCGGTACATAGGTCACAACAAAATCATCGAGGGGCCCAGATATCGCTTCTATTTCTAGAAGGGAACAGATAAACTTCGACTCATATACTTGTTCTACTACTTGTTGAATTTTACAGAAAGGCACGTTTTATAACATCAAGTTACTGATGCGCTTACATGCAATCAATGCACAACCAACTCATACGTAACAACTCATATATCTAGGTTTGAAGATTTATATGATATTACCGTCTCACGATCACTCGAGATAAATTCCATGAAGTGATACAAGTGAGCGTGGGTTTATTCCAATACTCATAACTTATGAGCACTCATGAATGTTGTAGCAACCATTGCTATGGCTAAAACCCATTTAGCCATCTACAAACTCGATTCATGACAGTCTTGATTCATACCTACTTCCAACATATGAACGTCTGTGGAGTGTTTAAATAACTTAGTCATTCAGAAAGAATAACCTAGCTATTTTGGAAGTCAAAACATGCAAAGTGAAACACAATAATAATCGAATCCAATATGGTCTCAGAACCCTTTTGAATATAAATAGAACCACCTTTTATTTATCACCATACTGATTACACATTATTCATTATATAATGTTTCAAACAATCAACTTAAGACTTGAATAAAAACAACAGTCGTCCCATGCTCCTAGCATGTACACTTTGTTTTCTAAACAATAGTTATGCCATACTCCAAGTATGCACACTATGTTTGTCTATGATCCTTACATTTTGATGTAGATCAATTGAACATGATTCCAATGATACTCATTTCAGAAACCCAAATCCTTATTGTAAATGTGAGAATCCCCGATTCCTATCATTTACCAAAAATCTGTTAGATTTTGAACTTTTATGCAATGTTCCTCTTGTAATGATTATGCACAAAGTCACCAAAACCTTGTCACCAGTCATTACAGAGTATTCCAAAGAAGGTCAACTTCTATGGAACGAAAGTCTCATATTCAAAGTACATTGCTTTGAACATCCTTCTTGCATTAAGGTTTTCTAATCTTACATAGATTGAATAACTTCCACCTATGGAGACATTTCCATAGTCCCATTTTGACTATCTCTTCCGAACAAGAGTTACTTCTTTTCAGAATATGTCAATATGGTCCTTTCCGACAACTTACATCATACTTCCAACTTTCCCTGACCAACCAATCTTTGGCGAACCTCAGATTTGTCCTCGATAATTGTTTAATCACTTTAGTCATATCCAGTTCTAGACTTTTCCCTTCTCAATGCCTTAAGCATTTGGAAAATTTAGAAAAGATGAATATTATAGCATATTCAATCGATCCTATATCCGAAGCATGTGGGATACGATTCATGCTATAAAATTTTTATTTGCCATGTTCTCAGAATTCGAACTATGAAGAGGTATGTCGTAATCATAATCGAATTTTGAGATCGCAACATATATAGAATTTCCTTATGTTGAACCATTCCAACATAACATTCATATATATTCTTGACTAAAGTAGATTAAAATATCAATCTAAGCTTGTAGAATTGGAGTGAAGTATAAAATCTTCTCCCTTAATTATAGCAAAACAACTTTTCAAAGCAAATTGAAACTTTGTTTTGTATAATTAATATTGCTAACTTGCAACACTTAACATAATCACCATGCTCCCACTAGCATAATGATTACCAGCATAACACTTTATGCTCCCACTAGCTTTGACATGTACTCAGAAATCAACTGGACTTCTAGAAATCAATACTTTATTGACTTTCTTACCAAAGTTCATATTTCTGATACTAGATTGCTTTGATAAGACTTTATAAAAAATATACACCTTTCCTTAGATAGCTCACATGTTTTTCTAGACCTTTTTCAATCTCACTAGTTAGTGTGCTGGTTAACCACACACGCTCCACTAACTATATGAGAATGCAAATATCACAACCGCTATCTACTTAAAATCTCTTAGTGGAAGCGTTTCCTTACCATCATTTTCATGAATCGAAGAGAAACCTTATGAAACTTAGATTTTATGGTGTATGTGTTCTTTTCCATGTGAATTTTGTCAAAACCATAATCATAGGACTAGGTTAGTGACAAACTCAGCCTTACATGGATTAAACTTGTTCAATCCTAGTTTCTTGTCACCTTGGTAGCACAAGGCCCACCAATGCTTCCAAGTTGAACTCTGATAACTCACATGCAAATTCAACTTATTGAAGTAGGTACAGAAATAAGAATTATGTCAACACGATAGGTTGCAAACCTTAAGTCGTGTGCTAGTGATAAATTACAGGTTTTACTCTTGAGTAAATCTTGAAACTCTTCTAGGATCTTTAAGGCTCCCATTGTCCCCTTGGCATATAAGTTTCCCCAGTCAAGAAACATTCCTTGACAAAACAAATATTCAAGGGATAGTGCGGATTCTTATCAAGACTAACACTTCACACAATTGGTCTTAGTTGGTCATTGTCTCATCCAAGACATCACAACCTACCAATCTCAAATGTACAAGGGTAGAAACATTTTACACTACATTTGATAAGTGTTTTAAACCTTACTTTATGTCACTCAATGTTACAATCTTGGAGTATGACTCTAAGAATTATTTTGGAACGAAGTATGACTCATCTTAATGATTTTAACCAATGCAACAATTCATGGCCTCTTTTCTTAGCCATAACAATGCACTAAGACGTCCTTAGAGTATGAATTTGTGATATGGTTTCATAATCATTAAGATGATCATGAAATATGATACTAAAGTACTCTACCAACCTTTCAGATTTGAGAAACTTGTATCTTTCTGCCTAATTTGATTCTTCTCATTTGTTTTGTCATACATTGTAACCTTTCCAATGTTATAGAATTATACTTAACCTTATAAGTATAATCACATTTACTAATATTTAGTAAATCATGAGAACTCAATCTTTGTGGTGGACCTTGACCAGCGCACACCTAGTGTACCTAATTCCCTAGTCCTTCAATTGACTCACATATACATGTGACCAAAGAATTAGTCTTAATTTTCAAAGATGAAAATTCTCATTCATCATACAATTCGACTTGTATGATTCCAAGTTTCTGTCCAATTGAAACTTGGGTGATGAAAAACTTTTTTCATTTGGTAAATTCAGACGCTACCACAAATGAAGGAATCAAATCCACTTTCCAATATTGGTATTACTGGAAACATATAAACAACAATTTTCTACAGATGCCATTGTAAGGATATTTTTAAAATAAATAAAATTAAAATCCTTTTTTTTCTTTTATTTTAAAACTTTGCGGAAAAACTTATCCTTACAATCCACATGAAAACCTTGTTGTTATCTAATTCATAAGCAATATATTATAACTCTTAAGCAACAGCTCAAAATTCTGATTACCGAACCATGCGATCGAAACCCACCTTCGCAATCAGAATCAACATATACTTACTTTAAGCTTCCTATCTTTTCTTTGATTCTTAAAAACATCAACATGTGACCCATTCACATTATGTAATAAGAATCTCCAAATAGGAACTTAATAGAGTTAGTCAGTGGACTTTAACTGAAGTAGAGTCAAACTTTTTGACTTGATCAATCTTATGATCTTTCAGGTAAATATGGCAGCTTCGCAATCAGTGTCCCTCCCTTTGGCAATAAAACATATAGACCCATTGGTAATGGCACATGAGACTATCTCAGACTTAGCCTTTCTCTTTACCATTTGGTCAACCGAGTTGACTATGGCCGATCCCTTTCCATTGGGAAGAGAAATGCTTTTCTAGATATCCAATGCTACCATTGCCAATGTCCATTTAAGGTTTGGGAAGTTGTTCTTTTAATCAAATTTGCTTTACTGGTGTTCCAAATCATTGCTGATTCCACAACACCAAGCAAATAGATAAGACCATTAAGGGTCATGTCATAGTCTGTCTCATAGTAGTCCCAAAGAGACTCACTATGTTACTAAGAAAGTGATTGAACATCCAACTTCACGAGACTTTGACACCCAACTCTCCCGGCTTGTCAATATGTGACTTTATCTCCAAGATGTGAGCACACATAGACTATGCTTGCCAATAGGGATTGAGTGACTTTAAACTTTTCAAGAACTTGTGGGTGAGGGAGAATAATTGGAGGAGGTGGAGGAAGTGAAGCATGATGTCGAGGGACACCATCTTCAAGAGATTTGGGAAGATCATAGTTGTCTGAACCAGACATCTATAATGGGAGAAAATCAAGTTAGTTGATTCAAAATCCTTAATATAACACCCAATATGAAATATTAAGGTTAGGACCCAACACAATATTTTATAATTTGGAAGAGGGATGCCGTAATCCAAGCTATAAAATATTTGAAGGTAGGCGAATGACGATTCACCAATTTCCACCATGAAAAACGAAATAATTTATTAGGTTTTAATTGGATTTGAAATTCCTAGATCTTTTGAGATTCATTGAACTTTTCAATGGCATGTTTCAATCTCGAGTGTGCCCTCTCAAATTTTGTGACTGGGATGCCAAGGATCACAAAACAAGGTGTGAATAACCATACCAATTTACTTGTACCCTTAATATTATCACCTAATCAATGTGTCGGTTAACCACACACGCTCCGTTGATCTATGACAAACATTAAGTCACCCTTCGTGGTCCTTACTAGTCCAAGTTAGTGTGCCGGTTAACCACACACGCTCCACCAACGACTTGGTAAGGTACAAAGTGTGAATTCCATGGGCTAGCACCAAATTCACATTTTTCCTAAAGTAACTAAGATTGGGAATTAAATAAAAAATATTTAGTTACTTTATAATATTCATCATACTTAATGATAATTTATAAGTCCTTGTCTTACCCGTTCGGCTAACGACCCTCCACCAGTCAAGCAAGCGGTGGGTGAGAGTGGACACCCATTAAGTCGCCATTTTATAGGCAACAACCTTATACCCACCTTATAGACCGACTTCATGAATGAGGCCTACTAATGGTAAAACGACTTGTTCTTATACATATATATAATAATTAACCATTAATGTTATAAATAGTATAAGTGTTGAATTTTAACTTTTTAAATTCTAAGTGTTGGAAATAAAGTTTATTAAAGTGTGTGAAACTTTTCCAAATTCCGAAACTTGAGGGCAAGTTTTGTAACTCTTCAAAACTTTTCATTTCATAACTTATGAATTAAAGGTTCATAAAATGAAGTCTCTTCATTTTATGTAACTTATGTGTTTTAATGTGTGTTAAAGAAAAATGACCTTTGGATATCCATAACTTGAGCACAAATTATGGACTCCATTAAAACACATAAATGATCAAGAATTAATCCTAAACAATTTAGCAAATAATTCCTATCATCTTCTAAATTCATAAGAACATGAACATGATTATCAAAGTTTCAAGAACTATATGAACACATACAAAGCATGAAATTTTGATATATGCTATTGTAAATGGATTAGAACAACCATTACACCAACTAAAATAAGTTTTAAAACATCAAAACAGTTTAGGGTAAAGTTTCTAGTCCATCTCCAGCGGCAAAAGTCGAAAATCTCCATTCTGAACCTTCTACTCGCCGAGTGCACGAACCTACTCGGCGAGTAGGATGAATTTTGCCTTGGACTCGGCGAGTCCCCCCATGGTCTCGGCGAGTCCATCATGCAGACAAATAAAATTTCGACTTTTTTCACTATTTTGCATCAAGTATCAAACAAGCAAGCCTAGGCTCTGATACCACTGTTGTGTTTTGAGCAATCTAACACTTCCTAAGTGTGCATGCAACCCTAATAAACCTTGGATCTATGTTTGTCTAAATACATGCAAAATAATAATTTTTCCAAGGTTCATAACCTATCTAACATGGCATGGGGTACTTTTAAACATAAAAGAATTAGATGAGATTAAATACCTTTTGATGATGAGTTTGATTCCTAAGGAGTTTGAAGGCCAAGCACCAATAGTGTGAATCCATCAAATGGAATCACAAATCACCACAAACTCTTGGAAAACTTTGAGAGAGTGTATACACACCTATAAAATCGGTCACACACAAACACACATACTAGTTACACTAGTGGCCATTTCATGCAACATAAGCATGCTTATATAGTGTACATGATTAGGGTGAAACCCTAATAACCCATGACCTTTCCTTTTCCAAGGATCCATGGGTTAAAAGCTCCATGGATCATCCATGGACTTCCATAAAAGCCTAGCCCATTAAAAATGAGTGTTAGCCCACACCATATAAAACCAATAGCCCACAATCTAATTAGTCTTCCTTTTAATCTCTAAATTAATTCATAATTAATTTAAGACTAAGACTAATTAAATAACATGACTTCATATTAATATATTATAACTTATAATATATTAATAATCATATGTATATAACTCTCATAAAATTATCCATAAATAGTTTGGATGAAATGCAACCCAAATGGAACATGTCGGGTTGTGTCAAGTATATACCAAATAAGTTATGGACTTAGACACCTTATCCAACAATTAAAACATATATGTTTGTTGTTATTGAAACTGGTACTGCGTTTTTCAAATTTATTTTCCTTAATGACACCTTTACTTTTCCCACAAGAACAAGTGCAGGAACCAAATTGTGTGATAAGTGAGGGTGTATCAAGTTGTGTGACTTGTAGAGTGGGTGTGCTTGTAACATACTCATCAGAAGTATCAGGATTATCAAACAAATCATCAAATATTTCAAAAAAAAATCAACTCAACTGGATCTGACGCAGTATCATCAATTTTAACATTATAAACATTAAGTTTTCATTCAAAATAGAAACAGCATGTTCAAACATAGTTTTATTATCAAGTCCAGACATAGTTTTATTATCAGAAACAAATCCTTCAACTTCATGCTTTGACTGATTTAAGGATTGATCTGCAGGAGAAGTAGAAACATTAGTACATTTAGTATTAATAAATCCTCCTGAAACAAAACCAGTTGGTTTGCCATAAACCATGAATGGTTCGGTGGCAATCTCTTCATCAGTTATAGGGTGATACTGATAATTATGATTGAAAGGAGGAGTCACTTTGTCATATCCTAAACCCTTTTGCTGGTGATGTTTAAGTTGCAAGTAGTTTTCTATCATGTTGGCAACTACTTCTCTTGACATATCAAAATTTCTAAAATCAAAATCTGTAGTTTCAAATTTTCCTTTCAATGTGTCAAGCTTAGCAGTCAACTCAGCAAGTTGTCTCTTGACATAGTCATAATTTTCACAATTGTTCCTATTGTCTTCCTGAAGTTTCCTAATGTCTTTGGTTTTTGCTTCTAATTGGGCTTTTAGGGGTTTCTGTCCTTTTCTGAGTTGACAACCTTCATATTTTAGGTCCTCAACTTCTTTACGTAATGATTCTATTTCCTCACGAAGAATTTTAACATAATCAATGCATGCTTGACAACAGGAAGATAAACTTACCTCATTCTTGTTGGATTCTGACGTAGAAGATACCATTAGGGAAAACTGCAGCTCCATCATCTTTTCTTCTGGATCAGCCTTAGCATTCTGCATAGGAGCATGATCATTTATTTGGGTCAAGTGAGCATTTTTCAGGTCCTGAAATATTCAGAGCGTGAATCTGGTCCTCCCAGTCAAATGACTAATAAACCATTACAGTCTCACTGTTGACCGCAACACCTCCATGATTATTTCCCACTTCTACCATCATTCTGTCATTGTTCATCCTTCGATCTGGTTTCGGGCACTCATGAGCAAAATGTCTTGGCTCGTGATAGTTGAAACTGCACAACTTTCCATTGTTAAACCCTACCTTCTTGTCAGCGTTCATTCCCCGTTGTTCTTTCCAGTTTTCTTTGCGAACTGCTTCGCCCTGAACACTACAATAGCTATCCATCTCTTCCACATCTTTTGGTTGAATTTGATCCAGGTCAGCAAATGATAGTTGAGGTGGCAGCTCTCCGGCTAAAAGGGCATTGTAATAGTTGACAAGTCCATTGGCATGAGCAAGATTCTCATCATTTTCTTTGGAATTTTAGGAAGAAGCCACCACTGGTATATTCGATGAGGGAACAGCTTGAGAAACAACAGATGGAGACACGAATGACGCAGTAGGAAGAGATGTTGCTGTTGGAGTAGCAAGAGTCTGAATCTGAGGTTGTTGTACAACAAACACTTGGCCTGGAGAAGAGATGATTGATGAAATAACATTGTTTGAAGAAATCCCAAGATTTGCAGTCGAATAGGAATTCACATGATTAATCTCTCGCTGCTTATCATCAAGATCACAAGCTTTGATAATCGCCATTGTTTCAGCAAGAGTGAGATGATTTAGATCTTTCGTCTTCTTGATAACAGCTACATTCATATCCCATGATTTTGGAAGTCTATTCAGTAACTTTTTATTTATCTCAGACTTGGTCAAGAAGATCCCAGCTATATTCATCTCAGTAGTGAGAGTGGTAAATCGTTGTAGCTGAGCCTCCAGGGTTTCTCCAAGAATATAGTTAATCATGTTGAATTTATGTCGTAGCATATCCTAACGACTTTCTTTCATGTCTTCATTTTCCTCATAGACCTCGATCAGGGCTTCCAACAAATCTTTTGCTGAAGTATATTATCTAAAACCCTGAGTTATATCTGGATATAAAGCCATACTCAGAGTGGCTAAAGCCCATTCTTGTTCTTCAACTCTCTTAAAATCCTCATCAATATAGTTTTCAACTTCTTTGTCAACTAGTTGTCCCGCAACAGTGGTAGTAATTCTGACTGGACCTTTAACAATTCTTCACCAAATCTTGAAGTCTTTCATTTTCATGTACTTTTCAATTAGGTATTTCCATTCAGGAAACCTATCTGCAGACAACAATTTTGGAATACACGTGGTTGTTCCCATAACTGAGTCCAGTTCATGATGATGTGCTTGACTTTGGGAGTCCATTTTAATTTTTAATTCATTTTAAATCAAAAGGATTAAAAACAAGAAAAGTCAAATGATGGTTTGCGGTCAAGGGTCTTTACGGCCGTAAAAGAAGTTTACAGTCAAGGGGTTTATGGTTAAACGAGTTCAAGGTCAAATGGAGTTTACGGTCAAATGGTGTTCACGGTCAACGGAGATTCTTGAGTTCACGGTTATTAAAGATCTTGAGTTTACGGCCGTAAACACGTGGCTCTAACTCTTCAAATGCTGACAAAAAATAGTGACTTTGGCAGATTCGATTCCCTCTAGCCACAAAATTACTAAAAGCAATCTCGAATAGTGATGCAGCTAATATCCTTTTGCCGAAAACTTGATTGAAAAATTATTTGACATCGGTTTTGCTCTGATACCAATTTTAAGGTCCTAAAAACGGATCTTAGCCAATGATCAAGCAATTAATCAATCAATATAACAAGAATTGGAGTAAAGAAGAATTAAATCAAGCTTGCACATGTTTATATATTAAAACATCTGTTACAGCTTGAATATACCTGGCCATGAACACTTAGACGAACAACCTGAAAAATGACCTAGACAAGCCCTATATATGGGGAGCATTGGCTGCAAATTGGGTTGACGACCGTAAACTCCCAAACACACCCAAAATACATAAAAATGACTCAGTGGACCGTATATAATAAAAATCCTAGACCAAACCACAGACTTGACCCTTCACTAGCTAACATACTCCTATAGTATTTTAAAGTTATGTTTTATGTTCTATTGATTTCTTATTGTATATATTGCTCGTTATGTTTTAGGCTTTTCGCAACACCATAGTCACTCCCAAACACATGTTGGTCATGTCTCACATAAATATAGTTGATCAGGCTATATTGATTCCAGACATAATTACATAACTATCTAAGTTTAACTGTATTGTCCAACATCCAAATACTTTTGTTTTGTTCTACTTATGATACTGCTTCTGGTATGTATATATACTTGTATACTTCATAAAAGATTATTATATTTTAAAAAAGTATAGTTTTAGTTCAGAGCACTTCGGCTCCTTAATGTTTATAGTTGTGTACCATTTAAAGTTCGGTATACTTAGTTCACTATAAACAATAACTCTGATACCAATCTATCACACCCGCAAACCAAAACGGCAGAAACGTTCAGGGGTGGAGGACGTCATGTACAGTATCACAATGATTGCATCATAGTAATCAAAGTAACTCAACCATTACATTGAAATATAGGTATTTAAATTTGTTTGTTACATAGTTGAATACCTCAAATGTATAGCAAAATATAAAATATACGACTCTATACACTCCGTCTTCTCAAAAGCCTGGGGGAGTACCTGTATACTGATTTCCTGAGAATACAAGCGATTTTGAAAGAGTATCAGCATTAAGCTGGTGAGTTCATAAAAATCTTTTTATAATGAAAACCTGTCATTGAATCTGGAAAAAAAAATTGTATGCTTCCCAAGGAAATCCAATATTTTGTAACACATGTTTGTTATTGTGTTCTATAGTAGTGTATAATGTATTAGTTTGTATGCCTGGTTGCCACCAGCTATATTGTATATCATTGTTTTGAATGAAAACCCTATGTACGAAAACCCTAGCTATCACCAGTAATTTATCGAATGTTCTTTTTGAAAAACCTGGTCACCACTAGTATGTATAGTAGTTTCATTACTTAAAATAAAACCATGAATTGTATCCCCTGGAATCCTCCATTGTAACATAAAGTTGTTCTATTAATTAAAATAAAGCTAATGAATGATGAAATCCCGTAAACAAAGGTTAATTTACACGATTGTGAGTCGTATAACCATGCTTGATATGACTAGTGACCTTTGCGACGTTCTTCAGTCGTTGGACGGTATGACATTTCTCACCCAGGCATTCCTACCTAACTGTAGCTAGCAATTCAGGTGGTGGATTTTCAGTCCCGAATAGATCTATTCAAAAGTTTCATGCTCTCCCGCAAGGAGACTCTGGATACAATAAAAGGTAGGATTTAACGTGTACCCCAACAGGTATAATTGAAGAGATGTCTCACAATCCTGTATTAAATAGTTTACGTGTAGTTCTATACTGTTCTCTTGTATTTAAATCCTTTTGTAGCAACAATTATACTTAAATAATTATCTAATGTTGTACTCTTGAAATCTGAAAGTAGTAATGTATATCATAAACTAAGTCTATCATAGTTTATATGTTTGTTAATGTATAAGCTCTGAATTTGTAAACTGTATATTGAAATCCCAAATTATACCTATTATAATTTGCATGTTCGTTATGTACTTGGTTCGTGTATTGATCTGAAAACTATGCAATTATGATTGTAAGTTGAAAATGTCCCTTATGCTCAACATGTTACAAAAGAGATAAAATATCTAAATATATTATAAAATGTGGAAATCATGTGGTTATATCAACTGCATCAGTTTTAAATGTTTTAAAATTCTTTTGTATAAATTCACAAAATCATTTGTGTTTCGCTTGTATTCCCCCCTGAAAATGTTAAAATACTAAAAGCATAGGGGTATGAACTCATTGTTAGTTTCGTGAAGATGTCGGACTATGAAACTAAATGAGGACCTTCGAGTTGTTGAACACGGAATTAACAGAATGCTGATAATAAGTAAACACATATACGCATAATATTAGTGAAACCATTAATTATAGTGTTGGAAAACACTTTCTTTTAGTTTAGGAATGTTACCGGGACTCGATTGAATTGGAAAAAGCTGGTTTTCAGCCAAGTTCACGACATGGGGAGGTTTGCGGTCGTGAACTGTTCTCGGTCGTTAACTGCCTCTTGAATGGTTTACGACCGTGATTGGTGTTTTTGAAGAAACTATGATGGTTTGAAGGGTTCATCGTCGTGAACTAATTTCAGCCCTTGAAGATATGAAGGGTTTGCAGCCGTGAACTCAAGAACAACAATGCTTGACTTGATGAAAAAATGCGTTTTAGAGGCTCCACAACAACACCCAAAGGTGATTTTTGATGATTTTCGGAAGAAAAGAGGGAATCTTGAGTTTTCTATTGGGAGATTAGAGTGTGAATAGATGAGTTTTCACTCAGAAAAGTGTAAAGGAGAGGGTAGGAGCATATATATATATATATATATATATATATATATATATATATATATATATATATATATATATATATATATGCTGGGTTCATGGTTAGTGGTGGGGTCCACCAACCGTGAACGGTTTACGGCCGTGATCGGATTCATGGCCGTGAACACCAGTCAAACCGATTTTCACTGATTTTTGAAGTAACTCAGGTTTTCGCGTGATTTTGGTTCCGAATCTTATATAAAATTTAATTATATAACTTAAATGATTTTCCAATCCATAAGAATTTGACAGAACTAAATAAAATTTCAAGATTTATTTAACGAAATCTGGCTAACGTTAACGAAAACGGGGTCAGGTTGTCACATCATCCCTCCGATAGATGGAATTTCATCCCGAAATTCTAACATAGAATACAAATCATAGCATCAGAAAAATTAGCATTGCATCTTCTTGCTCCCAAGTGAATTCAGGTCCCCGTTTGGCATTTCAGCGGACCTTCACTATCGGTATGCGACTTTGCTTCGTTCTTTTGACTTCCCGATCCATGATTTCGATTGGTTCTTCCACAAAATTAAGGTTCTTGTTTATCTCAATCACATCAAGAAGGATCACAAGGGTTTTGTCGGATAGACACTTTTTAATGTTTGACACATGGAAGATAGAATGAATTTTTCTAAGCTCTTGGGGTAAACGAAGTTTGTATGATATGGGACCGAACCTATGGAGAATCTCGAATGGCCCAATGAATCTTGAATTTAACTTTCCATTTTTCCCAAAGCGTATCATGCCCTTCCAAGGTGAGACCTTCAACATAACACGATCACCAGCTTGGAACTCCAAGAGTTTTCGTCTTCTGTCGGCGTAGCTCTCTTCTATATCATTGGAGGGTTTCAGTCGTTCTTTGAGTTGTATGATCTTTTCTGTGGTATCGCGAATGATTTTCGGACATGTGAGAGTGTTGTCATGGAGTTGACCCTTAGCTAGCTACGTGTCACCCACCTCAGTCCATCACAGAGGGGATATGCAGTTACGGCCATAAAGGGCTTCAAACGATGCAACCTTGATACTGGTATCATAGTTGTTGTTGTAAGAGAACTCGACCAAGGGAAAATGGGTGTCCCATGACTTACCAAAGTCTATAACACATGCTCTCAACATGTCTTCCAATGTTTGAATGGTCCTCTCACTCTGCGCGTTGGTTTGTGGATGGTAAGATGTGCTCATATCCAGCTTAGTTCCAAGAACCTTCTGCAGTGAATCTGCTATCCCGATCGAAGATAATGGACACATGAACACCATGAAGACAGACTATCTCTTAAATGTAGATTCGTTTCATTCTCTCCATTTTTAAGGTTTCTTTGATTAGCAGGAAGTGGGCGGATTTAGTCAATCTATCGACAATTACCCAGATGATATCGTACCCACTCAGAGACTTGGAAATTTAGTGATGAAATCCATCGCAATATTTTCCCACTTCCACTCACGTATTTATGGCTGTTGAAGTAGACCCGAGGGCTTTTGATATTCTACCTTCACCTTGGCGCAATTCAGGCACTTGCCGATGAAGGTAGCGATCTCTGCTTTCATATTTGGCCACCAAGTTCATGACTTGGGGAGGTTTACGGCCATGACCTGTTCTCGGTCGTGAATAGCCTCTTGAATGATTTACAACCGTGAATTGATTTCGGCTCTTGAAGATTTGAAGATTTGAATGGTTTGCGGCCGTGAACTTAAGAACAACAATGCTTGATTTGATGAAAAACGCGTTTGAGAGGCTCCACAACAACACCTAAAGGTGATTTTTGATGATATTCGGAAGAAAAGGGGGAAATCTTGAGTTTGCATTTGGGAGATTGGAGAGATAATAGATAAATTTTCGGTCAGAAAAGTGTAAATGAGGGGTAGGAGCATATATAGGTTGGGTTAATGGTTAGTGGTGGGTCCACTAGCCGTGAACGGTTACGGTTGTGATCGCGTTCACAGCAGTGAACACCAATAAGACCGATTTTCGCTAATTTTAGAAGAAACTCGGGTTTTAGCGTGATTTTTGTTCTGACTCTTATATAAAATTTAGTTATATAACTTAAATGATTATCTAAACCATAAGGATTTGACAGAAATAAAATTTCAAGATTAATTTAACGGAATCGGGCTAACTTTAACGAAAAAAGTGTCGGGTTGTCACAAGTATGAACTCACCTTGATGATTTTTGTGTAGGTTGTAGGAAGGAAAAGACGACTGGTTTCGAGCCTAGCATTATACACAATCATGAAGAACTTATCGAAAATGCAAGTGTTCTGAGGATCTAACACACGAAAAATGTGTGTAAACATGAAGAACTTGACCACAAAATATATAAAAACACTTAGGTTTTATGAGGAAACTTACCCAAATCTTAAGAACCAACTTAATGGTGTCGATCTTCGGGAATCTTGGACGAGTTTTTGGAGAGAAGGGAAGAGTGAGAGTGTGAAGGAATGGCAAGAGTGGAAGAGCTTCCACTCTTCGGCTATGTTAAAAAATGAAGGAGGGGGATGCCTATAACCTTTGTATGTTGGTCTATTTAGTGTTATGCATGGAGGTATGAAGTGTATTTGCCTCTATGGTAGAGATATATGGAGGGTAAAGGGATCTAAAGCCATGCATGGTTTTTTGATGGATAAATGGTTTTAAAGAAATGAGGAGTCACAAGGAAAAATGTTCCCTCTTTGTCTTATGCTCCAACTGAGTTTTCTTGGCTTGGAGGAGGGTTTTCAGTTTTTTTAGGGTGGCCGAAAACACCCTTCATCCTCAAAGGGTTTTTGGTCAAGGGTTATTTGGGCCTAACACCTTAAAGTCGAAGTCCATTTTTGATTTTTGCATGATGCCTTTGATCTATTTGGTTTTCTAAAGGTCTATTATTAAAATGCATATATATGAACTCGTGTAACATTGTCATTTTTGAATTACAGTGATCTATTTCAACAAGGTTACAAGGTAAATTGTTTGTACATGGATACAATATTGACCGCAAATTTTCTAGTTGTGATAGCTCTAATCCTCAAAACGTTCCAAAGATGGAGACTTTATGGACATGCATGTCTAATGCACGTCTTGAAGTCAAAATGGCCAAAGAGGGAAAATATAGCCTAAAATTCATGTAAAGCATCCATGCTTGACCAAAAGCTGTATGTATCCCACCATGGGATCATTTTTCCCTGGAGATTCATAAAGTTGCAAACTTTATTAACCCCATGCATGAAATAGACAAGAATGATAGGAAATGAAAAGTAAACTCAAGATATAGTCATACTCTAAGATAAAACTTGAATATTTAGTGCTTACAGTAGTCCACAAGATGGTTAAGCTCAAGAGTGAAGGATTTGTTTGCTAGATCTTCTACTACTTGTCACTATCTTCTTCTTCTTCTTAAGCTCTAAAAGTCACTCTAGCTCATAATATGAGAGAAAATGAAGATTAGGGTTTAGCACTGACGTTCTTAGGGTTTGGAGGCTGATGGAAGATCAGCCTTAAGGTTTTAAGCAGATTATATACGGTGCAAACCCTAAAATTTAGGGTTTTCCTTTACATCGCCTACTTGTCGAGGTGGGCCTTCCAACTCGTCGAGTAGGTCCTAAATCTCGCGTCCTACAAGTGATCTCTACTCGACGAGTTGGATCTCCTAAACTGGTCGAGTTCCAGTCTAAAACCCTAAAATTCTGAAAATAATTGATACCTGAAACGAGTGTTACATTTATATACATGTCTGATGTGGAAAGATTGATGGTTGCCATGGCGGCAAGGGTGGTTAGAGGTGGTGTTTGGTAGTAGTTGGCACTGCTAGTAGTAGGCTTTCGGTTTGAATTCCTAGAATATGTGAAATAGTGTATAATGGATTGTATTATGTTGTGATTTTGTGTATTAAACTAAAAATGGATTATATTAAGTTGTATAGTTTATATAATTTTTTTTTTAAATATGAATGAATGTATGCATGAAAATATAAATTGTGTATTAGTAAAGTAATATGTTTATTAACTGTGAATATGATATTTTAAGCTATAAATATATCGTATACACGATATATTTTCTTTTTAAAAGAAATCTAAATCTTAGACAAAAGATAAAATTAAATTTGTAGGCATAAATCTATTTTTTGTATTAAAACTTTGTATATTTGGCTACAAAACTAATATCATATGAATTGAAAGGTATTTCAAAAATGAACAAGAAGTACAATAATTGTTCTATTAAGTTGTGAATACGAATAGAAAATACCATTAAATTTAGTGTTAATTCAGCGATGGTCCCACGACGGTTGTCTAAGAACAAGTGGCAACTAGCTGTAAACTAGGGAATGAAAAATTTTGCTTAACATAATATTAATGTTTGATTTTTCCAAAATGCATTTAAGGATAACATTTAAACAAATGATTCTTAGGGTTCTTAATATTTTTAGGTTCTCATTTGAAACCCTCTCTCTCTCTCTCTCTCTCTCTCTATATATATATATATATATATATATATATATATATATATATATATATATATATATATATATATATATATATATATATATATATATATATCCCTCTCTCTCTCTCTCTCTCTCTTTATATATATATATATATATATATATATATATATATATATATATATATATATATGTATATATATATAGGTTCAAATAAGAACCTCTAAACGTTAAGAACCCTAAGAACAAATTATTTTTATTCTATTATTAAACATTATACTCGTCATCTTAAAAAAAAACATATAAACCTTAATAAAAGTATTTTTTTTGTTTGTAAATGGAAGAATGACAATTTTAAATAATACAAAAATTAAATCCATTTTCATATTTTATATCAGTTCAATATAATTTCTTTCATGGTCTAACAAAATCCTCTCTCTTATCTTCTTCAACCACATGATGAACACCACTATGCCTTTACCATCGCCACCACCGTCAGCGGTGGCTTTATAACCGCCACATCTATTCCTTTGTTTCAACCTCCAATCATTGATGAGATGTCATCGTTTTATGCAACAAATTACACAAAAGAAGCTCTTTATTAGCCATCACTCTGTAATGTACCACCATTCTTACCTTCTCCAACGACCAAACAAACATCTCTGGAGAACCAGTAACCACTCAACATGTACGAACTCAAGCGAAATACCAAATGTTGCTACCGTATCTGATGGTATATCTGTGGATTTATGAATCTGACGACTTTCCTTTATGCTTCTTGTTTAGATCTGAGTAATTTCAGTAATTTTTTCTTTACTTCGACAACGTTCGTAATCCAAATCTGGTTTGATCTGAGTGAATACGATTTTTAACAACTGCAGCTCTTGTTTCTGGTCTGTTGTTTTATTTCGTTGTCGGTTTTTCTATGTGAGATCGGCAAGATATGTTTGTTTTTTTGTTCTAGATTGGGTGAATATTATATTGACGGCGAACTCTGGCGAAGTTCTAGTCGTCGTGTGAAAAACAATACTCGAAGATGTTGCTATTTTGTCTAGATTAGAGATAAATATCGGTAAATTTAAAAGCAAAGAAAGAGAAGACAGCTAACAGCGATGCTTTATTTTTTCCAAACTGTTTAGAATGGTAGTATAGATGGTTTAGTTTTCTTAAAAACACAAACACACAAACTTCCCAACTTGAACAGTTTATTTAATATAAACCAGTTCGATTATACATCAACTTACACCAGAAAATCTCACTACAATCACACTCACTCTCAGATGAAAAATAAGAACAAGATCTAAAGAAGCTATGAACTTCTACTAGTGAAAACCCTAACTGATACCGAGAGAACAAAGAAGATGCGTATATCAGAAGATGTGTATCTCAACCTGAACAACTAGACTAAAATACTTCGGATACAAGATACTTGACTAACCCGCAAATACTCAAGATCCGCGCATTAACCCGTTCCTTAACCCGAATTATATAGCACCTGCATAAAACTTATACACACAACCCACAAATAGCAATATTGTACAAAATATACCCTTCAACAATTAATGTTTAGTTTGTAAACAACTACAGGTATGTTTTCAACACCCCCCCACAAACTGAACATTAATACAACTTATGATTTATTATGTTTAAAAACATTTATTAAACCTAGTCTATTAGAAATATATTCATGTTGAGAAGACCCAAGAGCTTTAGTTAAAACATCTGCATTTTGATTTAAAGAACCAATTTTATTAACTTTTATAATATCATTTTCAACTTTTTCTCTAACAAAATGAAGGTCTACTTCAAAATGTTTAGATCTCTCATGAAATACAGGATTTAGTACAAGTTTGATTGCTGATTCACTGTCACAAAAAATATTGACTGGAGTTAAACCAGTTATTCCCAAATCATATAGTAATTTTAGAATCCAAATTACCTCACAAGTTACAGACCCTAATGCCCTGTATTCTGATTCAGTGGAAGAACGAGAAACAGTGCTCTGTTTCTTGCTTTTCCAGGATACAAGTGAACCAGCAAAATAAACAAGATATCCTGTAACAGATCTTCTACTAAACAAACATTTTGCCCAATCAGCATCAACAAAACCAATGAGACTAAGAGAATCAGTTTTTGTTATATGAATTCCTTTCCCTGGACAATCTTTTAAGTATCTCAATAATCTTAAAGCTATATTCACATGAGATTTATAAGGTTTATGCATGTACTGACTCAAAATTTGCACAGCATATGAAATATCAGGTCTTGTCATAGTTAAATAGATCAGTTTACCAATTAATTTTTGAAATTCTGTAATATTTACCACCTAATCAGAAGGATCTAGATCACATTCTTTCTTAATAACAAGATTAGGTTCCAAAGGTGTTTTAACAGGTTTACAAGCAAGCATACCAAACTCTTGTAGCAATTCCAAACAATATTTCCTTTGATTTAAACAAATACCCTGATCTGTTCTAACTACTTCAATTCCAAGAAAATATTTCAACTCTCCTAAATCTTTTATCAAAAATTGAGATTTTAAAAAACATTTAACATTTTCTAATTCATCTTTACAATTTCCAGTGATAATAATATCATCCACATAAACCAACAAAATGATTATAACATGTTTTATTCTTTTAACAAATAATGAATAATCATTAATACTTTGTTCAAAACCAAATGAAGTAAGAGAAGAACTCAACTTTTCATTCCATTTCCTAGGTGCTTGTTTAAGACCATAAAGTGATTTTATTAACCTACAAACTCTATTATCCTTTTTTGAATAATACCTTTCAGGAAGTTGCATATAAACATTCTCAGACAAATCACCATATAAAAAAGCATTATTTATATCCAATTGATATAAAGGCCATGCATGATGAATAGCTAAAGTTAAACAAATTCTGACAGTAACAATTTTAGCAACAGGAGAGAAAGTATCCTCATAATCTATACCTTCTCTTTGACTGTACCCTTTAGCAACTAACCTAGCTTTATATCTTTCAATTTCTCCATTTGACTTATACTTAATTTTATAAATCCAACGACAACCAATAGCTTTTCTTCCCTTAGGAAGATCTACTATTTCCCAAGTATTATTCCTATATAGAGCTTCCATTTCTTCATTCATTGCTTTTATCCATTTAGGATCTAAAACTGCTTCACTGTAAGTTTTAGGTTCTACTGTTTTATTAAGATTAGCAATAAAGCAATAATTTTCAGAATTTAAAGCTGAGTAATTGACAGATCTTTCTATGCCATATTTATGTTTTCCTTCCACAACATAATCACTAAATCTAAGAGGCATATGAATACTACGTCCGGACCTTGTGACCCTAGAGGACTGTTCTTCAGAAGGACTAGTATTGATCAAAACATTTTCCTCAGTCAATAAAGAAGAATTTGGAACCACCTCATCAGATGAGGGCACATCTGCCTCACCAGACTGGTTGCTGACATCAAAAGAAACAGTCTCATCCAAGTTATGGTCTGCATCAATACCACTCAACTGATGGGCACCTCTCAGTTCATCTAAATTAGTATTGTCTAGTAAAACACTAGAAGATATTGACTCATCATAGGAAAAAGGATCATTTAAAGCAACATTAGATTTATCTGTTATAGATGAATGCTTTAGCTTGAAAGGAAAAACAGACTCATAGAATTTTATATCCCTGGAAACAAAAATAAGATTTGTATCAAGACTTAATACTTTATAACCCTTTTTATCAAAAGCATAACCAAGAAATATACACTTATCAGCTCTTTCAGAAAATTTGTCAGAATTATTTAACTTTGTTGCAAAGCATAAACAACCAAAAACCCTAAGTTTATCAAAAACAGGAGCAGTTTTATAAACCAACTCATAAGGAGAAGAACCATGTAAAACAGATGTAGGAGTTCTATTAATTAAAAAAACAGCAGTCAGGATTGCCTCTCCCCAAAATTTTAAAGGTAACCCAGATTGAAACATCAAAGACCTAGCAACATTAAGAATATGTCTATGTTTTCTTTCAACCACTCCATTTTGTTGTGGAGTGTGAACACATGAAGTTTGATGCAAAACACCTTTAGATTCAAACAATTGTCTCATTTTAAAATTCAAAAACTCAGTTCCATTGTCTGACCTGACTGTTTTAATTTTAACTCCAAATTGATTAAACAAAATATTAAAGAAAACAAGAACACAGCCATAAACTTCATCCTTTGATTTCAACAAATAAACCCATGTAGCTCTAGAATAATCATCAACTATGGTTAAAAAATACCTAAATCCTTCTGAAGTTGTTACTCTATAAGGTCCCCAAACATCCAAATGTATTAACTCACCCAGTTTAGTAGTAACATGTTGACTAGCAGGAAATGACTCCCGAGTCTGCTTAGCCTTATGACATACATCACAGGGTGGCAGTAGTTCATTACCAAAATTTAATTGAGTTCTTAAAGATCCTAGGGCTTGATCAGAAGGATGACCAAGTCTATTATGCCAAGTTAATTTTGACACACAACACACAGAAACAGAATGACTATTACTACACAATTTACCTGAAGGTTCACTATTGATGTAATAGAGACCCTCAGATTCTCTACCATTCCCCACCATCTCCTTTGATTGTAAACCCTGAATTTTACAACTATGTTCATTAAAAACAACCTCACAATTACTGTCTTTACAAACCTTATGAACAGACAACAAGTTAACATTAAAATCAGGAACAGCAAAAACATCAAAAAGAGTCAAAGAATTAGACAAATTTAAATTTCCAATTTTTTCAATTTTAGCTGAAGTACCATTAGGATGACTAACCAGAAGATCTAATTTAGATACATCCACAGTATCATGAAGAAGAGACTCAGAGGCAATCATATGTTGATTAGCTCCAGAATCAACAATCCACTTTAAAGGACTAACAGAAGAATTAAAGGCTTGAAACAGACAAGTACCTGCCATATTAACACTAGCAGAGGTTTCCTCATTAAGCTGTCTATCACCAATAAGTTGTAAAAATTTGAAGTATTGTTCCTTTGTGAGCTGATGAAATTCTGAATCCCTACTAGAATCAGGAGTACTAGAAGGAATAGAATTACCAGAAATAGTAGTAGAGGAATTGGCAGAAACATTTTTATTAAAATTATTCTGATTACTAGACTCATTTCTTGACTTAAAATCTTTGGGATAACCAATTAGCTTATAGCATTTATCAATTGTATGACCTTTAATTCCACAATTTTTACACTGAACAGATTGAGTCTTATTTTTATTAGTGTTGTTAAACCCAGATTTGTTATTAAACCTGCTATTAAAAGCAGCAGGTTGAGACTTGGAAAAGGACTGTGAAGACTGAAGAGAAGACAAGGATCCATTTCTTTGAATAGATTCTTCTCTTGAAAGAATAGAAAATGCAGTTTTAACATTAGGTAAGGGTTCCATTAACAAAATATGACTTTTTACTTGACCATAGGACTCATCAAGCCCAGACAAAAATTGCATAAGTTTCATGAGATTAGAATGATCTTTCATTTTG
This sequence comes from Lactuca saligna, assembly GCF_052625555.1. Classification (NCBI taxonomy): domain Eukaryota; kingdom Viridiplantae; phylum Streptophyta; class Magnoliopsida; order Asterales; family Asteraceae; genus Lactuca; species Lactuca saligna. The sequence goes on along the minus strand of NC_136419.1, from coordinate 130,415,363 downwards.
ATAGCAGCTTCACAAGTACACTCAGTCAAACTAGTAAGACCATCAAATTCCTTCCACAAGGAATCAAGTTTATTAAAATAGTCAGATAAAGAAATTCCATTTTGTTTAAGTGTATTAATTTGTTGATGTATATTAAACACCACAGATCCATCTGACTTATTATAAGTTTCAAACAAATTATTCCAAATATCCTCAGCTACTTCAGAGTAAGCTTGACTCTGATATATAGAATCAGAGATAGAAGATAAAAGCCAGGAACACACAACAGCATTAGCCCTATCCCACTTAGATTTTTTTGACTCATCAACACTAGTTTTCTTAAGAGTACCATCAATAAATCCAAGTTTATTCCTAGCTTTGAGAGCTCTAGAAATAGAACTCTTCCATAATCGAAAATTTTCATTTCCAGTTAATTTTGTAGTAACTATTGATGTAATAGCATTATCAGATGGATGAATGTAGAGAGGATCATCAAAGTTAATTGACTCATCCTTTCCACTTCCACTAGGTATAGAACCAGAATCACCACTCGAAGTAGTGTCTCCGGCCATTTAAAAGGAATAAAGAACAACAAATAATACCACAAACCGAAGACAACAGTACTGATCTAATGTCCAGATGGTCACCAGGTATGTTAGGGCCCAAGACAATCAGTACAGTGTCAAAGAACAAAAAAAAACAAGAACATATAAGGCAAGAAACAAACAATGGTGTGCACAATACGGTCACAGATTCCCAATCAATAGAAAAGAAGGAACAAAACAGTCCTCACAGTGAGTTGGAAGCGACCAAAGGAATCGACTCTCTAAGTCCGTTCTCTACTAGGGTTTATCGGTGATCAATTCCGACCCCTAGAGAGTTATTTCAGAGTAGAGATTGATCGATTATGATATCTTTGAAGATCAACAGAAGCAAAGCGCTAATACCACAAGCGTCTATTCCAACTTTACTTGTTACCTGCAAGAATCAAAACATTCTCGCAGTACCAGGATCTTGAACAAGAAACATACAAAAACTGTAAAGAACAGAAATGATCTTCTCAAGACGAAATAAGAACATACCGTTCTTAGATTGACGATCCGATGATGAAAATCACGATCGACCGTCTTACAACAACAAATCGGAGCCTGAAAGCTCTGATACCATCTTAAAAACACAAACACATAAACTTCCCAACTTGAACAGTTTATTTAATATAAACCAGTTCGATTATACATCAACTTACACCAGAAAATCTCACTACAATCACACTCACTCTCAGATGAAAAATAAGAACAAGATCTAAAGAAGCTATGAACTTCTACTAGTGAAAACCCTAACTGATACCGAGAGAACAAAGAAGATGCGTATATCAGAAGATGTGTATCTCAACCTGAACAACTAGACTAAAATACTTCGGATACAAGATACTTGACTAACCCGCAAATACTCAAGATCCGCGCATTAACCCGTTCCTTAACCCGAATTATATAGCACCTGCATAAAACTTATACACACAACCCACAAATAGCAATATTGTACAAAATATACCCTTCAACAATTAATGTTTAGTTTGTAAACAACTACAGGTATGTTTTCAACAAGTTTCTTAATTCTCTAAATTTATGAATATAATAAGGATCCACCCAACATTCATTACAATTTGTAGATATATAAAATACAAATATGTTATCTATTCTTAGGTATGAACTGAAACTTTGTTAATTTAATAACTATTGTATCATTTGAGTACATATTATTTTATTAACATATAAAATGAAGATAGTGTTATTCCGAAAAATGAAATTATAACATAAGCGGAGATGTATAAATAAAATATTATCATCATTACAATTTTATTATATAAAAATAATATAAATGTTCTTAGATTGATAACATGAAAACTATGAAATAATTGTTTTAAATTGTGAATGAGTTATATATTAAGTTGTGAATGTATTATGAGTTTTATGTTAAATATGAATGATTTATGTATATATATTAGTATTATTTTTTTTTATGAATATACATATTTTTGTATTTTTGTTGTGTTGTATAAATATGTATAAATGTAATAATTTTTATAATTGTTTTGTATTAGACTATAAATGAGTGAACTATTATGCTTTTTAAACTATAAATATAGTATTTAAACTGTGAATTTTATGTATTAAACTGTAAATGTATTGTATTAAATGTTTAATTTGATAACACAGTCCCATAATCCATATTTTTTGTGTACTAAACTATGAATTTATTATGTTAAGTTATAAAGTTTGTGTATTATACAAATTTATTATGTTAATTTATGAAGTTTGTGTATTATACAAATTGAGTTTGTTAGGCTGTGAATTTTCTGTTTAAACTATAAATCGACTATATCAATGTATTAGTTTTGTGTATTAAGCTGTGATTTTGTGATCTAAAGTGTGCAATAAGTATATTAGGATGTAAATTTTATGATTAAAATGTGAATTGATTATATTAAGTTGTGAATTTTTTGTTTAAACTGTGTTTGTTGTGTTTTAAATTGTGATTTAACTGTATTGAACTGTGAATTTATGTTTAAATTGTGAAATGACTGTATTAAATTGTAAAATTATAAAGAATTCTATATTTAAATATAAATGATTTATGTGTGAATATTTGTCGTATTTTTCTTGTGAAGAAGTTTATTTTTTGTGTTGTATAAATATGTTAAAATGTATTTGTTTTTATAATTATTTTGCATTAAACTCTAAATAAGTGAATTATTTGGCTTATTAAATTATGAATATAGTATTTAAGCTGTCAATTAATAATTTTATTTACAAATCTGATTTGGAATAAAGCACAATTGTGACAGTGACAAATGTGGTTGTGATAGTTGGTGTCGATAGAATTTGTGTTTTATATTTTATATAATTTTGTATAATGAGTTTGTGTTTTACATTTTATATAATTTTGTATAATGGATCGGAATATCTTATGTTGTGAATTTTATATATTCAACCAAAAGTGGACTATATTAAGTTCTATATTTTATATAAATTTTGTGTTGAAATATAAATGAAGATACATATGAAAATATCAAACTGTATATTAGTGAATTAATATGTTTATCAAATTCTAAATATGTATTTCAAACTGTGAATATATTATATTGACAATATATTTTTAAAAATATATATAATTTAGAAAAATAAAAAATTTAATTTGTCAATGCATCACTCTAATTACTTTTTATTAAAATTTTATGTATTTGCCTGCAAAAATGAAATAGTATGTATTAAAAAGTATTATTAATGAAATGAAAAGTATAATATTTGTTCTATTAAACAGTGAATATGACGTCGGTTCAATGGCGGTCTGGCGGTGATCCAACAGTGATTTGACGTCGGTTCAACAAGTGGCAATTACTTGTAAATTAGGTATTGAAAAAAAAAGGTTTAATATAATGTTAATGTTTGATTTGTTTAAAATGTCTTTAATAAAAATAATTTAAAAATAGTTCTTAACGCCAAAATTTTTTTATGAGTTTTCAATTGTTCGAAAAACTTAATATTTACTTTTTATCTCTGTTATGAATTATCCGGTAAAACTTACACTTGTGGCTGATCTAAACGCCGAGTATAACTTTACTCTAAAACTTTTTATGAGTTTTCAATTGTTCGAAATTTTTTTATGGCATCTAAAGATAGTGAACTTGTCCACTACTTAGTGTGAAAGAAGACAAATTAAGGGTTCTAAGACGTTATAATCATAACATCAAGGATGATCGTGAGTGGTTGACAACTAAATCTTGATTGAAGTTAAAGAGACCCATGTTAGGATTTAGTCACTTTAAACTTAGATTTATTAGGGTTTTGGTCTAAACCACAAATCATGGACTTATTGAGGCAATTTTGTCCTTCCTAGTCCTTTATTTTGCTTTAGATTTGGTGTAGATAAGAACTTGCTTAAACCTAATTTAACATGCTCTTTTGTCTTCACACTAATCTTCAAGATATCATCTTAATCACTTTTGTTGGTTTCTGTACAAACAAAACCGATAAAATTCTCTTTTAATAAACATTATCATGATGCTATGTCGCCTGTATTCTGGAATTTTACTTGTCATTTGAGTTTGTAAGGTATGTATTCTTTTGCCTTTTTGCGATTAATGGTATCTAAAAAATATTTTTAAAAATATCGTTCCATGTATAAAAATTGGAAGAAACAAATTAAATAAGGGAAAATAAGTCTTATTTTCAATGGGTTTTTTTTATTATGTAAATAAAAAAAATAGTATATTGCAGCCTTGGTCCATGTGGTTCGTACATAATACAAGTTTTGGTCCTATTTTTTATTTTATATATATATATATATATATATATATATATATATATATATATATATATATATATATATATATATATATATATATATTTGTACGGAAGGTTTTGGTAACACCCATTGTCCCTAAGCCTAAACCCCAGTTTATTTCCCGGTTTATTTCAACTATGAAATGCATGTGAAAAATACCAATATACTCATTTCTAATATATATCCTTTGTAGATACTGATGGTAAACTCGAGTACCATTTCGTTAAAATTTTGAAAAAATATCCACAAAAAATGTTATCGTAGTCGTCCCTTCGCATACCATCGATGGAGGCGTCACCCACCTATCATCTCCAACGCTAGGGGCATTTAGTTGTGATCTTGTGAAGTTGGCAATGACTACCCTCCACCACCACTAGCAGGGCTACAAGTTGTCATTCTCCCACCACTTGACTTGTACGTCCTTGACCATTAGCTAACACATCAGCGTCTTTTACAACCGGAAAAATCGCAACAATTGGAAACGATCTCACATAGATGGTGGTGTTGATGATCATTGGCATTGAGATAGAAATATAGAGATCAAGAAAACGAGAAGTAGCGACAACTGCTGCCTTCGTTGTTTCCACTATGAAATGCATGTGAAAAATACCAATATACCCATTTCTAATATATATCCTTTGTAGATACTGTTGGTAAACTCGAGTACCATTTCGTTAAAATTTTGAAAAAATATCCACAAAAAATGTTATCGCAGTCGTCCCTTCGCATACCATCGATGGAGGCGTCACCCACCTATCATCTCCAACGCTAGGGGAATTTAGTTGTGATCTTGTGAAGATGGCAATGACTACCCTCCACCACCACTAGCAGGGCTACAAGTTATCATTCTCCCACCACTTGACTTGTACGTCCTTGACCATTAGCTAACACATCAGCACCTTTTACAACCGGAAAAATCGCAACAATTGGAAACGATCTCACATAGATGGTGGTGTTGATGATCATTGGCATTGAGATAGAAATATAGAGATCAAGAAAACGAGAAGTAACGACAATTGCTGCCTTCGTTGCTGACAGAGATAAGAAGTGGTGGTACTTTTCTAGCTGGTGGTGCTACCATTGTCAGAGGTAGTTGTGGCCGAGGTTGATATATTGATTCGATTACATGTTTGGATTAACTAAGAACCTCCAATTTGTAACAACCCATTATTTTTCTAATCAATAAAAGTCAAACCGTTACAAATAAAATTCGAGGTTTTGTTCAATTCGTTAAATTCATGAGAGTTAAATAAGATTTAATTTATATAAATGATGTTTTATATAAGTATTTGGAATAAAATATACTTAAAAATCCAAGTTTTCCCTATGGAACTGAGAACCTCGGACCGAAAACCTCTCTACTGAAAACAGTTCTCGGACAGCAAACGTATTTCGGCCGAGAACCCCTTTCCGGCCGAAAACCCAACCGATATACATGTTTCCACCCGAAAACACAAGCCATTTCTCACTCTTTCACTCAAAAACATTCCCATTTTTCTCTCAAGTATCATCCAAGAACATTCATACCTTGAAGAATGAAGGGTCTAATTAATGGTTTGGTCTAGGCTTTCATTGTAATAGGTTCTTTTGTATAAATATGCATTTTTGGTAGTGTGTGTAGCGTTTACGGCCAGACTGTGAGTTTACGGCTGTAAGCCTGTTTACGGCCGTAAACCCTAGGCCGACATAGATCCACTATAAATAGAGGCTTGCTAGGTCATTTTATGGTTGTTGATGCCACAGAGTTTTCAGCTGTTATTCCACAAGTTGTTCCAGACGTTTTTGCTAATAGAAGCATGTGCAAGACCAGTGTCAAAGCAAGACCAGTGTCAAAGCATCCTACAATCAAGTTTTTAAACATATTCTTCACTGTTTACGGTTGAAGTTGGTCTCTGCTGCGAAAGTGTTTCAAGCTTAATTCAAAATTTGCATTTTTCTCGAATTTCTGGGAGATTACGGCCAGAGCTTACGGTCGTAAACACAGATTACGGCCGCAAACTCCACTGAGTTCTTAAGCCGTAAGCTTGGTTCTTAGACCATGAATAAAGCATCTTCAACAACCGGAAACTTGAACTCATTGACCGTATATAGTAAACGTAAACTATTTATGACCGTAAACTGAGTTTACGGCCGTAAACAGTTCCTTGACCGTGAACTCTTGTTTGACCGGAAACTCAATTTTTTTTAATAATTTAATTTCTTATTTAAATTAATATTATATGGATACACAAAGTTAAACACATCACCATGAGTTGGACTCTGTAATGGGCACAACCACTCGAATTCCAAGACTACTATCCGCTTAAGGTTTTCCTGAATGGAAGTACAGGATTGAGAAGAACATCAAAATGAAGAATTTCAAAATTTGGAGAAGTATCATCAAAAATCCTGTCAGAATAACCACCACTGTTGCAGGGCAAGTGGTTGATAAAGCGGTTGGAAATTACACTGATGAAGACTTTGAAAAGGTTGAGGAGCAGGAACGGGCTTTGGCCACTTTGACTATGGCCCTGTTTCCGGATATAGCTCAAGCTTTTAGGGAATACACTTCTGCTAAGGCTTTGTGGGAAGCCCTAATCTAGGTATATGAAGGGAATTAAGACATGAAGGAGAATCGCCAAGATATGTTGCGACAATGGTTTAACATGTTCAACTACATTCCTGGAGAAACTCTGGAGGCACAGCTGCAGCGATTCATAACTCTTACCACTGAGATGATTGTTGCTGAGATCTTTTTCACCATGTTTGAAATAAACAAGAAGCTACTGAATGCCCTCCCAAAGTCATGGGACATGAATGTGGTTGTTATCAAGAAAACTAAGGATCTAAGTCGGCTCACTCTTGCTGAAATGATGGCAGTCATTAAGCCCTGTGATATTGATGACAAACAACGGGAGATAAATCATGTGAATTCATACTCAGCTGCAAACCTTGGGATCTCATCTAACAATGCTCTTTCATCTCTCACCTTTTCCTCTGTAGGTCAACCCTTTGCTGCTCAGCAAGCTCAGATTCAGTCTTTTTCCACTCCATCAGCTACTTCACTTCCTGCTACATCAGCCATCCCGTTTTCTCAGAACCAATCATTCATTGCTACTCAAGCTGCTTCTTCTTCTAATGTGGCCCCCTCCTCAAACGACAAGGAGGGTGATGAAAATCTTTCTCTTGCTACAGGGCTTGTTAACTTCTACAGTGCTCATGTAGTTGGAGATCTTCCTCCCCAATTGTCAATGGATGATCTCGATCAAATTCATCCTGAAGATGTAGAAGAAATGGATATTACATGGCAAATTATCATGGCAGCTTTCAGGGCAAAACAGTTTGCAAAGAAGACCAGGAAGAACAACTGAGGGATGAGTGTTGAAAAGAAGGTAGGGTTCAACAAGGGAAATCTACGTTGTTTCAACTGCCACGAGCCAGGTCATTTTGCTCGTGAGTGCCCGAAGCCGGATAAAAGAATAAATAATGATCGGACAATGGTTGCAGTAGGAAACAATCATATCGGTGCTCAATTCAACAGCGAGAAGGCTATGGTTGCGCAATCATTTGACTGGGAGGATCATATGCAGGCCCTAAACATATCAAGACCTGAAAATGCTCATTTAGCTCAGGTTGGTGATGATGCTTCTGCTGAGAGTGTTGCAGCTGAAGATCAAATGATGGAGTTGCAGTTTGCGTTGATGGTCTCTTCTTCTCCTGAACCAAAGAAAACCGAGGTAAGTCTACCTTCATGCTCTCAAGCTTGTATTGATTATGTGAAAATTCTCCATGAGGAAACTGAAACACTACGTAGAGAAGTAGATGACCTTAGGTATGATGGTTACCAACTTAGAAAAGGACAAAAACCTCTTAAGGTCCAGTTAGAAATTAAACTAAAGGACTTTAGAAGACTTCAGGAAGACTATAGTAATAAATGTGAAAAATATGACTACATAAAGAGACAGAACGTTGAGTTAGTCACTGAAATTGAAACATTAAAGGGGAAATTTGAAACTGCTGATTTTGATTTTAGAAAATTTGATGTATCAATTGAGGTAGTGGCCAACATGATAGACCACTGCATACAATTTAAATATAATCAGTCAGAGGGTCTAGGGTACAATAAAGTGCCTCCTCCTTTCAATCATTTATATATCAGTTTCAACCTTTGTCCAAGGAGGAGATTACCAATGAGTTAGTCACTGAAATTGAAACATTAAAGGGGAAATTTGAAACTGCTGATTTTGATTTTAGAAAATTTGATGTATCAATTGAGGTAGTGGCCAACATGATAGACCACTGCATACAATTTAAATATAATCAGTCAGAGGGTCTAGGGTACAATAAAGTGCCTCCTCCTTTCAATCATTTATATATCAGTTTCAACCTTTGTCCAAGGAGGAGATTGCCAATGAACTATCCATGGTTTATGGCAAGCCACCTGGTTTTGTTTCGGGAGGATTTATTAATGTTGAAAGTACTAACATTTCTACTTCTACTGCAGATCAATCTTTAAATCAGTCAAAGCACGATGTTGAAGGATCTGTTTCTGAAAATAAAATTGAGTTTGAACCTGAAGTTTTAGTTTTAAATAAAGACTTTAATTTTTCTGATTTTGCAAGTGACAATATTTTTTGTGATGTTCTGCACTTTCTGATACTAATTTGAATGCTTTTAAAGTGTTTGATGATGTGGTTGGAAATTCTAATGTTTGTTATGATACTAATGAAAAACCACCAGTTTCACAAGGTTCTCCACCTAATGCACCCTCGCTTGTCTCACAACCTAATTCTTGTTCAAGTTCTTGTGAGAAAAGCAAGGGTGTTGGTATAGAACTCAAATCTGAAAAAAGCAGTACAGGTTTTAACAATAATAAACATATTTGTTTTAATTGTGGTATTGGTGGTCATATAGCTAGGAATTATCCTAATAGAATGTTTGTACATTGTGAGTTACCAAGAGGAGAGAATGATTTTAGAGGAAGGTCTTTAACTAGAAAGTCCTCTAGAACTCATTCTCAGAATGATGATTGGAAGGATGATAGTAGTAGAAAATGAGTTGTTTTTCAAAAGCATAAAAGGGTCATTCATAACGAAGTCCCAAACAGTTAGCCAAAACCGAACATGGCTAAGCCAAGGTTGGTTTCATCAAGAAGCAGCAATGGGTCTTCAACCAATTCTGATAGAAAACCCAAGTGCTCAAAGAAAACTGATAAAAATCCTATTTCAAAACCACCCGGGACTGTTAGAAAACCTAATTATCAATGGTTGCCCAAAATAACCTCCAATCCATCATCTATGTCCTCTAAAAAGTTATTAAATAATGATAAATCTGAAAAGGCATCAGGACAACCCAAGAAAGTAATGACCTGGGTTCCCAAATCTAAATGAACCTGCACATTTTGCAGGGACAGTTACGGGGGAATGTCGCCAGACCTTGGTTCATCGACAATGGCTGCTCTCGACACATGACAGGAGATATCGCTGACCTGAACAACATTCAATCTTTTAATGGGGGATTTATTTCCTTTTGCGGGTGGAAAAGGTGGCAAGATTACTCAGAGAGGAACCGTCACAAATGGGGTGTTAAGTTTCGAGAATGTCAACTTTGCTACTGAATTGAAGCATAGCTTGTTGAGTGTGTCTTAGATATGCGACAAAGGCTATTCTACACATTTCACTAATAAGGAATGCATGATTCTCTTGCCAAGCTTTTTCAACCTAGAAGAGTGGATTCTTGTAAAATATAAAAGGGATGGGAATGCTTACATCATTGATATGAATAGCAATCTTCTAGAACAAGTTACATGCCTCTTTTCAAAGATCTCAAAACAAAATGCAATGTTGTGGCACCGAAGACTCGGTCATGCTAACACCAAGAACTTGAATTGTCTTGAGAAGAATGAGATGGTCCGTGGTTTTCCTGTCAAAGACTTTATAACTTTTGAAAAGTGTGTGTCATGTGCCCAAGGTAAGCATCACAGAAAACCACACCTGCCAAAATAGGTTAAGTCAATCAGTTAGGTGCTTCAATTGCTACATATGGATCTGTTTGGACCAGTCAACGTTCTCAGTATTAACAGAAATTCATACTATTTGGTTGTGATTAATTATTTCTCACGTTTTACGTGGGTTTTCTTTTTATCCAACAAAGCTGGAGTTGCTTATCTAATTAAGAAATTCATTGTGTTGATTGAGAACCAAACTAGCAACCGGGTGAAGGCATTTCGTACCAACAACAGAACATAGTTCAAGAATTCTATTCTCAATCCTTTTTGCGCAGAAAAGGGTATTATGCGTCAATACAACTCCATTGACACCCCTTAACAAAATGGTGTTGCTGAGAGGAGTTATAGAACATTACAAAGACGCTGCAAGGACGATGTTGTGTGACTCCAAGCTACCAGTTTCTTTTGGGCCGAGGCGATAAACACTGCTTGCTACGTTCAGAATCACGTGTTGATCAACAAAGCTCAGATGAAAACCCCGTATGAGATTCTATATGGTTACAAGTCTTCAGTCAGTCATTTCCGTGTATTTGGTTGCCCTTGCACCCTTCTTCACCTAGAGACCAACCCGAAGTTTAATACCAAATTCGATGATTGTTACTTCCTAGGGTATGCTGTGCGCACTTCTTATAGGGTCTACAATAAGAAGACAAAGCAGGTTGTTGAATTTTATGACGTGCGCTGGTTGGAGAAAAATGAGACTGATGCTCGAGTGGGTCCGGATTGGTTGTTTGATTACACATCGCTCTTCAAATCCATAAATGTGTCATCGTGTAGCTCATCTGGATGAAGATGAAGAAGTTGTCTACAAACCTCCAACGGTATCCTCTTCACCGCCTGAGGGGGAGTCCTCTGCTTTGCCTGAGGGTGAGTCATCTGTACAACCTGATAATTCAAAATCTTTAGCTCAGAATGATACTCATGATGCTGAAACTACACCACTTGCTCCTATAGAAAGAGAGTTCATGTCTAAAGATGCTTCCGCTGTCACTTCAAGTTTTATGGAACTACTATTTCCGGAAGACATTTCAAATGAGTTTGTAGCAGAGTCGTCTGGAGCGGCTCAATTAGCAAATGAAGGAGGTGTCAATATTCACAATCTTCCTGTCCCGCTTAATGATATCAGCCAAGAGAAACCCTCAAGGATTCAACGCGATCATCCGATCAAGAACATCATTGGTCAGCTGGGCGACGACATTAAAACCAGAAGTCAAAGTCGATATGTCAATACCTGTCTTTACTCTCGATTTATCTCTTAAATAGAGCATAAGAATGTTAAAATGGCTCTAAATGAGCTCAGTTTGGTAGATGCAATGCATAAAGAATTAAATCAATTTGAAAAAATCGGGGTTTGGAAGTTGGCTGCGTTGCCAAATGGCAAAAAGTCTCTTGACACACAATGGGTCTATCGAAACAAACAGGAGGATTCAGGGGTTATAGTGCGAAATAAAGCTAGATTCGTGGTTCATGGGTTTCGACAAGTCGAGGGTCTTGATTACACTGAGGTTTATGCTCCAGTAGCTCGCTTGGAGGCTATTCATATCTTCCTTGCATATGCCTCTTACATGAACTTCATTGTTTATCAAATGGACGTCAATCCAACCTTCTTGAATGGCAAGGTGAAGGAAGAAATCTATGTTGATCATCCCCCTGGGTTCGTTGACTCGAAATTTTCTAATCATGTCTACAAGTTGGATAAGGCAATGTATGAGTTACATCAAGCTCCTCGAGCATGGTATGCGACTCTAACAAAGCACTTGCTCAAGCATGGATACTCTCGTTACACTATCAATCAAACTTTGTTTATCAAGCATGTCGGTAATGATCAAATTCTGGTTCAAATCTATGTTGACGACATTATTTTTAGGTCGACCAGTCCGCGGCTTTGCAAGGAATTCGAAGGTGTTATGAAAAAGCGGTTCGAGATAAGTTCGTTGGGGGGAAATGACCATGTTTCTGGAGCTTTAGGTCAAACAAAAAAATTCAACCGGAATCCTACTACATCAAGCCAAGTATGTGGAGGATATTCTTGAGAAGTTCGGGTTATAAGACGCTAAATCTGCATCGATGCCAATGGCTGAAAGACCTCTTCTGACTCAAGATACTGATGGCGATTCCATAGATCAGACTCTCTACAGATCAGTGATCGGATTGTTGATGTATCTTACTACAAGCCGTCCAGACATCATGTTTGCAGTTTGTCAATGCGCACGTTATTAAGCTAATCCTAAACTTTAACATCTTATTGCTATCAAAAGAATTTTTTTGTATATCAAAGGCAGCCCAAAATTGGGTCTTTGGTATCCGAAGAATTCTGAATTTGATTTATATGCTTTTGTTGACACCAATTATGGAGGCTGTGAGCCTGACATGCAATCTACTTTAGGAGGGTGTCAATATCTTGGTGACAGGCTAGTGTCATAGTATTACAAGAAACAACAGACTATCTCAACCTCAACAGCGGAGGCGGAATACATTGCTGCATCTGCCCGTTGTTCTCAAGATATCTAGATCCAACATCAACTGTTGGACTACAGTTTGAATAACTTAGAAACCCCCATTTACTATGATAGTGAGGCCGCAATTCAAATTGCCAAAAATCCTGTCCAACGTTCTAAAACCAAGCACATCGATATTAAAATTCATTTCATCAGAGATTGTTATGAACGTGCTCTCATCCGGCTGGAACAGGTTCCAACTGCTAATAATGTGGCGGACCTATTCACTAAGCCTTTTAACAAAGTTCGCTTCGATGTGCTTGTGGGATTTCTAAAAATGATTCGTTTTGAGGATTAAGTTTTTCTGTTTTATTTTGTAAGTTCTCTTAATTCTTCTTCATTTTTTTTAAATTTATTTTTATTTTTGTAGGTAGGTTAGTTTAAATTTGCGCATCTTATTTCTTTTATTTTCATTCTCACCCATGCACGAATTTAGGAGGACAAATAATCAAAAATCCAGAAACAATAAAAATTCAAAAAACCCAAAAACAATAAAAATCCAAAAATCCAAAAACAATAAAAATCCAAAAAATTAAAAATGTTGCTAACAGTCTTGTTTGTAGGTGTTGTGACGGGAAATGATATTATCAAGTGATAAGGGGCAATCCGAATCTGCGTAACGTACCAAAATTGAATTGTCTATGCTCTGTGCTAGATGTGCTGGTAGGTGTGACAACCCGTAAATTGTTCCGTCGCTGTAACCCATTTTTGTGGGTAAAAACCGTTTGTCTTTCAATCTTCCCGTTAAAATTTTGGATTACGTCATTTAATCTAAGATTTTTAATATGACCTCGTAAGTATCCAAACACGTTAGAAACACGTAAAAACACTTTCGATATTTAATTGGATAAATTTTAGTTTTATTCCGTCGGGTTATAAACAATTAAATCTGGTACGACCAAAAGCCTCGGTAAACGTCAGTATGAGGTAGAATTCCACCGTGTCTCAAACTCGACCCATATATAAAGTTCAAAGGACTTCATTTGAAGCCTTTCCACACTCTCTCTCTACTCTCTTTCCTCAAATCCAAGTTCTAGGTTCCAAAATCATCCAATTTAAGCCTCAAGTCATTAAGGTAACTATCCTAGCTCATAGTATAACCTCTTTAGCTTTCAATTTCATGTTCAAACTATGAAATAGGACCATCAACATGTGTTTACGGCCCTAGAACAGTCCTAGGACGTAAACACACATAAAATCGGTTTTTGGAGCCAAAAAGCCCTCCCAAATCACTTATGGAGCTTGTAAATGACTTAAGGACTATTGGAATGGACCAGAAACACCATAAACTGATCATTTAGGGGATAAATATGAGTTTACGGCCCAAGCACATGCTTGGACCGTAAACACCATTTCATGTGCAGTAAACACATTTTAAGGTGTTAAGATGCCCCTTAAACACCACATGAGCCTTGGAATAAAGTCTAGAAGCAACCACAAACAAGTTAGGGGCCTTCAACTTAATAAAAATCACTCCCTTAGGAGTTCACGGCCATAAACCCCCCAATGATAGGTTCATGGGCCGTAAACTCCTATATCTTAGTCAAATGATGCCCTAAATTCATCCCAAGGCTTGTATAATGACTTAGAATCACATATGATTGACCTAGGACCACCAAAACACCAAAGGAATGGGTATGAGGGAGCTTACAGTCGTAAAATCTTAGTTTACTGCCATAAACTCCTTAAAGTGGTCCATGTGTTGGTTTAATCCCTTTCCATTGCCCTAGAACCAAACCTCGCATCATCCCTCAAATGTTATAAGGCCAATTAGCACACAAGAGCACCACCCATGAGTTAATGGCTGTAAACTAATGGGGATGTGGTCTTTATGGCCGAAAACTCCTCTATGAGTTTACTCTTGAAGAGTAAACTCCATGCCTAAGCCATACACACCCTTAAATGCTACTCGCGTCTGGAAGTGTTTACTCATATTTAATTAATAGATCAAGGTCTAATTAGATACAATTTATGTATCTCTTCATATTACATAGGAACCTCGCGTGTTTTTAATCCCCGAACTGACAATTGGCATCCAACCGGCACACTTCTCGACTAGTGAGTTCATACCCCTACGCCTTTTTCTGTGTTTTTCAAATGTTTTCAGGGGGGAATATAAGCAAACTATAAATGTTTTTGAAACCTAAAACTAATGTAATTTTATAAATATCTGGAAAACTTTTAGATATCTTTACCCCTTTTGTATCATGCGGAGCATAAGGGATGTTGTACTGAATATAACTAAGTAGATTTAAATTACAGTAAAGGAAACAATCAAAACAATCAAATTATTATGGGAATAATTTGGGATCTTTAGTTCTTGTTTTACAGACACAGATTATATGCAAAGTTAATAGATAAGCTATGTCTGATTCAGTTTATCTCTGTTTAATTTTTAGTATCATGACAGATAATTTCGTTGTATTAAATTGTGTTTACTGTATTATGTTTAAAAAAGATTATTATGTTTGATAACGAACGAGTACACCGTGAATAATTTAATACTAGCTTGTGAGATGTATCTTCATTAAACCCTTTGGGTTATCAGTAAATCCTCCTCGGAAGTGTAACCAGGTCTCCTGGAGGGAGAGAGTGGAATTTGTGAATAGATCTATTCGGGACTGACAATCCCACACCTAAACTACTAGCTACAGTTAGGCAGGCATGCCTCGGGTGACAAATTCTAGTTATCGTCCGACCCCTGAAGAACTTCAAGGAGGTCTCATTGTCATATTTTGATGGTTATCCAACTCACAATATGTATTAATATAAAAATATAAGTTTATTCACGGAATCTATATCTTATCTAATCTATAGTTTTACTGGATGGCATTCCCAGAGGTTTTGAATCTATATCTTCTCTAATCTATAGTTTTACTGGATGGTATTCCCAGTGGTTTTGAATCTATTTCTTCTTTAATATATAGTTTTACTGGATGGTATTCCCAGTGGTTTTGAATCTATATATTCTCTAATCTATAGTTTTACTGGATGGTATTCCCAGTGGTTTTGAATCTATATCTTCTCTAATCTATAGTTTTACTAGATGGTATTACCGGTCGTTTTGAATCTATATCTTCTTTAATCCATAGTTTTACTGGATGGTATTCCCAGTGGTTTTAAATCTATATCTTCTTTAATCTATAGTTTTACTGGATGGTATTTCCAGTGCTTTTAAATCTATATCTTCTCTAATCTATAGTTTTACTGGATGGTATTCCCAGTGGTTTTAAATCTATATCTTCTATTAATCTATAGTTTTACTGAATGGTATTCCCAGAGGTCTTTGAATCTATAGTTTTATATATATTAAAACTACCTACTGTTGTTATGGATGGACTTCCCAGGATTTTCAACATATAGTCTTACGTATTAAACTATCTACTGTTGTATCGAACGGAAATTCATAACTATAACTAAACTGTATTTATAAGAAAATACGGGATTTTCTTGGATAACAACTTTTTAGAAAACCAAAAGAAAGGATAATCTTTTTACAAAAACAAACAACTTATGAACTCACCAGCTTTATGCCAATTTTTAAACTGCTTGTATTCTCAGGTTCTCCTTAGACGGGTATCCACGTCATTTTCCAGAAGACGGAACAGATGGAAATCACGTCTAACTTTTGTTATAACTTATGTATCTACAAATATGTATTACTTTGCTTTTCTACTTTCAAACAAATGTAATGATTCTATGTAATGTAATGTTTCCTGTTTACTACGATTACTATGTACAGTGGTTGTGATACTTTACATGATGTCCTCCGCCCCGGAACGTTTCCGCCATTGGTTTCGGGGTGTGATAGATTGGTATCAGAGCCCTTGTTTATAGTGAACTAGTATATCAAACCTTACATGGTATAAGACAAAAAACACTAAGGGGCCAAAGTGCTCTGAACTAAAAGTATACTTTAAAATATAAGTATTTTCAAAAGTATACAAGTATACCTAACCACCGGAATCCGTAAGTACAAGTAGAACAAAACATAAGTAAATGGGTGTTGTGTGCTGTGATTAAACATGGGCAGTTATGTAGTCGTGTCTAGGGTCAATATAGCCTGATCATCTATATTCATGCGAGACACGGCCAACATGTGCTTGGGAGTGACTGTGGTGTCAGCATGCCTAAAACTTACCTAAGATCCAAACAATGATTCATAGTTGTAGCGAAACATAAAATACTATGGGAGTATTTTAGCCAAAGCCAAGTACGTTGTAGAAGTTCATTTCGAGTATTGCTACTCATTCCTTCCTTAGCGATAGTTTACCTACTTTGATAACTCTTTCCTGCTTATCGCTTATGGAACCCTATATCTATCATAATGAGATATCCCCTGTTTTCATATCTCTTGATTCAATTCAGAGGATTTACCATCCTCTTTTTCCCAACCATTCTAGATCAAAATGTCTCAAAGGAAAGGACCCAACTCTAGGAACAACAACTCTCCGCCACCATATTCTCCTCCGTTCGACCCTGTCTTATTTCAAGCAGCTGTTACTGCAATAGTGACGGCTACAATGATGCTATTGTACCGTAGCAGGTTCAATGGACCAGGAAGTAACACCTACCCCCAAAACCATGAAGATAATCAGGAGCGACAAAATTAGCGTAAGGAAAGTAAAAAAAGGTTATCTGGAAAAAGCGAAAGGGTCAGAGTTCACAAGGACCCTCCAAGTGGCATGAATCTATGGCAGTTCAAGCTGCCACTACTCCTGTTGTTGCGTCTACAGCTCAAGCACCTACCACTAGGTATGTTGGTAACCTCCCTTGGTGCAATAAGTACAGTTACCATCATCTCACTTCCAGCCCATGCCGTGAGGTGTTTTGCTACAACTGTGGCAAGAAAGGTCACCTTACGCGAAATTACAAAACACCAATTCAGCAAATCAATCAAGCTTCCGGATCGAGTGCCGAACAGGTCTGCTACGGCTGTGGAGAAGTCGGGCATTTCAAGAGGAACTGCCACAAGGCAACAACAACTAGCAACGTTGGGATAGTTCTAGCTATAAAACAGGTGGAGGCAGTAGTCGATCCCTCCGTCGTCGCGGGTATGTTTCTACTCGAAAATTCTTATACTCGGATCCTTTTCAAATCTAGTGTTAAATAAGTTCTTAGTAGCCATTCATTCGAACATCTTCTTAAATATAGTCCTCGTATAGTAACCGAAACATTTACCATCGAGATAACTAACAGTGAGAAAGGGAAACGCTAACGACATATTCATAAACTATACCCTTACCTTGAACAATCATTCATTTTCCATTAACCAAATACCAGTTACCATCAAGAGTTTTGATGTTATTATTGGCATGGATTGGTTGAGTCCCAATCATGCAAATATCCTTTGTTACAACCATCTGTCTCAATTTCCCCTCTGGTAAGACACTCATGACCCATAGCGATAGATTTAGTTCCAATCTTTGTATCATATCATGCATCAAAGCTCAAAGGCTTCTGTGAAAGGAGTGTCGCGCATTCCTAACTCATGCAATCAATGAAAAACAAATAGTTAAATACCTCGAAAACATCCCCGAAGTCTGCAACTTTCCTGATGTTTTTCCTAAAGAGCTTTCAGGAATTCATCCTAAACGTCAAGTCGAGTTTCGCATCGACCTAATTCCTAGAACTAAACATGTAGCCAAGTTTCCGTATCGCTTAGCTCCAGCAGAAATGCAGAAGTTATCCAGTCAGCCTAATGAACTGCTCAATAAAGAGTACCATCAACTTTGAGTTCACGAGAATGATGTTTCCAAGACGGCATTCAGGATTAGATATGATCACTACAAGTTCGTAGGGATGCCCTTCAGTCTAACCACTTTCCTTGGTCACGTAGTAAGCAAGAGAGACATACACATGGACCCTTCTAAAATCAAGGCGACAAAGAATTATTCGACACCGAAGACACCCCTAGAAATTCATCAATTCTTGAGTTTTGCCAGCTATTATCGTAGATTCATCCATAAATTTTCTAGAATTGGACAAGCCCTGGTCACTCTGACACAGAAGGGTGTACCCCTTTTGTTGGAATGAAAAGCAAGATACAGTATTCGAAGCATTGAAGCAAGCCTTGTACATCACACCTATCCTGTGTCTGCCCGAAGGAACAAAGGATTTCATTGTCATCGTCGATGCGTCTAATCAGAGTCTAGACTGTGTACTTAAACAGAGAGGAAAAGTTATCACATATTCCTCGAAACAGCTGGAGACACGCAAAGTTAACTACACGATTTACGACCTAAAGTTAGGAACTGTGGTCTTCACACCGAAGGTTTGGAGACATTATCTCTATGGAACTAAGTGCATGATCCTCAGCAACCATGAAAGCTGAGATCACAATCTTCGTGGGCAAGTGTCTGACTTGTGTCAAGGTAAAGTTCGAGTATTAGGAACCCTCAAGTCTGCTCCATCAGCCCGAGATACCTGAGTGAAAATGGGAGATGATTACCATGGATGTCATCACCAAGTTACCCAGATCTCCGAGTGGGTATAATACCATTCCATTAATGGTCGATTGTTTGACAAATCTGCTCACTTCCTACCGATTAGAGAATCATCCAAGATGAGAAGACTCACGCGAGTCTACATCCAAGAGATAGTTTGACTGTACGGTGTACCTGTGTCCATTATCTCCGATCGAGATAATAGGTTTACCTTAAAACTTTTGGTAGTCCCTTCAGAAAGCCCCTGGATCTAAGCTAGATACGTGTACAACTTACCATCCTCGGACAGACAGACAGAGTAAGAGAACTATCCAGACCCTGGAAGACATGCTGAAAGCATGAGTCATCGTATTAGGGAAATCGTGGGACACCCATTTACCCTTGACTGAATCATCATAGACCTGCATCAAGACTACCTCGTTCGAAGCCCTCTACGGTCGCAAGTGCAAGATCCCTTCTGTGTTGTACCCAGATAGAGGACTCACAGCTAGCCAAGAGTTGATTCCCCGATAGTACTCTCACTGGTATTGAAATCATCCGCGAAACCACCGAGAAGATCATCCAAATCCGAGAACGACTGAAAGCTTCACGAGATAGACAGAAGAGCTATACCGATATACAACGGAAACCTTTGGAATTCTATGATGGAGATTGTGTCTGGTTGAAGGTCTCGCCCTGGAAAGGCATGGTACACTTCGGAAAAACAAGGAAAACTTAACCCGAGGTACATTGGACCTTTCGAGATCCTAGCCAGGATCGGTCCTATAGCCTATAAACTCCGATTACCTTCAGGACTTAGCTACATCCATCCTGTATTCTACGTCTCCAATCTTAGGAAGCACCTAACTGATGAAACCCTAGTAACCCCTTTGATGAGATCGAGATCAACCACAGTCTGAACATCATGGAAGAACCAACCGAAATCATAGATCGAGAGATTAGATGTACGAAACAAAGTCGTATCCCGATAGTGAAGGTTTACTGGAATACCATGCGAGAACCCGAGTCCCTTAGGGCCACGAAGACTCGAATAAACAGAATCAACCACATCTCTTTCCAAACCAATGATTGTGTCTTAATTCTAAATTTTCGGACGAAATTCCCTCTAACGGGGGGATAATGTGACAACCCGTAAATTGTTCCGTCGTTGTAACCCATTTATGTCAGTAAAACCCGTTTTTCTTTCAATATTCCTGTTAAAATTTTGGATTAGGTCATTTAATATAAGATTTTTAATATGACCTCGTAAGTATTCAAACACGTTAGAAACACGTAAAAACACTTTCGATATTTAATTGGATAAATTTTAGTTTTATTCCGTCGGGTTATAAACAATTAAATCTGGTACTACCAAAAGCCTCGGTAAACGTCAGTATCAGGTAGAATTCCACCGTGTCACAAACTCGACCCATATATGAAGTTCAAAGGACTTCATTTGAAGCCTTTCCACTCTCTCTCTACTCTCTCTCCTCAAATCCAAGTTCTAGGTTCCAAAATCATCCAATTCAAGCCTCAAGTCATTAAGGTAACTATCCTAGCTCATAGTATAACCTCTTTAGCTATCAATTTCGTGTTCAAACTATGAAATAGAACCATCAACATGTGTTTACAGCCCTAGAATAGTCCTAGGCCGTAAACACACATAAAATGGGTTTTGGAGCCCAAAACCCTCCCAAATCACTTATGGAGCTTGGAAATGACTTAAGGACTATTGGAATGGACTAGAAACACCATAAACTCATCATTTATGGGATAAATATGAGTTTATGGCCCAATCACATGCTTGGACCGTAAACACCATTTCATGTCCAGTAAACACATTTTAAGGTGTTAAGATGCCCCTTAAACACCACATAAGCCTTGGAATAAAGTCTAGAAGCAACCACAAACAAGTTAGGGGCCTTAAACTTAATAAAAATCATTCCCTTAGGAGTGCATGGCCGTAAACCCCCCAAGGATAGGTTCATGGGCTGTAAACTCCTATATCTTAGTCAAATAATGCCCTAAATTCATCCCAAGGCTTGTATAATGACTTAGAATCACATGTGATTGACCTAGGACCACCAAAACACCAAAGGAATGGGTATGAGTGAGCTTACAGCTGTAAAATCTTAGTTTACTTCCATAAACTCCTTAAAGTGTTCCATGTGTTGGTTTAATCCCTTTCCATTGCCCTAGAACCAAACCTAGCATCATCCCTCAAATGTTATAAGGCCAATTAGCACCCAAGAGCACCACCCATGAGTTTACGGCCGTAAACTCATGGGGATGTGGTCTTTAGGGCCAAAAAATCCTCTATGAGTTTACTCTTGAAGATTAAACTCCATGCCTAAGCCATGCACACCGTTAAATGCTACCCGGGTCACTCCAAACACTTGAATTCAAGTGTTTTCGTGTCTAGAAGTGTTTATTCTTATTTAATTAATAGATCAAGGTCTAATTAGATACAATTTATGTATCTCTTCATATTACATAGGAACCTCGTGCATTTTTAATCCCCCAACTGATAATTAGCATCCAACCGGCACACTTCTCGACTGGTGAGTTCATACCCCTACGCCTTTTTCCGTGTTTTTCAAATGTTTTCAGGGGGGAATACAAGCAAACTATAAATGTTTTTGAAACCTAAAACTAATGTAGTTTTATAAATATCTGGAAAACGTTTAGATATCTTTACCCCTTTTGTGTCATGCGGAGCATAAGGGATGTTTTACTGAATATAACTAAGTAGATTTCAATTATAGTAAAGGAAACAATCAAACCAATCAAATTATTATGGGAATAATTTGGGATCTTTAGTTCTTGTTTTACGGACACAAATTCTATGCAAATTTAATAGATAAGCTATGTCTGATTCAGTTTATCTCTGTTTCATTTATAGTATCATGCCAGATAATTTCGTTGTATTAAATTGTGTTTACTAGATTATGTTTTAAAACAATTATTATGTTTGATAACGAACGAGTCTACCATCAATAATTTAGTACTAGCTTGTGAGATGTATCTTCATTAAACCCTTTGGGTTATTAGTAAATCCTCCCCGGAAGTGTAACCAGAGTCTCCTGGAGGGAGAGAGTCGAATTTGTGAATAGATCTATTCGGGACTTACAATCCCACACCTAAACTGCTAGCTACAGTTAGGTGGGTACGCCTTGGGTGACAAATTTTGGATTTCGTCCGACGCCTGAAGAACGTCAAGTAGGTCTCGTTGTCATATTAGCATGGTTATCCGACTCATAATACGTATTAATATTAATATATAAGTTTATTCACAGAATCTATATCTTTTCTAATCTAGAGTTTTACTGGAAGGTATTCACAGTGGTTTTGAATCTATATCTTCTCTAATCTATTGTTTTACTGGATGGTATTCCCAGTGGTTTTGAATCTATATATTCTCTAATCTATAGTTTTACTGGATGGTATTCCCAGTGGTTTTGAATCTATATCTTCTCTAATCGATAGTTTTACTAGATGGTATTACCGGTCGTTTTGAATCTATATCTTCTTTAATCTATAGTTTTATTGGATGGTATTCCCAGTGGTTTTAAATCTATATCTTCTGTAATCTATAGTTTTACTGGATGGTATTCCTAGTGCTTTTAAATCTATATCTTCTCTAATCTATAGTTTTACTAGATGGTATTCCCAGTGGTTTTAAATATATATCTTCTATTAATCTATAGTTTTACTGGATGGTATTCCCAATGGTCTTTAAATCTATAGTTTTATATATATTAAAACTACCTACTATTGTTCTGGATGGAATTCCCAGGATTTTCAATATATAGTCTTACGTATTAAACTATCTATTGTTGTATCAAACGAAATTCAGAACTATAACTAAACTGTCTTTAAAAGAATGTACGTGATTTTCTTGGATAACAACTTTTTCAGAAAAGCAAAAGAAAACATAATCTGTTTACAAAAACACACAGCTTATGAACTCACCAGCTTTATGCTGATTTTTAAACTGCTTGTATTCTCAGGTTCTCCTTAGACATGTATCTGCGTCCTTTTGGAGAAGACGGAATAAATGGAAGTCACGTCTAACTTTTGTTAAGACTTATGTATCTACAAATATGCATTACTTTTCTTTTCTACTTTCAAACAAATGTAATGATTCTATGTAATGTAATATTTCTTGTTTACTATGATTACTATGTACATTGGTTGTGATACTTCACATGACGTCCTCCACCCCGGAACGTTTCCACCATCGGTTCCGGGGTGTGATAGTAGGCACGAAAGATTTTAAATGGACTTGACTAGGGAGAGTTGAACTTAAGGAATTTAAGGACTTGACAAACATTGACCTAGTTAGATCCATTTAGCCTGACAATACGACTCTCGCATAGGTTGAGCAGGGAGATATACATGAGAATCTACTGGTCACATTAAAAGAACCCGTATCTAGAACTGTGGATTAACTTTTCCTCGATATGCGGATTCTATCCTTAATTCCGGTTTTGATGGGGTGACTCGGGAATTCCGATAAACTAGGTCTGTAGAAGGTTATTTTGTTGCTTTCTGTCTGTTAGACATATGTTGCCTCCTCTTCGTGATCGATAGATCCGACCTGGACTATAACATATGCAATTCTATCTCTCTGCATCTTCTCTCTATGAAATTCTTTCTGTCTGTTAGCCACATATTGTATCCTCTGCATGACTCATAATCTGACGTGGTACACAGTATATGCAACATTCTCTTCTCAATCCCTCTAAAACATCTATTAGTCATATGTTTCATCCTCTGCGTGATTGGAAGAGATCCGACCTGGATGTATAGCATATGCATTCTAAATCTATCTTCTCTCTTAATAATTGTCTGTTATCCCAGTCTAAGGAGTATTCTGGAAGTCATTGATGGCTGGAGCATATCAGGAAGCGGGAAACACGTTATAATATAATTAAGAATTGAACACATACAGATTGTCTGTAGATCTCGCTGCTCAATTTAGGTGGACAACAATATCCCTAGTTGTGTCAGTTAAATGGTCAAAGAAGAAATTTATTTAAGAATAAGGGCTAAAAATATCATGTCATTGGTAAATTGTCCAAGTTTTGTCACAAATGTTTCATGCTTAAGTGGACCACAACATTGGCGATCGATCAGACGAAGACGTGAAAATAAGGGTACCGACAAGTAAAATAGGGATGTCTAACAACTTTGATCCCAGTGTCAGAAATTTATTCTCAGTAATTAAATTTTTAGGTTGTAAATTTCATTTTATTTCATTTTATTTTTTATATTTTAATTTTAATTTTAATTTTTTTAATTAATTGTTAAACTTTAAATTTTGCAAATTTTTCTTATTTTATTTTATTTTTAATTTTAATTTTAATCCTCAAAAAGTTTTATTTTTGAAAATCTTTGAAAATATGTGACTGTGTCTTACACTGTGTGGTCAGCAGGTAAAAGGATCAAGGGTACAAAAGGAGTTTATAGCCGGAATCTCCTTCATTATTCAATTTGCGGACGCAAACTCTCCTTCTCTCTCTCTCTCTCTCTCTCTCTTTGAAATTTTTTTGTCGTTTTTTTTTTGTAAAATTGTCCCGATAGCTTCGAAGGTATCATGTTTTTGACAAAGGATATGAGTTTATTTCAGAGATTCGATGAGTTTTGCGCATAAAATCGACGAAAAAGGGTTTGTCGGGGTTTATAACCCAAGCTTACGGCCGTGAAGAGTTTACAGTCGTAAACTCTGTTTGCGGCCATAAGCTTACGGTCATGGGTTTATGACCGTAAACCCCTGTTGACCGTGAACTCCACTTTGACTTGAAATTTAATTTTAAAAAATTATTAATTCATATTTGGGCTTGAAATTAAAACATTTAAAATATTACTTGCTCAAATTTCTCTCTTGTCTTACTTGGTATGTTTTAGTGCAGATAAAATGGCAGCATTAAAGTTTGCAGATATGCACAACCTGACAATGGTTTTCGCTGATCCTTCGGTGGCTCATGTGGATTTCAAATCAAAAATTCATGGACTACGAGAATGCTGTTTGGCCTCAGCCATCACCATGAACACTGTTGTTTATCAGAAAATCATACGAGAGTTCTGGCAGACTGCCAAAATGAGGAGAGATGACAATGGAGCTGTGACTGTAGACGCAATTGTTCAAGGATGCAAAATTTTGATCAATGAGCAGTTCATTAGAGAAATATTATTGATCAATGACCTTCCAAGCTTTCCCACCGAAATTGATATTGAAGACGCTCAGAAGATTTTGAGGGAGATGGGATATGAGGGCGTCGCTCCACCTACGATGAAAAAGCTTCTGCCACCCTACTGGAGATTTCTAACTCATGTGTTCATGAGCTGCGTCTCCGGTAGGAGATCTGGTGCATATGAAATTTCACTGAGAAACACCAGAGCTATAGATTCTCTCACTGCGGGAATTGGTTTCAATTTTGCAAGGTTTATTCTAGATGAATTTATGGTCAACATCAATGCCATTACTCGAGATACTTTCTTCATGTATCCTTGGTTCATTAAGCTTTTCATAAACAAACATTTCCCAAACATGATAAAGGAGGGTAATACGCTTGACATGAACTCCTTGGGCCCACACACTATTGGGCTAATTAAACAAAATCGGAAAGGAAAGGTCACTTTTCAAGGACTTTACCCATTAGTCAAATTCGGATGATTTTCTGAGTCGCATGAGGCATATGAGTCTCACGGATCCTATCATAAAATGTCTTCAGAACACACCTTGTTAGAAAAGGTGATCAGTGCGAATTGAAAGCGACTACAATGAAGGGTCTTCTATGAATGCGTATGAGGTTGATCAATATGAAGACCTTGATCTTACAGGTTTTTATCGAGATGAAATTCCTACAAATTTTGGAAGCAATGATGACTTCTTATCAAATGTCAACCTCAACACTCTACTGGATAATATCAGTGATGTTGCTCTCACAGCAACAGAGATAAGGGAAATTGAAGACGTTCTTGACTAAACACCCATTTCTAAAGAGCAAGTGGTTGGTTCTACGACTCATATTGTGATAGTGTCAAGGATTCCTCCCTTTGATAGTGCCTCGCCTACATCTGAACCACTTTAGGGTGATCGCTCAACAGACGAAACCTTGAAGCCTCCATCCAAAAGAGGAAGACGTGATCCTAGGTTTGGTCCTCTTGATTCTAGCTTGTCTTATGGCTTGCTAATTACGCCAACAACTACTCCTGCTATTGTATCTACAGAACATTTACGTGAAGGCCCTAGTACAATTTTTGAAGCCGGTGGCTCCTCTGTCCCACCAGGATTTTCTCCTCTAAGGGCAGATCTCGATGAGGCCTCTGTGCGTTTGTGCTTGCATCTTGCTCACGAACAAACTGTTGCACTTTCTTCTAAATCCAAAGGAATTTCTTTTAGAGAAGGTTATTCAAGAGAAGATGATTATGTGACTCATGAGCTTCAGAGGAGAGTGAATGTGTTGGATCAGAAAAATATCGAGCTCAACATTCGAGTTGAAGATCTTTTGAGTGAGAATACAAATTTGAAGATTCAAGTTTCTGATCACCAAGAAGATAGGGCAACAAAGACCAAGCAAATCTCTGAGCTCCAAGCTCATTTCAATCTTCTGACCTCCAGTTATTTTGATCTTAAGAAGAAGCTTGAAGAAGATCTCGATGCTATGTATAAAACATCTACAGATGAGTACATAATCAATCTTCATTCTCAGGCTCATCCTATTTTTGTGCCAACTACTCAGACTTCACGGGTCGTGGACCATTTTGAAGAAGAGCCTGCTCATGCTCCACATGTTGCAGTATTTATTCGAGACAGACAAGCCAAAGCTGCTGAGAAGGAACAACACTTGTTTAAGAGGAGTTTCGACAAAAACACACCAGTGAATCAATCCACAATCACTATTACGAATCTCGAGGCTGTAAGGTTTAGAGACACGTATGGTGATCAGTCAAGAATCACCTCTTGGGGTTTTCATGATACCCTAAATATGTGGACTGTACGGAGAAAAAGCGGCAACACAGAGCTATATAAAGATTTTCATGATTTTAATTCTTGGACCAGGGTGGATCTTTCAGAGATTTTTCAATCTCCTTTTTCAAACCCGACAGATAATCAACAAGCAACTAAGTTCAAACACTTTCTTGAAGATCAAGTGAAGAAGGGCTTTCCATCTATGAAGACTGTTGAATCTGTAATAAAGCATTATCCTGACATCATTGATCCCAAAACTGGTCATCCATTTCAAGTGGTGCTGTGGCTCGCAACAAATCAGGTCAAACATATTCCTGTGCTTCAAAGTTACCTGGATGGATCTCTAAGCTCTATGCTTTATTGGGTATTTGATGAAACCACAACATCTTCTGTTATCAAACTAAAGGAGGGATGCATCCATTTGTATGATAGAAGGGATTTTTTTCCAGTTTAGCAAATGGGACATTCATCATCTAAGCCTATATCAGATTAAAGTTGCCGAGGAGATATTTAAGTCAGCCATGAAAGAATACACTTCTATGGTTGCTGAGATAATAAACAAGTGCATGTGGAATGGGGCAATGGGGCAAGAAGATGTGATGATTGTTGACAAAGATTAACTTTAAGCTATCACCAAACCAAGGGGGAGATTGAAGGGTCTAATTAATAGTTTCGTCTAGGCTTTCGTTGTAATAGGCTCTTTTGTATAAATATGCCTTTTTGGTAGTCTGTGTAGCGTTTACAGTCAGGTTGTGAGTTTACGGCTGTAAGCCTGTTTACGGTCGTAAACCCAAGGTCGGCCCAGGTCCACTGTAAATAGAGGCTTTCTAGGTCATTTTATGGATGTTGATGCCACAAATTTTTTGGCTGCTATTCCACAAGTTGTACCAATTGTTTTTGCTAATAGAAGCGTGTGCAAGCTTGTTTCGATTTTTGTTTCTACTTTGTTCTTGTTATTATTGATTGTGTTGATTGTTTGATCACTGGTAAGATCCGTTTGAAGACCTTACAAAGAAAAATCTTTCAAATCTTCATTACTTTCACCAAGAACACAAGTAACACCAAGAACACCAAAAAACAATCTTCAAATCTTCAAGATGGCCAAAAACACATCGGATCGAGAACACATTTCTAAGCGAGAACACCTTAGAACCGAGAACCTGGTCCTCAGTTGAGGGTTTAGGACCAAAATCGAGGATTTCGATGGAGCCTAGACTGAAAATCCTCCTCAACACTTCATACAATTTTCTGTAATCCTTGCAAGAAATTCCTTTCATAAATCAAGTGTTGTCTAACACTTTAAATTATTATTTCAAAATTTTAAATACGATTACGTGTTGAAATAATATTAAATTACCGTTCATTCAACCGTTGCTAGCCCAAGGATCATCTTTTCAATCTTGTTATCCAAATCAAACACGTAATAGAGGTGAGATCATAACCCGACATTTTCAATGTTTTCAATGTTTTTAGTAGGGGGGGTTACAAGTAAAAGACAAGGACTTTTGTGTTTTTATCCAAATGTTTTCAAAGAGTTTCAAAACCATTGAAATTAATTCAAACCGAGTATTCACTACATTTCATAAAGGAATTTATATGTTTTTAACGCTTTTGTAACATGTCGAGCTTAAGGGTATTTTTCCTTCATACAACTAAATTGGAAAAGTTTTTAGTACAGTACAGAACATACAGTTAAACTATAATTGGTATAGTTTGAGAACACTACATCATTATTACTTAATTCAATACATGAAACAAGAACATACATCCAAACTATAATAGGTATAGTTTGGGATACATTATAGTATTTTACAAGTTCAAGAACACTATTCAGAAACAAACATATAAAATATAGAAGATATAATTTATGGAGAACTACACTATTTCCATGATACAAGGATACATTACTAAATAATTCTTTAATTATACTTATTTTACATTACAAAGTACATTACTACAAGCTTATACATATAGTTACAAGTACAAGAGAACACTACAACACTACACGTAAACTAGTTAATAAAGGGCTGTGAGGCACTACTTCGATTGTACCCATTAAGGTACGAAACTAAATCCTATACAATATAAATAGAGTCTCCTGGAGGGAGAGTATGAGATTTGTGTATAGATCTATATGCGACTGACAATCTCACACCTGAACAGCTAGCTATAGTTAGGTTGGCAGGTCTGGGGTGACAAATGTCATAACATTTCGACGCCTGAAGAACTTCGTAGAGGTCACTAGGTCATATCATGTAGGGTTATATGAAACTCAAAACAGTATAAACTGTATCATTTGTTTATGGGATTTACAATTCTTCAATTGGTTTTATTTTAAGTAATAAAAATACTATACATTTCAGCTGGATGATTCCAGGCATACAAACAAATTGTTTTATTTTAAATAATAAAACTACAATACATTACAATTGGTGGTATCCAGAAGTACATACAAAATGCTTTCATAAAGTACACTACGATACCTTACAACTGGTGGTATCCAGACATACATGCAAAAGGTTTTACATACAGTACACTACTATACGTTACAGTTGGTGATATCCAGGCATACATACAAAAGGTTTTTCATATGGTACACTACTATACGTTACAATTGGTTGTATCAAGGCGTACATAAAAAACATTTTTTCATATATTACACTACTACACACTACTACTAGTGGTATCCAGGTTTTCATACAAAGGTTTCATAACAAACACTACTACGATATACTATATTCCTAGTATAGAGTACACTAGTAGTAAATAGGGCTTGTGAAAAACATACATGATATGGTTTTATTCAATAATAAGATCATGTATATTATTACGGAATACAATAACAAACATACATTTTGGTCTTAAGGCCTAAGACTACTTTTCATTACTAGAGAAAATATTCAATTTTCTGGAAGTACACTATAACATTTTCAAAGAACAATGACAAGCTTTCCATCTAAAAAACATACTTATGAACTCACCAACTTAAATGTTGATAGACTTTCAAAACCACTTGTATTCTCAGGAAACATGTAGACAGGTATACCCGCAGGTTTTGAGAAGACGGAGTTTTTAGAGTCGTGTCATATACAGTTTTGTTATACACTTTTGATGTTATAAAAATTATGTATTGAACTGATGTAAATATTGTACCTTATAAATGTAATTTTTGCGTTTACTTTGATTATTATTATGCAATGGTAGTGATATTGTACATGACGTCCTCCGCCTCTAAACGTTTCTGCCGTTCCGATTTAGGGGTGTGACAGATTGGTATCAGAGCATCGTTTATAGTGAACTAAGTATATCAAACCTTGCATGATATACAACTATAAACACTATGGGACCGAAGTGCTTTGAACTAAAAGTATTATTTTATAATCTAAGTATTTTATAGAAGTATACAAGCATACATACATACAAGAAAAAGTATCAGAAGAAGAACAGACATGAGTATTTAGATGTTGGATTCTATGGTCAAACCTGGATAGTGATGTAATCATATCTGGGATAAATATAACCTAACTAACTATATTTATTTCAGATACGTCCAACACGTGTCTAGGAGTGATTGTGGTGTTGCAACAAGTCAAATTCTTACCAACACTCTATATAAAGGAAACACTAGAACCGAACATACTATTAAAATACTATAGTAGTATTTTTATAGCACTACAATACTAGAATCAAGCACATGAAAACAAAGAACTCTTGCTGATGGGTCTATAATCACTATGTGTATGTATATAAGTTATATATAATTAAGGCTTTATAGACTTATAATAGGTTATTCAACTTTACTTCCTGTTATACATATAAGTTATATATAATTAAGGCTTTATAGACTTAGAATAGGTGATTTAGCTTTACTTCTTGTTCCTTGTTTGGTTGTGGACTTAGAGTAGGATCACTAATCTAAGGCCTAGTTAGTTTTAGTTATATGCAAAATCTGTGTACACTATGTTATCATTGGGTGGATCAACTACAAATCACATCATACAAATTCATTCCAAGTGTTGCTATAAATTTAATGGTGGTGGTTTACTTGTATTAGTAGACGTCCACTGTAAATCGCTTAATATATCACTATAATTGTTAGTATAAGATATGCCTTGTTCAGTATCACCTGTCTCATGACCACTATAGGGGACTTATCATCATTTTCTATTAAATCATTATAGAAAAAGATGCCTCCATAGAAGTCCAACAGAAATAACAACCCAACATTGAATCCACCACCGCCACCACCTCCTCAGTACGATCTTGTTGTATTCTAAACAGCAATAATAGTTGTTGTGGTTGCCACCGTGTCATAGATTAATGTAAGTGACACTAGTGTGGTGGGTAGTGGTGCCAACCCATCTAACCTTGGAGATAGTCATGGACACCCTAAGGAGTGTTCATAGAAGGACTTCACCAACGCCAAACCTCGATCCCTCGATGGCACTAGAGGTTTCATTGCCTTAATGCGTTGGTTCAAGAAGACCAAATCAATATTCGAAATCTGTGCGTGCCCCGAGTCTAGTAATGTGAAGTTTGTTGCATGTACATTCACAGACAGAGCTCTCACTTGCTAGAACAACCAAGTCAAGTCCCCGATTCTTCCGATATCCAATGCTATGAGTTGGTAAGACTTGAAAGAGCTAATGCTAGTTGAATACTACCCGAGGAGGAAAGGAAAAAACAAAAGCAGGAGCTCTGGAGCCTGAAGATGAAGGGCTCTGATGTTGCTGCTTACATGGCTAGGTTCAGTGACCTCGCTCTTCTGTATCTCGTGATAGTCACCCCGGAGAGCAAGAAGGTGGAAAGATACATATGGGCACTAACTCCCCCGAATCAAGGAAATGTCCTAGCTGCTAATCCAATCACGTTTGACAGTGCCAAACATCTGGCACAAACACTAATAGATCATGGAGATCGTTAGGATTCCATTGCAGCCGTTCCTGAATGACCTAAAGAAGGTGGCGGGAATAAGAAATTCTGGAACAAAAGGAAATGGAAAACATCTTAGGAGTCCTCAAAGAAACAATAAACAATGGCAATCCGTGCTGCTATCATTCCTGTTGCTGCTCCCACTATTCAAGCACCTACCAGTCGATACGCTGGAACTCTTCTGAGGTGCGACAATTGCAACTTCCATCACCACGGGTCATGTCAAGAAATGTAGTGCAATAACTGCTACAAGAAGGGGCATACAACTCGCTTACGTAACACATCTGTGTAGCCTAATGTTCAGACCCCCGAAGCTGGAGTAGGTCAAGCCTGCTATGGATGTGCAGAAACTAGGCATTATAAATGGGATTACCCCAAATCAAGAAGTGCTTGCAACATGGGAAGAGTGTTAGAAATGGGCTAGGAAGACGCAGTAGCAGATCCCACCCTAGTCAAGGGTACGTTCCTTCTCGACAACTCTTATGCATACATTCTTTTTCATAGTGGTGCGGCGAGGTGTTTCGTTAGCCATAAATTGGAACACTTACTCAAACACAAACCCCAATCACTAATCAAAACATTCATTGTCGAGATGGCTAATGGGAAGAAGGAGAACACTAATGACATATTCATAGGCTATACGTTAACTCTAAACGACTATTCCTTTTAAATCGATCTTATGCCGATCTCCATAAAAAGCTTCAATGTCATCATCGTCATGGACTGGCTAAATACTCATCGTGCTATGATCTTTTGTTACGAAAAATCCATTCATCTTAATCTCCCAAATGGCGAAGCCCTCGTTATCTATGGCAACAAACTCAGCACGATCCTCCGCATCATTTCGTGCATCAAAGCCCAAAAATATTTGCGAAAGGAGTGCCACAGATTCATAGCTCATGTAGTTAATGAAAAACAAGAAGTTAAAGACTTCGAGATCATGCTCTAAGTCTGTAACTTTCCCGATAACTTCTTTGAAGATCTCTTACGAGTTCCTCCCGAACGCCAAGTCGAGTTCCAAATCGACTTGACTACTGGAGCTACCCATGTAGCTAAATCTTTGTATCGTCTAGCACCAACAAAATGTAACAATTATACAGTAAGCTAAACGAACTACTCAGTAAGGAATTCATTAGACCAAGCTTTTCGCCCTGAGGAGCACCAATCTTGTTCGTGAAGAAGAAGGATGGATCGTTCTGAATGTGCATAGACTACCGAGATCTAAACAAGCTCACCATTAAGAACCATAACCTCTACCCAGAGTAGACGATCTATTTGACCAAATCCACAGAGCGAGCTACTTTTTGAAGATCGACCTGAGATCGGGGTACCATCAATTACGAGTCCAAGAGAGTGATGGTCCCAAGACAACATTCTGAACTTGTTATAGTCACTACGAGTTTGTTGTGATGCCCTTCGGTCTAACCAACACGCCCGTGGTATTCATGGATCTAATGAACAGTGTGTTCCGTCCCTTCTTAGACAAATTCCTGATAGTATTCATAGATAATATACTTATCTACTTACGAAGTGAGGAATAACATAGTCAACACTTGAGACAAGTTCTAGAAACATTAAGGACATAAAAAATATACGTGAAATTCTTAAAGTGCAAGTTTTTGATTAAGAAGGTAACTTTCCTTCATTATGTTGTCAGCGAAGAAGGCATATACGTGGAGCATTCCAAAATAAAGGCAATCGAGAATTGGTCAGCACCGAGAACGCCCATATAAATCCATCAATTCTTGGGACTTGTTGGCTACTATCGCAAATTCATACAAAACTTCCCCAGAATCGCTAAACCACTTACTACTCTAACTCAATGGGGTGTAACTTTTAGTTGGGGAGAAAAACAAGACATTTCGGTCTATACACTAAAGTGAGCCCTGTGCAGCACATCAATCTTCTCTCTTGCAGAAGGGACAGAGGATTTTGTTATATATTGTGATGCATCCAATCAGGGGCTATGATGTGTGCTATGCAGCAAGGAAAGGTTATTGTCTATGCCTCAGGACAGCTTCAGGCACATGAAGTCAAATACACCACTCACGATCTTGAGTTAGGAGTAGTAGCCTTTGCACTAAAAATATGGAGACATTACCTTTACGGTACCAAGTGCACCATCGTTACCGACCACAAAATCCTTTAACATATATTTGATTAGAAAGAACTTAACATGAGACAGCGACGATGGGTAGAACTACTCAATGACTACGAATGCGAGATTCGCTATCATCTAGGTAGATCCAATGTAGTAGCAGACGCCCTTACTCGCAAGGAGTACTCGGGTAGTAGAGTGAAGGAACTAACCATCAAAATCCATTCACATCTGTCCACACAATCAAAGAGGCTCAGCTGGAAGCCTTAAAAACCGAAAATGTGGCGGGTGAAACTTTAAAAGGAATGGAGAAGAACTTTGAGATTAAGTGAGACGGAGTTCGTTATTTCTGTTGGATTAGTGTCTAAGTTCATAACTATAGTTGGTATGTACTTGACTCGGTTGTAGCATGGTCCTTTTCGGTTGCCTTCACTAAAGCAACTTGACTGGATGAATAACAGAGAAAGAGGTTACCATGGTTTATTAATATATTATATGAATAATATATATTAAAGGAGAAATCATATTTGTTTAATTAATATTGGTCAAGATTTCATTAAGAATTAATTTTCTGAACAAAAGAGATTAATTAAACTAAGGGGACTGAAAATATTGCAATTATAAGATAATTGTATTGTCGGCTAAGGAAACCCTAGAGATAGCGTAAATGAATTCTTGGCGATATGGCCTTAAGAATTCGTCCAAGGTATGGATCCAAAAGTTTCTTATGGGCTGCTTAGAGCCTAAGTAACCGGATAAGTGTTTGATTGAAACCCTAACTCCTGACCTATATAAGGACCCCTTTGGCTACCAACTTTCTGCTTCACATAACCCTAAGAGTTCTAGGAGCCAATTTTTTTTTCCTTCCCATCTTTCTCCCGCCTTCTCCAATTGTTTTGGTGTTTGTGATCTATTAGAGGCACAACATTTCAAGTTCTAAAGTTCTCAAAGACTCAAGATCTTGAAGCAAAAAACAAAGGTAATGTTCTAACTAGTTTATCAAACATGATTTCAATTTTGTGATATGCTAGATTAGGGTTTTGTAAGACTTGGACAATTATGCATGAACAATTAGAAAAACTAGATCCAAGCATTTGGGTTTACATGAACACCATAGGAATGTTGTTTTGTTCATAACCTAATAGTGGTATCATAGCTTAGGCTGTTTTTCTTTTGTATGTGATGCATAGCTTAATCGTTCAAAGCAAAAGGTTTTTCGTTTTTTGCTTCTGCTTGGTGACCATGACGTGGCGTAGATTCCCACGATATGGTGGCAGATCAGAGTGTAAATATCGATATTTTGGCCTATTTTAGATTGGGATAATTACCAAAAAAAATATATTAATAAAATCAGATTTTTATTAAATTTACATGAGTATCCTTTATCGAAATTGAAGATAATTGCAAAATAATTAGATAATTATTGCCTTATTAGATAACCCCAATTATTTGAATTATCTTTCCATGTAATTGGATTAGGTCAAATTTAGATAATCACTAATTAACTGTTTAATTAAATTATTTGTAATTTGATCTAATTAGTTTTGAAAATTTTCGAAACTTGACATCAAGTTTTGGAATTTAAATTTTTTATTAAGAACTTAGTGCCCCAGGTGTTGCACCACAAATGGAATCACACAACACCACCAACAACTTGGAATAACTTGAGAGAAGTATCCTTGCACTCAAAATCTACTGGCCCTCCTTTCCTATCACTTAGGTGCCAATTCATGCGCTATCAGGCTTCTTATATAGTGTGCACATTAGGGTTACACCATGTAGCTCATGACTTTCCACATTCCTGATGATCCATGGGTTTTAACCTCCATGGAGTATCCATGGTCCACCACATGGGTTTAGCCCAATATGAAGAATCATGGATCATAAGCCCACTATATAAGAATGAATGATTTACCAAATCAATCCCCATTTATTTAATTAGTGTGTTTTGATCACAAATTTAATTCGAAACTAATTCTTGATAAATACTAACTAAATAATATGATTTCATATTAATATATTAGTACTTCTAATATATTAATAAATCATAAATATCCTATTCTCACAAAAGTCTATACAAATTGTTCTGATTGCATGCAACCCAAATAGACCATGCTAGTCTCAGGTCAAGTACATACCAATAATAGTTATGCGCTTAGACACTTAATCCAACAGTCTCCCACTTGGATAAGTCTAATAACTATTATTGCAAGCATGACTCCAACCCGACTAGCAATCGTAGCCCTTAAAAACCGTTGTCGAACTCTGACCTAGTCAATGACTTGTCTATTAGATAAGGGATCATATATTCAT
This sequence comes from Lactuca saligna, assembly GCF_052625555.1. NCBI lineage: Eukaryota > Viridiplantae > Streptophyta > Magnoliopsida > Asterales > Asteraceae > Lactuca > Lactuca saligna. Next base: position 130,378,810 of record NC_136419.1, on the reverse strand, counting down.
CCATTCTAGATATCATGTGGACTAAGACATGGATTATAATCATTCTACATGTCAATCTGTTGTTTCCCGATTTCCGATTTATGATGACCGACTAATTGAATAAATCAAATCATTCCAGGCCTGGTGTCATCACTAAATCATCGAGGGGCCCAAAAATATCTCTTTTGTCCACATGGGGTAAAAGGAACGGGTAAACATTAACCTAAATGCTCGCTTGTACTTAATAATCAAATTACATACAAAAATATGTTTTATAATAACCAAGTTACTAGTGCATTTACATATGTCAATCTGAAACTGACTTGCAACTACAACTCGCATGTCTTAGTTTCAAGAATATAAGATATTATCGTCTCATGATCACTCGAGATAAACTCCATGAAATGATTCAAATGAGCGTGGATTGAATCCAATACTTGAATCTTGTTCCAAAAGCACTCATGAACGTTATAGCGACTTTGTCCTAGACAAACTACAAACCCATTCATGATAGTCTTGCCTCAATACCTACTTCCAAAGAATGATCGATTGTGGATGGTTTGAATAACCTAGTTATTCGGGAAGTCAAAACATGCAAAGTGAAACACAATAATAATACTAATCCTATATGGCCCAAAAACTTTTGAGTTATATTGATTACTCATTATTCATTGTATAATGTTTCGAACAATTAACTTAATACTTGAATTATAACAATATTTATGCCATGCTCCAAGCATGCACACTATGTTTGTCTAAACGATAGTTATGCCATGCACCAAGCATGCAAACTATGTTTGTCTATATTCCTTACTTTGTGAAATAGATCAATTGAAAAACATTTCAATGATGCTCACTTCACAATTCCAAATCCTTACTACAAGTGTAAGAATTCCAAATTCTTGTCACTGCTAGAAAGTGTTAGATTCTAGACTATTATTCAATGATTATTTTTTAATGTCTAGGTGCCAGAAGTCATAGAGACTTGACCAATGATATTACAATATATTCCTTTGGAGATTGTTACAAGAAAATTCCTTGGAAACGAAGTCTCAAATTCAATGTACATTCCTATGATAATCCTTCTTACATAAAAGTTTCTAACTTTTTCATCTATTCTTCAACTCCCAATATGGAAACATTCCATATTCCCATTTTGACAATCGCTTCCAAACAATAGTTGTCTCTCTTCAGAATATGTCAACATAGTCCATCCATTTTTATACTACCAACTGTGCTTGACCGACCAATCTTTAGCGAACCTTAGATTATCCTTAACAGTTGTTAAACCACTTCAGTAAAATCCGGTTCTATTTGTTTTTCCCTCTTAATGCCCTAGGCATTTGGAAAATTAGAACATGAGAAATTATAACATATGCAATCGGTCCTATACCCAAAACATTTGGGATACAATTCATAATGTCTAACATAAAGACATGATACTTCATCATTCTTTTACTATGATATCTCTATTTGCCATTTTATGAAAATGTTGATTATGCAGAGGTATGTGGTAATCATAACCAAATTTTGAGAACGCAATTAACCTTTCCATATATATAATTTACTAATGTTGAACCATTCCAACATGACATTCATATTTTTATTTGACTAAAACTGATTAAAAACTCAACCTAAGCTTTTAGATTTGAAATGAAGTATGAATTCCCCTCCCTTAATTATAGCAAAACAACATTTTTCAAACCCTACATCTTTGCAAATTGAAACTTTTGATTTCTATAATTAACATTGCTAACTTGCAACATTATCCATAATAATTATATTCCCACTAGCATTATAATTATTATCTTACTAGCATAACACTTATGCTCCCATTAGACTTGACATGTACCCCGAAATCAGTTGGAGTTCTAGAAATTAACACTTTGTTGACTTTCTTACAAAAGTTTAGACTTCTGATATGAGATGCTTTGATGAGACTTTATCTAGGCTTCTCAAACTCATACACCTTTCCTTAGATAGCTCACATGTGTGTACAAACAATTTAGGAACATATAGCAATAAGTCTCAAATTTTTAGCCCTTTTGCAATTTCTCACAATTCGAGTTATGAAAAAGGATGTCGTAATCATAATCAAATTTGAGAATGCAAATATCACAATTGTCATCTCCTTAAAATCTACTTAGTGAAAGCGTTTCCTCAACATCATTTTTATGAATCAAAGGGAAGCCTTAAGACACTTAGATTTTTTTGGTGTATGCGTTCCTATCCATGTGATTTTGTCATAACCATAATCACAAAACAAGGTTAGTGACAAATACAAACTCATATGGACTAAACTTGTTCAATCCTAATTTCTTGCCACTTGGCAGCACAAGGGCCTACAATATCTTCCATGTTGTTATGCAAACATTTGAGAACTCATAGAACTCACTTACATAACCAACATTTAACTGGAATAGGCATAGAAACAAGAATATATCAACACGATAGGTTACAAACCTCAAGTCATGTGCTAGTGTTTAATAATAGGTTTACTCTTGATTAGTTCTTGAAACTTGTCAAGTTTTTAAGACTTCGATTTCCTTCTTGAGATATAAGATTCTCATGTCATGAATCATTTCTTGACAAATCAAATATTCAAGAGTTAGTGCGGATTCTTATCAAGGCAAACACTTCACACAATTGGCTTTAGTTGGTCTTTGTTTTATCCAAAAACATCACAAGTTACCAATTTCAAATGTACAGGAGTATAAAAATTTTACTCTATATTTAATAAGTGTTTTAAAACTATCTTAAGATTATGTCACTCAACATTTCAATCTTGGAGTATGACTCTAAGACTTGTTTTGGAACGAATTATGACTCATCTTCTTGATTTAACCATTTCCATAATTTATGATTCCTCTTCTTAGCTATATGAATGCACTAAGATGACCTTAGAGGATCAATTGTGATACAGTTCTTTCTACCTAATTTGATTATTCTCATTCGTTCTGCCATACATTGAAACTTTTCCAATGTTTCAGAATTATACTTAATCTTGTAAGTATAACCATATTTACTAAACTTTAGTTAATCAAGACGAAAACTCCTATCGATCATTTTGGTGGATCTTGACCAGTGCACACCTAGTGTACCCAATCCTCTATTCCTTTACTTGACTCACATATACATGTGAATAAGGAATCAATCTTATTTTACCAAAGATGAAAATTCTCATTCATCAGGCAATACAACTCGCATGATTCCAAGTTTTTGTCCAATTGAAACTTGGGTGATGAGAATATTTCCTTATATGGTAAATTTTGACACTGCCACAAAAGAAAGAATCAAATTCATATTGCTAAAATTAGAAACATACAAACACCAATTTTCACAAATGTCATTGCAAGCAAATATAATAAAATAAAATAAAACAAATTTTATTTCTTTATAAAATGCGGAAAAACATTTCCTTACAATGCAACTACAAATGAAAACTATGTTATTACATATTTCCTTAGCAATCTATCATAACTCCTAAGTTGTAGTTTTAAATCCGATCTTCGAACCATGCGATCGAGCTTCATCTTTGTGATCAGATTCAACATACTCCTCCTTTAAGCTTCCTTCCCTTTGCATGACCCTACAAAACATCAAAATGCAACCTTGTCATATCATCTATTAAGAATCAACATTACAAAACTTAATAGAGTTAGACAGTAGACTTACCTGAAGCATAGTCAAAATTTTCGATTCTACCTTTTTGTAACACCCCGATTCTCAGGTATAGGTTCTAATGAAAGTTACTTGGTTTTCAGATCTACTCGATGAGTTTGTTGCCCTACTCGTCGAGTAGCTGCGAGGTGGGTTCGCGTATTTAGTGGCCTACTCGCCGATTCCATAAAGGGACTCGATGAGTAGGAGCTGGTAGATGAAACCTTAAATCTCAAGGTTTTACACTCTATTTAAAGAAGCATAAGCCAGTTTAGCCTCTTTGCAGTCCATTAAGAAACCCTAATTCATGTGGTGTTCATCCTTGTGTGTCTTGAGCTTTAGAGAGGAGTTTTTGGAAAGGCAGAGCTTGGAGGACAAGAAATTAGGAGCAAGGAAGATGTGAGAATTAGAAATCTACCTCAGTATGCATCACTTGAAGGTATCAATTCACCATCTTTACTTCATTTTCCTCCTACACCTCATTTGGTTGAGAATTAGGGATTTTATGGCATATTAAGATAATAATGTGGGTTATGAGCGAGATCTAAAGTTGTAACTTCAGATCTGGACCTTTCTTGGTTTCTAAAGTCAGAAAGCTATAAACTTGGCCATGTATGAAACCTTCCTTGAGTATGAAACCCCATTCTAAGCATGGATTTGACATTTAGGGCCTTTGTAGCCATCCATGCACGTAAAGTTTGCAACTTTACGTGAAATGCATGCCTTAGAAGCTTGGATCTGTAATTTGGAGCCACTACATGGCTTAAAATAAGTCTGTATGGCTTATGTACTGAAGGAAATCGATGAGTCCCAAGGGCGACTCGGCGAGTCATATGAAGATAAACTTGGACTCGACGAGTTGGATGAACAACTCAGCGAGTCTGATGAAGATTGCCATAGGACTTGACGAGTGTATGAAAAACTCGGCGAGTCGGTTAAGTTTTCCCCAAATTTTGTATGCATGTCTAACTATAGAGTTGCAAGAAGGAAAACTCGACGAGTAGCCTTAGAGTTCGATTGTAAACCAAAGGAACTCGACGAGTCACTTCGTGACTTGGCGAGTGGACAAGTACTTCAAGGAACTCGGCGAGTATAATTATATTATGGTAATAGGTGTTGGAGCTTTTATGGTAATAGGTGATGGAGCTTTAGTTTGTCTTTGTTTTATCCAAAAACATCACAAGTTACCAATTTCAATTCTACCTTTTCTCAGATCTCTCAAGTAGTTAGGGCAGCTTTGCAACCAATGCCCCTTTTCTTGGCAATAGAAACATATAGACTCTTTAGGAATGGTACACGGGACAATCTCAGACTTAGTCTTTCTCTTTCCCTTGGAAAGAAAAATCTTTTATGTACTTCCAATGTTTCCATTGTCAATGTCCATGGAAGTTTTGGGAGTAGATCTTCCCATCAAATTTGCTTTTTCAGTGCGCCAAATCATTGTTGATTCAATAGCAATTAGCAAATATGTGAGATCAATTAGGGTCATGTCGTGATCTGTAACATAGTAGTCTCTAACGAACTAAGTATATGACTCAGGAAGTGACTGAAGAACACAATCAATAGCTAACATCCTTGTGAAGACAACACCCAACATCCTCAACCTATTAATATGCAGCTTCATGTCCAAGACATGAATACATACAAGCCTTCCATCTTTGTGTTTACTATTCAATAGGGATTGAGTGATCCTAAACTTTTCAAGTCTTTGGGCTTGTGGGCCAGGGAGAATAATTGGAGGATGTACAGGAAATGAAGTATGATTTTCAATTCAACGATCCAATCTTGGAACATCATCTTCGGAATGAAATGAAAAATTGTTCTAAAAGATTTGGGAAGACCATAGTAGTCTGAGGCAGACATCTACAAGGGAGAAAATCAAGGTCGTTGATTTATGTCCGTAACATAACACCCAAATGAAATATTAAGGCTAGAACCGAACATAATATTTTACAATTTGGAAAAGGGATGCCAAAATCGAAACCGCCAAGTATTTGGAGGTAGATAAATGACAATTTACCAATTTCCACCATGAACAACAAAAAAGAGCTCTAGGATTTAAGTGAATTGAAACTCCTAGATCCTTTGAGATTCATTGAACAATTCAATGGCATGTTTAAATCTTGAGTGTGCCCTTTAAGTTTGTGATTTGCTTGCTGAGGATCACAAAGAAGGTGTGAATAAGCATGCAAATTAGTTTGGTACACCAAATGTTACAACCACCTAATCAATATGCCAGTTAACCACATACGCTCCATTCATCTATTCTTAACATTAAGCTACCCTTTGCCACGCACTGTCAGTCCAGATTAGTGTGCCAGTTAAACACACACGCTCCACTAATGGCTTAACAAGGTGCAAAGTGCAATTTCATGGGTTACCACCATATTCACATTTTACTAAGTAACTAAGATTTGGGAATTTATAAGTGTTTAGTTACTTATATTTATCATTATAATTTAAATGAAGGGAGAATTAGAGTCATATCGTACTCGTTCGACTAATGACCCTCCACCAGTCAAGGAAGCGGTGGTTGAGAGTGCACACCATTAAACTGCCATTTTATAGGCAGTAACCTTATACCCCCTTATACACCGGCTTCGTGAATGAGGCCTACTAGTGGTAAGACTGACTTTACTCTTACACAGACACACACACACACACACACATATATATATATATATACATATATATATATATATATATATATATATATAAATATCAAACCTAAATTAAGCCCATGGACGATCATATATATAAAAATATTAAACTCCATCAACTTCTGGAATTTAGCCGTTAAGCTAGGTTTCGTAGAAAAGAAGACGATGTTGTTAGCTGAAATTCGGACGATCATTAGGTGTTCACCCTCTTTCTTGCGAAAGAAGGTTGGGTCAATCGAACCTTGTTTTAATTTTGACATTTTAAGAAAATGAGTTAGTGTTTCATACCAAGCTCTCGAGGCTTGCTTTAGATGGTAGACCACCTTGTCCAAAATATGGCAATAATCAGGATACTTCTTGTTCACAAATCCAGGTGGTTGATCAACTTATACCATCTCTTCTAGTTCTCCATTCAAGAATGCACACTTGACATCCATTTGAAAAACTTCGAAATTCTTGTGAGCAGCGTATGCCAGAAAGATCTGAACTGATTCTAACCTTGATACAGTAAAGAAGGTTTCTTCATAGTTAATCCCTTCTTCCTGACAATATCCCTTAACCACTATCCTTGCCTTGTTGCGTATCACATTCCCTTCTTTATCCATCTTGTTCTGGAATACCCATTTTAAACCAACCACATATGCATCCTTTGGTGTGGGAATCAGTCTCCAGACACGATTTTGCTCGAATTCATTTAGCTTATCTTGCATTGTTTGAACCCAATCAGAGTGATTAAGTGCAGAATTGACTGTTTTTGTTTCAATCTTCAAAAAAAAAATTAAACATACATAATTCTAGTTGAGAGAATAAAGCAGTTTGCTTCGCTTTCAGTTGAGAACGTGTAAGAACTCCCTCATGTGATTCACCAAGTACTTGAGTTTTTGGATGATCTCGTCTCCATTTTGTGAGTGGAGGGAAATTAGGATCATAAGCAGGATCCAATTCAACATCTATTTCTTCTTCAAATTCTGATTGAGTGTCGTCATCATTCGTATTACTATTCTCCCCCTCGAATGATGAAAAATTTTCAACATCAGGTTCAGAATTCTCCCCCTCGATCAGACTTTCATGGTTCATCGTTGGAGATGAATTCTCCCCTGGACAGGCGAATGAGATTGCTTTGGTGAGGACGAACCCTCCCCTGGAATGTGGTGCGGTTATTTGTGGGTTCCCTTAGACCTTGAGGTTCACTAGGATCTTGAGATTTGCTTTCCATAGCTTTTGCAGCTTCGTTAATTATGTTCTTCAGGTTGTCAACCTTGTTATTAGTCACTCTCGCTTTAGAGATTATTGCATTCTCTAGTTCATCAAAGATCAACATGTACTCTTCAAAAAGATTTGATATAGGAGCTGTGACGTGACCTGTTTATGGAAAGATCTCCTCCATTGGACTTTCGCTGGATTGAAGTTTCTTTACATAATTGTCATCAAAATTGAGATAATAGGTTTCTTCTATCTTCTTTGATCTTTTATTCAGAACCCTATATACCTTGGAGGTAAGAGACTCGCCAAGAGAAATCCCTTCATCTTCCTTCACATCGAACTTGCTTCGGTTATCTTTAGAATTAAAGATAAAGCACCTGGAGCTGAAGACATGGAAGAATTTAACATTAGGCTTGCGATTATTCAGAGTTTCATATGGTGTGATATAAAATCGTTTATTAAGGAAGGATTGGTTCTGGATATAGCAGGCAGCTGCAATCGCATTAGCCCAGAAGTACAGAGATAAAGAAGCAAAGCTGAGCATGGTTCGGGTTGCTTGACACAATGAACAATTTCCCTTTTCAACTACACCTTTTTATTGTGGAATATAGGGATCAGAGAAGTTGTGAGACACTCCCTTTTCAGTAAGAAATTCTTCAAACTCTTGCTTTTTGAATTCCAACCTATTGTCACTTTGGACATTTTTAACCACTTTTTGCAGTTGAAGCTCCACTTGCTTAATAAAGTTTTTAAGCTTTGGAGACGCCTCTGATTTCTGTTTAAGAAAGAAAACCCAGGTGAAATATGAAAAATCATCAAAAATTACAAGAATGTACTTACTACCACCGATACTTTCTATGGTCGATGGACCGCATAGATCAATGTGTAGAAGTTCATGAGGCTCGATGATCTTTGTGTTAACATGTGTGGGATGACTCTTCCAGCTTTGCTTTCCTAATTCGCATGTAGCACACAAATGTTCATTGTCAATCCTTAAAATTGGAAAACCTTGCACATGATCACCAAGAACTAGCCTGTTGATGTCTTTGTAGTTAAGGTGCGAGAGACGTCAATGCCATAGCCAGCTTTCATTAAAAGACATACATCAGGCTTCCCTCGTATCAGGTTGAAATTTAATGGATACATTTCATCTTTGCGATGGGACTTCAATAGAACTGTCTTTGTTTTCTTTTTAATGATATCAGATCTTTCATCATCAAATGAGACCTTTAGGAGAGTTCCTACAACCAATTGCAAGACACTTATGAGATTGTGTTGCAATCCTTCCACGTAGGTAACTTTCGAATCGAAAAATTTTCTTTTTTAGTCATTCCATAGCCTTTTACTGTGCCAAAAGAGTTGTTTCCGTACTTGACACATCCACCATTTTCAGAGCTCTAAACTCCCTCATCTCTTCCCTTCTCCCTGTCATGTGACGAGAACAACCACTATCAATATACCATTCGTAGTCAAACTTCTCGTCACGAATAACATGGAAAAACCAAGCAGATTTAGGAACCGAAAGTTGCTTGGGTCCACATGAGCTTTTTACAAAACAAGGAATAGCAGTTGAAAGATCAACCAAGTATGTTCGTTTTATTAAAGTGGTTTCGTCTTTCCTTTTGATGGTGAAAACTTTAATTTTATTGCCTTTCGATTTGTTTGAATCAGATTGTGGAATTTTATTTTGATTCTTAACAAACTTGTTTTCTTGTATCCAAGAGTTACATGTCGACTTCTTCGTTTGCGTTTTGTATTCTGAGACGATCTTTTCTTTTCCCTTGGCATCCTTCTGAGGATTTTTCTTTGGTTGAGAATGAGGAGGATGGGATTTGGGACCGAAACTCGTCTTTCGGTTCTTGTCACTACTAGATTTGGGACTGAAACTGCTTCTTCATTTCGTATGACTCCAAGATTGGTAGTGAGTGCATGGATTAGAGTTATCATTTGATCTTTCTTTCACATTGAGATTGGACGCCTTTTCTGTGCAAACATAATTGGAGTTTTGGTATTGCCAAAACTGCTTCCTTTCATTGAGAGTCTTTTGATATCTCCTGTTTTGTTGGCATTTTTGTTCAACAAGTTGCTTTTGACACTTATGAATGTTGAATTTCACCTTCGGTCTCTCAGCATGAGTTTCACTCTTCAATGAAGAGGTTTTGCTTCCCACCTTCGCATGGTCGCTTGGAATCTCTTTGGTACCACTTGTGTTTGGTACATCAAAGCTTGTAGGCTTGTTAAGTGGTTCTGCCACATATTTGCCTTTAAATCTCCATGAGGTTCTCTCTGATAAACCGACAATATCATCTGCATTGTCAATTGGAGCAGACCAAAAATAATTATCACAGTCACATGCGTTGTCTTCGTTTACTATGGCTGTATGTTCGGTTGTCTATTTCTGAGTGACTCATGTTGTAGTGTATACCTGATTTGGTACTATTTGTACCTTTTGATATACCACTGCCTTCACTTTTAGAACTTTGGATTTATCTTGGGATATTCAAGCAAACTTTACTGAATTTTCAAATATAAGACCATTGGTAGGTTTTTTTTGGTTTTGACAGATTCTGAACAGTTAACTTCATCCTCTACAGATATTTCACTTATATCACTGTCCTTGTCAAATTCAAAAGTGTTTTCCACATTTATCTTGTTTTCTGAACTTAACTTGGTACTCAATGAGTGAAATTTTTGCATGGTTTTGGTCTTGATTTTTAATTTATCGTTTTCGTCTAATAGCTTTTTAAGCATGTTCTTATGGTCTTTAGACTTAATAAAGGACTCGATTTTGTCTAGACCGATCCCTATAGGCATCAGAAATTGCATCTTAAGAAACAATAAATTCACGGTTATAACCACCAACATCAACCTCATCCTCCTTTAATTCCAGGAAGGGCAAAATCATTTTATGAATCTGTTTACCGATCTCACAATCAAAATGCAATTGAGTGATATTAGTATATAAACGTTTAGCGCTCATGCAAAAAATGTTTCTTTGTTTCAAAAGCTTCAAATTATCATGTTGAAAATAAATTACTACATCTTTCATCCTAACTAACTCATCTTCCTTCATCGCTATCCACATCCTTCTCTCCTCACCCCTGGAAGACACCCTGCTGAGTTGATCAGTTAGGTTAGAATTTGCTAGGCGATTTTGTTTTAGACTACCATTTAAACTAGAAAAAGTGAATTTTAATTCATTTAATTCCTTTTCATAGTTCGTGACTAGTATTTTTAGAGATTCTAAAAGACCCCAACTTTCGTATTTAAGAAAGACCCAAACTTTCATACTATTCTAATATTATTCTTAAGTTACTTCCTCAAAACATGCTACATGCATATTTATAAAACAATATTTTATATTGATAAAGTGATTACAAAGTATTGGATACAAACCGACTAAGTTTTATTACATTCCATGTGTACCCAGGAATCTACTATTCATATACATACATGAACATTAAAATACAGAGAAATGGTAATGACTATTCTAAATCTTTCTGCAGTATAATACTATATTGGATACTCATCACCTGCAATTGTTAAACATTGAGAGGAATAAGCGATAACGCTTAGTGAATTCAATAAATAGATACAAGATAATATTATGCCTTACATATACCAATATGACAGAAGTAAAAATGGAACAAGAACAACAATAGCATATGCGTATCATATGACAGGCTTTCAATATCAACTCAAGATTTGATTAAAATATTTACAATTAATGAGACATAACGATTTCAATACTTGATATGCATCAATAAAGCTTTGGCCCAAATGGCACAGAAGACATATAAATTTCTGATTAACATTTTGGTAGATTTCAGGCTTATAGCCCTGTCTAACCATTTGCCAATACCATAGAATAGAGTTCATTCTCTTACGGAGTCGTGCTCTACATGGTCAGAGGCTACATACAATTCTTATCTAACCTTTTGCTAATGCCATAAAGTAGAAGTCATTCTCTTATAGAGACATGCTCTACATGGCCAGAGGCTACATACCAGTACCAATGTGAATCTAAGTCCTTTCACTGATCACTTGGTCAAAGGTATTATATTTGCTATAAACATAGCGAATAAAATAACATGGGAAAATAACTCAGAATAATAACACTGAAAAGCACATAGCACATATAACACATAACATACAATTGTTCTTATATATTGAACTCACCTTAAGTTAACCGGGGGTTAAAATAGTAATTTGGACAGCACTTCGGCTTTAAATATGACTTTCTATGTTGAAAATCAGGAGCTTAATTGAAAACCAGGCTCTGTGAAGGTAGGGCTTCAAAAACTGAAAAGATAAAATTTCCGGGCTTCTCGGGGGTCTCGGGACGTGTTTCGGGTGCTAAAATTGATATTAGGGCTTCGGGGAAAGTCGAAATGAAGAAAATGTGGAAAAAGGGGCCAAAAATGGAAATTTTCTAAAATTACCCGGAAGATCTCGCAGGCTTCTATTTATAGGGCGAGGGGCTCGGATCCGAGGGCTGAGAAGAGTGCACTTCGCAGCTGCGAGGCTCGGTCAGTAGGGAGAAGCATGGCTAATGCGTGCTTTGGACACTTGGTAGGAGAAGCGAAGGCCACACGGCCGCTACGAGGCTCGGACGTGGCATCGGGTGCGAGGTTGGTAGGCGAGACGTGGCTCGCGACGGATTGGCCACCGATATGAGACGTGTCTAGTTCTTACTGGACCTCGGCCTCGGAGAATCAGAAGATGACACGAATCGGACTCAGCTGCGAGGCGAATGTTGGACGCGTATTGGACCGATGCTCTGGGCGAACCGAACTGCGATGCGTGTCGGACACGAGGCGAGATCTCGCGAGGCTAGCACTATTCATGCGAAATTTCTCGAAAATTGTGCCTCAAACTTCTAAAATCCATCACTTTCGCATACAAGCTCCATTTTTGACGTTATTTATATGCACGCGTAGCTAAAATTACGCTCTACAACTTTCATTTAGACTTCGTCGGCTAATTTTGAATTTATTTTTAATATTATTATTTTTAACAGACCGGGACAGGAAAATTTGTTAAAAATTCATAACTTCTTCATCCACATCCGTTTTCGTCAGACTTTTTACCGTTTTACTACAAATGACGAGACCTTCGATTCTCGTTTAGGATGTATCTATCAAATATCGCTCGATCTAAAATTCGAGTTTTTAGCTGTCTACTGCTAAGTTGAAACTTCGAAAAATCACAACTTCCTTATACGAAGTCAGTTTTGGCGTTCTTTTTGTTGAATTTCTCGGGTTAACGAACACTACAACTTTCATTTAGATTACTAAGGCTAAAAAGTAGTTTATCAAAAACTCACTTTTTACATCATTCGACATTGTGTCGGTTTTGTCGCGGATCTTCGTTTAGTGATAACTTCTTCATTATAACTTGGATTTTGACGAGGTTTTCGCCTACAAGTTTCTAACGAGATTCTCTACAATATCAAATAATAAAATTTTACTTATTTAAAATTTTATATTTTCGCTAAATTTTATTATTTCGCTTTTAATTGGAATCTCATAAGACTTCCAATATTTTTTGAGTGATTCTAAACATAGTTTTACTTCATTTCTAGTAAAAACTAGCTGTTAGAACTCAATACTCAATTTTTTTCACTTTTAATAATAACAATACACAATTTTAGTATGTGTATGTTACAGATTCGATAATGGATTGTACCTTCTTGATCAAGTGATCGCATTCGTTGATCTACTCACCCATCAGTTTGGCAATGAAGCACTTGTCTGCTATTTCCTTCACCTCCTCACGTCCACCATTGGTTGTGTAGCCTCTCATTTGTGACACTCCAGCAGTCACCATTTGTGACAACCCGAAATCTTCATTCGGTTAAACCCCAGAGTCAATCATTTCAAATTATAAGTCAAGTTCACTTTTATTGGTTTTTAGAAAATTTAAAGTTTGCTTGATTATTTTAATAATTAATCTTTAAACGAACGGGTGAAAGGATGTGCCGACTCGAGTCTTGAAATTTCTAAACCACGAATACCATGTAGCTTACAAGTTCACGGCCAAACTTTTATGTTTGGGCCGTAAACTCTCCTAAAAACCGTAAACTCAAGCCTTAAGCATGAGTTTACTCCCTAATGTGTCTTATTCTTTCTTGCAACCTAAAGAGTAAACACCAAACTCTCTCAAGTATCATCCTGGTTTTCGCCCGATTTCCCGAAAACGTAAGTGTTTCTTGACTTGATTAGTTGATATAACTTAACATCTAGTGATTATACATCCTTTAATCCATCCATTTATGTGTTTGACTAGTTTTCCAAAACACCAAGAGCACACACTAGTGTTCTTGGACTTTTAGTTCGTTTCAAGCTCCCACAAAGTAAGTACTTCTATCCTAGAGTCATTTAAAGCTTGCTATAGATATTAATATCAAAGAAAAGTCCGAAGAACACCAAGAAAAAGGTGTTCACGGTTTTGGGAGGCTCCCAAAACCGTAAACACCAAGAATAGGGCCAAAGTGCTGCCTTAGGGTGCCTAGATGCTTCACAATGCCTTAGGGACTTATCTAGATCCATCTGTGATGAGTTTATCACACAAAAAGCACAAAAACCTCACATTAATATGTGTTTACGGTTTGGGGATCTCCCAAAACTGTAAACACCCCAAAAGGTGTTTAAATGTCCCATATTTATGTTGGATTAGTGTCTAAGCCCATAACTATTTTGGTATGTACTTGACCCGATGGTGCATGGTCCTTTTGGGTTGCCTTCACCAAAGCAACTTGATAGGATGAATTATGGAGAGAAAGGATTAAATATGATTTATTAATATATTATGGGAATAATATATTAAAGGAGAAATCATATTGTTTAATTAATATTAGTCAATAATTAATTGGTAATTAGTTTTGTGACTAAAAGAGATTAATTAAACTTAAGGGACTGGAATTGTAATTATAAGATAATTATAATTTGGGCCATGGATTGCCTTATATTAAGGGATTGACGAATTCTATTGGGAAACCCATAAGGAAATCGTCCATGGGCTTAATTAAAGGAGTCTATGGGTTGCTTAGGGCTTAAGCATCCAAATTAGGGTTTCCTTGTTAGATAACCCTAATAGCCCAACTATATAAAGACCCCTTAAGGCTCAAAAACGTGGCTAAGCTTCTAAATTAAGGTTTCTACACGTTTTTGGTGGCCTCCAACCTCTCTCCTATTCATCCTCTTGCTTATGGTGCTTGTGAACCATTAGAGGAGTGACACTTGTCACTCTAAGCCTTCCAAAGTCAAATCAAGGAGATTTGGGATTGTTATTGCTACATAACAATCAAGGTAACAATATAAACTCATTCTTATGTTAATATGATTACTTGCATGCTAGAATTAGGGTTTATAGTCTTGGATTCAAAGCATGTACAATAGAGAAACCTAGATCCAAGCTTTAGGGTTTGTATGAGCACATAGGAAGTCTTATGACCAAAACCCATTAGTGGTATCAGAGACTAGGACGATTTATTTTGTATTGATGCGTTGTATATCTAAAAAATTCGATTTTTTGGTGTTCTAGAGGCTGGAGTCGCCGAGTCCATAGCTGAACTCGCTGAGTCCAGGGTGACTCGACGAGTCAACTCGTCAGATAGTGCTTATCTCAGCATTTCTTGTTGTTTTTGCATATGGATAGTTACCTTATCATGTTAGATCAATATTAATCCGATTATATGATATATTTGACTATTTTTTTGATCTAATTGAAGATATTTATCAATTAATAAGATAATTGTTTCCTTATAAGATAATTGATTAATTATTTTGAGTAAATTGATAAATTGTTTTGCAAGAAATCATTAAATAAATCAAATATGGATAATTGTGTGATTAAATGTTAATTTAAAATTATTTGTTATTTGATCCTTGTTGTTATGAAAGGTTTCATATTTTCCCCTTTAGGTTTTATAGTTTAAATTTGAACCCAAAAGTTTTGAAGTTTTGAAATTTAAATAGTTAAAACCCTAATGTTTTGAAAAATGTTTCAAAACTTGCCCTCAAGTTTTGGAGTTTAAAAGTTGATTAAAAGTTTAATTAGGAATGTTAAATTCTAAAACCCTAGTAATGTTTGGAAAAGTTCAATTTACACCCTTATGGTTTTATTAATTAATTAAGGTGTATAATTAAAAGAAGTTTAATAAATCCATAAAAGTTTAGGTTTGCAATTTAATTGAATTAAAAGTATAATTGTTAAATTTGACCACCTAGTATTTTAAAAGTGTAAAATACACCCTATACTATATATATAACATTAAAAGTCTAACATTATATATATGTATGAGTAAAAGTTAGTCTTACCGTTAGTAGGCCTCATTCACGAAGCTGGTTTATAAGGGGTGTTTAAGGAAATTGCCTATAAAATGGCGATTGAATGGGTATCCACTCTTACCCACCGTACTCTTGACTAGTGGAGGGTCATTAGCCGAACGGATAGGATAGGACGAAACCTTCCATTATAAGTATAATGATGATGAGATTAAAGATTCTTTTAATCTATGAAGATCGATTAGATCTTGAACAAGTTATGAAAACAATGACGATATAAACACAGTAAAATTATAGAACAAGAATGAATCAAACGTGTCGAATGATTAAAACAAAATCCTCAGAAGAGCTCGATTAAGAACATCAACTGTAGAGGATTGGAAGGTTACAAGTATGATCAAAGAAACCTTTAGTCGTCTGGAAAATATCGTATTCTCAGATCTCTAAAACCTTAACCTAATATGCATGCAAGCATAAGCTTATATACAAAGCATAAAAGACACACGGTTGGACATGCCCAAACCGTAATACAAAATATTATAAACAAACAAGCCCAAAAGACGCAATCTTCTAAGCCCAACAATCTCCCCCTTTGCGTCAATTTGGAGCGAGATCTTTATTTATTACTTGGGCCAGCAGCCGAGACTGGTACCTTTTTCATGGTACTAAACAGACACTTGGTGATGGAAAGAATTGTCTGTCTAAACCGGATGTACCAGTTGATCATATCTTCAAAATATTTAACATCATCAGCCGAATTTTCTTTACACCGTTTAACAATAAAAAGCACATGCTCCAAGCAAGTTGTGGTGTAAAGATGCTTATCAGCTAAAGCGAAGAGACATTTCTGTCCTTCCGCTCTAGTGAACATAACTGTGTTACGTCTCGGATCAATCTTGCCCAGCTGCATTTGATTTAGATCACTGGCCGATCCCACAGGAGCAATTTTGGGTTTCTTCTTGAAGACTGTGGCGACCTCCTGATCCATAAGGGCAACCTCCATGATATAGCAGATTAACATCCTTTTGACATGGTCTAGAATGGGACCATATTCAGCTTCATTGGTTAAAAGGATGTTATACAAGACGATCCAATCATGAGGATTTAGATTCGGTAGATCTGCTAGAGAGATGAGATGAACAGATTTTGCAGATCCCCAAATCAGTTTGAACCGAACGTTTATAAAACGTCCCTCAGTGTAAGGCTTTAGCACCCGAACATTGACAATCTTCTGAGCGCTCCATGTAAGGAATTGAGGACGAGCAGCCTTCAGGTAAAAGTCAATTAGCTCCCTGTCAAGCTCAGCGTTCGGGTGAGGGACATCAAAAATATTAGAGAAGACGTGAAAGATAAACGCCTTTCGAGTCAGCGGCATATTGAACTGCGAATCGACATAATTGCTGCAGTCGAACGATATGACCGGCTCGAGCCATAGGATGCTGGGTGTTTCAATGGCCTCTTTGATCAAACGTTCCCTGGTCCAGGCAGGGAAGAGAGTCTTTCGGCTCTCAAGGAGATCGTGGGCTTCTTTTTGCTTACGTTCGGCTTCGGCAGCCTCACGTGCCTCACGACTGGCATCATCACCAACCTTGCGACTGTTCTTTCGTTTCAAAATGTCAGCAATGGTCTCCTTGTCGCCTTCTGCATCTTCATCCTCAGCTATATCTTTACCTTTGTTCTTCATACCTGAACTTAAAATTTGATGAGTTGAAGATGGTTCAGTTGTATGAGTAGCTTTTGAGGAAGGAGGTGGTTTTGAACTTGGCTTCTCATCTCCCCCTTGTTTCGGAATGGACACAAAACTTGGGAGGCCTTCGACCTTGTTTAGTAGATCAATGGCTGGAGAGAGCTTTTCAGCAAGGGATCGCCTCACCGAAAAGTTTAATATTGGATCATGTGCTTCCAGGATGTTTGAGATGACAGCGTGGACATCCGAAACACACGTCTTAACCACCTCCCGTTCGGAGCGAAGATCTTCCAGCTCTTGTTGAGATTGAGAGAGTTGAGTGGTCTTGACCTCAAGAGCCGTTGTTTTTAATGCCAGGTCGTCCATTAAAGAACGCTCGGATGTCAGATATTCTTGAAGCTTGACGAGACGAGCTTCAATGGAGGCTGTAAAAGCCGAGTTGTCGTCGCTTATGGTTTTACGTAGATTGGTGAACGATGGCAACTCCGATTTGACAAAGGAGACCAATTGTTGGACAATCGGTTCCAATGATGCCTTTGTGGCAGCTGCACTTTGTTGCATGGACTGCAGTAGAGCAGAGGCATCAGAAAATAGTTTATCGACTTTTTCGGTCGCAGCCTCACATGCTCGTGTAGATGCCTGAATTGCAGCAATTGCTGAGGCTGTTGAATCATGTTGGGCACTGGTGAAGGCATCTACAATCTTCTGAAGTGCAGCTTCAGACAGGATTGATTGTTGGTTGGACGAGGAGGCGAGAAGGAGATCAATCTTCTCGTTGAGCTGTTTTAGATGTTTCTTAGTGACAGGTGCATCATCCTCCTCGTCACTCTGAATTTGAAACGGACTATAGTAGACCGAATCAAAGACCATGTATTCTCCCCCGAGATAAGGGTTTTCACCCTCAGAGGCATTGCCATGAGAAGAAGAGGGTGGAGAGGTTGGGGGTGTGGATGGTTTATTAGGAGAAAGTTGAGTGGGTGAAGGTGTAGTTTCGGTTGGTTGTTCTGTATGGGTAGTTTCGGTTGGTGGTTGTATATGGGTAGTTTCGGTTGTGTGGGTTTTGGGTTGAGGAGGTTCGGCTACATGGGGGGATTCAGTGGTAGTGGTAAAGATTTGAGGAGGAGAAGGAATTGGGGAATTGGGAATTTGAATCTCTGGGGTAGGGGATCGAGGTGGTGTATTGCCTCGTGTAGGAGAAGCATCCCCTTGAGAGTCGTCAGAATCCGAACTCTCACCCTCAGAGTCACTCGAAGAGGAGGGTATAATGAGCTTTCGCTTTGGTTGAGTCTTCCTCTTCTTCGGTGGGGGGGAAGTTGCAGCTTTTGTCTGTTTCCTCTTCTTAGGTGAAGGCCCCTTTGAAGGTTTCTCTACTTGCTTTCCTTTATCCGCCTTTTTACCTTTGCTCAATGGTTTATCTGCATCGTGGATAGATCTGAGCATGTCCGGGGTCAGAACCCTTGGACCAGAAGGTGTTAGCTCCTTGAGCTTTCTGATCAGCCTGCTATCCGAAGGTACATTACCATACATGGACTCTGGAATAGAGCCAATAAAGGAGAATTTGGAGGCATCTGAGATGATGATCTTCTTGGTGTGGAAAGTACCAACGGAAGTCATCGATGCACCTTCGGCAGTAGGAACGTCGAATCTGTCCATGGCCCATTTGGTGATCAGAATCCAGAATCGGGCCAAGGAAACTTCAGAGTGTCTGGATGAACATGATAGGCTCTGAAGAAGTTGTTGCCATAGAACAAACCCGTAATCCAGGTTGATCCCATTGTAAACTCCATAAAGAATCGAAAGGAACAGACGACTGGCACCGTCGGAACCTGAACTTCTCTCCGACAGTCCCTTGAACAGGACTGTAAATAAACCGTTCCATTGAGGTGGTAAGCAGGACTTCTTGAATCTGGCAACGGATGTAAAAACCTCCGTGTATCCCATGTTGTAAAACATGCTATACATATGACCGGTTTGTATGGACTCCGGATGGACTCTGGATGAGTCAGAAGCAAATCCGAGTAGAGAGCAGAAACTAGGGCGAGAAACGGAGGTTTTGTGGTCTCCAATCTCGAAGAATACTCGGTCGACAGCCTTGTCATAATATGCAGTCGCATAGACCTGCGATAGAGCCGTCATTGGCACCGATGCGATTCTGGATAGTGTTGGTTCGAGTTGTGAGTATTTTAGGCATTCTATGACCGGCGACATGTAAGGATCGTATGCCTTTGGGTTAAGATCAATTACTAAGCATTGCTGTGGGCGAATGGGAAGGATTTGGGATGTAGCATGAACTGAAGAAGAGTCAGCCATGGATGCAGGTGTGAAGAAGATGATGAACAGGAAACTGTATGGGAGAGTTTGTGGTTTGGAAAATTTGAGAGTGGTAAAGAGGTAAAAGGAGGTATAACGGACTATTTATAGTGGGAGGGAAGAGAGAGAAAGATTGTTTCAAATCTCTTATGGATGACAGTTGGGACGGACGATGATCACGTAGGAGAGAGAGTGTCAGATTCCTAGGATCACGCCGCCCAATAATCGGCGTTTCATAGGGACAAGCCGTTACTGTTTAACCACGCGCATTAAATGCCATAGGACAAAGAAAAACTTAGGATTTCAAAAGGAATGTCCGTTATTAATACGATCAACCATTTATTGAGAAATGTTGAAAGGCTTCTTTTAATTCGGCTAAATGAAATCTCAGAAAGAAAGATAAGGACAAGATCCCAGGGGAAGAAAAGTTATGGTTAATAACATTTTCATAGGAATCACATAAAATGGTACTTTCATCAATTCGTTAGTAAAAGCTTGAACAATATAATCGTTCACCGTCAATTCCTTAGGTGTTGAATTTTGGGTTTCACTTAGTTCGTAGTGTCATAAAACTAAGATCATAAACACAGATGTTGTGCAATCATAAACCTCAGTGGTAAGTGCTGAGAGTCTCAAGGGTTACCATGATGGAATGAGTGTAGTGGAGAAGTAATAGGAGATGGTGTAAGATAACAAAAGTACCTCTACTGCAAGAAGAAGGACCAAGCAGGAAGTTCTTAACTCATGTGAGAAAAGAATGAGGTAGCTCACGATTAGAATAAATGAAGTGGCCTTGTTGGGAAGACAAGGTTTGTGTATACCAGGTCATGAAGGCCTTTATTCAAAATCTTATGAGGCTTGAGACACATACAGCAGCATGCTTCTAGGGACAAGTAGGAAGTTCATAAAGTGTATCCACATAAACAAATAAAAACATAAAAAAAATTTTGGAATTTTTGAGGTAAACCGAACGCGAACCTACGATTGGTTTCGGTTGAGAAAAGATTTGAAAAACCGAACCCGAACGTTCGGTTGGTTTCGGTTCTACAAAATTTTGAAAAACCGAACCCGAACCTTCGGTTGGTTTCGGTTCTACAAAATTTTGAAAAACCGAACCCGAACCTTCGGTTGGTTTCGGTTGTACAAAAGTTTGAAAAACCGAACCCGAACCTTCGGTTGGTTTCGGTTCTAGAAAATTTTGAAAAACCGAACCTGAACCTTCGGTTGGTTTCGGTTCTAGAAAATTTTGAAAAACCGAACCTGAACCTTCGGTTGGTTTCGGTTCTAGAAAATTTTGAAAAACCGAACCTGAACCTTTGGTTGGTGTCAGTTAAGAGGTTTTTTTTTTTTTTTGAATTCATTCTAGTAAAAACAGAATTGTACAGCCAATACACAACATTGAGAAACTATCTTTGAAGAAAAGAGTGGGTTAGATAGTTGAGACGAACCCTAACGTTCGGTTGTTATCTTTAAGTTTGGTACTGATTCAGATTCCATCATACCAAGTCCTTGCAATATTTTATTGAATGATACTTCAGGAAGAGCTTTTGTAAAGACGTCAGCCAGTTGATCAGTGGTTCTTACGAAGTGAACTTCGACGTTTCCATCTTCCACGTGATCTTTGATGAAGTGATACCTTAGTGCTATGTGCTTGGTTTTGGAGTGCTGCACTGGGTTATGACAGATCCTAATTGCACTTTCGGAGTCGCAATATAGTGGGATCTTCTTCATATTGAGTCCATAGTCTCGAAGTTGGCTTTGAATCCAAATCACTTGTGATGTACATGATGCAGCTGCAATGTATTCTGCTTCGTCTGTGGATAGCGACATGCATGTCTGTTTCTTAGATTGCCAGCTGACTAACTTCCCGTCAAGAAATTGACATCCACCAGTCGTGCTTTTTCGGTCGAGTCCACATCCTCCAAGGTCAACATCAGAATAGGCTTGAACGAAGAAGCCTGAGTTGGATGGATACCATAGACCTAAGGAGGTGGTTCGCTTAAGATATCGTAGGATGTTCTTCACTGCAAGCATGTGAGGTTCACGAGGGTTTGCCTGAAATCGAGCACAATAACACACAGAAAACATGATATCAGGTCTGCTAGCAGTAAGATACATTAACGATCCAATCATTTGACGATAGAGCGTGATATCAACAGCTGGTTTGTCTAGAGATGGGGTAAGCTTAGTGCCGAATGCCATTGGGACTTTGACTTTTGAGTCTCCCATCATACCGAACTTTGCTAGGAGAGTCTTCGTGTAAGCTTCCTGATTAATAAAGATGCCTTCGGGTCCCTGTCTTATGTTTAAACCAAGGAAAAAGTTAATTGGACCCATTGAGCTCATTTCAAACTTAGTCTCCATCAGCTTTCTGAATTCAGCCGTTAAGCTTGGATTCGTGGAGCCAAAGATGATATCATCGACATAAATTTGAACTATCATAAGGTGGTTACCTTCCTTTTTGCGAAAGAAGGTTGGGTCAACCGAACCTTGTTTGAATTTAGACATCTTTAAAAATTTTGTAAGCGTTTCATACCAGGCTCTCGGAGCTTGCTTAAGGCCGTACACAGCTTTATCCAGAATATAGCAATGATTTGGATGCTTTTCGTTCACGAATCCAGGAGGTTGCTCTACGTACACCGTCTCTTCAAGTTCTCCATTGAGAAATGCACACTTGACGTCCATTTGGAAAACTTCAAAGTTCTTGTGAGCAGCATAAGCCAGAAATATTCTAACAGATTCTAGCCGAGCTACTGGAGCGAAAGTCTCTTCGTAGTCTATCCCTTCCTCCTGACAATATCCCTTTACCACCAGACGAGCCTTGTTCTGTATAACATTACCTTCCTTGTCCATTTTGTTCCTAAAAACCCATTTGAGACCAACAACCGAAGCATCTGGAGGAGTTGGAATTAGGCGCCAGACTTTGTTTCTTTCAAATTCGTTCAACTCGTCTTGCATTGCTTGAACCCAATCAGAGTGATCGAGAGCAGTGTTAACTGTCTTTGGTTCAACTTTTGATACGAATGAATTGAACATGCAAAATTCTACCTTTGAAAATAAGGAAGTTTGTTTTGCCTTCAGTTGTGATCGGGTCAGAACCTTTTCAGATACATCCCCAACTACTTGAGAGACAGGATGATCTCTGGTCCATTTGATAAGAGGAGGGTAATTTGTATCAACAGTTGGGTCTAATTCAGCATTGATTATTTCGTCTAGCTCAGATTGGCTATCATAACCGAGTGTCACATCATCATGTTCTACCTCAGTTGGTGTACTTTGGAAGATATGAGGTTCGTGTGATTCTAGTGGGCCTGAGCTTGCTGGTGTTGAGACCTCTTCGGTTGAAGTTGTGGAATTTGGATCCCCCTGGACTTGAGCGTTTGGCTCCCCCTCGACTTGAGTACTTGGCTCCCCCTCGACTTGAGCACTTGGCTCCCCCTCGATTTAAGCTTCGTTGGAAGGAGAGTCGTTACAGATTGATTCTTCTTCATACATTCTCCTTGCAGCATCTTCAACAATCTGCTCCATGTGATCAACTTTGTTATTTGCTGCACCAGCTTCAGAAAGTGAAGCATTCTCGGGTTCGTCAAAGAGCCCCAGAAATGTCTCAAATAGATTAGCAACCGAGACTGTAACCATGCCATTTGGAGGAAAGATTTCCCCAGTGATATTTTCTTTAGCCTGCAGCTTCTTGACATAGTTGTCGTCAAAGGTCACATAATACGTCTCTTCAATTTTTCTTGAACGCTTGTTTAGGACCCTGTACGCCTTGGATGTGAGAGAGTAACCCAGAAATATTCCTTCGTCGGCTTTGACATCAAACTTGTTGCGGTGTTCTTTAGAGTTGAAGATGAAACACCTTGAGCCGAACACATGGAAAAATTTCACATTTGGCTTCCTGTTGTTCAATATCTCATATGGGGTGAGTGCGAACCTTTTGTTGAGATATGACCTGTTCTGTGTAAAACAAGCAGCAGAAATAGCATCAGCCCAAAAATAAAGAGGTAAAGAAGTGAAACTTAGCATAGTTCGGGCAGCTTCACACAAGGATCGGTTTCGTCTTTCGACTATTCCGTTCTGTTGTGGTGTGTAGGGAGCTGAGAAATTATGACCAATTCCCTTCTCTGCAAGAAACTCTTCAAACTCCCTGTTCTTGATTTCGAGACCATTGTCGCTTCTGATGTTGCGAACAACCTTCTTGAGTTGTACTTCAATTTGCTTAATAAACATTTTCAGCTTTTGAGTCGCTTCAGATTTGAGCTTTAGAAAGAACACCCATGTAAATCGAGAAAAGTCATCAACGATAACAATAATGTACTTGCTACCACCGATGCTTTCGATAGATGAAGGACCACACAAATCAATATGAATTAATTCGAGTGGTTCAACAACTTTTGTGTTGATAATAGATGGATGACTTTGACGACTCTGCTTTCCCATTTCGCATGCAGCACATAGATGATCCCTATCGAACTTGAGTAATGGAAGGCCCCTTACATGACCTCCTGTAACAAGACGATTGATATCTTTGAAGTTAAGATGAGATAATCTTCGGTGCCACAACCAGCTTTCGTCGGATTGCGCTTTTGACAATAAGCATACAACTGGGTTTCCTTTGATGGGTTTCATGTTTAAGGGAAACATTTCACCCTTTCGCTCTGACTTGAGAATTATTTTATTTGACTTTTTCTCTATAATTTCTGAACCTTCATCATCGAATGAGACTTTGAGACCTGTACCTCCAACTAGTTGAGATACACTAATGAGGTTGTGTTGGAGTCCTTCCACATAAGCCACCTTCCTTATAGAGAAGTCCCCATTGGTTATCATCCCGTATCCCTTTATGGTGCCGAAAGAATTGTTTCCGAACTTGACGTTGCCACCATTTGCAAGCGATCTGTATTCCCTAAGCTCCTCTTTCCTCCCTGTCATGTGACGTGAGCAGCCACTATCAATGTACCATTCTTCATCGAACTGCTCGTCACTTATAACCTGCAAAATTTAGACAGATTTAGGAACCCAAAGTTTCTTGGGTCCACGTGAGCTTTGCATTGAAACAGGAGCACTGAGAGAGATATCAACAAGATAAGTTCTTTTTACGAGAGTTGTTTTATCTTTCCTTTTAATGGTGTAAACTTTTATTTTGTTAAGATTAGTAGAGTTAGTTTCGGTCTCTGGTGTGGATTTATTGATCTTCTGCTTCCACTTTTGCTCAGTTGATGAATGAGATTTAGAACGAGATCGATATGAAACAGAGGGTGA
Source organism: Lactuca saligna (assembly GCF_052625555.1). NCBI lineage: Eukaryota > Viridiplantae > Streptophyta > Magnoliopsida > Asterales > Asteraceae > Lactuca > Lactuca saligna. The sequence continues at coordinate 130,353,761 of NC_136419.1, read as the reverse complement.
GGAAGAATTAGAAGAATTAGACTTAGAAGAGAACTCTAGGTGACCCTTTTGTTTTTGATCATTGGAGGGACCGACCTTAGAGTTTTGTACTCTTTTGTCTTCAGAACCGAACCTTTGCGTTCGGTTGGAGCTACCTTTGGAACCGAACCTTTGGTTCTGGTTGATATCCTTTTCAGAACCGAACTTCTGCTTTCGGTTGTTATCTTTTTGTGAACCGAACCTTGACTTTCGGTTGAAATCTTCTTGTGAACCGAACCTTGACTTTCGGTTTTTGGGACTTTCAAGCTTTTCTGCAGGAATGTTTTCATACTTTAGATTCTTTTCTTGATGAGTGAAGTATGCATTCTGGGAACGCCAGAATTGTTTCCTTTCAGAAAGGTTCTTCCTGTATCTATTATTCCTTTCTATCTTCCTATTCCGCATCTGAGAAGGTTGATGATGAACATTTTCTTTCGTTTTTGCTGACTCCTTGACCGATTCCATTTGAACTGCGGTAGAATTACTTTGAGCTGAAGGAGCCGTAGGAATGTCTGCTTTTGGTGAGTGAACATTCTTCTGAGGAGTATCTTTTGTACCACTAGTGCTCGGCTCACTGAAGTTATTTGGCTTATTCAATGGTTCGGGTATGTATCTTCCTTTGCTCTTCCAGGAAGTTCTTTCAGATAAACCAATGGTTTCGTCTGCATTATCAATAGGAGCTTCCCAGAAGTATTCATCACAGCCATCAGCATTGTCTTCGTTTACAATGGCTGCAAGTTCAGCTGTTTGATGTTCGGTTACTCCTGTTACCTTGTATACTTGATTTGGAGTAGTCCTGACCTTTTGATACACAACAGCTTTCTCAACTAATTTCGGGGACTTTTGATGGGACAACCGAGCGAACTCTACAGAATTTTCAGAAATCAGATTCTTGTGATTTTCTGGCTCGGTTTTAATAAATTCTGAGCAGTCAACCGTGTCCTCTACAGAAATTTCACTCATATTTTCGCCCTCGTTAAGCTCAGATGCATTTTCAACATCAATTTTGTTTTCTGAGCTTACGTTGGCGTTTAAAGAGTCAAATTTTTGCATGGTTTCGGTCCTCAGTTTAAGTCTGTCATTTTCATCCAAAAGATTTTTAAGCATGAGCTTGTGGTCTTTAGATTTAATGAAGGACTCAATTTTGTCCAGTCCATACATGTAGGTGGGATTTATGTCATCATACGATATCACACTTTCACAATTATAGGCTTCAGCATCGATTTCATCTTCCTTAAATTCTAGGAAGGGCAAGATCATGCGGTGAATCCTTTGGCCTATTTCACAATCCAAGTGAAGCTGAGTAATATTAGAATACAGACGTTTAGCAATTAAACAAAAAACATTTCGTTGTTTTAACAATTTCAAATTGTCTCTTTGCAAATAAATGTTTTCATCTTTAACTTTGACTAATTCTGATTCTTTCAACTCTATCCACATTCTCCGCTCCTCACTCTTTGACGCTGCCCTGCTCAATTAATTAGTTAGGTTAGAATTTGTGACCCGAGTTTGAGTTAAGCTACTATCTAGATGAGATATTCTTGTATTGACACTTTTTAGTTCTTTCTCATAAGAGGATGATGGTACTTTACATGAAATAAAAACAGATTGTACCTTCTTTATCAGTTCATCCAGCTCATTGAACTGCTGGCTGAGTGATTTGGCTGTGAAGCACATGTCCTCCTTTGCATTCTATCCATCATTGCCTCCATCGGTGTTGTATCCCCTCAATTGAGATACGTCAGAAACCATAAGGCATCTACCACCACTGCCTTCTTCCTTAGACACAAACGCCTTTCCATGAGTAGGCTGCCTCACTTCCTCGTCTTCTGAGTCGGTAGACCAAACTTCCGTGCTACCGAACTCATCACCTGGAACAGAACCCTGCACAATAAGAGCATTACTAGGCGGGTTAGCAGCAGACTTCTTCTTTCTCAACTCATCTAGCCTTTTCTGCAACACAGCTTCCTCATCGTTCCCATCATCTTTCTCAGCCATTTTCTTGAGGACACAGTCCTTAGCATAATGATTTTTCCCACCACAGTAGAAACAGCTCACTCCAGAGTCGCCGTCAACCTTCGGTTCCTTCTTGTGCTCCTCAACTTTCGGTTGATTAACCACCTTTTCAGAGCTGTAACTTCCCTGCCAGTTTCGGTTTTTGTTGCTGGGAAATTTCTTCTTTATGAACCTTTTGGGATTGGATACCATCAAGGCATAATCTTCTGATGTGAGATCATATTCTTCCAGGCTGAGGTCTTCATCCTCCATAACGGCTTTACTTTTTGACAAGAGGGCCAACGAACCGAGACCGGAAACGACATTCTTCTCTTGCACCACGTTTTTCTCTTGAGACTTGAGAATTCCCACCAGTTTCGCCAAAGAGTATGATTTAAATTGCTCATGGGCTTTAACCGTGGAAACTACTGCTCTCCACTCAGACCTTAGACCATTCAGGAATGTAACCTTCTGTTCGATGAGCTTCCTTTCAATATCATGTTTGATCATCTTGCAAAGAAGATGATTGAAGCGATCGAACGTCTGGGTCACAGATTCTTCAGCCCCTTGTCTGAATTCACCAAACTCAGATAGAAGCAGAGTTTGAATAGAATGTTCGAGATCTTCGTCTGTAGAGTACAGTTCACGAAGTCTGTCCCAAACATCCTTCGCCGTCGTACATGAGCTAACCAATCTGAATGTATCGGACTGAAGGGCGAACCGGATCAATCTTAGTGCTTTGATATTGCATTGGAACTTGTCCTTTTCATCCTGTGCAATGTCTTTCACGTCCTTGAGCAGATCATTGTATTCTTTTTGAGTTTTAATGATTCTGGACGTTGCAGAATGAGAGAACGGTCCGTTTGTGATGGCTTCCCAAATCAAATACCCATTTTCCTCCGACCCAATAACGTAGTCTTCGAAATGATGTGCCCATACTTCATAATCGTTGGTGTATAAGATCGGAATCCTTGTCGTCGAACCAATGCTGTTTGAAATATTAATAACGTTTGATTGTGTCGCGTCCATTATGATCGTAAAAACCTGTTCAAAGATCAGACTTGTAATAAAGCAGATTAGGGCAAAATAATAAATATCAAGATACGTCAATAAAGAGATGACAGCTCAATAAATATTGATGATTGCGGAAAAACCCTAATGAAAATCTTTTTCACAGAAAAGATGTGTATCAATTACACAGCCTCCTGCTCTGATACCAATTGATGAGATTAAAGATTCTTTTAATCTATGAAGATCGATTAGATCTTGAACAAGTTATGAAAACAATGACGATATAAACACAGTAAAATTATAGAACAAGAATGAATCAAACGTGTCGAATGATTAAAACAAAATCCTCAGAAGAGCTCGATTAAGAACATCAACTGTAGAGGATTGGAAGGTTACAAGTATGATCAAAGAAACCTTTAGTCGTCTGGAAAATATCGTATTCTCAGATCTCTAAAACCTTAACCTAATATGCATGCAAGCATAAGCTTATATACAAAGCATAAAAGACACACGGTTGGACAGGCCCAAACCATAATACAAAATATTATAAACAAACAAGCCCAAAAGACGCAATCTTTTAAGCCCAACAAATGAAATACAAAGTAACTAAATGTTTTTCTAATTCCCAATCTTAGTTACTTAGGCAAAAGTGAATTGATGCAATTCCATGAAATTACACATTGTGCCCTTGTGAAGACGTTAGTGGAGCGTGTGTGGTTTACCAGCACACTAAATGGTTCTAAGCAAAGGTAGCAAAGGGTGACTCAATGTTTGTCATAGTTCGGTGGAGCGTGTGTGGTTTACCGGCACATCGAATAGGTGATTGTAACATGTGAGGGCACCATGTATGTTTGCATGGTTATTCACACCCACTTTGTGATCCTCGGCATCTCAGTCACAAACAAGAGGGGCATATCGAGATTTAAACATGCCATTGAAATGTTCAATGAATCTCAAAGGATCTAGGAGTTTTCATAGATTTAGTGAATCGTCATTCACTTACCTTCAAATATTCTGCAACTAGATTACGACATCCTCTTCTAGGTTGTAGCATATTGTGTTGGTTCCTAGCCTTGGTATCTCATTTGGGTGATTTACTAAGGACTCAATCGATCAACTAACTTGAATTTGTTTTCTCCCATTTTGTAGATGTCAAAGTTTGACAACTATGGTCTTCCCAAATCCCGTGGAAGAAGCATTCCACATGAAGATGATATTCCACAATTCGATCGAGGAACAAGAAATCATACTTCACTTCCTCCTCCTCCTCCAATTATTCTCCCTAACCCACAAGATTGTAAAATTGAAAGGTTCAATATCACTTAAGCCCTTTTGGCAAGTAAACATAAAGAAGGAAAGTCAGTGTGTGCACACATCTTAGGGATGAAGTCACACATTGATAGGTTAAGAATGATGGGATCCATTGTTGGTGAAGAGATGGTTGTTGATTGGGTTCTTCAGTCACTTCCTAACTCGTATAGTGAGTTCGTAAGAGAGTACTATATGATGAACCACGACGTGAGCCTTATAGATCTCACCTATATGCTTATTTCTGCTGAATCAGCAATGGTTTGGCGCAATAGAAAAGCAAAGTTGATTGGTGAATCTACCTTCAAAACCTCTATGGATATAGACAATGGCAATGACAGACATGCAATGATCGAAAAGTTTGATCATAAGAGAAAGGCGATGTCTGAAGAAGTTCCATGTGTTGTTCCAAAAGAGTCAATTTGCTTTTATTGCCAAGAGAAGGGGCATTGGAGACGAAGTTGCCCTATTTACCTAAGAGATCTAAGAGATGGGAGAGTCAAAAGTATGACTACGCTTCAGGTAAAATCCACTATCTAACTCCGTTAAGTTCCTATTCATTGATTCTTAATACATGATGTGATAAGATTGCATTTGAATGTTTTGTAGGATCGGTGAAAAGAAAGGAAACTTGGTGAAAGAGCAAGATGAATCTAATCACAAGAAATGGATCTTGATCGCATGGACTTGAAGATTGGATTTTGAGCTTAGATAGTTATGATAGAGTTGTTAGAAATTTTCCTTTTACATAGTTTTCAATAGATTTTGCATTGTAAGGCCAAATGTTTTTCCGCTGCTTTTATAAATAAAATAAATTTTGTTTGACTTATTTATTTATTTGTTTACTTCCTTGCAATGAAATATTTATGAAAATTGATGTTTGCATATTTCTACAACAAATGGATATGATTCTTAGTTATGTTATTTATGAAAATGTCGAGAATATACCAAATAGGGAGAGTTTCTCATCGCCTAAATTTTAATTGGACTGAAATTTGGAATCACGCAACTTGGTTGCATGATGAATGAGAAATTTCATATTTGAAAATTAGACAAATTCGTTGACAAAGTGTCAAGTGAAGGACTAGGAGATCGAGTACACAAAGTTGTGTGTTGATCAAGTTCACCATAAGAGTAACAAAGATATTCGTCATGATTTACTAAAGGATTAGTAAATATGATTACACTTACATGATTAAGTGTAATTCTGAATTGATTAAAGGGTTTAGATCAATAGTAGAACGAATAAGAAGAATCAAGTAGGCAGAAAGATAAAAGTTTCTCCATTCTAAGAAGAAGGGAGAGTAGCTTTTATGCTTTATAATGGGTCTTTATGATTAAGAACCATATCTCAATTGATCCTCTAAGTAAGTCTTAGTACAATTGTATTTTTAAGAAGAGGAATCAAGAATTGAAGAAATGGTTAAATCAAAAGTCAATCGTAATTCGTTCCAATAACAAGTCTTAAAGTTAAGATTGTGACAATGAGTGAAAAGTATTAAAGGTTTATAACATTCATCAAATGTGGAAAGTTGTGATGTCTTGGATAAGATAAAGGCCAACTAGGACCAATTTATGAAGTGTTTTGATAAAAACTACACTAACTCTTGTATATTTGTTTGTCAAGAAATGGTTATTGACAAAAGAATCTTATATGTCAAGGAGTCAGTGGGAGCCTTAATGGTCTTGAAAGGTTTCAAGAACAAGTCAACTAAACCTTATTGATCATCACTAGCACATGAGTTGAGGTTTACAACCTATCGTGTTAACAATATTTTGATTCTGTGCCAATCCAATCGAGTTAATTATGCATGTGAGTTCTATGAATTCTCATTTGAATGCATAAAAGGCAAGGACCTTGATCAATGAAAAGTACATTGATAAGAAAAGGTGAGCTACTTAACTACTTGAAAGACGTGGTGGGCAGCTGTGCTACCATAAGGCAAGAAATCAAGATTAAGAAAGTTCGGTCCATATGAGTTTGAATTTTTCGTAAACTTTGGTTTTAACAAATTCACATGGATAGGAACACATACACCGTTTAAATCTAAGTGTCATAAGATTTCCTCCTTCATGAAAATGATTATGAGGAAATGCTTTCACGAAGATTTCCTCCTTCATGTAAAGTTGCATTCTCGAATTCAATTATGGTTACGGTATCCCTTTCCATGATTTGAATTGTGAGGTTTGGCAATTAGTCTTAATTGTTTAGACACACATATGAACTATCTAAGGAAAAGGTGTATAAGCTTAAGAGGCCTTGAGAAAAGATTATCAAAGCATTAAGTATTAGAAACATGGACTTAAGAAATTCAATAGGTATCGTTTTTCTGGAAGTTAAGATGTTTTGAATACATGTTGAAGCTAGTAGGAGCATAAGTGTTATGTATTTATAATAATCATCATGATAGTGGGAGCATAAAAGTTATGATTGTATGATTATTATGGAAAGTTTTTCAAGTTGACAATATTAATTATAGAAAACAAGAGTTATACCTTGCAAACTCGTAAGGGTTGTAAAGTTGTTTTGCTATAATATAGGGAGAGAATATTATGCTTCATTTCAAATCTAAAGGATTAGGTTGTGGAATGTTAATAAATTTAGTCAAAGATACATAGTGTGTTCTTAAAATTTCGATTATGATTACGGCATTCCTCTTTACAATTCAAATTTTGAGAACATAGCAAATAAAACATTATGCGTCGTGTCCTATACGCTTCGGGTATAGGATCGATTGCAAATGCTTTAATATTTGACCATTATAAAATTTTCCAAATGTCTAGCACATTTAGAGGGAAAAAGGGACTAGAATTGGTTTTGACTAAAATAATTAAACAACTATCAAAGGACAATCCAAAGTTCGACGAGGATTGGTTGCTTGTGAGTAGTTGGAAGCATGGTATTAAATGGACCATATCGACATCATTATGAATAGATAAGATTCTATTAAGAATGAGTTGCCATATGGAAAGTATGGAAGCGTGTCCATATTGGGAATTGAATATTGAAAAATCTATGTCTAGATTAGAAACTTTTATGCAAAAGGATGTTGAAAGGAATGTACTTTGAGTGAGAGACATCATATCTAAGGAATTGTCTTGTAACAATCTACGATAAAAGATTTTGTAACATCATTAGCAATAGTCTTTGTGACTTTGGTGCAGTGACATTACGAAAGAATCATTGCATAGAATGTTAGAATTTAGCATATTCTATAAGTAGCAAGAATTTTGATATTCTTTCACTTATGAAAAAGGCTTCGGAGTTATGAAATGAGAATGACTGGAAATGTGTTCAATGTGATCTATTTCACAAAGTAAGAACCATAGGTGAACATTGTGTGCATGCTAGGAGCATGGGATAAGTGTTGTAATTCAAGTAAGAAGTTGATTACCTGAAACGACAAATAATGAGTAATCAATATGGTGATAAATAAAAGGAGTTTTATTTATACTCAAAGGGTTGAGGCCATATGGGATTAGTATTATTCTTGTGTTTCACTTTGCGTGTTTTGACCTCCAGAATAATTTAGTTTATTAAGACTAATCGAATTATTCAAACGGGCCACAGTCGTTCATATGTTGGAAGTAGGTATGAATGAAGACTGTCATGAATTGGTGTCTGGATTGTCTAAAAGAGTATTGGACATAAGCAAATGTTTGCTGCAACATTCATGAGTGCTTATGAATATGAATTTGAGCATTGGATTAAACCCACGCTCACTTGGATCACTCCATGAATTGTATCACGAGTGATTGGTGAGACGATAACATCTTATATTCTTGAAACCAAGATGTGTGAGTTGTATCTTGCTAATTGGTTGCACATTGATAATATGTAAACGCACTAGTAACTTGGTGTTATAAAACATATTGTTGTGTGTGATTTGGTTAGTAAGTGAAAGCAAGCATTGTATCAAAGTTTATCCGTTCCTTTTATCCAAAGAAGGATAAAAGCGATATCTTTTGGGCCCCTCGATCGTTTAGTGATGACAAACGTAAATGCTCAGTCGGGCTAGAGCTAATTTGATTTGTTCAATTAGTCAGTCGTCATAAATCGGGAATCGAGAAATAGTACAAAGTGAATGATTAGAAATCATGTCTCATATGATATGTAGAATGGAGGAATATATGATCCCTTATGTAAGGACACGCGTATCTGATAGGATCAGAGTTGACAGCGGCTTTGGAAAGCTACGATTGCAGATCAGGATCTGAAGTCATACGCAGAATAGTTATTAGACTTATCCAAGTGGGAGACTGTTAGATTAGTGTCTAAGCCCATAACTATTTTGGTATGTACTTGACCCGATGGTGCATGGTCCTTTTGGGTTGCCTTCACCAAAGCAACTTGATAGGATGAATTATGGAGAGAAAGGATTAAATATGATTTATTAATATATTATGGGAATAATATATTAAAGGAGAAATCATATTGTTTAATTAATATTAGTCAATAATTAATTGGTAATTAGCTTTGTGACTAAAAGAGATTAATTAAACTTAAGGGACTGGAATTCTAATTATAAAATAATTATAATTTGGGCCATGGATTGCCTTATATTAAGGGATGGACGAATTCTAATGGGAAACCCATAAGGAAATCATCCATGGGCTTAATTAAATGAGTCTATGGGTTGCTTAGGGCTTAAGCATCCAAATTAGGGTTTCCTTGTTAGATAACCCTAATAGCCCAGCTATATAAAGACCCCTTAAGGCTAAAAACCGTGGCTAAGCTTCTTGTTAAGGTTTCTACACTTTTTGGTAGCCTCCAACCTCTCTCCTATTCATCCTCTTGCTTATGGTGTTTGTGAACCATTAGAGGAGTGACACTTGGGACTCTAAGCCTTCCAAAGTCAAATCAAGGAGATTTGGGATTGTTATTCCTACATAACAATCAAGGTAACATTATAAACTCATTCTTATGTTAATATGATTACTTGCATGCTAGAATTAGGGTTTATAGTCTTGGATTCAAAGCATGTACAATAGAGAGACCTAGATCCAAGCTTTCGGGTTTGTATGAGCAGATAGGATGTCTTATGACCAAAACCCATCAATTTACTCCTAATGCCTAGAATCTAACCTAGACTAATACCATGATGAGCTAAGGACTTGAAAACACCAAAATGCCTAAGTCCATGAGAGTTTAAGGTTGTAAACTCATGGAGAAATGGTCCATATACCGTAAACTCCATTTAGTAGTGTTTTGATGCCACACAACACTTCCTAAGGCTTAAACATGAAGTAGGAATACTTAGATTGGCTTAGAAAGCTTCAAACATCAAATGGTCACAAAGGGGGTGAGCTTACGACTGTAAACCTAAGGGTTTATGATCGTAAACCCTTTTGCTAGTGACCATAAGACCGTAGACTCATTAAAGTACTGTTCCTTGAACCCCAAACACATTAGCTTGTCCCTACAACACTTATATGCAATCCTTGAAGCCAATAACACTTGATAAAGGTGTTTAGCATACCCTAGGGTGTCTTAACTTTGTTTATTAGTTGTTTAAAGACTAATGTGATACATATATATGATATTATATGTTAACTAGGATCATAGAGTGTGTTCAAGACTTCACTTGACACCTAGCAATCCTACGTCTTCAATTCATCCGTACCACTCACTACAGATGAGTTCATACCCCTTTATCAGTGTTTTAAATGTTTTTATAGGGGGGATACAAGCAGAATCATGCTAGTTATTATATCAATCACATGTGATTATTAAGCAACATTCAAATGATTTACTACACATTAACTGTTTTACCAACCAGTTTTCTTTAAATGATTTTCATAAACGTTTTATATGTTTAAAACTCCTTATTAAACTGTTCTTTATATACTGTATGTTTCATTTCAAACTCATTTACAATTGTGTTTCAAACAAATTTTTTTCGTTATACTTAAACTGTGTTTTCAAACAAATACTTCAAAACCATTTTTATAGGCTGACATCAAGTCGACCTTTACCTAGATAGGAATGCCGTTCAAAAGTGTTACAAAACTTATTTTATTCTTTTGTATTGTCAATTGCATGCCTATATATGTATAATTATATAAGGAATGTTTAAAAGGCTTAGGAAGGCTTGCCCGCCCTATTTCCTTTTCGCCCTTGAGATGTGGTCTGGTGGGATCACTACTAGAAAACAGCCCTTTAATGACGCGCAAACAATGACACACAATGATAGAGGACATGCATTTGTCGGTGCCCTAAAAATGAATGTCAGCTTTCCTAAATATGAAGGATAGAGGACACGTATTTATGTGTGCCCTAAAATTAGAGTCCAACAAGAAAAATAAAAAACACGGAGGGCACCTACCATAAAAGAGCGTGTCGTGTAGAACTGTCGCTTTATAATTTTTTCATGAACGCGCGTTGTCCAAATTTTTAATTGCTAAGAGGGAAATGAAATACCAAAAATTAAAAACCCTGCCTATACTCTCCTTCTTCTTCTTGGTATGTTATGAAATCCTCATCGATCAAAAGAAACCCTAAAAGCATTGTGTGGGTTCCTGACATTCGATTTTTAGTTGTGAAGTTCCTTAAATTATATTTTTCACTTCCTAATATGCGATTTTCCCAAATTGGTGTTTGATGTGTAGAAGATCGATAATTTCATATTTTTGAAGTTCTTAAAATCCTCTTCCATCCATAGAAACCCTAAAACCCCTTTGAGCACCTTTTGATGCTTGTTTCCCTTACATATCAGGTACAAAAGTCAAAAGACTCATTGGTTTCCGGGCCAATTTAGCCTTTCAAACCACCTTCCGTTTAACCTCCGATGACTTTCTTTCATTTTCATCACCGGTTTTCACTCTCTTGTTCGGCTTACAGGAACAAGAAACGCGTTCGTGTTTGTGTTGCCAATTCCGATACTTCACCGGAATCCAAATCCCGGGGTTCAATTTCTCTCACGTTCACAATATTTCTAACTAATAATTCCTATAAAAATTGTGGCACCTCTTATTTTGCTGATCTGTCTCTCTCAAAAACCCTAGTTTACCATCGTTCTTCCCTCTTCGGTGATCTTATCTAAAACATCGTTATTTCAGTCACTAACTATCATCTTTCTCATGGCATCACGAGATCCGGACATTGAAGGAGGCGAAGGCGGCAGCCTCAAGAACAATGGCAGAACCATTAACTCGTAAGTGTTTCATTTCAATCATGGAATCAATGAAATATATGTTGATGATTTTGGGATTCCTGTCTCCACTTGTTTATGCTTAACTGTGTGCTTGAAAAATGGGTTTTCATTTCTTTTTTCTTATGCTCAACTGGGCATTTATGTGTTTGAATTTTCACCGATGCGGTTTCTCGTTTTTGCTATATTTGTAAAGTGAAGGTCTCGATTTTTCGATTTGTTTTATTCTTCTTATGTTATGAATGCGCGAGTCTAAACATAAATTATGTCGACATTAATGGTGGAATAGTATTCACATAAAGAGCTACCTTTCTTCAAATCCTAATTTTTCCTATCTGACATTGCATTTTGTTAGCGATTTTGATTGAATGTTCGCAAGTTTTTATGCGAACAAATACACAATCATAGGGGCATTTTCAAAGTGATTATTGCGATTTCAAAGAATCATAATCAGATAATTAGGTGTATCCCACTAGGGCTAGTTAGGTAATTCCACATTTATCTCAATAATTAATTTTCTTAAAGCAAATTCATATCTGCACATCTCCATATCTGGATAATTTTGTCGTCAAATAATAAAAAATTCAAAATCATAAGCTGAGTACTGTGAAGTCGAATCATGATAATCAGTTTAAATTCGCATCCAAACAATCTCCACATATACAATTGTATCTTATTCAACTATTATGCTACTCTTTTAAACTTATGAACAATTCACTATATGAAATATTTTGTTCTTTTTTTTTTCTTTAACTTTTTGATTGGATCAATGGCCAATGGGGACAAAACTCAATCATGTAAACTATATATAGAGTGTTTTTCTTACTTAATACAAAAAGAAAGACTTATTAAGTCCTAACTTTTTACAAATATGTCCTCATATATGTTTTCCTTATGTAATTTGATCTTTCTTTATAGGGAAATTTATAGCTGGAAGATCTGAATCCAAATCTTTTGTAGTTAGTGCAATAGAGAAAGTGATTGATGGATCTTCTTTAACTGGGCAATTAGAAGCTCTTGATGCAGATTCAGAACATTCCAAAGTTTGTTAATATGCATCCATTCACATTTTCATATTAGGGTATGTAATTGTATTAGCATAACGATTTTTATTCCACCAAAATAACAAAATTTTATTTTCATTTGTAGTTTTTTACACTATAAGATATTATAACACTTGTGGAAACTTTCAGGACGAATGTTTTTTTAATGGAAAACGATATGCATTTTTTGCTTCTTTATTTTTTGTATAAAGTTTTTGGTTGTTTATGTTGATTTTTACTTAAACAACAATAATCAAGACTACTTCTTGAAGTGTTACTTATAATTTTATCAGATCTTATAATACTTTCTGTAAACGAATTTGAAAATAAAAGTAGTATCAAGTATCTTTATAAAACATTATTGTTCTTTCTAACTTTTTAATTGAAGTTCTTTACTTTTGTAAACAATATTAAGCGATAAGTTTTCTGATACTTAATGTAAGTAAATCATTTTTCCTCATACACTTTCCATGGTGCTTTCTGATTCTTTGATTTAGATAAATCTTGATGAAGAACAACTTGATGAAATAAATGAAAAGGATTTTGTTGCTTCACCAGTTCTTGTTGAAGATATTGCAGCAATGGAGGAAGTAGGTTTAGTTTCTTTATTTGATATTGATAAAGAAAGTGAAGAAATTAGAAAATTATCGATTCCTCCTCCTGGAAAAAGGGAGAGAATATATGTAATTAATCCACTTTTAACCAATCATCGTGAACATCTTTAATATAGGTGAGATATTTTTATTTTTATTAATTTTTAAAGCATCTTACTTTCATTTCTTTCTATTATTACAACATTATAATCAACTGTTGCAATGTCATACAAATACATAACAATTTTCATTACTATGATTTGGTAGATTTTATAATTTTAATACGAATAACTATAAGTGCAATGATGTAATTAAGTAGATTTTTGAAAGTAAAATGTCTTGATAAGAAAAAGTATGCTATAAATAGGTAGATTTTTTAACGTTGCACTAGAAAGAAACAAAAGTAGGATGCTTTAATCAACAAATAAATGAAAGTACAATATTCATTTATCCTATTTTTCTTAATACTTAATAATCATTTTGCTTTATGTATTCAATTTAATACAAATATTCATTTACTTGTTACTCGATATAAACTGGGTTCCAGTAAAAGCATACGTTTTTATTTCCTTTTCATGACTTAGGAAGTATATTTAATTTATCTATTTTTTTTCCTTTTATAGGTTAACAATCTTGACCGAGGAATTGACTGCCTAGAAGTCAAAATATGTACAGGTGAGTTGGCCAAGTTCTTGTGTTTAGTTTATTAAAAATTAAAAATGAATTAATAAGAGAGTTAACCTTGTTCTAGTTTCAGTTATATTTTTTATTCTATGTTTATGAACTAGGGGAAATGGGATTCCTAAAGTAATCTCTGTTCTTCTTTAAAATCATGATTAGTCTCAGTTTGTCTACGTTCACTACTGATTGGGGTTTCTGCGTATTAGGAGGTGCCGCAATCACATGCAATCTTGTTGAGGTTTCTTCACAGTTGCCGGAGGAAATGATGTCTGGATCTTTATCTTGGCCAGTTTTTGAAATGGATTGGAGCAAACTCCCTGGAATTTCAGAAACTTCAGTTATATTGGATGCTTTTAAAGAACAAGAAGCTTTTGACTACAACAGTTTCGTTGTTATTCATGGAGGTGGTGAGTAAAGAATCTTGCTTGCTTATTCATTCTCTATGATAAAAAGTTTTCACTGAAATTAATTTCCAATGATTTGGCACATTAACAATCAAGTTTCCTTTTTTTATCCATTTTATGTGCCACTTTGTTTTTCAGGTTCTTTTGGTCACTTCCAAGCTAGCAAATCTGGTGTTCATAAAGGGGGGGTTGAATAAACCTCTTGTGAAAGCTGGCTTTGTTGCTACTAGGATTTCTGTATGCTCTATTGCTTTACCACTAGCTTATTATTGTTGTTTCAAGGCTATACCCTCATTCTATTTTTTTTTCAAGTTGTATCTTTGTAATATCACCTTTTGTATAAACTTCACCTTCATTGCCTTTTTAGTATATCTTATGTTATTCATTTACTACTAAATTTATGTCTAACTGTTTCTCATTTTATTAGGTGACATCCCTCAATCTTGAAATAGTTAGAGCACTTGCAAGAGGTAGACTTCTCATTACCAAACTAAAGTTTCCACTCATTTTAATTTTGACTTCTGGATATCCAATTACATGTTGACTTATGTTTTTAACTCCTTTTGCATAGGGTATTCCATCAGTTGCGATGTCTCCATTTTCTTGTGGATGGTCAACCCATGAAAGAAATGTTAGGAAGCACTCAAAAACTATCGTCCATCAACTCATTTTAAATTTATACTCCTTTTACACAACAATACAACAATAACAATCTTCTGGTTTTACAGATAGCATCTGCTGATGTGTCAACAGTGTTTATTGCCCTTGACTGCGATTTTGTTCCAGTAAGTTTTAAGTTTCTCAACATAAAAGGTTAAAATTGTCATTTACTATCATTCACAGTGTTCATTCACAATACGACCTTGAAAAATATATGATATTGTTACATGATTCTAACAATGATAATTTGATATTGCCATGTAGGTTTTCGCATGGGGATGCAGTACTCAATGAGTCACTGGTAAGTAGCATCTAACAATAGGGATGTAATTGTAAATTGTAATTGTATGCACTATATTAAGTGGAGATGTAATTATAAGTCATCTTGCAGCACATTTGGTATAACTAAAAAAATAGAATACTTAGTCAAAAAAAATAATGAAACATTAAAATACAACATCGTAAAACTTCGTGTTGAAGTTGTAAGAAACAAAGAAATCGAAGCATCAATTGTGGTTTAATTCAAATTCTGGGACAAAAAGAGTCCCATGGGTATTTTTGGAATATTTAGTTTTTCTAACTTTTATGCGTAGTCTTAGGGGCTACAAAAGTTGCTGGTGTTAGTGATGAAAGACAAGGTTCAGAGTCAAAAAGTGTTGTAGAGCTAACAAATGGTTCTTCAGGTATGCAATACTCTAGGCGTAATTATAATATAAAACTATAAAAAATTTCATTTTTTGATATATATTTTTTGTTTTGTTTTGCAGAGGATACCCATTCCTCTACAATGTTTTTTTGTTTCTGTGTATTTTGTCCATCATTTAAAGTTGATGGAAGAAAGGAATATGAAGCCACTTGATTCAAATCTTGCAGCATTATCAGCAAGTTACAGTAAAGACTGAGAGTTGAATTTAGCTAAGTCATTCTTGAGTGAGATGGGCCAATGTACAACTGGCTATCCATATAATCAGCTGCTTGGAGCATTTGTCTTAAAGAATTATGAAAGGCAAGATGCAACTTTACTTAGTTAGAATTTGATGTATAGAGTATATTACATGAAAATTTAGATATTGTAAAAAATAGAATTGTATGACATTAAATTTTATGCAATGGATTGTATTTTTTGCATATGATATTTTATTTCTATTATGAGATATTAGATGCAAATTTAATTTAAAAATTAATAAATATACAAATATATTTTTTTTAAAAACATTTAAAATTATGATACGCAAAAATGTGAGTCATCTTCATTTATGACATGGCCTTTCTTAATAGGGGCTTCCTTGATACGCATTACGTGTCATCAACACGTGCGTCGTAAGGTTACGACACACAAATACGTGTCGTCTTCCTTTATGACAGGGCCTTCCTTGATACACATTGCGTGTCATAACCACGCATCGTAAATGCGCATCATAAATGTGTGTCGTAAATGCGCGTCGTCTCTCTTTATGACAGGGCCTTTCTTGACGCGCATTTGCGCGTCGTCTGAGCGTTTTACGACGCGCAATGAGCGTCGTAAAAGCCTGTTTTTCTAGTAGTGGATATCGGGTACCCATCCGAAGGTCGTTTAAATATTAGTTATATATCATGTGTACATATATAGTCATAAAGGTTCTTCCAGTTCATTCAATACCCGTGGGTAGCAAAGGTAGACGTCCATGTTCATACGTACCACTTACATTACTAGTAAACTACCATATGGGTAGTTCAGGAAGATACTAAAACTATTACTAGAACACGATATCATGCATTGAGTCAGTTCATTCATGAGTCAATACTTGCTAGATAGAGAGAGATCACACGTTACAGCTAGTACACAAAGTACATTACTATACATGCCAGATAGAGATAGACCACACATTATAGGTAGGACACGCAGAACATCGCAGTACATTACTATACTATTACATAGATATGTTTACATGATTACATTTACACGAGTACATTTACATTAACATGCTTACATGAGTACATTTACATAGATAATATATGATGAGTTATTATTACATTTTATATGTATAGATTATGTTGTATAATCCTCATTATTATCTTTACCTTGTGATACAATCACATAATCGACGAGATAGATTGGATTTAATATCTTAGTACCAAAGGATACTTTATGGGATTAACCATTCCTAGAATCTCTGTTAGCTACAGAGGTAAAAGCACATCCATGGATGTCAACGGTTGATACCATTACAGGTATACATTAATGGACGAACTATTCCTACACCCAGCTGTTAGCAACAGAGGTAAATGTACATCTATAGATGTCTTCAGTTAACACTGTTAGCTACCCTAGTACCAAAGGGTAATACTTAGGTTATTTATATTATTACCTTTATCTTGTGACTCATTCACATAACCGATGAGGTGAATTATATTTGAGTGTCCTAGTACCAAAGGATACAATTTCTTATAATAATAATAATAATAATAATAGCATAGTCGGGTCTTGGTAGAAGGCTACATTCAGAGAAGTTAGGTCTTGGTAGAATGCTACATTCAGAGCAGTTAGGTCTTGGTAGAAGGCTACATTCAGAACAGTTAGGTCTTGGTAGAATACTCCCTTTTATAATAGTAGGAATCATAAGGATTTCTAGGGTTTTTCAAACGTTTACAGTTGTTCTACAAACATTTTCATACTTTTACGAGCTTCCTTTCAAAACAATTTCAAGTCTTTCATTACAAGTTTTACAAATTAAGACACATTAATACTTATGATCTCACTAGCTTTAAAGCTGATACTCCCTTTCAAAATAACTTGTATCCTCAGGTCAACGATAGACAGGTACCAATGCAAGGTTTAGAGAAAATGGAGCTCAATCAAGACTCATCTTTCATTTTGATTATACTTTAGGGTCTATTATAATTTGGAAGAACACACTTGTATTAAAATTATATTATTAATGCAATGGATGATGTTGTTGCTTGTTTACTACTTTTCATTGTTGTGATATTGTACATGACGTCCTCCGCCCCAGAACATTTCCGCCGTTCACGGTTTTGGGGTGTGATAGATTGGTATCAGAGCATTGTTTATAGTGAATTAAGTATATCAACCCATAAAAGATATACAGAATATTAATACAATGGGATTAAAAATACTTTGACCAAGAGTTTATAGTTTAAATAATAAAATATTTAATTAAGTATACGCGCCTACATTCATACTAAAATCAATGTCACTAGGACAGTACAAAAGAATTACGATTGTTGGGCAACACAGGTGGACTTAGAGACATATAGTCAAAACTGGGAAGATATAGCCTGATCAGTTATATTATCCGAGGGTTGACTAGCATGTGCCTAAGTGTAGTTGTGTGGTTGCAACAAGTCTAAAATCTTACCAACAATACCATAATGAGAATAGTAGAACATAACATTAAACTTAAAATACTATAGGAGCATTTGGTGTTACTATAAGTACTTTATACTTGAGAACTAAAAGGGATCTTCATTTCTAAGTTGATAGTTGCTAATTGGATACACTAAAGTTATATGTAACTAGGATATTATAGACTTAGAATCTGTGAAAAATTTGCTTTACCCCTGTTCTTTATGAATTTGGAGTTAAGGTCACTTATTCGAAGGCCTATCCAGTTTCGATTACATATAACTGGTATGCACTTCACAAATAGTGATGTAACTAATGAATATTTTCTAAATAATTATCTAGATAGTTCGTCTAATAATTATTTTCTTACCCCAATTCTCACGTAGATAACATGGTTGGACTCCATCCCCACAGTAACCAGTACCTTCCGAATGAGGTCATTGATGGATGGTTTGGGGAGGAACCAGAGAATGATTATCCGATCCCTTTGAATGATCACCATGGTGAAGACCTTTCGGATGATGGTAACTCTGAACCCGAGGTTGAAAACATACCCCCGGTAGCTCCCATTCCAAATCCTAACCCTCGTCTGGCTTTTCATGGCCCGACGCCTCCATGGGTCGAATGTTTGGAAGCATGGAGCGAAGATCACGATCAACCTATGTTGTTTAATGGAAACTGAAGCTTCTACAACATAAATAAAGGGAGCACAACAGACAGAGTTCTACCAATCCTGATCCGTAGAGTTGCCCGAAACGAAATTCAGGGCAGGACAGCTCTACATCATATCACGGAAGTTGACACCAATGGAGGGATGCATATCCTTCGCACCAACAGCCTTGAACATGCTCGTGAAAGATCTGAGAGAGACCACGAAATCCTGCTGCAAGCACTAGCTGAAACCCGAGCCGAAGTCATAGAGCTCCGAGTACGTCAGACGGTATACAAAAGATACCTACTTGATATGGAACGTCAACTAGCTGAACTAAGGGTTCACCACAGGGGTGACCGTCGCCAATAGTAGATGCCTTACGTTATTTTTACTTGTTAAAAGGAATTCTTTTCTGTCTATGCCGGATGTGGCATTTTCTATGAAACTATCTTGTACTGTAAGTACTTTTGGTTAGGTCTTTATGTTGTCAAAGACTATCTACTCTGGATATGATGTAAGACCTTTTACAAGGTCATTTTCCCGAACTTTTACATCATGAATATCAAAGATATTGACTGTCCGATAACTTCTGTGTCATTCTTTATTAAAATACTCTCATCATACTTTCATTGGAGTATATCTTAAACATGCTTTAGTCAAGTCATTGGACTATAGCAATTTAGCTCCGGAGACATTTCAAAGTCTCTTTTAGTGGTTGGATCATTTTATTCACCAACCAACAATACCTCGGCTTGAACGAAAAGAGTCTTGAGACCATTTTACGAACTTAGTTCCACTCAGTACTAGGACTGCATCATAGGGATGTAGGTCAAACCTTCGAGAACATACTTCTATTTTTTACATAAACAGTCGAACTACGTCTAGGTTCAACCCTGCTGGCTCACAAATTCATTTTCTTTCCGTGAAATAGAATCATGTCACCAAAGAAAAATAATCAACCCATCAACCAAGCACCGACTCTTCAGATTGATACGGCTACCTTTCAAGCTGCAGTTTCGGCTGCCGTGTCAGCTATTGTGACCCACCTTAGCGCTAACAACCTGAATGTTAGCAGGATTGTTAACAACAGTTCCAATCCATGTAAAAATCAAGTACCTCAATGAGCAACAAACTACCACGATGCTTCGAGTTCCAAGACGAAGAGTAACAAATGGAAGTTTTGGGCTAAAAAGAAGGACAAATCGCGTCGAGGAGCGAACAAGAAACAACCACCGATAACGACCTTCACAGCTACGACATCTGTACCTCCTACTACCATTCCTTCTGGTGTGCCAATTATCCCTACACCAGCCAGGCAATATGTCGGAAACCTACTGAAATGCTATGAGTGTAGCTTTCATCATCTGGGTAGTTGCCATCCGTTACACTGGTTTAAGTGCAACAAGAATAGACATACTACCAGCTACTGCAGGACCCAGATCCAACACATTACTTCAACCACCAATGTCCAAACCTTTCAGATATGCCATCTATGTGGCGTCATGGGACACTTCAAGAGGGACTGTCCAGCAGAGAAGGACAACGGTGAATCCGAAGGAGTTTGACCTCATAATGGAATGAGGCAGTTAAGGACCCTACTATAGTATAGGTTCCCTTCCAATCGTTAGTATTTTGTATGTTTTAAAATGTATTTAAAACTAGTGTAACTAGAGTCTTATCTTTTGCGGGATCCTGTCGGTATAGGGATGCTTGTGCTGCGTATACTTGTCTTTGGTAGTATACCTTATTCGCAATAATAGTCTTGTAGTAAATATAAAGTATTGTAATTCTGTTGATGGTTTCACGATTGTGTTTTGTCTGTAATTCCTTATGTTCAAATCTAATGTCTTTAAGTTTCTTTATAATTTCGACATTATCATACGACTCGATTCAATTCGATCCGCACAAAACCAGCTTCATACGTACATCTCTTTCTTCGAAATCGCCTTTTCAGCGAAGCCGTCATATCAGAACACCGAAGTACTCATGCACAGAGTACCATATAGTTCTTTTCCTTTCCGAAGAAATCCCCGATGTACCACTCGTACAGTACGTCAAGTTCAATCCAAAGATCCATACGGTTGATCTGTCGCTGAAGAATGTATACATAGGGGTGCTATATAATCAAGGTTCTACAGGTTTAGAATTGATGATTCCACTTTAACTTCTTTTTCCTCGATAGAATGTGAGCTTAAAGAAGAATCAGTAGTGCGACTATCTTTTCAATCTTAATTATATACGACTCGTATACACGAGATGGTGATCGTTGAACCATGTATGAATTCTAATATGAACTTCAGGATGGAGAACTGCCCAAGACTACGAGTAATCCCATTGTCATGTGAAGAAACTTAGAGTCCAGTATGACTCCTATAACCAGATCACCCTACAGTCTGAACCCCTACGGAAATACAAGAACAGTCCGGACAAGTTAGCGAACTACTCAGCAATAGAATTGGGAGATCAAGCTTCTCACCCTGGAGAGCTCCAGTCTTATTCTTCCAGAGGTCGACGGATTGCATCGTATGTACCTCAGATATCGAGGACTCCGTAAAGGTTTTCCGTTAGAAATCGTTGTCTCTGCCTCGCATAGATGAATTGGTTGAGAAAATGAAAGGAAAGAATTACTTTCAGAAATAGACCTGAGATCCGAATATCACCAGTTTGAGTGTTAGGGAATGATGTCCGGAAGACTACCTTCCGAACTCGATGCGAACACTTCGAGTCCGTAGTGATACCCCTCAGATAGGACCAATACGCCCGAAGCATTCATTAGTTTAATGAATAGGGTCCGTCTTTCTTACTTGGATCAGTTCCTCATTCTCCATGTAACGACTTACTTATCTACCCTCATAGTCAGAAGGAACCCGCGGAAAGATTACCATCGAAGATACTTTTCGTAAAGTTCTCTGAACACGAGTTTTGGAATTGGAGAGTCAAATTCTGAAGGCACACTATTAGTGATGTGGAAATCCATGAGTACTCTGTCAATTTATCCAAAACCATTGGGAATTGGTCGTCACCGAAGACGCCAACATAAATTCACCAAATTCTAGGTCTTACAGACATACTGTCATAGTTCATCCAGAACTCCTTGCAAATTACAGAAACCCTTACGACTTTGACCCAGCAGGGGGTGGCCCTTGACTGGGAAGATAAGCAAGAGAAAGAAACCTTGGAATTCCAAGTCAGAGACCAAATTCTTTAGGAAGTCTCACTTTGGTAATGGATTAATAGCTTCGTAAAGCGTGGAAACCTAAATCCAAGATAGTTAGGACCTCTGAGATTCTTACCAGAATCGGTCCTGTATCTCACAAACTACACCTACTCTGCGAGCGGAGTGACATACATTTTACCCTTCGCAACTCGATCTTGAAACCGTACCTTTCTGTTAGGCCTCTCGTGAGTCCACTCGACGAGATCGAGATTAACGAGATCCTCGCCTTCGTATAAGAACCGTAGTGACCCTCAACCGAGAGGTCAAGCGGACGAAGCAACGCCGTCGCCTGTTAGTGAAGGTTCGTTGGGATACCAACCAAGGACCCGAAATCACATATAAGCGCGAGAACCAATCGATTAGGAAGTTTTCCCACCTCATGACTTGATAATTCATGCCTACTTCCTTACCTGAATTCTAATTTCGGGACAAAATTCCTTCTAACGCGGGGAGGATGTGACAACCTGAAATCTTCATTCGGGGAAACCCTAGAGTCAATCATTTCAAATTATAAGTCAAGTTCACTTTTATTGGTTTTTAGAAAATTTAAAGTTCGTTAGATTATTTTAATAATTAATCTTTAAACGAACAGGCGAAAGGATGTGCCGACTCGAGTCTTGAAATTTCTAAACCGCGAAAACCACATAGCTTAGAAGTTCACGACCAAACTTTTATGTTTGGGCCGTAAACTCCCCTAAAAACCGTAAACTCATGCCTTAAGCATGAGTTTACTCCCCAATGTGTTTCATTCTTTCTTTCAACCTAAAGAGTAAACTACAAACTCTCTCAAGTATCAGCCCGGTTTTCGCCCGATTTCCTGAAAACGTAAGTGTTTCTCGACTTTATTAGTTGATATAACATAACATCTAGTTATTATACATCCTTTAATCCATCCATTTGTGTGTTTTGACTAGTTTTCCAAAACACCAAGAACACACACTAGTGTTCTTGGAATTTTAGTTCGTTTCAAGCTCCCACAAAGTAAGTACTTCTATCCTAGAGTCATTTAAAGCTTTGTATACATATTAATATCAAAGAAAAGTACCAAGAACACCTAGAACAAGGTGTTCACGGTTTTGGGAGTCTCCCAAAACCGTAAACACCAAGAATAGGGCCAAAGTGGTGCCTTAGGGTGCCTAGATGCTTCACAATGCCTTAGGGACTTGTCAAGATCCATCCTTGACGAGTTTATCACACAAAAGTACAAAAACCTCACATTAATATGTTTTTACGGTTTGGGGATCTCCCAATACCGTAAACACCCCAAAAGGTGTTTAAATGTCCCATATTTACTCATAATGCCTAGAATCTAACCTAGACTAATACCATGATGAGCTAAGGACTTGAAAACACTAAAATGCCTAAGTCCATGAGAGTTTAAGGTAGTAAACTCATGGAGAAATGGTCCATAGACTGTAAAATCCATTTAGGAGTGTTTTGATGCCACACAACACTTCTTAAGGCTTAAACATGAAGTATGAATACTTAGATTGGCTTAGAAAGCTTCAAACATCAAATGGTCGCAAAGGGGGTGAGGTTACAGCCTTAAATCCAAGCGTTTATGACCGTAAACCCTTTTTCTAGTGACCATAAAACTATAAACTCCTTAAAGGAGTGTTCCTTGAACCCCAAACACACTAGCTTGTCCCTACAACACTTAGATGCAACCCTTTAGGCCAATAGCACTTTATAAAGGTGTTTATCATACCCTACGGTGTCTTTACTTTGTATATTAGTTGTTTAAAGGCTAATTTGATACATATATGTGATATATATGTTAACTGGGATCATAGAGTGTGTTCAAGACTTCACTTGACACCTAGCAATCCTACATCTTCAGTTCATCCGTACCACTCACTACAGGTGAGCTCGTACCCCTTAATCAATGTTTTAAATGTTTTTAAATGCTTTTATGAGGGGATACAAGTAGAATCATTCTACTTATTATATCAATCGCATGTGATTAATAAGCAGCATTCAAATGATTTACTACACATTAACTGTTTTACCAAACAGTTTTCTTTAAATGATTTTCATAAATGTTTTATATGTTTAAAACTCCTTATTAAAATGTTCTTTATATACTATATGTTTCATTTCAAACTCATTTACAATTGTGTTTCAAACAAATGTTTTCGTTATACTTAAACTGTGTTTTCAAACAAATACTTCCAAACCATTTTTATAGGCTGACATCAACTCGACCTTTACTTAGATAGGAATCATGTTCAAAAGTGTTACAAAACTTATTTTATGCTTTTATATTGTCAATTGCATTCCTATATATGTATAATTGTATAAGGAATGTTTAAAAGGCTTAGGAAGGCC
The DNA here is from genome assembly GCF_052625555.1 of Lactuca saligna. NCBI lineage: Eukaryota > Viridiplantae > Streptophyta > Magnoliopsida > Asterales > Asteraceae > Lactuca > Lactuca saligna. Next base: position 130,329,354 of record NC_136419.1, on the reverse strand, counting down.
TGCCCGCCCTATTTCCTTTTCGCCCTTGAGATGCGGTCTGGTGGGATATCGGGTACCCGTCCAAACGTCGTTTAAATATTAGTTATATATCATGTGTACATATATAGTCATAAAGGTTCTTCCAGTTCATTCAATACCCTTGGGTAGCAAGGGTATACATCTATGTTCATACCTACCAGTTACATTACTAGTAAACTACCATAGGGGTAGTTCAGGAAGATACAAAAACTATTACTAGAACACATTATCATACAATAAGTCAGTTCATTCATGAGTCAATACTTGCTAGATAGAGAGAGATCACACGTTACAGCTAGTACACACAGTACATTACTATACATGAGATAGAGAGAGAACAAACGTTACAGCTAGCACATGCAAAACATTATAGTACATTACTATACTATTACAAAGATCTATTTACATGATTACATTTACATGAGTACATTTACAAAAACACGCTTACATGAGTACATTTACATAGATAATATATGGTGAGTTATTATTACATTTTATATGTATAGATTATGTTATATAATCCTCATTCTTATCTTTACCTTGTGATACAATCACATAATCGACGGGATAAATTGGATTTAATATCCTAGTACCAAAGGATACTTTGCAGGATTAACCATTCCTAGAATCTCTGTTAGCTACAGAGGAAAAAGCACATCAATGGATGTCAACGGGTAATACCATTACATGTATACTTAAAGGGACTAACTATTCCTACACCCAACTGTTAGCAACAGGGGTAAATGTACATCTACATATGTCTTCAGTTAACATTATTAGTTACCCTAGTACCAAAGGGTAATACTTAGGTTATTTATATTATTACCTTTATCTTGTGACTCATTCACATAACTGATGAGGTGAATTATATTTGAGTATCCTTGTACCAAAGGATACAATTTCTTATAATAATAATAATAATAATAATAATAATAATAATAATAATAATAATAATAATAATAATAATAATAATAATAATAATAATAATAATAATAATAATAGTAGCATAGTCGGGTCTTGGTAGTAGGCTACATTCAGAGCAGTTAGGTCTTGGTAGAAGGCTACATTCAGAGCAGTTAAGTCTTGGTAGAAGGCTACATTCAGAACAGTTAGGTCTTGGTAGAAGACTCCCTTTTATAATAGTAGGAATCATAGGGATTTCTAGGATTTTTCAAACGTTAACAGTTGTTCTACAAACATTTTCAAACTTATACGAGCTTCCTTTCAAAACAATTTCAAGTCTTTCATTACAAGTTTTACAAATTAAGACACATTAATACTTATGATCTCACCAGCTTTAAAGCTGATACTCCCTTTCAAAATAACTTGTATCCTCAGGTCAACGATAGACAGGTACCGATGCAAGGTTTAGAGAAGATGGAGCTCGATCAAGACTCATCTTTCATTTTGATTATACTTTAGTGTCTATTATAATTTGACAGAACACACTTGTATTAAAATTATATTATTAATGCAATGGATAATGTTGTTGCTTGTTTACTACTTTTCATTGTTGTGATACTGTACATGACGTCCTCCGCCCCAGAACGTTTCCACAGTTCACGGTTTTGGGGTGTGACACCATTAAATACCTTCCAGCAAACTCAGAGTTATCTTCCTTCGCCACAAAAGTCCTGCCTTGCGTGGGCTTGTGAACTTCTTCGTCTTCGGAGTCTGTAGACCAGACTTCTACGCCTCCGAACTCATCATCAACAATGTTTTCCTTCAGAATTAAAGCATTCATAGAATTGTTAGTGGTTTTCTTCTTCTTTAGTTCCTACAGTTTGCGCAGGTGATACGCTTCATCATCTTCTCCATCTTTCTTCTCGGACAGCTTTCTCAACATAGAATCTTTGGCAAAGTGATTTTTGCCAGGACAGAGATTGTAGTCATATCTAGAGTCACCTACAAGATTTCTCTCCTTCTTCGCTTCTTCTTGCTGAGGAACATTTTTAATCTCCTCTTTCGCTTTTTTAGAACTATAGCTCCCTTTCCAGTTTCGGTTCTTGGAAGTAGGGAACTTTTTGCAAGGAAACTTCTTGGGATTAGAGACCATCAATGCATATTCTTTGTTTGTCAGACCACATTCAGAAAGATCCAACTCTTCTTCTTCAACCACACTCTTGCCCTTTGAGATAAGGGCCAAATATCCCATACCAGAAACCACATTCATTTCCTTGATCACAACACTTTCATGTGACTTGAGTATTCCCACAAGCTTCACCAACGAATAAGTCTTGAACTGTTCATGAGCATTCATTGTCGAAACCACCGCCATCCATTCGGGTCTCAAGCCATTCATAAAAGTGACCTTCTGCTCTATAACCTCTCTACCAATTCCATGTTTGATCATCTTGTTGAGAGGATGATTGAAACAATCAAACGCCTGAATGATTTTTTCGTCTGGCTTTTGCTTGATGTCACTGAAATCAGAGAGAAAAAGAGTTTGTACTGAATGCTCTAAATCCTCATCTATAGAATAAAGCTCCTTCAACTTATCCCAGATTTGTTTTGTTGTTGTGCATGAGCTAACTAGACGAAAGGTATCATATTGTAAGGAAAATCTGATCATCCTCATAGCTTTGATGTTGCTCATCACTTTGTCCTTTTCATCTTGAGGAAATTTTTCTATGTTAATCAAAAGCTGATTATATTCCTTCTGCATCTTGATGACCTTACTCGTTCCAGAATGACCAAAAGGACCCACGGTGATCGCCTCCAGAATTAGATACCCATTTTCCTCTGAACCAAGAGCATAGTCCTCAAAGTGATGCGTCCAGACTTCATAATCATGAGTGTATAAAATCGGGATTATCATGGTAGATCTGATACTGTCGGATATGTTGATAGGGTTTGAATGAGAGTCATCATGTGACATGATGATTTGGTTTGATAACCTACAAAGAATTAGACTAGTAAACTGAGTTAGCGTAAGATTGTGATCTAAGAGCAGGGTCAATAGCAAGATGACGACTCTTAACAAATACGATGATAACAGAAACCTTAAAAACTTCTTCAATATAAGAGATGCTTATGGATTACACAGTCTCCTGCTCTGATACCAATTTATGAGTTGAAAATTCTTTTAAGATTGTATAGATTCTTAACAAGTAAATCAGAAAGTAAATAATAGCAAAAACACACAATGAATCAAACAAGTGTTGAATGATCAAAACTACAACACCTTAGAAGATCTTGACAAAGAACTTCAACTGTAGAGGTGTGCTAGGGTTATAGTACAATCAAAGAGAGATTTTTCATGAACTGTACCAATAACTATGCATGGATGCACCATATATACTAAGCCCTAATTACAAAAACACGACTGGACAGGCGCAAACCGTGACATTAATGGATCTAGTAAACTAGCGCAATGACGTAACTCCTAGACTCAACAAAGACCAAATCCACCCTCCCCACCTACCGATATGCATGGCATGCCTAGTAGGTAGGTAGTGCGACCTACTTAATTTCTTCCTATAAATAGAAATCAAACCACACCTCTCATTTACACACTAATCTATCTTCTCTCTCTCTCTCTCTCTCTCTCTCTCTCTCTCTCTCTCTCTAAACCTCCAAATTTCTAAAGTATTTTTGGGATTTTGAAGAATTCTAATTTATCGAGGCTCTGGGGTAGCATAGAGTCGAGCATTAAGAAGTGCTCGGTATCGAGGCTCTGCCCACGACTTTTTGGTTTTTCACTAGAAATTTATGTAAGTTAAGCTACACATAATAACCTTGAAGGATAAATTATAATTATGTTCATAACTATTATTCGAAACCTATAAGTACCATATTAGTCATTAATTCTGATAAAATATTCTGATTGGTCTACTTATAGGAGATGTGTGTAGGATGTACATGTTGGCTTGCTTGTAGATTTCTGAAAAGTTATATGTTGAACTGATCCTACTAGTTAGATTATCTGATGGATAACTGATAGTCGTCTAAGTAATTGTCCATGTGAGTTTTCTTATTGTACTATATGCCTCTGTATATATCCTTCATATGATTGAAATGTAGTTGTAGTGAAGTATGGTATTAGGCAATTAGCCTAGTTTAGTTAGTTGTCTGTTATGTTGGTGATAAATGCCATTTTATGCATCTTTTAGGATAGTTTTTATTAGCATTTTATATCACATTTTATGCTTTTGTGTGTGTATCAGTTTAAATATTGTCAAGCTCATGTTTATCGTCATAATTCCCATGTAGTTGATGTTTTTATGTCGTTTTTAGAGATTTCGAGTGGAGCGGTTATTTGGGAGTAGTTTTGGATGCATTATAGGATCTTAGTGGAGCTAAAACACATGAGGAAGATGGAACATGTGTTGGATTTTCCACCGATAATCTTTCTGTTAACTTTCTGGGTACCGACGGTCCTTTATTTAAGGATTGATGTGAGTTTTCAAATGATTTTGTGCAAGAAATATTTTTCAAATAGGATCTGAAGTTTTATCGCATCAAAGGAATTGAAAAGAAGCAACCTTGGGGAGGTGAAAGAAAATATGATTTCTACTGAAGGGGTTAAAATAAAGCCGACAAAAAAGGCAAGCTTATGGAGGATTATATGAGTTTTGCTAAGGAATAATTAAGAAAAAGGCTGAAAAGGAATTAAACTTGGAGAAAAAGAGAAAGAAGGAGATTTCTCAAAAGAAGACCAGAGCAAGAAAAAATCAAAAGACTGAAGAAGAATGTTTCATCTGAATTCTTGTATGCACATACCAAATCTGACATCTTTGACATATCCTAAGGGATCTGGAGTGAAAAGAAAAGAGTTTAGTTGAAAAGGAGTCCAAACCACACTAGTTAACAATACGGTTGTGTAAAGTCGAGCCAAAGACTTTAAAACCCAATGTGTAGTTTATTTTTTTTGCTTTTAATAAAGTGTGGTCGTAGTTCCAAGCAAGTTTGGGGAAATTAGAGGATGTTCTAATTTGCTAGAAATCAAAATTTTTCGTCAACATCTTCGTCGAAATTAGAAATTTCTACAACATATCAGGTATATTCTTTCCTAGCTGCAACATGTTCCTTTTCTATATTTTATTGACTTGTCTATTTCCTTTTATGAGTATTTAGGACAATGCTTCATTTTAATTTTGGGTAGAGGATAGTGTTAAATTTTCAATTTTTGTTAAAAATTTCAAATTTTTTTTATTTTTAAGTTAAAATTTTCGTTTTTCTTTTCTGCATTGCATTTGCTAACATTGTGAAAAAGTACAAAAATATTTTCATTTTAATTTTTTTTTCTACGTTTTATATAAAAAATTTGAAGAGATTTTATTTTTAGTTATTTTAGTGTTTATTTTCTACATATAAAAATTTTTAAAAAAAATGTTTTTTAAAGTTACATGAGAGGAGGATAACCTGTATATTCGATAGCTTTGTAAACATGAAGTGTGATAGGAACTAAAAATAACTATCTCATTACAACCAAATATTAGAGTTGTTTGTTCAAAATTAGAAAATACTTTAAATGTTTACACGAGATGAATAAATGAAAGAGTCAAATAATTTTTATAATGAATCTGTGGGATGGAAAATCGAACATTGTTTTAAAAATAAACTCATTTAATGCCTTTAAAAGAACCTATATTGAATAACTAATTTCTTTGCTTGAAATACTGAACCCTATACTTTCTACACCTTTTTGAGATGATAGGGAAATCTTGTTATATCCATATACTTAATTATTATTTTTTGAAGAACTGAAAATATGGTAGGACACTAAGTGAAATCTATGCCCAATCAATGTACTTGTTAGAAATGATACATCAAGCAACCTGAAGAACTCTAGAAATCAAGGTAAATGCAAGTTAAGTTCAAGTTGAAATCAACGACCAAACAAAGTTAAATTTGAAGAGTTGATCAAGACAAAGAAGATGTGTGGTATAATGAGTTATATTGATCGATAGTGAATCATAGGGATAAGCTTGCATTTTCTATCTATAATGGAGCTTATCACGTTTATTGGATGAGTTAAAAAAAAAGGAGTGATCAGTTATGTTATGCTTTTATAAAGTAATTTTCGTGAAATTATTTTTAAAAATATATTGTTTTCACAAATTAATTCCGCATAAAAATTATTTACTCAAAGTTTTGTTTTACTTAATAAAAATGAGTTCTGAAATTGTAATAAATGTGTTAAGAGTATTTTCTAAGCTCATGATTTCATTGGAGCTTTTTCGGTGTGAAGTTTGATTATGTGAAAAAAAAAGTGAATTATTTTTAGGTTTTTAACTTCAAGTTTTTAGATACCTTTATTTTATTATTATGATTTTTATTTTTTGTTCCCAGATGATGAAAAACTATTTTCAGATGATTATTGAGGGCGGTTTCTACATTTTTACATCATTTTGAAGATCTGAAGGCTGTACATCATTTCTCTCATTTAGATTAGTAAGATTTAGTTATTCAATGTCTCTTTTTATTGTTCTAGACTCAATTTTAGCAATGTTTGATTAAATCCTAGATTTTAATTCGGCATAGATAAATATTTTTTTATGTAATCGATCATTATATCTGGTTTTTATTTGTGATTCTATCTAGATTTTTTCAGTTTTCCATTGAATGAAATTTTGATTTTGATTCTTTTTAGCCTGATCACCTAAATTTTGATTAAATCATTCTAGTAATCAGTTAATGAAATCTGTAATTGTTCTAATAAACTAGTAATAATTAATCAAATTGGTTCTGTATTGGGAATTGAGTTTATTTTAAACTGAAATTTCATAATTTTATGCTTCCAAGCTTGTGATAATTAATGAATGTTGTTGGGAATGTACACAAATCACAACGCTAGATCACAACGTTGCCTTTCTGATTTGATTAATAACTTATTTAATTAAATTAATAAAAAGTTATGGATAAATGAAGAGTTTGTTTTGGTTAATTAACTAGGTAAAAGAAAACTTACAAGAGTGTGTTAGTAGTTTTCACTAGCAGCTTAGATAGAACACAAACTGAATAACCACTTATGTTATGTTGCCAGTTTTGCTTATTTATCCAAAAAAAAAATTTATTAAATTGTAAATTACTTATCAATTTTATATTAAAATATGAATAAATGTATGCATAAAAATATTAAATTGTGTATTAGTAAATTAAAACGTTTATTAAACTATAAATATATTGATACATTTTAAAGGAAAATTTACGACATAGAAAAAATAAAATTGAGTTTCTTCAAGGCATAATTCATATTTTTATTAAATTTTTGTATGTTTGGTTGCAAAAATTAAATAGCATACTTTAAAAGGTATTACCAAAAAAATAGGAACTATATTGCTTATTCTTTTAAGTTGTGAATACTACCCACAAAATGACATTAAATTTAGTGACAGTGGTCCGACGACGTTCCAATGATAGTCCGACAACAAATGTCAACTAATTGTACACTAAAGAAAAAAATAATTTGATTAATATTAATATTAATGTTAGATTATTCCAAACTATTGTTAATCAAAAATTAAAAAAAATGATTAGTAGAGTTCCTATATTTTTTTGTTCTCATTTCAAATATATATATATATATATATATATATATATATATATATATATATATATATATATATATATATATATATATATATATATATATATATATATCACTACTAGAAAAAACGGTGTTTTCCTACGGATAATAGCTACGGAAAATTTCCTAGCTAATTAGCTACGGAATGGCTACGGATTAGCTACAGAATGGGATGCCCTAATTTAGTAACGGAATAGCTACGAAATAACTACGGAATAACTACGGATGCTATTCCGTAGGTATTCTGTAGCTAATTAGCTACGGAATAGCTACAGAATAACTACGAATGCTAGTCTGTAGTTATTCCGTAGCTAATTAACTACGGAATAGCTACGGAATAGTTACGGATGATAACCCGTAGCTATTCCGTAGCTAATTAGCTACAGAATAGCTACGGAATAGCTACGGATACAATATTAAACCATTAAATGAGTAATGGATCTCGAATGTGCAAACGACTTTATGAACATTATTAATAACTATAAGTTGTTGAAAATAAAGATAATCATGTATAATAGAGGTGGGAAAAAACGAAGAGAAAAAAAACGATGTTTAATGCCCGAAAAATCAAAAATAAGAAAAATCCGTAGCTACGCCGTAGCTAATTAGCTACGGATTAGCTACGGAATTTTTTTATTTTCTATTTTTCGGGCACCAAACGTTGTTTTTTCGATTCGATTTTTTCCCATCTACGATATATGATTATCTATACTTTCACCAACTTATAAATATTAATATCATTCATAAAGTCGTGTGCACCTTCAGTATCAAGTATTCATTTCACAGTTTTAACAATGTAATTACTATACTTTTCACCAAATGGTGATGAATTTATTTCTGTATATGTATATTTACATACATGAAAGAGTTGTGGTATATGTGTACGTGTATGTGTGTATGTATACGTGTTTGTGCGTATTTATATGTGAATGTAGATCATAAGCGTGTTCAACCATTAAACGAGTCATGGATCTCGTATGTGTACATGACTTTATGAATGATATTAATAGTTATAAGTTGGTGAAAATATAGATAATCATGCATAATAGAGGTGTGAAAAAAACGAAGCAGAAAAAACGACGTTTGGTGCCCGAAAATGGAAAATAAGAAATATCCGTAGCTAATCTGTAGCTAATTAGCTATGGATTAGCTATGGTACATGCTTTCCGTAGCTAATCCGTAGCGAATTAGCTACGGATTAGCTACGGATATATCTTATTTTCGATTTTCCGGGCACCAAACGTCGTTTTTTTCGCTTCGTTTTTTTCACACCTCTACTATACATGGTTATCTATATTTTCACTAACTTATAGCTATTAATATTTTTCATAAAGCCGTGTGCACATACGAGATCCATTACTCGTTTAATGGTTTAACACTATAATTCTTATGAATACGTTCACATAAATCTCACAAACACGTATACCTACATGATGATGATGATGATGATCATCATCATCATCATCATCATCATCATCACCAGCATCACCATCTTCATCATCACCATCACCATCATCATCACCACCACCATCATCATCATCATTATCATCATCATCATGAGCATCACCATCACCATCACCATCATCACCATCATCATCACCACCACCACCACCATCACCACCACCACCACCACCATCATCATCACCATAACCATCATAAACATCATCACCATCACCATCACCATCGCCATCGCCATCACCATCACCATCACCATCACCACCATCATTTTCATCATCATCAACATCACCACCACCACCACCATCATCATCATCACCACAACCACCGCCACCACCATCATCATCATCATCATCACCACCATCGTCATCATCAACATCACCACCATTATCACCACCACCACCACCATCATCATTATCACCATCACCATCACCATCACCATCATAAACATCATCACCATCACCATCACCATCACCAGCATCATCATCACCATGATGATCATCTTCATCATCATCATCATCATCATTATCATCATCATCATCATTATCATCATCAACATCATCATTATCATCATCATCATCACCATCACCACCACCATCACCATCACCATCATCATCACCATCACCACCATTACCATCATCACCATCACCATCACCATCATCACCATCATCATCACCATCACCATCATCATCATCATCAACATCAGCATCAACATCACCATCACCATCACCATCACCAACATCACCATCACCATCACCATCACCATCACCATCACCACCACTACCACCACCACCACCACCATCACCATCACCAGCACCAGCAACAGCATCACCATCACCATCACCATATGTGTATGTGTGCAACGGATTTTTTCTTATTTTTGATTCTTCGGGCACCAAACGTCGTTTTTTTTGCTCCGTTTTTTCACACCTTTATTATACATGATTATCTATATTTTCACCAATTTATAGCTGTTAATATAATTTATAAAGGCGTGTATACATACGAGATCCATTGCCTGTTTAGTGGTTTAACACTATAATGCTTATGAATACGTTCACATACATCTCACAAACTCATATACATCATCATCATCATCATCATCATCATTGTAGCACCTGGTTTCCGGTATGTGAATTTTATTTGAGCATTTCCCTATTTTAGCCTTGGACTCGGCGAGTCATAAGGTCCGACTCGCCGAGTAGGGACGAGACTCAGGACACGTTTAAATTGGCGACTCGGCGAGTCCATATCCCGGACTCGGCGAGTCACCGCTGTTGGATGAAACCCTAAATTTCAAGGGTTTGCACCCTATTTAAACCCTCATTCCGCCCCAACCTCGTCCCCATTCACCCCCAGAACTCCCAACATCGCTTTTCCCTTATTTCCTTGAGAGATTGAAGTGTTTTTGGAGTGTTCTTGAAGATTTTGAGGAGAAAGAAGAGTAGATCAAGAAGAGGAGAAGGAGACCAGGCATCTTTGTGTCATCCCAACGTTTTCCTTGAGGTATAGCTCGTTTCCCCTCTGTTTTCAAGCTTGTAATCTCTTTTAGCTTCATAGGAGTCCTTCTTGGGCTCTTCCCCAAGCTTGTTTATGCTTTGTGGGTTGTAATAAGTTGTTAGCCTTTAGATCTAGGCATGATTTAGTCCCTGGAACTTGGATCTAATGCCTTTATGGGTTCATATTGCATGAAAGCCCTAGATCTACCTCTTTTGGTGCACTTTGAGCCTTAAAATCCATATTGGTGAATATCTACACGTAAAGTTGGAAACTTTACGTGTGATTTGTGTCCTAGAAGCCCAGATCTGTGAATGGCATGGACTGGAATTGAGCAAATCGGCGTATTTGATGGATGCATGGCTGCGACTCGGCGAGTCGTATATGTGACTCGACGAGTCTGGTCGCGAGTCACTGGACTGGTCCTTTCATGATGTGTCGAGTTGAGCCGTGAGTCACAGGGTGTGACCCAGTGAGTTGGGAGCTGAACTCACCCATGTTAGGACTCGGCGAGTCAATGCCCTGACTCGGCGAGTCCAAGGCAATCTTCATAGATCAAGAACAGACTCGGCGAGTTGTTCATACAACTCGGCGAGTCTTAGCATATGTGTTCTTTGGATGAAGATGAACTCGACGAGTTGTTCATACAACTAGGCGAGTAGGATGAAGGAGTTGAATGACAGATTAGAAGATGAGCTCGTCGAGTCATAGCCCAACTCGACGAGTAGAATCAGGGACCCAGGACAATAGTCTGGACAGGGACTCGGTGAGTGGAGATCCACTCGGCGAGTTGGGTCAACTAAAAGTTGACTTCGAATTGACTTAGGGCTAGACCATGGGTAAAATGGTCTTTTTACCCAAAGGACAGTTAGCAGTGTATGATTAAGTATATTGTGGGAATTACAGCCGGGGAGTTTCCGGAGCAGCAGCAGCAGTAGTAGGTGATCAATTCCCACACAGACCAGCAGCTATTTCGAGGTGAGTTTCCTTCCAGTAGTAACGGGTCTAAGGCACCAAGGTCGGCCCGTATAGATGAGACGTTAGTATTATAGTGTGGGTCGAGCCCGTATCTATTAGTTGAGTTGATTATGATATATGCCAGTATGATAGAATTGTTTACACTTGTTGTCTGTGCGAGACTTGTATGCTATGAGTTGGCGGTTGAGTGTGGGAGAGGCCCGTATCTCTCCGAGAATGGAGTGTGGGCTAGGCCCGTATCTCCCAGATAGCGAAGTGTGGGCGGGGCCCGTATCTCTCAGAAAGTGAGGTGTGGGCGGGGCCCATATCTTCACGAGTGTGGGCGGGGCCCGTATCTCCTAATTGCATGTTATTTGTTAAATGCTTGTATGGTATGGGGTATTATGGGGGAGCTCACTAAGCTTTGTGCTTACGGTTTCAGTTTTGGTTTCAGGTACCTCCTCAGCTAGGGGAAAGGAGCCGGCGCGGTAGCAGCATGTCACACACACCCTCTTCGGTTTCCGCATTTACGAGCTTTTCTGGGATTGATACTCTGATATTCTGATTAGTTGTATGTTTTGGTTTTCGGACATGGTTCAGTTTATATTATGGATGATCGAATGATGTTTTAGTTATTAATATTTTCTAAAGTAACGTTTTTAAACAAAAAAAATTTTGATGTGAAAATTGGGTCGTTACAAGTTGGTATCAGAGCCCTGGTTTGAGGGATTCGGACACGCCTTCGGGAGTGTCTGAACTCAAATCGAGGGATTGAAAGAATTTCTAAAAGAAAATGTTCTCTAAAACTTGGAAAAGGGTCATAAGAAAGAGCGAAGTGTGTGACGTGCGCGACCGGCCGAGCTCAAGTAAGTATTCCCCATAGTACCCATACAAGTTTATCTTATGTTTATCAGCTTTCGTAGAACCGCATGCTAGAATAGGACTAAGGATCTAGGAGTGATGCCTTATGTGCCTACTATTTGTGTTTCAGTTGTGTGAGAAATTGCATGCTAGTTACGGAGTATACAGTAAGTAGGATAGCCTGAATAGGTTATGCCTGGTAGTATGAGCTTAGCACTATATGCTAGCTCAGTTCCTGACAATGGATAGAGTTAAGTGAGACTGTTACCCTTGTCTGAATGCTGCTTGCTTCGTGCTTCGTGGGACTCTGAATAATGGGAGTTAGCCATTAGTCGAATGCGTCACATCACATGTAATCAGGATTGGATAATCTTAAAGTGCCGAATTTGATCCCACTGCGTAGCTCTTGTTTGAGTCCAACCGTTGTAGGGACGAGTCCGGTACTCGAAGGATTATCTAAGCCTCGTCACGTGTGATGGCATTCGAGTAATGGCCAATTGGCATTATAATGAGGCCTGCAGCAGCTGAGGACTGGTTAGAGTAGAATTAGAGATCTCCCTAGGGCAAGCCTAGGATGAGTATAGCTTTGAGCAGCAGTAGTGAAGGGGATCTGGTGGAGTCGAGGAATTCCTTGGAGAAGGTACGGATAGATGTGGAAGGTAGTATGGGCCCGTACTACTGAAAGCAGAGGATCCGTACCCGAACCAAGGAAGGCCAAGATGAGACCAGGGAACCTGTAAGTAGTTGAGATCCCTCAGAAAGTAGCAGTATCACTAATGATTATTATGATGTTTTGCAGAATGGTGGTACTTCGACCGAGACTGACAGATGGCGGTTCAGGAGAGGGGTCAGGTTCGGGATCAGGCTCCGAGCCGATTGACGAGAGGCTACGTGAGTTCATCACGTCGGAGATCACCAGGGGCATCCTTGAGTCGACCCCCATTCTCTTTGGGTCTATCAAGGAAGGGATCATAGAGTTGATGGAGGATCGCCTACGGGCATTCAGGAGCGATTTAGCCTCTAGCCAGTCAGGATCTTGCACACTGTCCTTCAAGGACTTCAGGGGCAGTGGTGCGCCAGATTTCCATGGGGTGAAGGACCCCATTGTCGCCAGGTGGTGGATTGCAGATATCGAGTCTGCCCAGTTGACTAGCTTCTGCCCCGAGGGGTCGAAGGTGAGGTACGCAGCAGGGTGTTTACGAGACCGAGCTCGGGATTGGTGGGAGTCAGTGGGTGACTCGTTGGGAGCCTCAGCTATCGAGGCAATGACCTGGTCGGACTTTGTGACTAGGTTCAGGGAAGAGTTTGCACCGGCGGTCGAGCTTCAGCAGCTGGCTAGGGAGTTTCTAGACATGAGGCAGACGACGGAGACTGTGGCGGAGATCACCGCCAAGTTCCGGGAGAGGGCTTTATTGGTGCCCCAGTATGCTGGTGACGAGGACATGAGGAGGACTCGTTACCATGATATGCTACGAGCTGACATCCGGGAGCATGTTAGCTTTTCGGCTTACCCTATCCTGGACTCTATGATTGCCAGGGCTAGGGAGAGGGAGATAGATTTGGAGCACATTCGGAAACGGAAACTAGAGGACGGTCAGGCAGGAGGGGCTTCGGGGAAGAAGCCCAAGGGATCGGACGGTAGGCCGAAAGGTCATTCAGGATCGAGCCGCTGCGGGAAATGCGGCAGGACGCACGTGGGGATATGTAGGATGGGATCAGGAGGCTGCTACAAGTGCGGCAAGTCAGGGCACTTTAGCAGGGATTGTACTGCTCCAGTTTCAGCTATTCAGACATCCGAGTTGCTGTGTTTTCACTGCAACCAGAGGGGCCACAAGAAGGCCAATTGCCCCCAGTTGACAGTTGCAGCGCCAGTAAAGGCGCCAGCTCCAGCGACCCTGCGGATCACGGATGGTCGAAAGGGCAAGGCAGAGGCTCCAGTGGTGAGGAGTCGGACATTTCAGTTGACTGCCGAGGAGGCACGCGCCGCACCCGATGTGGTGACGGGTATGATTCTTCCCCTTTATTTTTTTTATGATGATGTTATTGTTGGATAAGGTGTCTAAGTCCATAACTATTTCTGGTATGTACTTGACCCGACCCGACATGGTCCATTTGGGTTGCATGGCACCGTGCAATTGGATAGACTAAATGAGAGAAATAACACTTGGAGATTATTAATATATTATAAGTTCTAATATATTAATAATATTATTTGATTAGTTTGATCAAGAATTAATTTAGAATTAATTATGTGATCAAAAGATAACTAATTAAATATATGGGTTGATTATGTAAATCATCCATATCTTGTATAGTGGGCTAAGAGGCTCCATGGATTGTCAAGTTGGGTTCCACCCATTAGATGCTCCATGGATGCTCCATGGGAGTTACAAACCCATGGGTCATGGAAATGAAGAGTCATGACACATTAGGGTTTAACCCTAGATGTGTCAACACTATATAAGAAACATATTCTCCACCAAAATCGGTTGACACTAAGAAACAAGAGGGCTTGGCCGATTTTGAGAAGTGTGTGTTCTCTCATAAGTTCTTCCAAGAGCATTTGGTGTTGTGTGAAGCATTTGAGGCATCACACTTGGAGTGCTAGGCTCACAAGGTTTCAAGGAACACAAACAACAACAAGGTAAGTTATTCTATCTATACTTTAAGTTAAAATTGTTCCCCATGTATGCTAGATAGGAATATAACCTTGGAATTCAACTTTGCATGATAATTAGACAAACATAGATCCAAGGTTATTAGGGTTGCATGTACACTTAGGAAGTGTTAGAATGCTCAAAACCCATCAGTGGTATCAGAGCCTAGGCTTGTTTGTTTTTTATTTGTGCTTAAAAGTTGAAAAAAGTCAAAAATCTTGTTGTCTGCGAGTGGACTCGTCGAGTCTATAAGGGGGACTCGTCGAGTTCATGAGTATCTTCAACCAACTCGGCGAGTGAGTTCATGCACTCGGCGAGTAGGGTCGACTGATTGCAGAATTTCGATTTAGTTGCTGGAAATGAATTAGAAACATTACCCTAAACTGTTTTGGTAATTGAAAAACTTGTTTTTGGTGGTGTAATGTCTCTGCTAATTCATTTACAACAACTAGTTATCAAAATTACAAAGTTTTAAGTGTAATTTATGAATGTGTTCATATTCATGTTCTTGTTCTTATGATGTTTTAGATGATCATAGGAATTATTTGTAACCTATGTGGTAGATTAATTCTTGATCATAATGTGTTTTAATGGAGTCCATAACTTGTCCTCAAGTTATGGTATACCAAGAGTCACACTTGAATTAAAACCATTAAAAAAAACACAAGAGTTAGAAAAATGAAGAGTCTTCATTTTAATTACTCTATTAAACTCATAAGTTACAAGAAATGAAAAGTTTTGAAAGTTACAAAACTTGCCCTCAAGTTTTGGAACAAGAAAAGTTAAGTTAAAACTTTAAGTTCCAACCCCTAGAATTTTAAAAGTTAAAATTCAACCCTTATACTTATATTATGATGATTTAATAATTATATATATATATATATATATATATATATATGTATAAGAATAAAGTCGTCTTACCGCTAGTACGCCTCATTCACGAAGTCGGTCTATAAGGTGGGTATAAGGTTGTTGCCTATAAAATGGTGACTTAATGGGTGTCTACTCTCACCCACCGCTTGCTTGACTGGTGGAGGGTCGTTAGCCGAACGGGTAAGACAAGGACTTATAAACTCTCATTCAAAGTATGATGAATATAATAAAGTAACTAAATGTTTTATTAAATTCCCAATCTTAGTTACTTTAGGAAAATGTGAATAAGGTGCTAATCCATGAAATTACACTTTACACTTTGTCTAAGTCGTTGGTGGAGCGTGTGTGGTTAACCGGCACACTAACTTGGACTTAACAAGGTAGGTAAAGGGTGACTTAAGGTTTATTATAGTATCAGTGGAGCGTGTGTGGTTTACCGGCACATCGATTGAGTGATAAACTTTAAGGGTACCAAGTGATTTGCATGGTTACTTCACACCTCGTTTTGTGATCCTCGGTATCCCAGTCACAAAACTTGGAGGGCACTCTCGAGATTGAAACATGCCTTTGAAAAGTTCATTGAATCTCAAAGAATCTAGGAATTTCTAAAAACCAATAAAGCCTAATATCTAATATTTCAGTTTTCATGGTGGAAATTGGTGAATCGTCATTCACCTACCTTTCAAATATGGTATAGCTTAGATTACGGCATACCTCTTCTAAGTTATATTATATTGTGATTGGATCATAGCCTTAATATTACATTTGGGTTTTTTATTAAGGACTCTCTTAAATCTATACTAAACTTGTTCTTCTCTTTCAGATGTCTTCAAATAATGCTTCTGGCTCGAATCCTAATGGCTCCTTTACTCTTATGAGTCTGTGTGGGAAAGTCACCTTTGATGGATCCAACTTCAATGAATGGATCAGAAACATCAGGATGATTACCCGCTACGAGGACAAAGAATATGTCCTTGACAAGGAGCTTAAGGAAATTGATGAGTCCACTGCACCTCCCCAGGAGATCGCTGACTTTCATACTCATGAAAGAGATGCAACCAAGGTGGCTTGCATCATGTTGGCCACAATGACAGCTGAACTCCAAAAGTCTTATGAGGATTTCTACCCTTATGAAATGCACCAAGATTTGATGGAAAGATACCATCAAAGTACACGACAAGAGAGCTACGAAATCATCTGCTCCATGATAACAACCATGATGAAGGACAGAGATTCCGTCACGAGCCACATGCAGAAAATGCAAAGGTATGTGGATCTTTTGCTGAAGCTTAATGTGAACTTCCCTGAGGAGCTTGCAATAGATATCATTTTTCACTCCTTACCATCGTGCTATGATCAATTCCGCATGACATATCACATGAACAAGGAAGAGGTCACCCTCAGCAAACTTCAGGGACTTCTCAAGACCGCAGAAACAGGTCTTAAGGGGAAGTCGGTTGCTATCACTCCTACTCCAAACTCAACTCCGGTTTTAGCAATCGGGAAAAGTCGAGGGAGGAAGAGAAAGAGATCTTCAAAGGGTACCAAGGCTCGGACCCTTGATGGCTCTTGTTCAAGTGGAACCAAGAAAGGTTTCATTACTCCTTCTTCTGACCCAAAAGAGGCTGAATGCTTCTATTGCCATGAAAAAGCTCATTGGAAGCGGAACTGCCCAAAGTACCAGCAGGATGTGAAGGATGGGAAAGTCAAACCCAACCATGCAGGTATTTACACTATCATTTCTAATAACTCACCCCATTCGAAATCTTGGGTCATTGATACCGGTTGTGGTATTCATATTTGTTGTGACTTGCAGGGACTTAGAAGAAGTGAGGATGTGGAGCAAGGAAGAATAAACTTGATCATGGGGAATAGGAAAGCTTCACCTGTCACCAAGATTGGAGTTTATACTTTATCGCTAAGTAGTGGGTTTAGTTTATATTTGAATAAGTGTTGTTACTCGCCAGGAATGGCAAGAAATATTATTTCCTTTCATGCTTTGTACAAACAAGGGTTTACCTTTTCGTTTAATAATGAAGTTGGTTCTATTGATGCTTTCTTTAATAATGTTCTTTATTTTAAAGCATTACCTTATGATGGTATGTTTGAAGCTGTGTCTGTTGTAGATAACTTAGGAAATAATGTTTTGTGTATTGATTCTACTAATAATAATAACTTGGATAAAGCATCATTATGGCATTGTCGTCTTGGACATATAAGCAAGAAACGCATAGGCCAACTCCAAAAAGATGGAGTCTTGGAGTCGTTTGACCTTAAGTCAAATGATAGTTGCGAATCATGCTTACTTGGAAAAATGACAAAGTCGCCCTTCACAGGCTCGTGTGAAAGAGGTGAAGGTTTGTTGGACCTTATACACACGGATGTGTGTGGACCATTCAAACATGCCACAAGGGATGCTAATCGTTATTATTTGACTTTTACTGATGATTACAGTAGATATGGATATGTCTACTTAATCAAGCATAAGTCAGAGACTTTCGAGAAGTTTAAGGAATTTAAACAGGAAGTCGAGAATCAATTGGGCAGGAACATTAAGATGCTTCGATCCGATCGGGGTGGTGAGTATCTTAGTTCAGAGTTCCTCGACTATCTAAGGGAATGTGGGATTGTCTCACAATTGACACCTCCCAGGACACCACAGTTGAATGGTGTGGCTGAGAGGCGTAATCGAACCTTGTTGGACATGGTTCGTTCCATGATGAGTCGAGCTTCGCTACCAATCTCATTTTGGGGGTATGCCTTAGAGACTGCCGCCCATATCCTTAATCTAGTCCCTATAAAGAAAGTTGCCAAAACTCCTCACGAGATGTGGACTGGTAAAGTACCTAAACTAGACCACATCAAGATTTGGGGTTGCGAGGCTTTCGTGAGACGCAAGACTCATGATAAGCTCGAACCCCGAAGTGAGAGGTGTATTTTCATCGGCTACCCACAGCAATCCTTTGGTTACCTCTTCTACAGACCTAGTGATAATGTGGTCTTTGTAGCAAGAAGAGGAGTCTTTCGAGAAAGAGAGTTTATAAGCCAAGGAGACAGTGGGAGGCAAATTGATCTTGAAGAAATTCAAGAGTCAAGTGGTGATGGAACTTCAAACTCTAGCCCTCAACTTGAGGAGGAAACTCCTGTTGAGCCAATTGACGAATCTGTACCTCTGAGGCGTTCCACGAGAGTTAGGAGTGCACCTGAGCATTACTATGGATTCCATATTACTGCAGAAGGTGAGAATAGTAAGTCAAGATGACCCTAACAGCTACGAGGAAGCCATGGCAGGCCCCGAGTCTGCTAAATGGAAAGAGGCTATGGATAGCGAGATACAATCCATGTATGACAATCAAGTTTGGAACTTGGTTGAGAATGTACCAGGTCGAAAGACTGTAGGGTGCAAATGGGTCTTCAAGAAGAAGACCAACATGGATGGTAAAGTACACACTTATAAGGCTAGACTGGTTGCAAAGGGCTTCTCTCAAATTCCTGCAGTGGATTATGATGAGACCTTTTCTCCGGTAGCCAAGATTAAGTCTATTCGGGTTCTGTTAGCCATAGCCGCATTTCATGACTATGAAATTTGGCAAATGGATGTCAAAACCGCTTTCCTTAATGGAAAGTTGGCTGAAGATGTTTACATGAGTCAGCCAGAGGGTTTTGTCAGCAACAAGTACCCCAATAGAGTGTGTAAGCTTGAGAAGTCCATTTATGGATTAAAGCAAGCACCTCGCAGATGGAATCTTTGCTTTGATGAAAAGGTCAAGGAATTTGGCTTTTCTAGGAGTGAAGATGAATCTTGTGTGTATGTCAAGGCTAGTGGAAGTATAGTTAGCTTTTTGGTATTGTATGTGGATGACATACTACTCATAGGAAACGACATTCCAACCCTGTAGGAAGTAAAGTCCTAGCTTGGAAAGTGTTTCGCTATGAAGGACCTTGGTGAAGCTGCCTATATTTTAGGGATAAGGATCTTGAGAGATCGGAGTAAAAGACTAATTGGACTTAGTCAAAGTACCTACTTGGATAAGGTGTTGAAGAGATTCATAATGCAAGACCCCAAGAAAGGAGAGTTGCCCATCCAGAGTAACGCCAAACTGAGTAAGACACAAAGCCCTAGCACTGAGGCTGAGATAGCACAAATGAGTCGAGTACCTTATGCTTCGGCTGTAGGATCGATCATGTATGCTATGACGTGTACTCAACCTGATGTAGCTTTTGCCCTGAGCATGGTTAGCAGGTTTCAGGGGAACCCTGGCAAGGCACACTGGATTGCGGTAAAGAATATTCTCAAGTACCTACGAAGGACTAAGGACTGGGTCCTTACCCTCGGTGGGAGTGATGACTTGAGAGTTGTAGGGTATAGTGATGCTAGCTTTCAGACTGATAGGGATAACTTCCGCTCTCAGTCGGGCTGGGTCTTTACCCTAAATGGAGGAGCAATTTCTTGGAAGAGTTCCAAGCAAGAGACAGTGGCAGATTCTACTTGTGAATCAGAGTATATTGCAGCTAGCGAGGCGGCAAAGGAGGCGTTATGGCTGAGGAACTTCATTGGAGACCTTGGAGTTGTATCAGCTATTAAAGAGCCAATGGAAATTTTCTGTGATAGTGAAAGCGTTGTTGCCTTAGCCAAGGAACCAAGGGATCACGGGAGATCCAGACACATCGACAGAAAATACCATTTCATCAGACATCGGATCGAAGAAGGACTCCTCGTGGCAAAGAGGGTATCATCAGATGAGAATCCAGCAGATCCCCTCACGAAGGGACTGACTCGGGTTAAGCATCTCCAGCATGCTCGGAGCATAGGGCTGAAGGATGATATTAGATTTAGTAGTTAGATAACCTCGAAATTTGTAAAGTGTAATTGACATCTGATGATGAATAAAAGTGTTTTATTTATGAGTAAAGTGTTGCTATCTCTTGTCGATCATTTACTATATTTCTTTTGCATGTTTTGACTTCCAGAATAATTTTTGTTTGGTATAACATATTATTCAAACCTCCACAGTCGGTCATATGTCGGAAGTAGATATGAATCAAGACTGTCATGTTTGGTTGTAGAGGTCTTGGACAAGGCTACAGCAATCATGAGTGCTCAAAAGTTCTGAGCATTGGACTCAACCCACGCTCACTGGAATCACTTCATGGAATTCTATCTCGAGTGATCGTGAGACGGTAATATCATATAAGTCTTTAAACCTAGAGATATGATTTGTTACTTACAAGTTGGTTATGCATTGATTGTACGAAAAACGCATTGGTAACTCGATGTTATAAATCGCGCTCTTGTGTGTAATTCAATGAGTAGTAGAACAAACATATGAGTCGAAGTTTATCTGTTCCTTCTTGGATTAGAAGCTGATATCTGGGCCCCTCGATGATTTTGTTTTGACCTATGTACCGGGCCCGGTCAGAACTAAGTTGATGTGTTCAATGAAGTTCTTTGTCAAACAAATCGGAAATCGGGAAACAAACTGTTGGACAATAAGTAAGACATTGTTCCGTGTATTTGTCCGACTGATATCTAGAACAGAGGATTATATGATCACTTATCTTAAATGGCGTACCATCATCTTCTCAGTTCCGAGAAACCTTGTAAAGAGCTACGATTGTCGATCGGTTCCTAAAGTCATACTTGCAGTAATAGTTATTAGACTTATCCAAGTGGGAGACTGTTGGATAAGGTGTCTAAGTCCATAACTATTTCTGGTATGTACTTGACCCGACCCGGCATGGTCCATTTGGGTTGTATGGCACCGTGCAATTCGATAGACTAAATGAGAGAAATAACACTTGGAGATTATTAATATATGATAAGTTCTAATATATTAATAATATTATTTGATTAGTTTGATCAAGAATTAATTTAGAATTAATTATGTGATCAAAAGATAACTAATTAAATATATGGGTTGATTATGTAAATCATCCATATCTTGTATAGTGGGCTAAGAGGCTCCATGGATTTTCAAGTTGGGTTCCACCCATTAGATGCTCCATGGATGCTCCATGGGAGTTACAAACCCATGGGTCATGGAAATGAAGAGTCATGACACATTAGGGTTTAACCCTAGATGTGTCAACACTATATAAGAAACATATTCTCCACCAAAATCGGTTGACACTAAGAAACAAGAGGGCTTGGCCGATTTTGAGAAGTGTGTGTTCTCTCATAAGTTCTTCCAAGAGCATTTGGTGTTGTGTGAAGCATTTGAGGCATCACACTTGGGGTGCTAGGCTCACAAGGTTTCAAGGAACACAAACAACAACAAGGTAAGTTATTCTATCTATACTTTAAGTTAAAATTGTTCCCCATGTATGCTAGATAGGAATATAACATTGGAATTCAACTTTGCATGATAATTAGACAAACATAGATCCAAGGTTATTAGGGTTGCATGTACACTTAGGAAGTGTTAGAATGCTCAAAACCCATCAGTTATGTTATTGATATGTGCTCTATATGTATATGTATGCCTTAGGATCGTTCCATGTGAACGGCCTCCCAGTTCAAGTGTTATTTGATTCAGGAGCATCCCGATCATTCGTTTCCCTTGCACTTAGCAAGAAGTTTCATGAGCCATCGGTTGAGTTAGATTGCCCTTTGGAAGTGGAGATCGCTGACGATCGATCGGTGCGAGCATCGATGATATTCCGAGATTGTGTGCTGCGTTTGTTCGAGGAGTGCTATTTGGTAGATTTGGTTCCCATTCCATTGCGTGGGAACAAGGTGATTATAGGCATGGATTGGCTGAGCCCCAATGGGGTGGTGATAGATTGCGCGCAGCAGCTAGTACGGGTCAGGACCCCAAGTGGGGGAGAGCTAGTGATTCATGGAGAGAGGCCTCAGCGTGGACCCACTGTATGTTCAGCTACGAGGGCTAGGCGCTACCTCCAGCAGGGATGCGCAGGATATGTCGCATATGTGATAGATACCCGGGAGGCGGGTAAGGCGACAGTGAGCGAGGTTCCGGTGGTTCGAGACTTTGCAGATGTTTTCTCGGAGGAGCTTCCTGGGATACCTCCGGAGCGACAGGTGGAGTTCAGGATTGACCTTGTCCCTGGCGCGGCTCCGATCGCCAAGGCGCCGTATCGGTTGGCCCCTCCCGAGATGCAGGAGTTGTCTACACAGCTACAGGAGCTGCTAGACAAGGGATTTATTCGTCCGAGCAGTTCACCCTGGGGAGCCCTGATTCTGTTTGTAAGGAAGAAGGACGGGTCGCATCGGATGTGCATAGATTATCGGGAGCTGAACAAGGTAACGGTGAAGAACCGTTACCCGCTTCCGAGGATTGATGACCTATTTGACCAGCTTCAGGGGGCATCTTGGTTCTCCAAGATTGATTTGCGTTCGGGTTATCATCAGATGAGGGTCAGGGAGGAGGATATGCAGAAGACCGCGTTTCGGACGCGCTATGGTCATTACGAGTTCGTGGTGATGCCGTTTGGGCTCACCAATGCCCCTGCCACGTTCATGGACCTCATGAACCGCGTATGCAGACCGATGCTGGATCGGTCTGTGATAGTCTTTATCGATGATATCTTGGTCTATTCCAAGACTCGGGAGGAACACGAGGAGCATCTGAGGGAGGTATTGGAGACCCTGAGGAGGGAGAGCTTGTATGCCAAGTTCTCCAAGTGTGAGTTTTGGTTGCGCGAGGTGCAATTCCTTGGACACCTCGTCAACCAGAACGGGATTCTGGTTGATCCGGCCAAGGTCGAGGCCGTGATGAGATGGGAGGTCCCGAAGTCTCCATCTGAGATTCGGAGCTTCCTGGGATTGGCGGGCTACTATCGGAGATTTATCCAAGATTTCTCCAAGATATCCGTACCCCTGACACGACTGACGAAGAAAGCCGTGGTCTTTCGGTGGGGACCCGAGCAGCAGGCTGCGTTTGAGATGCTGAGACAGAAATTGTGTGAGGCGCCGATCCTAGCCCTGCCTGAGGGCGTAGAGGATTTTGTGGTTTACTGCGATGCGTCCATTTCGGGGTTGGGCGCAGTTCTGATGCAGAGGGGGCATGTCATTGCCTACGCTTCACGGCAGCTCAAGCCTCACGAGGCGAACTACCCGACGCACGATTTGGAGTTGGGGGCGGTGGTCTTTGCCCTCAAGATTTGGCGACATTACCTCTACGGGGTTCGGTGTACCATCTACACGGACCACAAGAGTTTGAGGTACCTCATGGACCAGCCGAATCTGAACATGAGGCAGCGTCGGTGGTTGGACGTGGTGAAGGATTATGATTGCGAGATCCTTTACCACCCGGGGAAGGCCAATGTGGTGGCCGATGCGCTTAGCCGCAAGACGGTGCCGATCAGGGACGTTTGCTTGAGGATGACCGTGGTGACTCCCCTATTGGAGCAGATTCGGGAGGCTCAACAGGAGGCTATCAAGGAGGAGCATCGGAAGAGCGAGCGTGTGGCGGGTCAGGTTTCCTCCTTTGATTATGATGGCAGAGGACTTTTGACACTACACCGTAGGGTGTGGGTGCTGTATCACGGAGGCGTGCGTCATATTTTGATGGAGGAGGCGCACAAGTCCCGATTCTCTATTCATCCCGGGGCGACGAAGATGTATAGGGATCTTCGTCCGGATTACTGGTGGCCCTGCATGAAGCGGGATGTGGCATGGTACGTCGAGCGGTGTTTGACCTGCAGGAAGGTCAAGGCCGAACATCAGAGACCGCATGGCAAGATGCAGCCGTTGGACATTCCACTGTGGAAATGGGAAGATATCACGATGGATTTTATCACAAAGCTTCCCAGGACCGCACGTGGAGTGGATTCGATTTGGGTCATCGTGGATAGATTGACCAAGAGTGCTCACTTTATTCCAATCCAGGAGAGCATATCGTCCGAAAAATTGGCCGACATCTATATCAGGGAGATTGTGGCACGGCATGGAGTGCCAGTATCGGTAATCTCGGACAGGGATGTGCGTTTTACTTCCAGATTTTGGAAGAAATTCCATGACGAGTTGGGCACTCGTCTGCATTTCAGCACCGCCTTTCACCCGCAGACAGATGGTCAGAGTGAGCGGACCATCCAGACTTTGGAGGACATGCTGCGGGCGTGTGTGTTGGATTTCGGTGGTAGCTGGGATGCCTATCTTCCCTTGGCTGAGTTCTCCTACAACAACAACTATCACGCGAGTATTGACCGACCACCGTTCGAGATGTTGTACGGGCGGAGGTGCAGAACCCCGATATGTTGGGGTGAAGTTGGCCAGAGAGTCATGGGAAGCACCGAGGTGGTGCTAGAGATGACCGAGAGGATCCAGCAGGTTCGGAGCAGACTTCAGACTGCTCAGAGTCGGCAGAAAAGTTACACCGATAAGCGTCGATCCGACTTGGAGTTCCAAGTCGGGGATATGGTTCTCCTGAAAGTGTCGCCTTGGAAAGGCGTCATTCGATTCAGGAAGCGGGGCAAGTTGGGCCCAAGATTCATCGGGCCGTTCAGGGTTGTAGCCCGGGTGGGCAAGGTGGCGTATAGGCTGGATCTGCCAGCCGAGCTCAGTCAGATCCACAGCACTTTCCATGTTTCGCAGCTGCGGAAGTGCCTGGTGGACGATTCAGCGGTAGTACCGTTGGAGGATATTCAGGTTGATGACAGCTTGAATTACATTGAGCGCCCAGTCACAATACTTGACAGGAAGTCAAAGGCTTTGAGGAACAAGAGGGTAGAACTAGTAAAGGTGCAATGGCAGCACCGCAAGGGTTCGGAATGGACTTAGGAACCGATGGACGAGATGATGGAGCATTACCCCGAGCTGTTTCAGGATCGAGCAGCAGACTTCGAGGACGAAGTCTAAAATAAGTGGGGGAGATTTGTAGCACCTGGTTTCCAGTATGTGAATTTTATTTGAGCATTTCCCTATTTTAGCCTTGGACTCGGCGAGTCATAAGGTCCGACTCGCCGAGTAGGGACGAGACTCAGGACACGTTTAAATTGGCGACTCGGCGAGTCCATATCCCGGACTCGGCAAGTCACCGCTGCTGGATGAAACCCTAAATTTCAAGGGTTTGCACCTTATTTAAACCCTCATTCCGCCTCAACCTCGTCCCCATTCACCCCCAGAACTCCCAACATCGCTTTTCCCTTATTTCCTTGAGAGATTGAAGTGTTTTTAGATTGTTCTTGAAGATTTTGAGGAGAAAGAAGAGTAGATCAAGAAGAGGAGAAGGAGACCAGGCATCTTTGTGTCATCCCAACGTTTTCCTTGAGGTATAGCTCGTTTCCCCTCTGTTTTCAAGCTTGTAATCTCTTTTAGCTTCATAGGAGTCCTTCTTGGGCTCTTCCCCAAGCTTGTTTCTGCTTTGTGGGTTGTAATAAGTTGTTAGCCTTTAGATCTAGGCATGATTTAGTCCCTGGAACTTGGATCTAATGCCTTTATGGGGTCATATTGCATGAAAGCCCTAGATCTACCTCTTTTGGTGCACTTTGAGCCTTAAAATCCATATTGGTGAATATCTACACGTAAAGTTGGAAACTTTACGTGTGATTTGTGTCCTAGAAGCCCAGATCTGTGAATGGCATGGACTGGAATTGAGCAAATCGGCGTATTTGATGGATGCATGGCTGCGACTCGGTGAGTCGTATATGTGACTCGACGAGTCTGGTCGCGAGTCACTGGACTGGTCCCTTCATGATGTGTCGAGTTGAGCCGTGAGTCACAGGGGGTGACTCGGTGAGTTGGGAGCTGAACTCACCCATGTTAGGACTCGGCGAGTCAATGCCCTGACTCGGTGAGTCCAAGGCAATCTTCATAGATCAAGAACAGACTCGGCGAGTTGTTCATACAACTCGGCGAGTCTTAGCATATGTGTTCTTCGGATGAAGATGAACTCGATGAGTTGTTCACACAACTCGGCGAGTAGGATAAAGGAGTTGAATGACAGATTAGAAGATGAGCTCGTCGAGTCATAGCCCAACTCGACGAGTAGAATCAGGGACCCAGTACAATAGTCTGGACAGGGACTCGGCGAGTGGAGATCCACTCGGCGAGTTGGGTCAACTAAAAGTTGACATCGAATTGACTTAGGGCTAGACCAGGGGTAAAATGGTCTTTTTACCCAAAGGACAGTTAGCAGTGTATGATTAAGTATATTGTGGGAATTACAGCCGGGGAGTTTCCGGAGCAGCAGCAGCAGTAGTAGGTGATCAATTCCCACACAGACCATCAGCTATTTCGAGGTGAGTTTCCTTCCAGTAGTAACGGGTCTAAGGCACCAAGGCCGGCCCGTATAGATGAGACGTTAGTATTATAGTGTGGGCCGAGCCCGTATCTATTAGTTGAGTTGATTATGATATATGCCAGTATGATAGAATTGTTTACACTTGTTGTCTGTGCGAGACTTGTATGCTATGAGTTGGCGGTTGAGTGTGGGAGAGGCCCGTATCTCTCCGAGAATGGAGTGTGGGCTAGGCCCGTATCTCCCAGATAGCGAAGTGTGGGCGGGGCCCGTATCTTGACGAGTATGGGCGGGGCCCGTATCTCTCAGAAAGTGAGGTGTGGGCGGGGCCCATATCTTCACGAGTGTGGGCGGGGCCCGTATCTCCTAATTGCATGTTATTTGTTAAATGCTTGTATGGTATGGGGTATTATGGGGGAGCTCACTAAGCTTTGTGCTTACGGTTTCAGTTTTGGTTTCAGGTACCTCCTCAGCTAGGGGAAAGGAGCCGGCGCGGTAGCAGCATGTCACACACACCCTCTTCAGTTTCCGCATTTACGAGCTTTTCTGGGATTGATACTCTGATATTCTGATTAGTTGTATGTTTTGGTTTTCGGACATGGTTCAGTTTATATTAAGGATGATCGAATGATGTTTTAGTTATTAATATTTTCTAAAGTAACGTTTTTAAACAAAAAAAATTTTGATGTGAAAATTGGGTCGTTACAATCATTATCATCATCATCGTCATCATCACCATCATCATCATCACCACCATCACCACCATTACCACCACCACCACCATCATCATCATCATCACCATCACCACCACCACCACCACCATCATCATCATCATCATCATCATCATCATCATCACCGTCACCATCACCATCACCATCACCATCACCATCACCACCACTGTTGGGTTTTTGAGCATTCTAACACTCCTAAGTGTACATGCAATCCTAAATACCTTGGATCTATGTTTTCTCTATTATACACGCAAATATGAACATTCCAAGGTATTATCCTAATCTAGTATACAAAACAATGACTATAGCAAGATAGAATACATACCTCTTTGATGTAGAAAGTCTTCATGAAGCTTGAGTGCCTAGTGCCTCAAGTATGACACCTCAAATGGTTCACACAACACCAAATACACTTGGAATAACTTGAGAGAATTCTACACTACATGACATCGGCTAGCCCTTCCTTTTACACACATTAGTGGTCGATTTTGGTGAATAATATGATGCTTATATAGTGTGTTACAATTAGGGTTACACCATGTAAGCCCTAATTGTCATGACCTTTCATTTCCATGACCCATGAGTTATGTAACCTCCATGGAGCATCCATGGAGTATCCTATGGGTTTAACCCAACTTGATTAATCATGGAGCTTTGGCCCACTATATAAGTTATGGATGATTTTCACAATCAACCCATATTTTTAATTAGTCTTCTTTTAATCGTTTGTTTGTGTGTTCTACACATTCGTTAGAATAATCATATATTATTATGATATTTATTAGTATTATTTTTATCACTATTAGTATGGTTGTTAATTAATAATAATAATAATAATAATAATAATAATAATAATAATAATAATAATGGAAATAATAATAATAATAATAATAATAATAATAATAATAATAATAATAGGAATAATAATAATAATAATAATAATAATAATAATAATAATAATAATAATAAAGGAAATGAAAGGAAGTTGACATTGTATAAAAATCTTTATGGAGGTCCTACATATGGATGTGGCATGCCCGGCCTAGTGGTAAGATAAAAAAAACATATGTGCTGCTTACCCGAGTTCGAATCCTGCCGATTTTTTTTGATAATTTTTTTTGATCCCGTCGCCTTTCCGTAGGATTTCCCCAAATTAGTCGCTTCTTTCCCTCAAATATTTGGCTAGGTTTTGGTCTCCCGCTTAATTATGTCCCGCCTCCCATCTCGCACACCTTTTCGCTTTCTCCCCTTCCACTCCATTCTAGGTTTTAAAGTTGGAGCGTATCTCACGTCGACCTTCGAATGCGTCTGCTCATCTTCTTCATATTTCACGTTGACGATTGGCATTCTCCTTGCGGCCACCGGTGCCGCCAACGCTTGATCACAACCGTCCGCCACTGCCGCTGTTCGTCAGCCTTGCCCCTCCTCCAGCGCCCCTTCCTCCAACTCTTGTAAGCTGTGTCTACTTTGACTGAAACTAAACTATCTCATCTCTCTTGGTCCGATTTCTATTCCTTAATCCTTATTCTCAATATCTCATCCTAAATCTCTCTAGTATTCTCATCTGTTGTAAATCTACTACAATCGATCAAGTTCGATTAGATTCGTCGGTACCACTATGCTTGTGCTTGATTGATTCAATTTTTTTCGGCCTAAAGCAAGAGGAAAATCGAAAACGGGAGAAAGGAGTAAGGTTTGTGGTGGTTGGATTTTTTCTGGTTTCTCTTCAACATGACAACTGATCTCGGTCATCAAGTGAGTTCGTTTCGTTTTTTTTTGGTGTGCTTCTAATTTCTTTCTAAACTTGCTGAAATCAATTATCACCTCTTCAATCTTCATTGTATCTGAATCTTATTAAGTGATTCTTTTTCAGGAGACTGATTTAGTTTGCATCTTTGGAGTTGGATAACGAAAACAGACTGTTTTCTTATTTCTCTTCAAGTGATTTGGGTGATTTCTCTACTTCTCTACTTCTATTCTTCTATTTTCAATTTTTTTTCCTGATTTCGATTTATTCTATTCATTGTATATGATTAAGTGATTCAATTTGCAGTAAACAAAGAGTTTCTTCTTTGTTTGAGCTTGGATAAACTCGAATTTTGCTGCAATCAATCTTTCTCCTTTATGTGTGGTTTGCTTCAGGTAAATTTTTGTTCATTGTGGTTTGCTTGTTTCTGATTTCTGATTCTTTGATTCATTTTCTAATTAGATAGTAGTTTTCTTTGATTCTTTTTTATTAAAGTAGTGTGTGTGTGTGTGTGTGTATATATATATATATATATATTTGTTGGTTCATGAATGTGTAATTAGGGTTTGGTTCATGAATGTTTAATAGCGTGACTGCTCTTCAGATTTTGATTGTGTTTAACTGTTGGGTTATCTTCTAAATGCACGATATACATGCTTATTATAGCATTCTACTTTCATTTTGTCTTGCTAATAGTGTTGTACTTTCAAAAATGTTCCTAATTATGGTTATATCAAACAAATAAATGAAAATACATTGCTATATTTGTACTTTTTTGTGACCATGGATTATGGTGTGACTACAATAGTTTTTCCTTTTTATTTTTGCTCTCAATCCCATATATCGCTTTTCTTTTATGGCATATTTGTTATGATGGAATTAAATCACAAAGAAATGGAACTGATAAGTGATAACTCATTAAGTGCAACAGGGAAATAGTTGTCTCTTATTCACTAACCTTATCTTCAACCTCATAAATTTTATACAATTCACATTACTAGATTTTTTACATCTAGTTATTCTGATTAGGAATCATGAAATACTTCTGGAAGCTCAATCAGCCTACTAATATTTGAATCACCATGTTCGGCTTTTGAAATTCAAATAAGTCAAAATTTTGTTTTATACATTTGTGTATCTACCATTACATGCCACCTACGAAGGCAACATTAAAGTGTGTTCTAATTTTGCAGGACCATCGTCTCTCAACTAGTGAAGCAAGAACAAATAGAAATTATTGTTGCCAAGGTGAATTAACTTAGGAATTTATATAACATTCTTATGCAATTCCTTTTAAGGTGTATATGTTTTGGTTTTCTAAATGGCATATTTTGAATTTTAAGATTTGAAATATTTATAAATCAACTGTTTTATAATTTACTTCATATCCTTTACTTGTAATTGTTTAGGCAAAAGAAATTTATCCGTATGACTGATAACATGGTGCAGCTTGGATACGAGATGTGTAGCCTATAATTTCATTTACTGTATTTGATTTTCCACTTTTTTCTTTGAGGGAAACATTTTGAAGATATGTTATTTGGGACAAATGTGTTATTGAATGTGGGACAAATGTTAATTGAATGTGGTATTTGAAAAAAAAATTGGAACTTTTTAAAATAAATTTTTTTAAAAAAATAAAACGAGGTTAGCTACGGAATAGCTACGGATTTCCGTAGCTATTAAATTCCGTAGCTATTCTATAGCTATTTAGTTCTGTAGCTATTCCGTAGCTATTTGAATCCGTAGCTATTCCGTAGCTATCCAGGTCCGTAGCTATTCCGTAGTTATTAAGCTTCGTAGCGATTCCGTAGGAATTCCGTAGCTATTTTATTCTGTAGCTATTTCGTTGCTATGGTAGCTACGGAATTTTCCGTAGCTATTTCGTAGCGGTTCCGTAGCTATAATTTAGCCACGGGCTATTATGCTACAGCCATTTTTCCGTAGCAATTCCGTAGCTATCCGCTTATAGCTACGGAATAGCTACGGATTGTGTTGTAGCTATTGATCAAGTTTTCTAGTAGTATATATATATATATATATATATATATATATATATATATATATATATATATATATATATATATATATATATATATATATATATATATATATATATATATATATGAAATGAAGAAAACAATTATTGTGTACAAGTGATAATGAATACAGAACAATCAATTTTTAATATCTGAATAAATGTATAACCAAATAAAAAGGTTAATATTGATATTTAATAATTTATCATGTTTATGGAATTCGTACATCTAGGGACGGTATTTAAAATAAACTTAATCCTCCTAATTCTTTTATATCAAACTTCAAAATTATTATTTATGCAAATGATAATATATCAACTATTGACCATCCTTTTCAAAATCGTATAATTAAGGGAATAATTTCAAAGATGAACATCAATGAAGATTTTTCTACCAACTAGTCTCAAAAGATAATTTTGCGTTCATTGTAGTATCATCCTAATGATGATTATGAGTTGTTACATTTAACAAATTGTGACTATGATGTCAAAGTAGATTCTAAGACGTTGTTTGGTTCGTTGAAATTGGAAGGAATCCAAAGAAATTGGAATTTAACTCCATCACTTTCTTATGTTTAGTTCATGTTTTGAAAATGAATTGGATTTTAAAATGTGTCAAACTTTCCTTACATTTAGGGAAAATAAATTTCATGTAAAAGATCATGAAATTTAAATGCGAAATTATTGAAGATTACCATATTACCCTTTTCATTTTAAACATTAAATATAAAAAACCTCCATCACTACTCGTAACCACCTCCACCACAACTTTTGCCACCACTATCCACCATCTCCACCACCACCCACCATCTCCACTACCACCCACCACCACCACCTCCGCTGCCCACCCACCACTACCACTACCACTAACTGTCACAACTGATGTTGTCGCCACTACCACCTAACACTACCACCACCACCACCATCACCATTACCGATACCACTATCACCACCACCACCACCCATAACATATGTTACCCCTTACACAACCACGCTACCACTATCTTTGTTACTACTAACTCTATCATCACCACCACCACCTCTATTGCCACCACCGTCGCTGCCACCCGCACCCACCACCACCAACATCCACCACCACCATCGCCACCACTAATACCCACTACCACAACCACCACTGTCTCTACCATCAACACTAGTGATGCCACTACTACTACTACCTCCACTTTCGTCACCACCACACACTGCAACCTAAGTATCATGAAGATTATGTTCTAGATGAACATCAAAATGTTAAGCCATCTAAATGTTTAGATCTTGAACAATATATATATATATATATATATATATATATATATATATATATATATATATATATATATAAAGTTCATTTAAGATGAACTTAATTTTGTAAGACCGTAAGACCAATTTTTTTAATAACATATCTTAATATTTTAGTGTTCGTAAAAATATAATATATATAATTTAACGTGTTTTAAAAATATTATTATAAAGTATTAGATATTTTATAAAAAAAATGATATCATGGACTTACAACAATAAATCCGTTTCAAATCTCTCTCTCTCTTTCTCTCTCTCTCTGTGGGGTGTGTGTGTATATATATATATATATATATATATATATATATATATATATATATATATATATATATATATATATATCATTTCCCTACCTAATAAAAGAGTAACACATTTGTCACTTGTCATTCTAAGGTTTTTCCTCATTAATTCACTCCTCCATTTTACACATATCAAAACGTCAACAAAAATTTTATTTATAATATCTATTGCCTAATTTATTAAATTATTAATTTTTTTTATCAGTGCTCAATAATTACCTTATAATTTAATTAAAATTATTTTTACATTTCTAATCCGTGGTACCTATGGGTTATATATATATATATATATATATATATATATATATATATATATATATATATATATATATATATATATATATATATATATATATATATATATTTATGGAAGTTGAATATGTTAAGGTGGCATGCATGCATGCATCGATCTATGCCTGTTAAATACTAATCTTGAATGCCTTATTATATTTACCACTAATTAATTATAGTCAATAAGGAAGTTAGGTCTAATGATTTGTAAAGTTGATTAATGTTCATTTATAAGCTGAATTAGAATGTTAAATGTCATCTTAGGCTTCCCCTATAAAACCAACACCTTCTTCATTATCTTTCTTCAAAAATCTCTCTCCAACCTCTCTCTGTCTCTCTATCAACCCTTCTCCCTTATTCTCTCTCTAGATTTCAGCAGAAAATAAAAGAATTTTGTTAATAAAAATGGAAAAAAAATCGATGAGTTCTTCGCCGGACGTCGAAGTTAGAAAAGGGCCGTGGACAATGGAAGAAGACTTGATTCTTATAAACTATATCGCAAATCATGGTGAAGGGGTTTGGAACTCTCTTGCTAGATCTGCAGGTAATTTTTAAAGTTATAATTTTAGTGATTTTAAATTAATCTGATGTTTTAATTATTACTAAACCTTAGTTTTTTATATGCTAATTACTTGTTTAATTAGGTCTTAAAAGAACTGGAAAAAGCTGTCGACTTAGATGGTTGAACTATCTCCGACCTGATGTAAGGAGGGGTAATATTACACCCGAAGAACAACTTCTGATCATGGAGCTTCATGCTAAATGGGGGAACAGGTAATTTTCGTCCATTTAATTTAATTAAAAAATACCTTTTTATTATCTAGCTAAGATAATTACGGATTTTTTGTTGGTTTATCTCTACGTATTCACTCGTATTGCTCTTGTTCCTTATTTGTCCAACTTAGAGTAATCCTTTAATTAGGGTTCGCAGACATTGCAATATTAATTCTAGGTTTTTTCAAGTCTACAACTAATTTTTCCTTGTTTTTTCTCTGGTTTTAGTTTTTTATTCTACTTTCTAGGTGTAATCCACTTTTCACCAATGAGTTTTTATTTTCCTCTTGTGACGAAAACGCAAAAAAAAAAAAAAAAAAAAAAAATGTATGTTCATAGTTATAATCATGAGAATTTTTTATTTTTTTTTTCTGAAATAGAGTCATGAGAAATATTTAATTAAGCCAATCTAGAATTAAGTTTAATCAAGTAATTAAAGTTTGGACTTAGAAAAAGATTCTTTTATGAACACCATAAAGCAAAATAGTAATAATAGGTTTTGTAGATTGCATATGAACAGCTTCGGATCCAAATTGAAAACTCATAAAAAGATCAAATAGACAAATAAAGAAATCCCATTTTTGGAAGTAACCCTTTTTAATCCATCACGTGTTTGAATTTCAACGATCTCACTTTAAAATTACGTTACAAATTGAAAGATTCCATATTTCTTTTGGCTCAACAATACAATGTGATCGTCCTTCAACTTTAACTTTTAGGGCTCCATGATGCGTCGTTGTGCACTGATTATAATTGATCTTTTGTATGGTCACGAACAATTTTTTTTTTTTTTTTTTTTTTTTTTTTTTTTTTTTTTTTTCTGATATTAGGTATATTAGAAAAAAAATAATGTTCATTCGAATTTTATTTTGAAATAGTGATTGATCTTAAAATTCTTTCTAGTAGAATTGAAATACTGACTTATAAATTGTAACTTTGGATATAGTATCGTAAAAAACAAGTTTACCCACAAGTGAAACAGTTTACATGTACTAGTAAAAATAGCTTAGATGTAACATTTGTAGTGAAAATACTTAATTATAAAAAGTATATTACACAGAAGTTTATTTTCTTGAAAATACGTATCTTTTGTTTCTAAAACCATTTTTTTTTTTTTAATTTCTTTTACTTACCAAAAAAGATGTAGCTTTTTCTTCTCTAATCTCGATCGCATCGATGCTCTTGTCGAATGAATCTTCGTGCCATCGTCAAAACGAATCTTGAGTTATGAACTTTAGCAAAGAATTTTAAAAGATTAAAAAAAAAAAAAATTAGAAATGCTACCTTTTTTTGAAGTCCTCCCCACATTTATGAGATAAAATTCGAGTCGAGTCTCCTTTAAATATATATCGATTCAAGATAAAGTGATATTGGCCATTCAAAACGTGGAACATGATCACTTTTAATTTCCATCGTGGAACATGTTTCATGTTTGGTTGTATATGAGTCTTCATTATCAAATGTACATCCTATCATCTTTTGTGGGGCATCATACCTGTCTCGGTTTTTAGAAAAGTAAACCATATTTACATAAACAAATAAGTTTTTAGTACATTTTAATAAACTTAGTCAAATATAATACACATACACACGTATTTACCTAGATACATATCGTTAGACAAATTAACATAATACGTTTTTTTTTACTTGTTTTTGCAAGTAAGTAACCTTTAAAACAATAATGGTTTGTAGATGGTCAAAAATAGCAAAACATTTGCCTGGAAGAACCGATAACGAGATAAAGAATTACTGGAGGACAAGGATTCAAAAGCATATCAAGCAAGCGGAAAACTTTAGTGGGCAAACTTCTTCAGGACATACGGATCAAGCAACCACAAGCTCAACACAAACATGCAATGCAGTAAATCCGATGGAAACGTATTCCCCACCCTACGACAATTTTCAGAATTTTTCAGGTCCATTTCCCACCGAAACAAATGAGAACATGTGGAGTATGGAGGATTTATGGTCCATGCAGTTACTAAATAGCGACTAAACCGTTATACATTTAAAAAAAGAAAAAACATACCAGAGTCTTATAGATATATATAGTATACATTTATAAACATATGAGTCGAAAAAAAAGAGAGTAAAATCTTTGTTTGACTTGTGTCTTTGTTTATATATATGGTCAAACGAGAAACATAATCATCTTTATATGGTCTTCTGTTTACGGACTCATGTATCACTATAACAGAGTTATTGAAGTCATTACATTTGATTATACAATAAAACCACCGAATTAGTGTACACTTATATCATGGAAAATATTCGAAAATGATCTGTTGTTACAGTAGGGTTATTTCTTGTACATATTTTTAGTAGAAATAATTGACTATGTTTGTCTTAATTCTATATATATAGATCAATACCTAAACCGTAACTTCCAAATTATAATTCATACTAAAAATACCAACATATGATTTCCTCTAATCTTTATGATTTGATTGGTGGAAAAGTACATGATTCTTAGTAAAATCGTTCTCATCACATAACCATTTTTGTTTGTTTAGTCATCTAAACTAAGAAGTTATATATTATGGATTTTTGTTAACTATTTAATTATTTTCTTTTAGTATTATCTGTTTTTAGTGATAGTTTCTATGTTTGTTTAAACATACAAAGTTAAGAAGGCTTAAATAGGATCAATGTTAAACATACAAATCAGTATTTGTTTTTTTCCTTCATTTTAGAAAAGTTTATTATTGCTAATCTTGGGTTGGCATCTACTTTACTAAACGACAAGTGAAGCTAAAGGAAAACAAATGCCAAACTGAACCAATAACAAAATGACACGCGGAAAGATGTGGAATGATCTTGAAAGCTATTTTGGGAAAGTTCAATCTTTGCTTTCTATTTTTATCCAAACTAATGCACGAGTTTTAGACTGTTGAAGGGCGACGTAAGCCTAACTTTTTCAACCTATTCAAGGAAAGTCCTCACATGCACTGATACCATTTTCTTCCCATGCCCTCAAAAGATTTAGTATTTACTATTGTTTAATCTAATATTGTCATATAATAAATCCATAAAAGACAAACTGTCCATAGGAATAATGTATACTTGTAATGCCCTCAAAAGATCTAGTATCTACTACTGTCTAATCTAATATTGTCATATATTAAGTCAAATAAAAGACAAAGTGTTCATAGAAGTAATAGATATTGGTAATGCGTTTTTAATATTTTCATTTTGAATATATATCGATTTGATAAATCAAAGTATTATATCAATTGGAAGTACGTACAATCAAATGGTGGACCAATGAGCATCAAATGGTGGACCAATGACTAGTGGCGGAACTAGAAATTTTTATATGGGATACAAACATTATCAATAAATATTCCATGTTGTTATCATATTCGTGACATTAAAAAACATCATATAATTTCTTTAGCAGGGGTACAATAACATATACCATGTTTACAAATAATTTATTTTATATTCATAATTCAATTTTTTTGGGGGTGCTCAAGTACCCCCAATGCTCCACTTGGCTCCGCCACTACCTTGGCTCCGCCACTACCAGCGAGTCAATCGAGTTGGTTCCATCAACCATATACAAAGAGGAGTTGTAGCTGACAAAATATGTGATCGTTAAGTCAATCCTGATATCTTAGTGATTATGATTGACTTTATTTTAGATAAGAGTCGGTTTCCTTAGTTTCCTTATCTATAGGAAGACTCCATAATTCTTAGAGATTGCATTTTAATTAGCTAGACCTAGTGTATAAGTTGAGATAAAGATTATATTTTGTAAATCCTTTAGTGAACTGGGTAATTTTATTTTCATTTGAGAAAAGTAATAAGAGTACTCTAGATCGAAACAAGTTTTCGATTTATTCTCTTTATCTTTGTAGATTTTTATTATTTGATTTGATTTTTTCGATTAAACATCATCCATGGGACATACAAGTGGTACTTTAGAGCTTTTCAAGAGGTATGTTTGTGATTCAATAGTGATGTCTTTCAGTTTTTCAAAACTATCATCTTAAGCTTCAGGTCACTCTTAGTGAAAAAATGTCATCTAGTTGACAAAAAACAAATTTACCATGCGGCTTATCAAGAGAGTGATTGTTAGGTTCGGAAGTTGTGTCAATGTCATAGTGTTCTGAATTGTTATAGTCTTTGTTTTATTTTCGAATTTAGATGTTGTTTTTGGAATTTATGTATGCTTTAAAGTTACTCTTTCCACGCCATATATATAGAGTACTTGTTAGTAGAATATGTACGTTCTTCTCAGGAGCATTTACATAAAAGTTCTGAACTCTTTGTAATGAGTTGTTCCACAATGCTTATTAATAAAATCTGATCTTATTTACTCGTTGTTGTTCAAATCTTTTAATTCAGTTCTTTTGATAACATTTTCGTTATAGAATCTTACGCTTCTAAAATTCTATCAAGTGGTATCAAAGCGGGTGATCGTGTGAACTTTTTTCAAATACTTTCAAGTTACGTGTTCTTCATTTTCTCAGATTTACTTTTAACTCTAGATCGATTCTGTAATTTGCAACTTCTGGTTTGCAAATTGATATTAGATTCTAAACTTAAATCTCTTGTTTTCTCATTGTTGCTCGATTTAAGTTTACACATCAGATTCTATAATATTTTCTTATTAAAAATGTCAAAAGAAGATTCACATTCATTTATTTTCAATCTTTCAAGTATTATTGGTTCAATCACAAGAATTTCTATTCTTTTTCTAGAAGATTATGAAGTATCGGCTCTTCAATTTGAACATTATATATTAGGAATTAAAATACATGGATCTAGTATTTGGCACGCAATCACAAAACAAACATACAAATATTCCGAAACAAAATTTGAAATCAAAAGTCTAGCAGATTACAATGCTCTTATTGAAGAAGAAAATGTTCTAAATGATGAAAATGAAAAATTGATTTGCAATCTGAAGGCTATGAGAATCATTCGATTCGCTCTTCCTCTAGATACATTTAGTTTGGTTAATTTGTATGACACGGCAAGGAAAATTTAGGATTCATGAACAATTTAAAAGTTACTCTTTGGCAAAACTAATTGGAATTCTAAAGTCTCACGAAGAAGAAGTCATTACAGAAGCAAAACTCACTTATGATGTGGGTTCATTGGCATTGATTACTAAAAGAGGAAAACAAAAGAAGTCGAAGGTAGTAATTGAAGAATCTGATTAAGACATTTCTGATGATGAACTTTCAAAGGAAGATAAGGTATTAATGGTGACGAATCTAAAGAAATTTTTCAAGAAAAAATTCTTATATTTCAAAAACAACAATCAAAACAGAGGAGATTTAGGAGGAAACAATTACAAACAAAGGAATTCAAGTTCAAAAAAGCCTAAAGAGGAACGTTATAAAAATTCTCAAAAGGATGAGGAGAAGAATGAGAAGAAGTTGCTTGGAGATTTCATTTATGATTGTAACTATTGTCATGGTAAAAATCACTTAGAAAAAGAGTATATGTTGCGAAAGATGAATGAGAAGAAGGTGAAAAATAAGGATGGAGAGTATTATGTGCAAAAGATTAAGAAACTCCAAAAGAAGGTTGTAGCAAAGCCAGTTCTAATGGTATAAGAAGATAGTGATAAAGGGAAGATTGAAGTTTGGTCCACAAATTTCGAATATGAGGAAGTTAGGAGCTCTATTCATGAAGAATGTTTTGTTGCTAAATCAGAAGAGAAAAGAAATGAAGGAAGGTGTCTAATGGTGTAAGGTAATTGTTCGGAAGAGACATGCTATTTAACTGATGGAAAGAAGGCTTCTGAAGACAGAAAGATTTCTGATAATTACTTTACTGCGAAATCAATCAAAGAGCAGGTAGCTAAGTGTGAGAAGGTTGTTGACAATATACATTATATCCTTCAATTATTAATATTCCTATCTCTCGTTATCATAATGAATTGAATGAAAAAGATTCCAAGTGACACTTCAACAGAAAATGATGAGAAGTCGAAAAGAAAAGATAAAACAAACAACCAATGTTCAGAAGTCGATCGAGGAAATAATTGCAAAGAAGAAATAAATAAATGCTTAGTATAAAAAGTATTTGATTAAAAGGAAACAATTTTGGAAT
This sequence comes from Lactuca saligna, assembly GCF_052625555.1. NCBI lineage: Eukaryota > Viridiplantae > Streptophyta > Magnoliopsida > Asterales > Asteraceae > Lactuca > Lactuca saligna. Next base: position 130,289,056 of record NC_136419.1, on the reverse strand, counting down.
AATAAGGAAAATCCTAATAATAATAAGAAAGTTGATGTTTATTCTCAAAAGGAAAATCTGAATTTTTCTAATTCATCAAAATCCTTTAAACAAAAGATTGACTTATCTCATTTTCAAAAGTAAAACTCAAACTTTTCACCAAAATTCATTTTATTCCTAGAGTGAGAAAAGACAAAAGATATCAAAATTTCAAATAAGAATGTTTCTGATCAAAATCTAACTCTTAAAAGGTTTGAAGCAAAAATCAAAAACAAAGAAAAGAGCTTTTCAAGAAGGATGGCTGCAAAATTCAAAGAGTACATTCAAAGAAATTCTTCTTTTGTTGAAGTAAATCTTCGTGATAAATGAATGAAAGTTTAAAAATTTGTAAAAGGGATGAATAATTCTTTGATTAAGAGATTATTTTAGATTGACAAAACTAAGGTTTTTCTTGTTTACTTTTCGAAATTGAAAATCTCACATGGGCCCAAGATGGCTTGGATTCCTAAATCTACTTAATTTTTGTAGGTTATGCATTAAGTGCAGTTTGATTGAGAATGATATATTGGCAATGGTTATTCTTGTCACATGACTAGAAGGAAGTCGGAATTAAGAAAGTATCCAATTTTAATTAAGAAATAGAGGAAAGTAAAATATGGGAATAATGCAACAGGTGAAAGTAAATATGGAATGATTTCAAATGGCGAATTCACAATTTAGAAAGTAGCTTATGTTGTAGGCTTGCAACATAATTTTACAAGTGTTTCTCAATTGGTTGTAGGTATATGTATCAAAGTATCTTTTGATGAAGAAGGTTTAGAAATCATTTAAAAGAAACTAATATTGTTCTTCTAAAATCAAATAGAAAATGAAAAATGCATCAGCTCAATTTAAAACAAATTAAAAGCAAACCATCTATATGTCTGCTTGTGAAAGCTTCTTCGTATGATAGTTGGTTGTGGCACAGAAGACTTTCATATCTTATCCTCAAAGATATCAACAAGCTTGTTATTGGTGATCTTGTTCGAGCTCTTCCACATTTGCAGTTTGAAAAAGATAATTTATGTGCAGCTTGTGAGTTGGGTAAACAAAGTCAAAAGAGTCATTATTTCATAATGAATACCAATATAATCAAACAACTAGAATTAATGCATATTGATATTTGTGGATAATCTTCAATTGAAGGTATTGGTAGTAACAAATACATTTTGGTTATTATTGAGGATTTTTCACGATTTACGTGGGTATTTTTTCTTAAAAATAAATATGATGCGACTCAGAAACTAATTTATTTCATCAACATGTTGTACTTCAATTACGAAAACCAGTTCAGAAACAAGAAGTGATAATGCTTCGAAATTCAAGAATCAAGTTTTTTAAGAGTTTTTAATAAAAAAAGGCTTTGTTCATAATTTTTCCTCAACATACACGCCTCAATAGAATGGAGATGTAGAAAGAAGAAAGAAATCTTTGTGCGCCGATGCAAGAACGATGTTATCATTTGCGAACTTGCCATTGTATTTTTGGGCAAATGCTATTGCTGCTGGTTGTTTCACTTAGAATCATTCATACGTCAACACGTGTTTTCTAATTACTCTTTATGAAATTTTGAATAATAGGAAGCCTAATGTCTAAATTTTCCATGTTTTTGGCTCTAGGTGTTTCTTATACAATTTAAAAGAACGTCACCACAAGTTTGACACTAAAGCAGATGAAGCAATCTTTTGGGTTATTCATTAACTTCAAACGCTTATCGAACTCTTAATAAAAAGACGAAGAAAACTGAAGAAAACTATTATGTTACTTTTGAGGACAAATACATCAAATCATTTCAAATAAAACCAAATCAAGTTGAAGAGATTCTTCCATCAAAAATTTCAAAAACAATTATGATTATATCTTTATATGAACATTTTCTGGATTTGTTTGATGAACTTGATACAACTATTTCTTCAAAAACAAATGCAACTGATAATCATGGTGATGAATTATTGAAACTGGTGGATAAGGTTGTGGAAAATACTGAAGTTCATGAAGATGAAGCTATTCTGAACACAACTGGGTTACTAACTTAAGTGGTTGAGGGGGAGAGCGAAAATACTTCTCCAAATTTAAATTCAAATCAGAATTATGATTCAAAATTTTCTAATTCTTTTAAGGATAATCATTCTAATCATGGTGATCAATTCAGGGGGAGAGCTCAAATTAGAATACCAACTCTAATGCAAATATCTAAGGGGAGAATATTGAAAATGATGAATCTGAAGTATAATCGAAATTTGAAGAGATTATAGCTGAGTTAGATCCAGTTTATGATTAGAACTATCCACCATTGATAAAACAGACTTATGACATCCGAATCTCAAGTGACCAGTGATACTTATTCTGTGGTTTTAACTCATTCTCAACAGATGGAGAAACAAACTGCATTATTTTCTAAAATGGAATTTTGCATGTTTCGTTATTTAATTTCAAAAATTGAACCTAAAAATGTTAATATTGATCTTGATCGTGCAGATTGGGTGAAAGCAATGCAAGATGAACTTAATGAAGTTGAAAGGAATAAAGTTGGGAGACTGATTCTGACTGTAGAAAATGTTGTTGTTGTTGGATTGAAATGAGTTTTTCGAAATAAAATAGATAAATAAGGGAATGTTGTTTGCAACAAGCTACGTTTTATAATCAAAATTGTCAAGAAGAAGGCATTAATTACAAAGAGACGTTTGCTCCAGTTGTTCGACTTGAATCTGTTCGTATATCTTTAGCATATGTTGCTCACAAAAATTTTGAGGTATTTCAAATGGATGTGAAGTGTGCATTTTTTAATGGTGAACTTGAAGAAACAGTCTATGTTGAACAACCAGCTGGTTTCGTGAGTGACAAATTTCCAAATCATTGTTATGTATTGGATAAAGTTGAATATTGTCTTAAAGAAGCTTTGAGGGCATGGTATGAAACTCTAACTCGTGTCTTAAAACAGTTTGAGTTTAAACAAGGTTTTGTTGATCCTACATTTCTTCGTAAGAAAGATGGAGACCATTTAATGATTGTTCAAATTTATGTCGTTGATATTATTTTTGGATCAACAAATCACAAATTAACTGCTGAATTTCGAAATTAATAGAGACTAAATTTGAAATGAGTTATATGGGTCAAATTAAATTTTCTGTTGGATTAAATATAAGACAGAGTAAGGAGGGAATATTCACCAAGAAGCTTTTACGAAGATATTACTAGCCAAATTAATATGAATGGTGATTCAAAAATCAAAGTTCCCATGGCAATCAAAACGAAGCTAACTACTTCACATCACAAATTGGCAGCTGATATTACTTTATATCAGCAGATGATAGGTTCTTTGTTGCATCTAACATGTATTTGAAGTAATATAATGTTTGTTGTAAGTTATTTGCTAGGTTTCAAGCAAATCCATGAGAACCACACATGATGACATTGAAGAATATATTTACACTACTAGAAAATAGCCTTTTATGACGCGCAATGCGTGTCGTAAAACGCTTAGACGATGCGCAAATGCATATTAAGGAAGGCTCTATCATAACGAGAGACGACACAATTTTGTGTGTCGTCTATAGATGACACGCATTTACGACACATATTTATGATATGCAATGCGTATCATTAAAACCCCTATCAAGAAAGGCCATGTCATAAACAAAGATGACACACAATTTTGTGTATCGTAAATTTAAATGTTTAAAAATATATATTTATATATTTATTAAGTGTTAAATTAAATTTGCATTTAATGTCACATAATAGATATAAAATACCATATACAAAAAAATACAATCCGTTGCATAATATAAAATAAAATTTCAGACACAAAAAATAAAATAAATCGCACAAATTATAATGTCATAAAAATAATCATTCAAATATTAAACAAAAATAATACATTGCTAACATGAGTTATGCATTCCTATAAAACTAAAAACTAATCATCCAACTCTATTTCTTACTAGAATATGTGTGTAATTGTCTCCTTCATCAGCCTCCATGTCCAAAGTTGGATCTACCTTTATAATCTGTATGTATAACAAAGACACATAAATTTATTGTGAATATATGCCTGATCTGAAATAAGAATCTTGAATGTTGGTTGTACCTTGTTCTTAATTTCAGTAGCCAAAATAGCATCTTGCCTTAAGAAAACTACTAGCCCACAATGTTTAGAAATGTAATTCTTCAAAAGTAAAAAGCTAAAACTACCAGACCTTAAAAGAAATGTACAATAGTTTCAATATATTACTAAAAGGGAAGAATAGTCTTTGTGTCTGTTATTATCCTTGTCCCAATTCCTAATAGTCGAGTAATATATTAACTACTATATATTTTCTAGACCACAATTTATAAAAGTGATAGAAAAGAAAAAGAAAAAGTTATGTAATATATTAACTAATATATATTTTCCTAACCTCACTACCATTTAATGTCATGAAATAGAAATGCTTATGACCCTAGCTTTCGAGCATATTCTTTTTGTCAAGCCTCATAAGCAGGCATATCAAACACTTACAAAAAATATGTAAAAAAAAATGAAATTGTATTTGTATAAATAAATAAATAAACTCACATAAATTTCTACACCTGATAAGTAAATAAATAAACTCACATAAATTTCTACAATTAAATATAGAAAAAGTAACATAAATAATATCTTTTGCAAAAGAAAAAAAGATTTAAGTAGTTAAGGTAATTAATTACCCATCCATGAATCTTTTCCTCTAGCATTTTCAATGTCTTTGCTACACAATCTCGTGTTGGCTGCAAAATCAGATCATGTCAAAAGAGTCACAAAATGATAAATTTCTTATAAAATATATTTTTTGGTTATTTTAGTGTTAGTAATTAGAGGTTACACGAGTACCAATGTTAGTTGCACTAAATTACACATTAGAAGGTGCAGAGCTCCAGAAGTGCACACTTTGTGAGTTAATGGTATAAAAAAAAAACAACAAAATCATAGATTTAAAATAAAAACACGTTAAATGTTGTAAAATAAATTTTATCAGCTCCATACAATGAATGATAGAATATATAATAATATTATAACAAGCTAAGCCAATATGCAGGGCCTTTATGTATTATCACATAATCATTATATAATATAGAGGGTGAGGGGAGTTAGAAACTTCAAAATCTAAATAAAAAAATCAGCACAAATCTACCAGAATTCATGTTGAAAACAATAAGACAAAAGGAGAAAAAAGATAAATCTTTGCCATAAATATATGTTCTATATGAAACAATTTCTATCAGAATTCATGTTGAAAACAATATATAAAGCATATAACTATCTTATATCTACATGTCAGATGAATATGCATGTGAACGAAACTGGATCTTGCTAGCTATGTAATCATGTAAATCAAATGTTCTTAATCAGATTCCATGAGCATAAATGTTTTGAAGCATGGTTAAACATACATAATAACAAAGAGAAATGAGGGTAAGTGCACCAAACAGACTGATTTATTGTAATCCATGAAAACAAACATACGAATTGCAATTGAAAGTGTTGGATTAATGTCTAAGTCCATAACTATATTTGGTATGCACTTGACCCGATCCAACATGGTCCATTTGGGTTGCATGGCATCATGCACTTGGATAGACTAAATGAGAGAAATAAGACACTTATGGTTATTAATATATTTTAAGTTCTAATATATTAATAATAAGAATAATAATATTTAATTAGTATTGATCAAGAATTAATTTAGAATTAATTATGTGATCAAAAGGAGACTAATTAAATATATGGGTTGATTGTGTAAATCATCCATAACTTATATAGTTGCCCAAAGCTCCATGGATAATCAAGTTGGGTTAAACCCATTGGATGCTCCATGGAGGTTACATAACCCATGGGTCATTGAAATGAAAGGTCATGACAATTAGGGCTTACATGGTGTAACCCTAATTGTAACACACTATATAAGCATCATATTATTCACCAAAATCGGCCACTAGAATGTGTAAAAGAAGGGCTAGCCGATTTCATGAAGTATGGATTTCTCTCTAAGTTATTCCAAGAGCATTTGATGTTGTGTGAGCCATTTGAGGTGTTACATTTGAGGCACTAGGCACTCAATCCCCATGGAGTCAAGCTACACTACAAGAGGTATGTATTCTATCTATATTATTACCCAACTATCTATGATTGTATGCTAGATAGGGTAATACCTTGAAATATTAGTATTTGCATGTATATTAGAGAAAACATAGATCCAAGGTATTTAGGGTTGCATGTACACCATATGAGTGTTAGAATGCTTAAAACCCAACAGTGGTATCAGAGCCTTGGATTGTTTTCTGTTATATTGGTGCAAATGTTTTATTTTCAAAGTTGGAAAAAAAATGATGTTTGTCAAATTTTAAGATAATTACTTGTTTTTGTAAAAGAAGAAAACTAATTATTTGTAAAATTTGAATCATTTTCTATATGAGTTAAATTAGGTCAAATTTAGTAAAATATAAACTGATATGATTATTTTATTAGTTTTAAAAGTTTGATCTAAAGAATTTTTGGAAACCTCCATAAGTTATGGATATGAAAATGTTTAAAAAAAATTGATTCAAAGTTTTTTTTATGGAGTTACAAAAATTGGTGTTAATGTTTTAAAGAATTCCATAACTTGTTCTTAAGTTATGGAACATGAAAAGTTTCATCATTAAACAAACATTAAACTCCATAACTTATGGAATCAAAAGGTTATTTATTTATTTATTTATTTAATTATTTTTTTTAAATATCTTAATCTTATGAGTTGATTTAGATTAATAGAAAATTATGTGATAATATGTTTTCAATCATTTTTAATTTAAGAGTTGATTCTAAAATGTGTTTTTGTAACTTGTCCTCAAGTTACATGAAAAGTTTAAGTTTCTTAAAACTCATAAAATTGTCATAGGTTATAAAATGAAGAGTCTTGTCCTCATTAAATGTTTTTATGACTCCATAACTTGTCCTGAAGTAATGGAGATTCAAGAGTATCTTCATTAAATAAAAAAATATGTAACCTTAATTAAATCCATAAGTTATGTATAAGGAAGAGTCACATTCTTTAATGGTTTAAAGTCTTCCATAACTTGTCCTCAAGTTATGGAATGCGAAGACTTACTTTAAACACATAAATTACAGAATTAAATAGTTTTGAATAGTTTCAAAACTTGCCCTCAAGTTTTGGAATATGTAAAGTTTTTCCATGAATACTTTAATTCCATGTTAGCCCTTAGAATTTCAAAAGTTAAAATTCAACCCTTATACTTTATAATATTATAAGTTAATAATATATATATATATATATATATATATATATATATATATATATATATATATATATATATATGTATAAGTGTAAAGTCAATCTTACCGTTAGTAGGCCTCATTCACAAAGCCGGTCTATAAGGGGGGTATACGGTTACTGCCTATAAAATGACAGTTTAATGGGTGTTGTCACACCCCGAAAACCGAAGGCGGAAACATTTCTGGGGTTGACTCCACGTTGAGTATCAAATCCAATGGACATAGTAAGTAAAGTAAAACAACCATTACATTACATAAGAAAGTTTTACAGTTGTTTCAAAAGTAAAGTTTGTACAGTTGTGATGCATAGTATATATAAACAAAATGAAACGGATCTTCATGTACTCCGTCTTCAAGCAAAAGGATCTTCGGGTACCTGTTCTAACGCTGACCTGAGAACACAAGCGGTTTGAAAATCAGCATAAAGCTGGTGAGTTCATAAACGGTTTTTGTTTGTGAAAATGTTTCGAGTTTCCTTTCTGTTTCTGAAATGTTATATGCACCAAGAAAATCCCATATTTTCTTAATAGTTGGTTATTGTTTCACAAATGTAAATTATAGTAAGTTTGTACACTGAAAACATGTCTACTCATGTGAAATGTATAGTTGGTTATCTGACTTGTTAAACTGTTCTGTTTACTTATCATGTGTTACCAGGAAAGTCCCATACTTTCCTTATTGTATGTTACCCATTTGTAAAAGATGTATTGTTATCAAATTGTTACTCTCTCTAGTTATGTAAGTGTTACCCAGAAAAGTCCCATGCTTTCCTGCATGTTGGTTTCTAATGTAAACGATGTTAAAGATGTAAAAGATGTAATCATGTTTATGTTCCATGTTTTCCCCCAGGAAAGTCCTGTACTTTCCTGATTAAAAGTTTACTGTAAGTAAAAGGTGTAAAAGATGTAATAAGGTGGTTCATTATTACTATAAGTAAATCTCTGTTATCCTAATTGCGAGTTCCATAACCATACAATAGACTAAAACCTGTGGCAATAAGTAGTCCACATGTGGCAATAAGTCGTCCACATACTTATGACTTTCGTCACCCTTGAACCATTTCGGTTCGGCTGTAGCTAGCAGCCAGGTGTGGGGTAGTCAGCCCCGTATAAATCTATACACTCAAGTCACGCTCTCTAAATACCAGAGATTCTGGTTATGGGTGTAGTCCTCCACTCGCGTATCTCGGTGGAGTGTTCTCCGAGGACGTGTCTCCAATCATACAGGATTAACAAATTTACTAGTAATAATATGATAGTCCTTCACTCGTGTACGTGTGTGGAGTGTTACCGAGGACAAAACAGTGTACAGGTATTATATTCAAATGTCTAATGTCATGCTTTTAACTGATAAAATGTGGAAAACCATTTGTGAAATATATGTAAAACATAACAGTTTAAAGACCTATTTCACAAATATATGTTACGTGTTCTGCATGTTCAAATAGTTATCAATTGTGGTAATCAGTTATAAAAGCATATGAAATATGAATCACATGTTTGAAAAACATGTTTTGAGTACAAGAATTCCCTTGTACTTTGCTTGTGTTCCCCCCTGAAAACAGTGAAAACAGTGAAAAAGGGTAGGGGTATGAACTCACCGGACTCGGAAACGTGTCGGTTTTGAATGCTAGACGTTGGTTCGGGGTTTGATTACTCGCGATGTCCCTATGTAAAATGAAATAATGTCCATATATATACAATTAGGGATACATTCACTAATCATATGGAACATTACACTCCAATGAGGTTAAACACCTCAAAACGAGCGTTTGGAGTGACCCGGGTGACATCTTCGGATGTGTAATGGCACTAGGGGCTTGGGACTTGAGTTTACTCCCCAAGAGTAAACATTTTAGAGAGTTTACAACCATTGAATACACACATACATGAGTTTACGGCCGTAAACTCATGTGGGTGTGGTTTTGGGTGTTTAAATGGCTTAAATGGACATGGGGATTGTTGGAATGGATTTCTAAAATGCCTTGGAATGGATTGCATGATATTATAACACTTAAAAGGGAGTTTACGGCCATACCATATGATTTTATGGCCGTAAACTCACCTATGGCCAAGGAAAATTGATTTGAGCTTCAAAGGACAATCACATGTGATTCTAGTTAATTTTCCAAGCCTTAACATGAGTTTAAAACATCATTTTACATAAATTTTGGAGTTTACGGCCTAGAGGCATTTTCTAAGGCTGTAAACTCTATGATACCCAAGAAAAGTTAGTTTTTGATGCTTAAAACAATCACATGTGATTCTAGAAATTTGAACAAGCCATTTGAGTGTATTTGATGCATCATTAACATAGATTTATGAGTTTACGGCCAAGGGTATGCTCCTAGGCCGTAAACTCCTATAAATGACACTTTTGATGTGTTTCAAACCTTTAAACTATTTTTAGATGCATCTAGATTTAACCACAAGGCCATTGATTGAGTTTCAAGGTATTTGGACAAGTTTTAAGGCTCTAAATCCCCAATTAAGAGGAGTTTACGGCCCAAGAATGTGTCTTGGCCGTAAACTCACTTTTGTCCCTGAAAATCAATGTTTTACATGTTATAAGTCCTTTCCATTAAGCCATTAAGTCATATCTAATGTCCAACAATGCTAAGGAGGGGTTTTAGGGCTTAAAAACCCCATTGATAGGAGTTTACGGCCCAAGCTAGTTCCTTGGCCGTAAACTCATGTTCTTGGTCCCAAAACACAAATTAAACACAAAATTGAAGGCCAAAGAGGTTGAATAACAAGTTAGGGGTGTTACCTCTTTGATTTCAAGCCTTAATTCTTTGTTTTGGACCTTAATTTTGGGTTGAGGAGAGAGGTTGTGAGTGTTAATTGAGTAATTGACCAAAGGCTTCAAATGAAGGCTTAAACATGTTTATATAGTGTTTAAGTTTTGGACACGGTGGAATTCTACCTGATACCGGCGTTAGACGAGGTTTTTGGTCGTACCCGATTGAGTTACCGTAACCCGATACGGTAATTTCTAGAAATATTCCGATCACTAAAGTTGGGTGTTAAAATGATTTCTAAATGTATTAACACACTCATTAAGTCATTTTAAATGTGTACTAGATAATGACTTTATTAAACGGAAGATCGGAAATCGAAATTGGAAACGATGATTGGTTGCGCGAATTGTACTACGAAAGAGTTACAATAAATGATACGAAAATTTCGGGTTGTTACATTATCCCCCCGTTAAAGGGAATTTCGTCCCGAAATTCAAAGTTTAGAACATAAGACAAGATACAAATCATGGATAAGAAAAGAGTTGCGGATACTTCTGTTTCATTGAATCTTCCCGTTCCCAAGTGAATTCCGGTCCCCGCTTGGCATTCCAGCGAACCTTCACTAACGGGATGCGACTTTGTTTTGTACGTTTGACTTCTCGATCCATGATTTCGATCGGTTCCTCCACAAAGTTAAGGTTTTCATTGATCTCGATCTCGTCTAAGGGAATTGTTAGGGTTTCATCGGATAGGCACTTTTTGAGATTTGAAACATGGAAGACAGGATGAATATTACTGAGTTCGTGAGGTAAATGAAGTTTATAGGCAACTGTACCGATTCTGGAGAGGATCTCAAAGGGTCCAATGTACCTTGGATTAAGTTTCTCACGCTTACCAAAACGTACAGTGCCTTTCCAGGGCGAGACTTTTAACAGGACACGGTCTCCAACCTGGAATTCTAGTGGTTTCCGACGATTATCAGCGTAACTCTTTTGATGATCACGTGAGGCTTTCAGTCGGTTACGGATTTGAATGATCATTTCGGTGGTTTCGCGGATGATTTCAGGACCAGTGAGAGCACTGTCGGGGACTCGACTCCTGGCTAACTGTGTATCCCCCACCTCGGCCTAGCACAGAGGGGATCTGCACTTACGACCTTATAGGGCTTCGAACGGAGCAGCCCTAATGCTGGTGTGGTAACTGTTGTTGTATGAGAATTCGATCAAGGATAGATGTGTGTCCCACGACTTTCCAAAGTCAATGACACACGCCCTAAGCATGTCCTCCAGGGTTTGGATTGTTCTCTCACTCTGTCCATCGGTCTGAGGATGATACGCCGTGCTCATATCTAGTCTGGTTCCAAGTGCTTTCTGAAGGGATTGCCAGAATCTGGAGGTAAACCTACTATCTCGATCAGAGATAATGGATACAGGTACACCGTGTAGACGTACTACCTCCTGGATGTAGATTCGCGCGAGTCTTTCCATCTTGTATGATTCTTTAATTGGAATGAAGTGAGCGGATTTTGTCAAACGATCGACAATTACCCAAATGGTATCGTACACACTAGAACACTTGGGTAGTTTGGTGATGAAGTCCATGGTAATCATCTCCCATTTCCACTCGGGAATCTCGGGTTGTTGGAGCAGACCTGAAGGTTTCTGATGTTCGACTTTGACTTTGGCGCAAGTCAGACACTTGCCCACAAATGTAGCTATCTCAGCTTTCATGTTTGGCCACCAGTATTGTTTCTTGAGATCCAGGTACATCTTGTCCGAATCCGGGTGAACAGAGTATTTGGTTCTGTGTGCTTCCTCCATGACTATTTCCCTGAATCCACCGGATTTGGGAATCCAGATTCGATTCATAAAACAGTGAACTCCGTCACCTCTGGTCTCAAGTTTCTTTTCCATTCCTCTCAAGACTTCATTCGACATGTTCTCGGGTTTGAGGGCTGTATACTGAGCTTCTCGGATTTGCATGGGTAGGTTGGAATGGATGGTCATCGTCTGGTTCCTCACTTTGTGGCCTGTACTATCCTTTCGGCTAAGGGCATCTGCTACCACATTGGCCTTGCCGGGGTGGTAACGGATTTCACACTCATAATCACTGAGTAATTCTACCCATCGCCGTTGCCTCATGTTTAAGTCCTTCTGATTAAAGATGTGTTGTAGGCTCTTGTGATCAGTGAAGATTGTGCACTTGGTTCCGTAGAGATAATGTCTCCAAATCTTCAATGCAAAGACTACGGCTCTTAGTTCCAAGTCATGTGTTGTGTAGTTGACCTCGTGTGCTTTCAACTGTCTTGAGGCATAGGCAATCACCTTTCCTCTTTGCATAAGCACACAACCTAAACCTTGATTAGACGCATCGCAGTAGACAACGAAATCCTCTCTCCCTTCAGGCAGAGACAGAATAAGGCTCTCTTTAATGTTTGGAATGCGGTTTCTTGTTTATCACTCCAACAAAAGGGAACAACTTTCTATGTTAGAGTGGTTAAAGGTTTGGCTATTTTGGAAAAATTCTGAATGAATCGTCGATAGTAGCCGGCGAGACCCAAGAATTGACGAATTTCTGTGGGTGTTTTCGGTGCCGACCAATTCTCTATCCCTTTAATCTTGGAAGGATCTACATGAATACCCTCCTCGCTTACCACGTGACCGAGGAAAGTTACCTTCCGTATCCAGAATTCACATTTGGAAAATTTCGCGTATAGCTTTTCGAATCTAAGGGTCTCCAACACTAGCCTCAAGTGTTGCTTGTGGTCTTCTTCGCTTCAGGAGTAGAAGAGAATGTCGTCAATAAACACGATGACGAATTTGTCTAAGAAGGGACGGCACACCCGGTTCATCAGGTCCATGAACACAGCCGATGCATTGGTTAGACCGAAGGGCATCACTACGAATTCGTAGTGTCCATATGGAGTCCTAAAACCTGTTTTGGAAACATCATTCTCCTGGACTCGTAACTGATGGTACCCTGACCGAAGGTCTATCTTAGAAAAGTAGCTGGCTCCCTGAAGTTGATCGAAGAGGTTGTCTATTCTTGGAAGAGGATATCGGTTCTTAACGGTTAACTTGTTCAGTTCACGATAGTCGATACACATCCGAAAGGATCCATCTTTTTTCTTGACAAACAGAACCGGAGCTCCCCATGGTGAGGAACTCGGTCTAATGAATCCTTTACTGAGCAACTCATTGAGTTGACTGGATAAATCCTGCATTTCTGCCGGAGCTAAGCGATATGGAGATTTTGCTACGGGAGTAGCTCCAGGAATTAGGTCAATACGGAACTCGACCTGACGTTCGGGAGGAATTCCTGGAAGTTCTTCGGGAAACACATCGGGAAAGTTACAGACTTTGGGGATGCTCGCGAGGTCTCTAACTTCTTGTTTCTCGTTGATCACATGAGCTAAGAATGCAACGCACTCCTTTCGAAGGAGCTTTCGAGCTTTGATGCAAGAAATGATATGAAGATTGGAACTTGGTTTATCGCCATAGATTACGAGAGTTTGATCCGAAGGAAGATTAAGACGGATAGCTTTTTCGTAACAAAGAATGTCAGCATGATTGGGACTCAACCAATCCATGCCAATGATAACATCAAAGCTCTTAATGGAAACGGGCATGAGATCTATAGGAAATGAGTGACCGTTTAAGGTAAGCGCACAACCTATGAATACATCGTTAGCGCTTTTTTTCTCACCGTTAGCCATCTCGACGGTAAACGTTTCGGTTAGGGGTCGAGGATTAGGGTTTAGATTATGTTTAAATGCATGACTAACAAAACTCCTTTCAGCACCCGAATCGAAAAGAATACTAGCATATGAGTTGTCGAGAAGGAACGTACCCGAAACAATAGTGGGATCAGCAACTGCTTCCTCCCGTCCCATGGTTAGAACCCTTCCAGTGTTATCAACAGTTGACTTTTTGGGACAGTTCCTTTTAAAGTGCCCAACTTCTCCACAGTTGTAGCAGGCTTGACTAACACCTGCTCCTGATGATTGGTTGGCTGATTGGGTAGGAGTTCTGCAGAATCGAACTGTGTGCCCTTTCTTACCACAGTTGGTGCAAGACAATTCTCGGCAGGGACCAGGATGATGATGGTATTTACACTTATCACACAGAGGGAGGTTACCAGCATATTTATTGGTAGGAGTTGAGGCTGTGGATCCCATGACAGAAACAACAGCAACAGGGGTAGTAGTAGCAACATGGACTGCTACCGTCTGTTGTTTCTTGGAAGATCCTTGAGAAGATTGACCCTTCTTGTTCTTCCAAAATTTCCTCTTTTCACCACTCTTTTGAGTCGGCTCAGAAGTGGTAGTGATTTCCTTAACATCGTCGCTGTGATCAATCAGAATTTAAGCTAAAGTCTTGGCACTATCATAGGTATCCGGACGAGCAGCCAAAACATGACTCTTTGTCGGTTGAGATAACCCCCAAATGAATCTTTCGATCTTTTTGTTTTCAGGAGTGACTAATCCCGGGCAGAGAAGTGCGAGATCATCAAATCGGGAAGTATATACAGCAATATCGGAACCTTTCATCTTCAGGTTCCAGAGCTCGTGCTCTAATTTCTGCATTTCACCACGGGGGCAGTACTCGGCAATGAGAAGTTCTTTCATGGCCTCCCAGCCCATGGAATTGGCTACGGGTAAGGTCTGAGATTTGACTCGGCCATTCCACCAAGTCAAGGCTTTATCAGTGAAAGTACAGGCTACGAACTTGACTTTATCGGACTCCGCACAAGCACAGATTTCAAAGATGGACTCTATTTTCTCGAACCATCGAGATAAGGAAATGACACCTCCAGCGCCATTAAAGGATGTTGGTTTTGCGTTCATGAAATCCTTGTAGGAACCCCCTCTTTGGTGTCCCTGGCTACCTTCAGGGTTTTGAGATTGAGAACCACCACTTGAACCACTAGGGTTCATTTGTGACATAGCTACTACCATCGCAGTTGTCATCATCGTCTGGAGCGATGCTAGATCGAACTGGGGAGGAGGTGGCGGCGAGGAAGGATTGTTGTTGTTCTTTGAACTGGGTCTCTTTCGGGGAGGCATCTTGATCTAATAAGATCAAGAAAGAGAGGATGATAAGTCCTCTATATTGAATCGATAGATATGGCAGTTATATGATTCGAGTAAGCGATAAAGCAGGAAAAAGTTATCGAATAGATAATTTATCGCTAAGAATAATCATAGAAAGTCACTCAAATAAGGATTACTACAGAGGATTGGGATTGAGAAATACTCCCATAGTATTTCATGAATTATTTACGACAATGATTTGATGTTTGGGATATTAGGGTAAGTTTTAGGCATGCCACATACCACAGTCACTCCCAAGCACATGATGGCCGTGTCTCGAATGAATATAGTTGGCCAGGCCATATTGACCCTAGACACGACTACATAACTGCTCAGGTTTAACCATAGTACACGACACCCAATTACTTATGTTCGGTTCTACTTGTGGTTACGGATGACGATGGTTCGGTATACTTGTATACTTTTGAAAATACTCGTAGTTTGAAGATACTTTTAATCCAGAGCACTTAGGCCCTTTAGTGTTTATAGTTTTATACCATGTAAGGTTTGGTATACTTCATTCACTATAAACAAGGGCTCTAATACCAATCTGTCACACCCCGAAAACCGAAGGCGGAAACATTTCCGGGGTTGACTCCACGTTGAGTATCAAATCCAATGGACATAGTAAGTAAAGTAAAACAACCATTACATTACATAAGAAAGTTTTACAGTTGTTTCAAAAGTAAAGTTTGTACAGTTGTGATACATAATATATATAAACAAAATGAAACGGATCTTCATGTACTCCGTCTTCGAGCAAAAGGATCTTCGGGTACCTGTTCTAACGCTGACCTGAGAACACAAGCGGTTTGAAAATCAGCATAAAGCTGGTGAGTTCATAAACGGTTTTTGTTTGTGAAAATGTTTCGAGTTTCCTTTCTGTTTCTGAAATGTTATATGCACCAAGAAAATCCCATATTTTCTTAATAGTTGGTTATTGTTTCACAAATGTAAATTATAGTAAGTTTGTACACTGAAAACATGTCTACTCATGTGAAATGTATAGTTGGTTATCTGACTTGTTAAACTGTTCTGTTTACTTATCATGTGTTACCAGGAAAGTCCCATACTTTCCTTATTGTATGTTACCCATTTGTAAAAGATGTATTGTTATCAAATTATTACTCTCTCTAGTTATGTAAGTGTTACCCAGAAAAGTCCCATGCTTTCCTGCATGTTGGTTTCTAATGTAAACGATGTTAAAGATGTAAAAGATGTAATCATGTTTATGTTCCATGTTTTCCCCCAGGAAAGTCCTGTACTTTCCTGATTAAAAGTTTACTGTAAGTAAAAGGTGTAAAAGATGTAATAAGGTGGTTCATTATTACTATAAGTAAATCTCTGTTATCCTAATTGCGAGTTCCATAACCATACAATAGACTAAACCCTGTGGCAATAAGTAGTCCACATGTGGCAATAAGTCGTCCACATACTTATGACTTTCGTCACCCTTGAACCATTTCGGTTCGGCTGTAGCTAGCAGCCAGGTGTGGGGTAGTCAGCCCCGTATAGATCTATACACTCAAGTCACGCTCTCTAAATACCAGAGATTCTGGTTATGGGTGTAGTCCTCCACTCGCGTATCTCGGTGGAGTGTTCTCCGAGGACGTGTCTCCAATCATACAGGATTAACAAATTTACTAGTAATAATATGATAGTCCTTCACTCGTGTACGTGTGTGGAGTGTTACCGAGGACAAAACAGTGTACAGGTATTATATTCAAATGTCTAATGTCATGCTTTTAACTGATAAAATGTGGAAAACCATTTGTGAAATATATGTAAAACATAACAGTTTAAAGACCTATTTCACAAATATATGTTACGTGTTCTGCATGTTCAAATAGTTATCAATTGTGGTAATCAGTTATAAAAGCATATGAAATATGAATCACATGTTTGAAAAACATGTTTTGAGTACAAGAATTCCCTTGTACTTTGCTTGTGTTCCCCCCTGAAAACAGTGAAAACAGTGAAAAAGGGTAGGGGTATGAACTCACCGGACTCGGAAACGTGTCGGTTTTGAATGCTAGACGTTGGTTCGGGGTTTGATTACTCGCGATGTCCCTATGTAAAATGAAATAATGTCCATATATATACAATTAGGGATACATTCACTAATCATATGGAACATTACACTCCAATGAGGTTAAACACCTCAAAACGAGCGTTTGGAGTGACCCGGGTGACATCTTCGGATGTGTAATGGCACTAGGGGCTTGGGACTTGAGTTTACTCCCCAAGAGTAAACATTTTAGAGAGTTTACAACCATTGAATACACACATACATGAGTTTACGGCCGTAAACTCATGTGGGTGTGGTTTTGGGTGTTTAAATGGCTTAAATGGACATGGGGATTGTTGGAATGGATTTCTAAAATGCCTTGGAATGGATTGCATGATATTATAACACTTAAAAGGGAGTTTACGGCCATACCATATGATTTTACGGCCGTAAACTCACCTATGGCCAAGGAAAATTGATTTGAGCTTCAAAGGACAATCACATGTGATTCTAGTTAATTTTCCAAGCCTTAACATGAGTTTAAAACATCATTTTACATAAATTTTGGAGTTTACGGCCTAGAGGCATTTTCTAAGGCTGTAAACTCTATGATACCCAAGAAAAGTTAGTTTTTGATGCTTAAAACAATCACATGTGATTCTAGAAATTTGAACAAGCCATTTGAGTGTATTTGATGCATCATTAACATAGATTTATGAGTTTACGGCCAAGGGTATGCTCCTAGGCCGTAAACTCCTATAAATGACACTTTTGATGTGTTTCAAACCTTTAAACTATTTTTAGATGCATCTAGATTTAACCACAAGGCCATTGGTTGAGTTTCAAGGTATTTGGACAAGTTTTAAGGCTCTAAATCCCCAATTAAGAGGAGTTTACGGCCCAAGAATGTGTCTTGGCCATAAACTCACTTTTGTCCCTCAAAATCAATGTTTTACATGTTATAAGTCCTTTCCATTAAGCCATTAAGTCATATCTAATGGCCAACAATGCTAAGGAGGGGTTTTAGGGCTTAAAAACCCCATTGATAGGAGTTTACGGCCCAAGCTAGTTCCTTGGCCGTAAACTCATGTTCTTGGTCCCAAAACACAAATTAAACACAAAATTGAAGGCCAAAGATGTTGAATAACAAGTTAGGGGTGTTACCTCTTTGATTTCAAGCCTTAATTCTTTGTTTTGGACCTTGATTTTAGGTTGAGGAGAGAGGTTGTGAGTGTTAATTGAGAAATTGACCAAAGGCTTCAAATGAAGGCTTAAACATGTTTATATAGTGTTTAAGTTTTGGACACAGTGGAATTCTACCCGATACCGGCGTTAGACGAGGTTTTTGGTCGTACCCGATTGAGTTACCGTAACCCGATACGGTAATTTCTAGAAATATTTCGATCACTAAAGTTGGGTGTTAAAATGATTCTTAAATGTATTAAGACACTCATTAATTCATTTTAAATGTGTACTAGATAATGACTTAATTAAACGGAAGATCGGAAATCGAAATTGGAAACGATGATTGGTTGTGCGAATTGTACTACGAAAGAGTTACAATAAATGATATGGAAATTTCGGGTTGTTACAGGTGTCCACTCTCACCCACCGCTTCCTTGACTACTGGAGGGTCGTTAGCCGAACGGGTAGGACAAGAACTATAATTCTCCCTTCATTAAAAGTATTAATGATAAATACTAAGTAACTAAACACTTATAAATTCTCAATCTTAGTTTGTTAGGAAAAAGTGAATAAGGTGCTAATCCATGAAATTACACTTTGCACTTAGTTACTTAGAATTTTAAAAGTTAAAATTCAACCCTTATACTTTATAATATTATAAGTTAATAATATATATATATATATATATGTGTGTGTGTGTGTATATATATCTATATCTATATCTATATATATATATATATATATATATATATATATATATATATATATATATATATATATATATATATATATGTATAAGAGTAAATTCAGTCTTACCGTTAGTAGGCCTCATTCACGAAGCCGGTCTATAAGGTGGTATAAGGTTACTGCCTATAAAATGGCAGTTTAATGGGTGTCCACTCTCACCCACTGCTTCCTTGACTACTGGAGGGTCGTTAGCCGAACGGGTAGGACAAGAACTATAATTCTCCCTTCATTAAAAGTATTAATGATAAATACTAAGTAACTAAACACTTATAAATTCCCAATCTTAGTTACTTAGAAAAAGTTAATAAGGTGCTAATCCATGAAATTACACTTTGCACTTTGTTTAAGCCATTAGTGGAGCGTGTGTGGTTAACCGGCACACTAACCTGGACTTAACAAGGTAGGAAATGGGTAACTTAATATTTATCATAGTATCGGTGGAGCGTGTGTGGTTAACCGGCACATCGATTAAGGGGTAAATATTAAGTGTACCAAGTATATTTGCATGGTTACTTCACACCTTGTTTTGTGATCCTCGGCATCCCAGTCACAAAACCTGAAGGGTACACTCGAGATTGAAACATGCCATTGAACAGTTCAATGAATCTCAAAAGATCTAGGAGTTTCAAATGCAATTAAAAAACCTAATAAATTTATTTCGTTTTTCCATGGTGGAAATTAGTGAATCGTCATTTACGTACCTTCAAATATTCTATAGCTTGGATTACGACATCCCTCTTCCAAGTTATAAAATAGTTTGTAGGGTCGTAGCTTTAATATTTCATATTGGGTGTTATATTAAGGACTTTAAATCAACTATCTTGCATATCTCCCAAAAGGTGTCTAGTTCAGACATCTATGATCTTCCCAAATTTCATGGAACTTTACTTCCTCCACCTCCTCCAATTATTCTCCCTAACCCACAAGTTCAAGGTCACTTAAGCCCTATTGGAAAGGCAAGGTCTAAGTGTGATCACATCTTGGAGATGAAGTCACATATTGACAATCCGGGAGAGTTGGGTGTCAAAGTATTGAGAAAGTTGGTGGTTCAATCACTTTCTAAGTCACATAGTGAGTTCCTTTGGGACTCTTATGAAACAGACTATGACAAGACCCTTAATTATCTTATCTATTTGCTAAGATCAACTTCCTAAAACTTTATGGACATTGACAATGATGACACTGGAAATATAGAAAAAGCATTCTCTTCCCAATGGAAACGGATCGGCCATAGTCAACTCAATTGAACAATGGTAAAGAGAAAAGCTAAGTTTGTGATAGTCCCGTGTATCATTATTAAAGGGTGCATATGTTTATATTGCCAAAGGAAGGGGCATTGATTGCGAAGCAACCAATTTTACCTAAAGATGTTAAAGTCAATAAGTTTGACTCTACTTCAGGTAAAATCCACTATCTAACTCTACTAAGTTTCTATACTAAGATTATTGATACATGATGTGACTGGGTCACATATTGATGTTTGTAAGAATCAAAGAAAAGTGAAGAAACTTAAAGGAAGAATATGCTAAATCTGATCGCGTAGATGGATTTCTATCGCATAGTTTGAAGATTGGATTCTTGAGTTACTTCTTAGGAGTTATGAATTTGATTTTTTCATTTGTGGTAGTGTCTAAATTTACCAAATAAGGAAAGATTCTCATCACCCAAGTTTCAGTTGGATAGAAACTTGGAATCATGCAAGTTGTATGATGAATGAGAATTTTCATCTTTGGAAAATTAAGACTAATTCCTTGTTCACATGTTTAAGAGAATCAAGTAAAGGAATAAGGGACCGAGTACACATTCTTGTGCACTGGTCAAGTCCACCATAAAATATCGATAAGACTATTCTTCATAATTTACTAAAGCTTAGTAAATATGGTTATACTTACAAGCTTAAGTGTGATTTTGAGAAATTGGAAAATGTTCCAATATATGGCAGAGCGAATAAGAAGAATCAAATTAGGTAGAAGGATAAAAGTTTCTCAAATCTGAAAAGATGGGAGAGTACTTTAGTATCATGTCATATCATCATCTTAATGATTAAGAGACCTTATCGCAATTCATCCTCTAAGTGCATTCTGATAGCTAATAGGAGGAGCTATGAATTGTTGAAGTGGACAAATCAAGAAGATGAGTCATACTTCGTTCCAAAACATGTCTTAGAGTCATACTCCAAGACTGTAATTTGAGTGAAATATCTTAAAGAAAGGTTTAAAACACTAGTCAAATGTAAGAGTAAAAGTTTTCTACTCTTGTACATTTGAAATTGGTAAGTTGTGATGTTTTGTATAAAAAAAAGGACCAATTAAGGCCAATTGTGTGAAGTGTTTGTCTTTATTAGAATCCACACTATCTCTTGAATATCTAACAAGAAAGTCTTATATGTCAACAGGACAGTGGGAGTCTTAAAGGTCTTGAAAGTCTCAAGAACTAATCAAGAATAAAACCTAAAGCTCTTCACTAGCACACGACTAGAGGTTTATAACCTATCGTGTTGACATATTTTGTGCCCATTCCAATTAAAGTTGGCTTTTCATATGAGTTCTTAAAGTTCTCAATTGGTTGCACAACAACTTGGAAGCAATGGTAGGCCCTTGAGCTGCCAGATGGAAAGAAACTAACATTGAGTTCAGTCCATATGAGTTTGGATTTGTCATTATTCTTGTCTTGTGACTATGGTTTTGACAATTCACATGGATAAGAACACACACACACACACACACCATTAAATCTAAGTGTCATACGATTTCTCTCTGATTCATGAAAAGGATGGTGAGGAAACAATTTCACTAAGTAGATTTTAGCTAGATAGCAATTGTGATATTTGCATTTTTAAAGTCGTTAGTGGAGCGTGTGTGGTTAACCGGCACACTAACATGGACTTGTGAGCAGCGTCAAAGGTCTAAACAATCAAGACTATAATTACGGCAGCCCTTTTCATAGTTCTTAAAAATTGTTTAGACACACCTGTGAGCTATCTAAGATAAGGTGTATGATATTGATAAAGTTTTATCAAAGCAATCTTGTATCGGAAATCTGAACTTTGGTAAGAAAGTCAATAAAGTATTGTATTTTCTAGAAGTTCAGCTGAGTTCTGAGTACATGTCAATGCTAGTGGAATCATCATGTTAGTGGGAGCATGATAATTATGATAAAGGTTGCAAGTTAGCAATGTTAATTATAGAAAACAAAAGTTTAAATTAGGAAAACGTTGTTTTGCTATAATTAAGGGAGAGGAAATTATACTTAATTTCAATTCTAAAAGTTTAGATTGAGGTTTTAATCAAATTTAGTCAAGAATATATATGAATTTCATAAGGAAATTCTACATATGGGTTCATTATTTGCATTATAAAATTCGATTATGATTACGACATCCCTTTTCATAATCTGAATTATGAGAACTTGGCAAATAGAAATGGAAATATTATAGCAAAAGACTGGTTTAGTCTTTATGTGAGACATCATGAATCGTGTCCCATATGCTTCGGATATAGGATCAATTACATGTGCTATATTCATCCTTTCTAGAATTTTCCAAATGCCTAGGGCATTAAGAAGGGAAAAGGTCTAGAAATGGATATGACTAAAATGATTAAGCAATTGTCGAGGACAATCTAAGGTTTACCAAAGATTGGTTGCTTAGGGACAGTTAGAAGTATAGTGTAAATTGTTGGAAAGACCATTTTGACATATTCTGAAAAGAGGCAACTCTTGTTCAAAAGTGATAGTCAAAAGGGGAATGTAGAAATGATCCCATTGGTGGAAGTTGTTTAATAAATCTGTGTAAGATTAGGAAACTTAATGCAAGAAGGATGTTTCCAATGAGTTGATCTCCTTTGGAATGCTCTGTAATGTTTGTTGTCAAGTCTTTGTGACTTTGTGCATAATCATTACAAGAGAATTATTGCATATAAGTTTAGAATCTAACAGATTTCGGTAAAATGGCATGAATTTGGAATTCCTACATTTGCCATAAGAATTCGGGAGTGTGAAATTAGAATCATTGAAAGTTTGGTCAATTGGTTTATTTCACAAAGTAAGGATCATAGACAAACATAGAGTGCATACTTGGTGTATGGCAAAGCTATTGTTTAGAAAAAACATGATGAACATGCTCGGAGCATAGGACGACTATTGTTTTAATTCAAGAATAAAGTTGACAGTTGAAACAGTATGCAATGACTAATGTGTAATCATATGGTGATAAATAAAAGGTGTTTTATTTATGTTCATAGGTTTTGATACCATATTAGATTCAATTATTCTTGTGTTTCATTTTGCATGTTTTGACTTCTACAATAAACTAGGTTATTCTTCCAGAATGAATAAGTTATTCAAACCATCCACAGTCGGTCATATGTTGGAAGTAGATATGAATCAAGATTGTCATGGGTTGGGCTTGTAGAGGTCTAAGATGTTGGACAAGGTGGTTCTACAACACTCATGAGTGCTCATAAGTTGTGAGTATTGGATTCAACCCACGCTCATTGGAATCACTTCATGGATTTTATCACGAGTGATCATGAGACGATAATATCTTATATTTTTCAAACATAGAGATATGAGTTGTTACTATGAGTTGGTTTTACATTGATTGCACGAAAACACATTTGGTAACTTGATGTTATAAAACGTGCCTTTGTGTATGATTCAACAAGTAGTAGAACAAGCCATATGAATCGAAGTTTATGCATTCCTTTTACCTTCTGGATAAAAGCGATATATGTGGGCCCCTCGATGATTTAATGATGATACATGTGAGTGCTTGGCCAAGCGAGGACTGATTTGATTTGTTCAATCAGTCAGTCATCATGAATCGGAAATCGGGAAACAACAAATGGACAGAGAGAATGATTAATAACCCATGTCTCAGTCCATATGATATCTAGAATGGAGGAATATATGATCCCTTATCTAATGGACAAGTCATTGACAAGGTCAGAGTTCAGTTACAAGGTTAGAGTTCGACAGCGGCTTTTGAGAGCTACGATTGCTAGTTGGGTTTCGAAGTCATATGCAATAATAGTCTTAGACTTATCCAAGTGGGAGACTGTTGGATTAATGTCTAAGTCCATAACTATATTTGGTATGTACTTGACCCGACCCAGCATGGTCCATTTGGGTTGCATGGCATCATGCACTTGGATAGACTAAATGAGAAAAATAAGACACTTATGGTTATTAATATATTATAAGTTCTAATATATTAATAACAAGAATAATAATATTTATTTAGTATTGATCAAGAATTAATTTAGAATTAATTATGTGATCAAAAGGAGACTAATTAAATATATGGGTTGATTGTGTAAATCATCCATAAATTATATAGTGGGCCAAAGCTCCATGGATAATCAAGTTGGGTTAAAGCCATAGGATGCTCCATGGATGATCCATGGAGGTTACATAAGCCATGGGTCATGGAAATGAAAGGTCATGACAATTAGGGCTTATATGGTGTAGCCCTAATTGTAACACACTATATAAGCATCATATTATTCACCAAAATCAGCCACTAGAATGTGTAAAAGAAGGACTAGTCGATTTCATGAAGTATGGATTTCTCTCTAAGTTATTCCAAGAGCATTTGATGTTGTGTGAGCCATTTGAGGTGTCACATTTGAGGCACTAGGCACTCAAGCCCCATGGAGTCAAGCTACACTACAAGAGGTATGTATTCTATCTATATTATTACCCAAGTATCTATGATTATATGCTAGATAGGGTAATACCTTGGAATATTAGTATTTGCATGTATATTAGAGAAAACATAGATCCAAGGTATTTAGGGTTGCATGTACACCATAGGAGTGTTAGAATGTTTAAAATCCGACAGAAAGAACCTGAACAAGTCTTGTAAAGACACGTTATTGCTCAGGTGTGTTTGGAAGCCCTTTCCATTTGAAGTTATCCGAATATGCCTTCCCTTGTAAAAAGTATATTACAAAGTTATGTCAATGGAAGAAATTAAATTGGCTTATAAAAAAACAAACCCATGATTGTTTCATTTAGAGGTAGTTAAAAGAAGTAATTAGAGTTGGTTCTTGAGTGTCAAACCTTCAATAGAGGTGAGTGGTACTTCTTAACCTACAATCAAGAATCACTTAGATGATCAATAAACAAGTTGAAGAACAAAATTTGGGAAATTGAAATGTTTAAAACAAAAGATGATAACAAGAACAAAGTTGTAAAAAAGGTTGTATCCAGTGTAATCCCAACCTTGTCTTTCTACAAATTTGCAAAAAAAAAAAAAAAAAATTAGAAAGTTGGACACCACTAAGTAAAATATAAAGAATTACACCAGTACTCCCGATATCAACCTCAGTACCATAATGTCTATGCAAGCCTTCAGGAGCCACATAATATACACTTCCAACAATGTCTCTAAGAACATCTCCTGCAACATATCATCTTAACATGATAAAAGGCAAGAGACACAACAAGATATCATCCCCTTTTTGATGTTAGATTGTTATACAACACTAATTTTGGGAAAAGCATCTTAAATAAATCAAATAGAATACCTGATTTGAAAAACACCGAGAGACCAAATCTAGTAGCTTTCAATGGCGAGTCTTCATCGATACTCAAGAAAAAAAAGTTCTCAGGTTTGAAGTCTCTATGGAACACTCCTATCATATGAAAATCATGCACCACCGTCACCTTATGCTGGCAGAGACGAGCTACCACACACTCTGAATAATGTCCCTTGGCTATAATCCGATCAAATAGCTCCCCGTCGGCACACAACTCCATGATTAGGTTAACTGAGTGTCAATCCTTGTAGGAGCCATGGAGCTCTCGATGAACATCATCGATGTGATCCTTGTTAATCAGCTTCCGCGTCATGATTTACTTAAAAACGAACTATTGGTGTGTGGTTTTATGAGTGACAATATGTGTCACGCCAAATTAGCCGTGGCCTAGCTCTTTACTGATTGTGTAGGTTGTGCGAACTATTCGTGCGAGGCCCGAAGAGTCGGTGCGGGTTGGAGGTAGTGGAGATGGGTATCAAGCGAGGTTTTAGGATTTCTTCTAATCGAAGAAGAAGGGGGAGGAGAGTATTAGGCGGGGTTTTTATGTTTTTTGGGATTTCATTCCCCCCTTGGTAATTAAAAAATTGGAGAACACGCATTCTGAAAAAAAAAATATAAAACGACGGTTTTAGACGACACGCTTTTTTATGATAGGTGCCCTCCATGTTTTAATTTTTTTTGTTAGACACTAATTTTAGGACACGCAAAAATGCGTGTCCTCTATCCTTCACATTTTGGAAAATTGACATTAATTTTTAGGGCACGCAAACATGCGCGTCCTCTATCAACGTGTGTCATTGTTTGCGCGTCATAAAAGGGCTCTTTTCTAGTAGTGTTATATATCTCTAGAAGACTACTTGACTTGGTTTATGGTATCCATGTAATTCCAGATTCTTTGTCCAAGCTTGTTCTGATGTTGATTTAGGAGGATATGGTCTTGATCGAAAAAGTACAACTGGTGGATATCAATTTATTGACAGAAAGCATGTAAGCTATCAATCTAAGAAACAAACCTATTTTTCTTATCAACAACTGAAGCTGAATACATTGGTGCTACTTCATGTACTTCACAAATAGTATAGATACAAAGTCAGTTACAAGATTATGAAATAAGCATGAAAAAGATTCCATTGTATTGTGATTCCGAAAGCACAATACATATTTGTCATAATCCAGTGCAACATTCCAAGACAAAATAGATTTGTCTAAGATATGATTTCATCAAGGATCATGTTAAAGACATAAATGTTGAAGTTCATTTCATCAGATCCGTAGATTAATTAGCTGATATTTTAACAAAAGCTTTACCAGAAGTAACTTTTACATGAATATTGTAAGGACTGGGAATGATTGAAGCTAAATCTGTTTTGAAATCAACAACTTAGTTCCGATCATAATAATTGTTCACTTCCAAATCATTCTGAGCTTCAGAGGCTGTTTGAATTCACTATTTACTTTCCGAATCATTCTGAGATTCGGAGACTGTCTGAATTCACTATTCATTTTCCGATTCGTTCCAACCTTCGGAGTTAGTCCGAAGTAACTACTCACTTCAAAATTGGTTTGATCTTTGGAATTTGTAAGTATTTTGTTTTTGAATTTATTTTTCAAAAAATCAAAAATGCATATATATATATATATATATATATATATATATATATATATATATATATATATATATATATTGCATTTATTTTTCGAAAATTCAAAAATCCAAAAATATTTTGTTTTCTTTAATTTTGTATTTTAAAAAACCAAAAATACCAAAAAAAATATTTGACCTCTATTGAATTGACATTAAATTCATTTATGAATTTTAGTCTAAAACAAGGATTTGATGGTAGACATCATACTTTCTTTCAACCATAACTTTTCACAACATCCAAGTAGTCCCTTGATTATTGATGTAATACTTACTTCGGTATAGGGATACCACACAAGCACTTCTGAGTCTCTCTTGACTAATCAAAAGAATCCTTTCACAATTTCTTAACAAATTGGCAATTATAAATCAACAGGAAACCACACAAGCACTTCTGAGTCTCTCTTGAATAAAAAGGAAGAGGTCTTTTTCCCATGATCATACTGTTTTTCATATCAAATAATTTAGATATCCCAAATCCTACATTTTTTACAATTTGCTTAATTATTTCTCTTTCGCACACTCTTGCACTAAAATCCTAGTGATTTTACAAACTATGGTTTCTGTTTCAAATAGTGTTATAATTCCGAATATTAATCTTGATTAATTTCAATGGAAACTGTTTTGGCTTATGAAAAGATGAAAGGTGGATAAATGATTCAGAACTGCTGCAAATCAAAACGGACATGTTCAATTAATGATAATTCAAATCTTTTATATTCTTTCATGTATGCTTTGAAAATTCCAACGACATTTGACAGTTACAGGAATATGTTGAGTTGCATTCAGTTATTGGCTATAATCAAGACGTGATAGGCATGTGAAGAAGCGGTTTTCTCTCACCACTCATCAACTTTGATTTATAAGGAGGCTACACCATTTCATTTTCTACCATTTCAACTAAATCTCAAACGTTTACTGAAAAAAATTCTCTACTATTCATCATCTTCTTCAACAATTATGACTTCATCTGAGCATATTTCTTTTGTTGATCAGTTTGCTTCAACCATTATGTTGAGCATTAAAGCAAATCAAGACCTTATTTCTAATCTTGATGCTTCCAAATACAACACACTGATCAAGTCCTTAATCGAGTGTTTGCATTACACTCCATTGATGAAAGATATGACGATGAATGAACTTGTTTCACTTATTAATCTCTTATAGGCGTATTCTAGTGCAAGTTACAAAAAACCATTCGAGATTATTAATTTTGAAGTTGCTGGGCACAATACTTCAATCTTGGGAATTCATTTTGTCAACTGCTACAGCTCCAGTTATCTTCTGAGTCTGTTGATCCATAATCAATTCATGCTATAAAAATGATCGAGATTTTCTTCTAGGTGGTGTATACTTCTGACATTTTGTTGTTCTCTAAATTTAGAAAATCATTTTTGTCAGTGGTTTAGAATAGGTTGTTCACTATTTAAAAAAAGATTATCAGAGAGGGTTTCAGGATTTGGAAGTGCAAGCAAAATCTTTTACACACTAATATATGGGCTTTATACTGTAACAAAAGTTGATTTTGGTTCAGTGATACATAATCAGTCTGCACAGAGTATTAATTCGACCACTTGTCACATGCAAATTTTATGACCTAATTTTTTTATTGTTGTAAAGAGAGCTCTTCTTCAGTAGAAAGTTCTAGAGATGAAGGATTCATTGATGGTAGAAATTCCGATGATGCATACAACAAATTTTATCACTATAGATCCGAGGAATTTCAATTATGTGGGATCGATTCCTGAAGCAATGATGGAGAAAGTCTCTTTGAACAATGCAATCTAGGCATGAGCAAAAGAACCGAACCGGTCGGAACCGGCCCGAACCGGACCGGAACCGGGAACCGGCTTCGGCCAAAATTAAGAACCGAACCGGCCCGGCGGTTCTACCGGTTCCGGTTCCCGGTTCCTACCGGTTCTTGTCGTGTCTTCAAATGTTGGAACCGGTCCTTGAAAAATAGCATCATACGGTTCCGGTTTTTGCCGGTTCTACCGGTTTTTGCCGGTTCCGGTTCCTACCGGTTCCCGGTTCCAAAAATCCACAAAAATAATGTCCCGGTCCCGGCCCGACCGGTTCCATCGGGTTCCGGTTCCGGTGCCGGTTCCGGTTTCGGCCGGTTCCCCGGTCCATATGCTCATCCCTAATGGAATCATTATGGCTTATCAGAAATTTACTTCATCTGGTCTTCATGAAATTCGTATTGAGTTAAAGAAGATTGTTAAAGCTGGTGCTCTACCAAAGCGAGCAGGGAAAAGGAAAGCTGAAATAGTTGCAACTGCTGCTACGACTATTTGTAAGAAGCTTAAAAATATTGTGAAAAAACTAAATTCACCACCACCTATATTTGAGGATGATTCTAAAGAATGAACATACAACGTGTTGGAGGAGAAGCTGAAATCTGAAATGATGTATATGATACCGCTACGAATACTATAATTCCAATTGTTTTGGAAACTTCTATAATAGAGGCATCTTTGAAGGTATCTACTCCATAATCTTCATCTGCTCTTCCTGTTTCAGATATATTTGAGAACATTATCAATGAGCCATTTCTAAACTTATCTTAAACTCCAAAATCACCTTTTTCCCTACATCCACTTCTCTAATGACAACATCAATTCCGTTTTCATGCATTCCACCTTTACAAAAAATCAGTTTAGTAAATACATCTCAACCTCAGATTTCTATATCTCTCACAACTCCAATCTTTACTAAATCCACTACAAATCTGGAAAAAACCTCAACTGCAGTTCCACCAAAAGATCCTACTTTTGAATCCTATCAAGAGGAGAATAGGTCTTCAAAGATCCCTGGTAACACATCTAACATGGAATCAAATGTCAATATTTGTGTGACTACTGAGAACGTTTCTTCTTCAATTCCTAATTCTAATGATGATGAAGATGTCATTTTTGGGGATGACCCAGAACCCATTGATGATGTCATTTTTCTATCTTTTACTATGAGGGTTGCTAGTGATGATGATGATGCTCCGATTACGAAGGGTCAATTCAAAAAGCTGAATCAGAAGGTTGATTCCATTTTGAATCACACAATTACTTTTTCAACATCGAATTAGGAAAATATTATAAAAAATCATTTGGCTACAGTTTTGATATTAACTTCAACAAACTCAAAAGTTTATGAAGAAACAAACAAAATGGTTGAATCTTCTATAAAGAAGATTTCTGAAGCAGTTGAGAAAGTTGAGCAGCTTATGAATTAAGTAATGAAATTCATGCACGACTTCCAAACTTCTTCAAAAAAAATGTTGCTAATATGAAAAAAGTTATTGAAGGCTTTCGTACTTGTTTGCAATCTGAAAAAGAAGCTTTATCTACATTAAGGTTTGAAACACATAAGGACAATGCAGATCATCACACATCTATCTTAAATACGATTCTTCAAATACAGAATGATCTTGCAGTTGAAAATAGGATTAGGGATGAACTTGTTCTGCAAATTTAGAAGGTGAAAAGTCTGAAAGAGCAACTACAAAACACTTCTATTAATCTCAGAAAAATTCTAGAAGAGATGTACTTGATTCAATGAAGAAATTTTGAAATTAACAAACAATTGTTAACAATTGATGAAACAAAGGGTGCTCCATTTCTTAATTATGTGGGTCAGATAATAGATGGCAAGTTTAAACTAATCGTTAAGGAGTTAAATAAGCTTCAAGGTGTTTTG
This sequence comes from Lactuca saligna, assembly GCF_052625555.1. NCBI lineage: Eukaryota > Viridiplantae > Streptophyta > Magnoliopsida > Asterales > Asteraceae > Lactuca > Lactuca saligna. The sequence goes on along the minus strand of NC_136419.1, from coordinate 130,258,095 downwards.
AGAAGTGGGGCTTATATTAAACAAGGGGGAGAACCAAAGGTGACTATTAAAGATCCATATTAGACAGGTTTTATGGAGAAATCAGATGATGCTGATAGGGTTGTGATATAAAATAAGAAGCTTTCAGAAAATATGAATAATATGAAAGAAGTCAAGACTGGTTGGAAGGTTAATATAACATCCAGATCAGGTAAAGGAAATGTAAATCTTGTTACAAAGGAGATTTCTGAATTAAATCCTCAGATGACTGAGAAGGAAAAGATTGAGAAAGAGGAGTGAGAGAAAAAAATCGGATGAGCTTAATGCCCTACAAGCGAAATTAGATGTGGTACACGTTGAGCTCAAGAATGCTGAGCAAATTCTTACAAGTAAGAAATCATTATTTCCTTAATGGATCCTTGATCGGATGCAGGAAGAAGCAATTGATGATCTGAATTTATTTTTGTTGGAACCGAAGACATTTTTTCATACTAACAAATGTTGAGTGTCAATTGGATTTTCCGATCACTCCTAGAGTTTTTCTCTTCCAATGATTCGAAAATATAGAGAAAGTTCCTTTATAAAATGTTACAATGAATAAGAAACTCTTTTCATTTTATCTGAAGTACTCTAAGCCATGGTAGGAATCCTAGAGTCTGAAGTGGATCGTAGGACTCAAGGTTGGGCTTCCTGAAAAGGCTAATCAGTTTTTGAGTATTACTTTCAAAGATTTCAAAGGACACAATCGCATCGTTTATGAGTTTACTTTGGATGATCCTTTATTTCTAAGTCATTTTGATTAGATTACGATGTTCAATATTGTTGACAATGACATGGTGATGTATGATCCAATTTATAACAATCTAATAAAATTGATCAGATGTTATATTCTTGAAATGACAAAGATGGATGTTGAGATTGCTTCGATGCTGAAGAGGAAACCAATTTTGAAGTCTTTTGATCAACCTGACAACATTGAAAATTGTAAGGATGGATCAATTGCTAAAGAATAATGGAGTATCATTTACAAGGAAAGAAAAAATGATGTGGTTAAGAAATTGATGATTTTCTTAAGAGACAAGCACTTGTATTCTACAGTAGCTCTAAAGCAAATATCAGCAAGAGCAGAAGCAAACAAGACAAATTCGATTGCAGATATGAAGTATCTTTCTGATATGATAAAGTGGTACATTGCCATCAAAATGACTATTTTGAGTATTATTTCAATTTTTTTGAAGATCATGAGTAAAAGAAATAAAGACTACAATGGCTACACATTGACATAAAGGGAGAGATTGTTAGGTTTCGGAAGTTGTTATTTCAATCTTGTAGTGTTCTGAATTGTAATAGTCTTTGTTTTAATTCTGAATTTAGTTGTTGTTTTTAGAATTTATGTATCCTTTCAAGTTACAATTTTCACGCTCGATACATAGAGTGCTTGTTAGTAGACTAGGTACGTTGTTCTCATGAGCATTTATAGAATGCTTCTGAACTCTTTGTAACGAACTGTTCTACAGTGCCTATTTATCAAATAAAATCTCATTTAATCATTGTTGTTCATATATTTTAACTCAGTTCTTTTGATAACATTTTCCTTATAGAATCTGTCGTTCCTAAAATTCTATCAGTAATGGTTTTGGAAACCATGGATTATCATATGATGGATATTCAAACTAACGATACACATATCCTCATGTGAACCATAACGGGAGGAAATATACCTTTAAGAACAGTTTGTGGTCCTCATTCTCAATCAAATGAAGAAGATAAGAAGTTAGAAAATCGATGTAAGAGAAATGAGAGCCAAATGTAATGCTCTACCGTACAAACTTTATCATATAGCGTTAAAATGTAACTCAACAAAAGAGATGATTGAAACCATAACTGCCATATGAAGGACCATAAAAAGTCAAAGTAAACCAAGAAAATAGTTTAAATCAAAGCTATAAATAACTTTTTACTTTGAAAATGAATTAATTAATTACACCTTCAAGCTATTTGATTATTTGATCAACTATATAAGAAAGCTAAACATCACCAAGTCAAATTATGTGTTAGTGCTTAATTTCTTGGCTCTTTGCACGAGAGTTGGGAACACCATGTAGATGTTCTTAAAAACATTGACAAGATCAAATCCATGGATCTTCAGACTCTTTTTGGAAACTCAAGGAACTATGATCAAGCCAAATTTTAGATAAGGGAAAATATCAAATACATGAAGGAAGATACCAAGGTAAAGTCTCCAATATGATTTCAAAGAGCAAAATGAATTGTAAAGAATCAACCAACTCAAATGATGAATTAGTAAAAACTGATACAGATAATGAAGTAATGACCGCATTTGTAGAGCTAGCTTCACAAGACGCTCTTATTGTTTAGTAGTATAATAGCTTCATAAAATCTAGTAAAATTTTCATAGATGGATCTACAAATTTCTCACGTGGCTGGAAATCAACTACTGAGAAAACCATATTTGAGGTTCGAACTGTGTGTCTATAACTTCCACTCTCTAGGTACCACGTTTGTCCTAGATTATTTAGAAATGATCCTTTGACAGTGTGAGAATCATCAACATCACTCCATCACATGAATCATTGATAAGAGTCATTAGATCCTTAACATTCAGCCCTTAATCTTCAGATGTCTCCTCTTCTTCCACCCATTGTTCATGATCATCTTTTTTTCCAATGAAAGATTTTGGTAGAGAGATATTTCATTCTTCATATGAGCCACCAACTTCTTGTACAATACTTCGTAATTTTTTGGACATAGAGCTTCTTCCTTATCCTTGCAGTCCCTAGCAAAGTCATCAGGGCTTCCACATCTCCAAATCAATTTCTCTAAATGGAGTTCTTCGAGTCTCATTTGATCTGCTTTCTTCATAATAGTTGACAATAAGAGCAGCGCTAGCAACAAGTTCATTAGTGAGGTATTCATCACTTTTTTCACCCTGATCTAAGTTCTGAGTCACTAATGTGCTTCATTGCTTCCTTTTGAGACACCAGAGTAATAGACTTTTCATTTCTTAAGTCCTTCATGATTTCTTTTCGAAGATCTTTTGTCTCTACATAATTTTGCAGATCACCTAACAAGGAGCTCAGATCCATCGATCTTTTTACCATTCTTAAGAACATAAGCGTGATGTTCCTAGCTTTTTCCAAGATAGTCGAGAGACTTTAGAACTAACTGAGATGAATGATTTATGATTCCTAACCGGCACATATTGTTAACCAAGCACGCAAACCTATTGAATGTTTGAGTAAGCGACTCACATTGTTGATAAAAGAAATGTTCATGTTTCTAATTAAGGTTGTTAATGATTGTGGCCTGGACTACTATGGTTCCTCTATAATCCATTGTCAACGTATCTATCATCTCTACAGCAAACTCATAATTTTGTACCAGATGATACATGTGGTACTGAAGAGAGTTTCCAATAGCATCCCATGCTTTCACATCAAGACTAAGCACTCTCTTGTCATTGTCATCATTACTCGTCTCAGGTTTTTGCTTCAAGGAGCAAACTGGAGCATTATTAACCATGGGTTGATACATAGGAACGTGAGGTCCTTTTTCAATATTCTTACGCATCTCATAGTCCATGGTTTCTAGAACAACTACAATTTTTTTTCTACATAGGGAAGTTGTGTTCATTGAAGGGAGGAATTTTATTGAGACCAAAGGATTTGGGATTTTTGGAAGTCAACATGATTACTTAAGTGTATCAAAAACCTGTTCTAATACCAAATGAAGTGGATCAGACAGACTTCAAGTATAAAGAACGAAAGTAAACTTAATAAAAACAAAGAACAAAAAGTAAATAACATAGATAGTTCTCAAAATTCTTCTTTCACCAAGTAAGGGCTTTGTCTTCACCAAGAGGACGGTCTGTCACCAAGAAGATTACAACACCAAGTCGTGTTCACATTATGGTTTCATCCGAATGTCGAATATATAATGATCTATACAATTATATTCGTTAATTAAAAGCGTTGTATCTTATCTATACTTAGAACAGATTATTATCATAAGGATATCGGATCGGCTATCCGTTACATATATGTGTATATATATATATATATATATATATATATATCATTACCTAATATAAAAAGGATTATATATAATAACTATACTAAACACTGACATTGATAAGCTTACTAAGCTGGATATGATAGTATAGATGCTGATGCTGACACATAGCATGTAGGAGTGTTTGACTCATCAGATCATAAGGTGTGAACTTACAAATTTTGTTGCTCAAAAAGGTAAACAAGTGTATAAACTATTGTTCATTGCTAAAATGAGTAAATAAGTTTGCATAAATAGTAGTTCATTGCTAAAAAGAGTAACAAGTTTATAAATATTAGTTCATTGCAAAAATGAGTAACAAGGTTATAAAATGTAGTTTGTTGCTAAAATGAGTAAATGTGTGTATATACAGTAGTTCGTTGGTAAAATGAGTAAACAATTGTGTATATATAATTAACAAACAAGTTCATTTCTATAATAAGTAAACAAATTTATATAAACAATAGTTCATTGCTAGAATGAGTAAACCATTTTGCATAACAAAGTTTGTTTCAATCATAAGAAATAAATTTCGTTACCATAATGAGAAACAAAGATGCTAACATGAGAAACGAGTGTATATGTGTATAATAAACAAATAATCAGGTTTCAACCAAGCGTCTAATAGATGCCCTCTTAAGATCTATACTAATCGTTCCATAAATAGGCATGGTAAAATGCACTCTACAATCGAGTGAGTGAGGAATTGTTAATTTCCTAACAGTGTTATCCATAATGACCATTGGATCAAAGAGTTAATGGTTGAAGTAAAGTGCAAGGGCTTGTATGATAAGACCTCATGTTTCACAAACGCATACACATACATAGCAAAATATAACACTCAAGTTTGATACAAGTCAAATTAAATATAATGAACAATAAATATTTTTTGGACATGCTTTTCCAACTCACAACATATAAATTGAAAATAAGGGTTGTGAATACACACAAATTATTCCATGATGATGCTAACGATGCCTTAAACTAATTTACACTCGTATCACTACCGATATTCTACAAAAAAGTTATACTTATCTAATAAGATACAATTATGTCAATAATGGATCAAAAGTTTGTGTTTGAATAGGTAACAATATTTTTCTAGAAGTTTTAGAACTCCATGAATCAATTTGTTAAATAACAATTTAATTGGAATTTTCGATTTTTGAAATGTTAAATTTAACATTTTTGAAGATGTTCTAACGACTAGACTTTCAAAAACTATATGAAATTAGTTCTAAAATTTCGCAAACTTTGTATTTCAGTTTTAACTGGAGTCAATGACCTTAAAATAATTTTTCTTGAATTTTTGATTTCTCTAACTATGTTTCACTATTTTAATTCCTTGAATAATCGAAAAATCATGGAAAAAAATACTAATGATCATGAAAAATTCTTATAATTTTTGTAACTGTTTCACAGTGTCCTTTTGATCAATAAAACCTAGTTTTTATAAGTTAAATATGTTTTCACAAAGAAATTCTAATTAAATAGCAAACAATAATTAAAAATCCAAAAACTTTTTATTTGTGTTCCGACTACAATCAAAGACTTTTTGAAAATATTTCATGAATTTTACATATATATTGCTATTTTTTCATTTATTTAACTACTTGAATCAACGTAACCTAAGAAATATAGCAACCAATTAATAAGTATATCCAAACCTTTTGTTTGATGTTTATTTAATGTATAAAAGCTGGAAAAAAATATCAAATTTGGTTTTTTAATAGTTAACCTGATATTTTGATCTATGTGCATCTATTCTAGCAAAAAATTAAATAAATAGTAAACAACTCAGAAAATTACCCAAACTTTTTATTTGTGATTAAAATGTAACATAAGACTTTTTGGTAATTTCTTGTAATATTTCGAATAGTTTAACTATTTTTTCTTTATTTATTATCTTAAAAAGGCATTTAATTTGTGAAAATTAGTAAACAGTAGATGAAATTGTTAATCCTTTTATTTCACATCCTACTATAATACACGATATATTCATAAAGTTTCATGAATTATGTATAAGTGTACCTTTTTTTTTATCAATTTAACCCCTTAAACATTCATTAAATCGATGGGAAATAAGAAATTATTATGGTCAAATGTGTGATATCTCTACAGTAATGTACAAAGATGCCCTAGTCAAGAAGTTACCCAAATTTGATAGTCACTATAGTTAAATTAGTTGTAGAATTCACATATCAATATGGAATATAACCATACTATCCCCCATTTCTAATCATTTCCAAGTTTTTAGTAAGTTACAACTTCGCCTCTAGTTACCAAGTCTAGCATGTGTCATGCCTATATCTACAACTAAATTTATTTAAATCTAGAATTTTCTCGAATTTTGATGGTTGTCACATGTGTTATCTATAGAAATACATCATACTTAAAATTAGGTTCTGTAGTCATGCAGCATAGGAAGGTGATCTCCTATGCTTCTTGACAGCTAAAAAGCATTGAGTTGATTAGAGCATGATTTAGAGTTTGTGGAGATTGTATTTTCACTCAATTTATAGATATATTACTTGTATTGGATGAAGTACACATTATACATGGATCATAAGAGCTTGTAGCATATTCAGAATGTCTTGCTCTCCTAAAACGAATTATGTCGGCATGTTTTCTTTATACATTCCATCTTTTCGTAAGTAAGAGTTACGACCCTATTCTAGACTTTTTAGAAAAGGGTTTTAAGGGTTATAAAGACCAATGATGTTGGTTTTCATTGCATGTAGATTATGATTGTGAGGTTAGTTACCGTCTGGGAAAGAAAATTTTATAGTTGATGTTGTATATCGTAAGGAGCCAATGGTGTCTTATCACCTGAAGTCTATGGGATTGCTTATGGTTCTAGGTATATATGAGCAGTTATGGGCTACTTAGGTTGAGGGTTTGAAGGAAAACCATGTGAAATATGAGATAATGGTTAAACATCAAGCATATTTGGTTAAGAATAGTCGACAAATTAGGATCTTTTACTGGTGATTAGGGGTCCCTAAGCTAAGTGGTATTCATCACACATTATTATGAGACATGCATATATCCAAGTACTCAATCCATCTAGGTATAATGAAGATGTATCGATACCTTAAAGTCAATTATTGGTGTCCGAGTATAAAGAGGTAAGCAGTGAAGTACGTGTCATAATTGGTGACTTATGAGCAATCAAGGCTAATCATCAACAACCCTATGGTGAGTTTCAGCAGCTAGAGATTCCTATGTGGAAATGGGATAATATTAAGATGGATTTTTTTCATAAAACTACTGAAAACTTCAATGGGTAATGAAAAGGTTTGAATTATAGTGGACCGGTTGACAAAAAGTGTCCACTTTTTGGTAACCAATGAGAATGAGAAGTTAGAAAAAATAGCAAAGATGTATGCAGAGGAGATAGTTACATGTTATGGGGTACCAATATCTATCATTTCCGATAATGAAAGATGGTTTGCTTCGAGATTATGGGAGAAGCTATAGGAGGAATTAGGTAAGAGAGTACATTTCAGCTTGTGTTATTGGGTATGGTGGGAGTTGGGATACTGGTTTCCCTTTGGTGGGCTTTTCCTATGATAACACTTACCATTCTAGTATTGATATGGCATCAGATGAGATGCTCTATAGGAGAAAATGTTGTACTCATACACATTGGTTGAGCCAGGGGAGAAACTGTTTGTGAGATAAGAGATTGTGTAAATTATTGAGGTGACTGTGAAGATAGCTCGTGATCACTTGCAGGTAGCACAAAAGAGGAAAAAGAAATACATAGATCAGAAGCATAGACTGAATACCTTCAAGGTGGGAAAGAAAGTAATGATGAAGGTCTCATCTTGGAATAGGATTATTCTCTTTGAAAAGTGACACAAGTTAGCAACTCGTTACATCGGTCCATCTGTTGTGTCGGAGCGTGTCGACAATCAGGCATACAAATTCAAGTTGCCACCAGAGCTAGAGGAGATCCTTGATATGTTCCACATATGTTACCTATGGGAATGCTTAGCTGAAGAACAGAGTATTCTACCACTGGATGAGTTGCAGGTACACGAGTTGAAGAAATTAGTGGACGAACCCAATGCAATCTTGGGGTGTGCAACCAAGCAGTTGTATAAGAACAACCATGTAGGTGATGTGACTTGCGAACTTGAGGAGGATATGAGGGATCTTACCCATACCTATTCCTTCTAGTTCCTAATTTTAGGGTGGAATCCTCTTAAAGGGGCAGGATTGTAATGACCTAAAATTCACCATTCCATAATCGAGGTTAGTTTTCTGTTATGTATTGTTTCTATGTTACGTTTTTCATTGTGAAAGATAACTTTTAGGGGCTAAAGTGCAATAAAATGATACATGATCATATAAATGGGCAATGGGGTAATTTTCTCACACTTAAGGGAACTAAATTGAACGTTATGATATATTTAATCCACCCTAACCCTAAAATCCAAGCTTAAACACTCTTTCACAGCCTCCTCTCTACCTTGAAATGTGTTCTTGGATTCCTTTCGTTCTTGGAAGTGTTGGTGTGAAGCAAGTGACAAAGTAGTGAACTTTTTGGTTTTTTGGTAGACTCATCGTGGTATTCTTGAAACTTTTCTCCTACCAATCATATTCTTATATTTTGTTTCAAGATTTTCCAGAAGTTAAGATTCTTTTACATTAGATTATTTTGACATCCTTCAACCAACACCCAAGCGGAGACTTTGGATGATGGAAAATCCTTGGCTTTGGTGTCTTGGTTGGTCCCATTCATGTACTGATTATTATAGACACTTGGATATGGTCTTGATGGGTTAAGATCATGTTAGTTAAGGATTTTACCAAATCTAAACCGAGCTACAGAGGACAATCAATCGATTCCTTCAATTATGTAATTACCAGTCTCTATGACATGGACATCTATTTCCCATACTGTGGCAATGGTGAATTGATCGAGTGGAATCATGTTTGACACTAGGACCATGACGTTGAAATCCAAGTGACATGGCATGGAAACAAAAACTAATCAAGCCATAATCACCACAGAGGATTGGCCCATGACATGGCATCCTCTTGGCAACGTTGTGGATTTTGTCTGAACAAAACCATTTTCATTATATATTATGTTTCTGACCAGCTATTTATATAATCTTATATGGGTATTAAATTGCTTAGTTTTAGGTGCTTTTCCTTTGTTCATAGCTCCACATAACTTGGACTATAGGTGATTAAAATTCATGAGGTTGTTTAGGAAAAAGTACGGAAAATGGCATGTCGTTTTACATATTAGCTTGTGTGACGTTATGTGCTAATTATATGAAGTTTATGAAATCTGAAATGAGTATTATATGGAGAAAAAAATGACTTAGGAAACTTTTAATATGTTAGAACAATTACTTCGGATATTTGGTACAAAAATAGAGTTTTAGGGACATGTTAACGGTGAGATTATTCATGATGTTAAAAAGTTATGATTTACATGTGATCAATGAAACTAGGAAATGCATGCTAGAAGTTCGTTGTTAAAAGGTGTATTTCCTTATATGCTACAATTTGATGCTATGTGGTACTTTTGAGAATGTACCATTGATGTAATATGTCTTCAATTAATATAAATAAGAAACAAGCATGACTATTTGGTGAAGTGTGTGTATGCCTCATGTAAGTTGATTAATTAATTACAAAGTTAATTAAAATAAATGTTGAATATACATAGTAGGTGTAAGAGAGTAGGAACCAAACTTAGGTATGTGACCTATAGGATATTGTTGTTGAAGGATATCATTGGAATAAAAGTGCTTAAGCCACATCAATGTCGAGTGGTTTTCTAGGAAACCATTTCAAAACATGGTTCTTGTGCACTTGGTATATGAGTCTGGAGTGATGTTGTCTACTCGTAGACGCCAAAACATGCATCATGTTTCTATGTAGTTATGCATTTGGAAGTACCTTTTGACCACCCTAGAATGACAACGAATTTTGTTCATATATGCATAGTCAGAGTAGTGAACACGGAAAACCATGGACAATGTTATAGTAGGAGATGTGTCGCGTTCGGTGCACTGGGTCACCATGTTATACTAATAGTTTATGTAGTCTTTCTTTGGGGGGGGGGGGGGGGTGCTAGTGATGTTTTAGACCCATGTATCAAGGGACATTAAAAGTTACTGAATCGATGAATATAAAAATAACAATTTTTATGAAGAAATGAATATCCAAATTTATATGTCCATTATATATTAATGATAATTGATGTATGTTGTACTAATTTCATGAATAAACAACTTTTATGAAGTATGGTTATTTTCTTATAAATTTACTTTGTATTGACACATTTGCATGTTGTTTTTACTGGCATGGGTACTAGTAGCTTTATATTGATGACTTGGTGAGGTTGGAATCTTTTAGAGAAGTTTTAATTATGTTATTTAGAGATGATACCATTTTGAACATGCAATCAGATCATACTTTGGTGTAGGTTTTGAGGACTGTTAATTTTGTAAACTTGATTAGGTAATAAAAGTAGCTTTGGTGATTTTTAATAAAATTCAAAATAAGAATTATGATAACATATTCTATTAAATATATGTTATATAATTAAAAAAAATGGTAAAAAATTGTGGCAGTACATCAGGAGTGCAAACTAGATTTCCTCTTCTCGATTGCACCCAAGAGGCAGATCAACAAACTTGACATCTGTAGATCTAGCGGCAAACTTGAACACCGAAGGCAAATGTTGAAAATATCAAAGACATGATGCATAAGAGAAATACGTGCAACACATAAACAAGAATTCAGGAGGATTTAGAGAGAAACAAGAGTTGGACAATTTGAGTCATTTTTTAGGACTGAAATTCCATCTTTACATCCCTATTTATGGTGTCGAGATTAGAATTTCCATAAATGGGTTGCTTGGTCACTAAGAAACTATCTTTTACTTTAAACCGTTAGAAATTTACATGTTTCTATTAATCTATTAATATCTAATAAAGTATCAAACTCTGTCCTTTTATTTTTGTTTAATTAATTATTTCTTAAAATTTTCTTTTTTCTAACTCAAAAGAACCCTACTATAAATAATAATATTACATACTATTATGAGTGTAAACACTAATTCTAATAGTTTCCAACTTGCACAAGTTGCCAACATTGTTTGGTCCAGTATTCAGTAAAAATTAGTAAAATGTTTTTCATTCAATGAAACTATTGTACACATACGAACTAGCTATGAAACACAACTTAGATTATGTTTCTTGATAGAGACTTGTGTAAACCACAACATAATACACAATTGATTCATTATCAATTCAGTTCAAGTACAACCATGCATTTTAATGTAAACATCAAATCATCGAGGACCCAAAAATATAAACTTCCCCTGTTATGTAAGAAGGACCAAAAAACTTCTAAAATTTTGAGTTTGTCATTACTATGGGAACAGTAATGATGTAAGACTAATATAACTTTGATTTTTTATAATAATAAAACTTAGTTAGCATCGTACAACGAGTGAAATGAAAATGGGCAACAAGTTGCACCCCTATACCTTTTTGTATGGTAAAGCCAATTCTTTGGAAGACTACATCAATAGATCTAGGGGATATAACATTGATATACATGATCTGTTATACTATCTAAAGAAGCTCCACCGCATCCGACATGAGGAAATCAAACATATAAATGCATATGGTATGAAAACATGTTTATTTTCCAGGCAAGATTTCTCATCTTTGGTGATGTTGCCTCTAGCATCTTCTAAAGCAACATATCCCGCTATGAAATCCCCAGCCCTCAAGCCCACCAGAGGGGATACCCCTATAAGTTTAACACATGTGTATTTCACTCCAACCTATCCATAAATCAGAACGTCGATCTGTCAAAGGTTGACCGTCCTTATGCCGGGTCAATTAAGAAATTCATAGGAGCCTCTTTCTTGGAAGAAACCCCAAAATGCTTAAATATGTCAAACAAAACATCCCTAACCATATCGTTCATGTATTTTAACCCCAGAAGTGCTTTACAATTGTGACAATCGTCAAAATTCGAGACAATTCTAGATTTGAATAAACTTAGTTGCACGTATAGGCACGACACATACTAGACTTGGTAACTAGAAGCTAAGTTATAACCTACTAGAAACTTGGAAAAGTAGAATCGAAGGATAGTGTACATAGATTTCACTTTGATATGTGAATTCTACAACTATTTAACTGCAGTGACTATCTATATTCGGGTCATTCCTTGTATTGAACATCTTTGCATGAATCATATACACATCATGCACTTGACCTAGTAGTAGAAATTAGGTCCGAGTCTCATACGAACTTAAGTCAAAGTTGAAAACTAGGACTAGTATACTTCATTCTTCAATTTCACTTGAATCTTAGAACCATTACATAGAAATTCAAACGAATTAAAAAAATTATTTATAACTATAAAAGAGTTATAAGACTCTAAAATAATTTAAAGTCTCAAAGATTCAATTTATTTTGATATCCAATAATTATTAAATCTCAAAACCCTAACTTCATTTAACTATGGTTTTCGAAAGATTAACTAGTTCCAAATACCCAAATTACTAGATTGGAACTTATGAAGTACTTATCTAATTTAAGTATTTTACAAACTCTAAATTATTAAATCATGATATGATTTAATTACAAGTTGGAGTTGTTTCCATATATTCCAACTCGAAATATGAATCAAAAATATAAATTCAAACATTCATCTAATTATGAACTATCATTTATGGATTCCTTATTTCATTACATGAAATAAAAGCTTATGTCTTTTTAAATATAAGTTATAAGCTAATTTACTTATGCAAATTATGAATTAGATAACAATATTTTTGAACAAAATTTATAATAGCAATCTGCTTGTTTAAAAATCAAGGATCTAGCCATAAAACTTTATAAAATATATCACTATCCAAGGACGCCTTTCCCACTCTTATCTCCTTCCAAAACCATCCAGACACTCACCCATGTACCATAGAGCCTCTCATGCTTTAAGAAGCTACACTCTCCACTCATTTAACCATTTTCCAACTTCACACTCCATCTGTCTCTCAATTCTCTCTCACACTCCACCACATATTTTCTCTCTTCCTCTTTCTATGAACCACAAAAATATCGAGAAAATAAGTCCAAGAACACTCAAGATACTCAAATCTTCATCATCTAGTGGTGTTTATTAAGGTTGAACATGGTTTTTCTTTATCTTCTTTCAAGTTTTACATGTTTTCTTCCATTTTCTTCATCTTCTACTCCATTCTAATGATGGATCATGAGCATATAAACATATATATATATATATATATATATATATATATATATATACATATACACACACACACAGAGATACTAAAAACAACATGCAAATTGTAAATGCTGAAGTCCTATGACCAAAACCTAAGTCAAAATCAACATAATGCACTTTTCTATATGTTTTGGTGGAAAATCACCACATACACCCTAAGTTTTCTTTCAAAAAATGACTTTTGATGTTTGAACATTTCAAACTCATGAATGGTCTTCAAATCAAGATGCATGTGAAGATCTTCAAGCTTAGATGCTATATGATCGAAGTTTGTTGTTAAAAGCTTTCAAATATGTTCATAAATGATTTATTCCTAAATAAATATCTAAAACTTCTTTTTGTTCAAATACGATTTTTCCCAGAATCCAAACCAGAAAATAAGATAATCTGTAAATTTTCAAAAAATAATTCATTTTCCTCAAATTTTTATAATTATTGCAAGAAAATAGAGAAATAAATCATCTAAAATACTTTCTGAGATCTATAAACCCTGGATAAATTCTTGAATGGCCCTTAAATTTAATAAACATCTCTGATGAAGTTTCATCAATTTATGTTACTTTTTCCTATGATTTTTAATTTTCTTTATGATTAACTCAAATAAATCATAAAACCAAGTTCTGAGATATTAAAAGAGAATTTAATAATTTTTGCTTCTTCTTGGTCATGTTTCATACTAAAAAAAGATTTTGGGGATTTTTCACAATGTATTTGTATTTTTCCACGATTTTTGTGATTATTATGGACTAAAATCGGAAAAATAGTTTCCTCATCAAAAATTCAAGAAAATTATCCTGAAAATCTTATATTACATTAGGATGCTATATAAAATTTGTACAATTATTCTCTTTTGTAAGCTATTTTTCTTCTATTTTCCCAAGATTAAACATTCATAAATCCAAAAATCGAACTCCACTATTTACAAACGATTCTTGATATTTTACACATGTTATATAAAACATAAAATAATTTTACAAAAATTTTGAGGAATTATCTTAACTTTTTACTTTTTATTCTAATTTTTATTTATTAAATACTCATTAATTAGGAAAATCAGACTCTTATATATGAAAATAACCCTTGACATTTTTTTCAAGATTATACATGTTTAATAAAAGTGGAAAACAATGTTTGGACAATTTTATATACGCTTTTCTAATTATCTTCATTTTTGCTAGAATAAACACACAAAAATCCTAAAATCGGGTTGCATCATTTGAAAAAACAATTTTAATATTTTTCCCATGTGATGTATACTATACATGAATTTTACAAAAAGTTTGGTGATTTTCATTAACAGTTTAATAATTATTCAGGAATTAACGCTTATTTAAGTGAGTAAAACAAAGAAAAATATCTAAACTATTTGGAAACCCACTTTTATATTTTCCCAACATTTATATATCTAATAACACTAGCACAAAATCTTTGGTGAATTTTTGAAACTGTTTGCTATTTATCTCTATTTTGATAGGATAAATATACAAAAATCAGAAAAATTGTGTTAAATTGTTTGAAAATCCGTTTTTATATTTTTTTCCAGATTATATATGCTTCATATTAGTAATGTACAAAGTTTGGGGAATTTTCATAACTGATTGCTATTTTTCATGAATTTTTGTATACGTAGAGTATTAAATGTAGTTAAAATGGTTATGCATATCTATAACCCATGAAATTTATTTGGAAATGTTCAATACAGTTAGAACCAAAAGCAGGAGTTTGGTAATTTTTATTAAATTTTTAGTATTTTTCATGATTTTATTATTATTCAAGAAAGTAAAATGGTGAAAAATAGCTAGACAAATCAAAAACTCAAGAAAATTTATCTTAAGGTCTTTGACTTCAGTTAAAGAAATGAAAAGTTTGGGAAATTTGGAACTAAATTGACTTATTTTTTTAAATATTTAATCATTGGAACACCTCCTAAAATGTTCAATTTTAAAATTTCAATAATGGGAAATTTCACTTGAATTTGTTATAAAACAAACTGATTAATAGAAGTCTAAATTTCACAAAAACATGTTTGTGACTTGACAATATTAAATTTTGACACAATATTGACATAATTCTATTGTAGTAGTAAGTATACTAGTGTTAGATTTCGATTACAGACTCACTAGTGTATACCATTATTATAGGAATCAGTAGTGGTACAAGTGGAACGTAGTTCGAGGCACCATTTGCATCATCTCAATGCATTGTGAGTCTTCACGACTTCCGCTATTTTCAGTTTTTATGTTTTGGGGTGGAAAAGCATGTTCGGAAAACCACTTATTGTTCGTTGTATTTAAATTGATTTGTATCAAACTTGATTGCTATATTTTGCTATATTTCTCTATGTATGTCTATGCAACACGAAACATGAGGCCCTAACATGTTGTCCATTCCCTTATACTTTATTCCAACCATTAACTCTTTGAGCCAATGGTCATTATCGATAGTGTTATTAGGAATTGACAACTCTTCACTCGCCTGATTGCTAGAGTGCACTATACCATATATTCTATGGCATGATAAGCATAGATCTTGATAGGTCGTCAGTCATAGGCTTGGTGGGGAACTCATTGTTTTCTCATATACATACAGACTTGATTATTAATTATAGAAATGAACTTTGCTTCACATTATAGCAATGAACTTTTTTTCTCATTATAACATCGAACTTTCGTTACCAGAAACTTATTTACTTGTCTTAGCAACGAACTTGGTTGCTCCTTGTAGTAACAAACTTTATTTCACATGAGAATATAAACGTTGCACCTCATTAGGGAAACATACTTTATTTCTCATGATGACAACAAACTTTTTTTATGCAAATTTATTTACTCATTTTATCAATGTACTTCTATTCATGGAAACTTTTATCAAAAATTTTATTACAATTCGTGAAACCAATATTATTTTTAACATGTGAACTCACCAACTATTTTTATAGTTGACACTCGTTTTACATGTTTTTTTAGGAATCATCAAGTAAGAGGCACGTAGGGACACAAAACTTGTAGGAGCATTTTCATGTGTTGATCTATGAGGTACTTTAGGTTGGGCTGATCTATGAGGTACTTTTGGCTCTTATGGTCGGTATATATGGTACACCGGACTCCATACAGATAGTAGCGCCAGATATTGAATGCGAACACCAATGCCCCCAACTCCAAATAATGGGTGGGATACCTTGTCTCATGAGGCTTCAACTTCCTCGATGCATATGTTATCACGTGCCCCCTCTGCATCAATACTGTACCCATCCCTAATATGGATGCATTACAGTAGACTACGAAGTCCTACGCTCCCTCTGGAAGGGCTAACACTGGAGCTTCACCCAATCTATGGTGAAGAGTCTCGAATAACGCTTGCTGCTCAGGCTGCCAAACAAAAGTAACAGCCTTCCTGGTCAATCTGCTAAGAGGAACAACAATCTTGGAGAAATATATGCTAAATCTCCGGTAGTAGCCTTCCAGGCCAAGGGAACTCCTGATCTCGGATGGTGATCTTGACACCTCCCATCACTTAACTGCTTTGATCTTGTCCGGGTTGACCAAAATCCCATTATGGTTAACGAGGTGCCCCAGGAACTGGACCTCTTGTAACTAGAAATCACACTTGCAGAATTTGGCGTAAAGCCTCTCTATCCTCAATACTCCAACAATCTCCCAAAGATACTCCTCATGCTGCTCTTTAGACCTCGAGTATACAAGAATATCATCGATGAACATGATCACCGACCGATCCAACATAGGCTTGCACACCCGGTTTATGAGATCCATGAACGTTGTCGATGCGTTGGTGAGTCCGAAAGGCATCACCACAAACTCGTAGTGCATATAACGACTCCTAAAGGTTGTCTTCTGGATATCCTCCTTGAAAAATCTCATCTAATGATATCCACATCTCAAATCAATCTTGGAAAATCAAGATGCCTCCTACAAGTGGTCGAATAAATCATTGATCCTCAGTAGTGGATAACGGTTCTTGACCGTCAGCTTGTTCAACTCCCGATAATCGATGCACATCTGGTGTGAGCCATCCTTTTTCTTGACAAAAAGGATTGATGCTCCCCACAATTAGCTACTCAGTCTGATAAAACCTTTCCCCAACAGCTCCTGGAGCTGTGAGGATAATTACTACATCTCAGGTGGCGCAAGGTGATAAGGTACCTTGGCAATAGGTGTCGCATCCGGAACCAAATCAATCCGAAACTCTACTTACCTCTCGGGAGGCACACCCGAAAATGCCTTGGGGAAAACATCCGGAAACGCGTACACTATCGGATTCTCGAAGATAAAACTCATACAACATTGTTGTAGACTCTGTCTTTCCCTGGTAACAGTGCAGAAAGCTAATCCAGATCTAGTACCCTCGCCATACACCGTAAGCACTCCCCCACTAGGGTCTCGTATGGTCACCATATGACTCTCACAGTCGATCACAGCTCCAAACCGACTCAACCAATCCATGCCCACTATAACATAGACGTCACCCATCGCTATCAGCACTGGATCTATCAGGAACTCGACACCAAAAATCTCTGGTGCACATCCTCAGAATACATCAGTGGAAAAAATTGCATGCTTGTCAGCTATAGAAACCCTCAAAGGTCGACTCAACGCCTCACGTCTGATACTGATGTGACAACTAAAAGCTAAAGACACAAAGGATCGAATCACACCCGAGTCAATTAACACCAAAGAAGGTACATAACTCACAAGAAAAGTACCTATATACAAGACAAGATAAGCACAAAAAATCTTAGAATAATGAAAATAAGAAAATACATACCAGCCACAACATCAGGTGTTGCACGGACCTCCTCCATTGTTAGCTGAAAAGCTCTCCCATGAGCTCTCGGTGTCTCGACCTTCATTAGTCGTCTATCAGTAGCACGTAAAGCAGCAGAAGTAGAACCCTAGGCTGATCCCTAAATGAGCTGAGGGCACTTGGCCTTCCAATGGTTGGTCTGGTTGCAGTAAAAGAAAACTGCAAATCCCTTGGGGAAATCCTTTCCCATGCTCCCCTCCTTTCCACATTTGTATCAAATCCCTGCCTAACATGATCCCTCGTGACTCTTTCCACAAGTGCGGCCCTTCTATCCACCAACTCTCGCATCAGCGGGCTTTGCCCACTTTTTCACCAGTTGCAACTGTATCGATCTCTTATCTCTACCCCGAGACTCCTCATCCTCTTTGGTTTGTAACTCTAGCTCAATCTTCTTCCAAATTACATTTATCTGAAGCTCAGTCAATGTCCGATATGACGAGTTCACCATGAACTCCCATATGCCCCTCTTCAGTATGCTTAAATATCAGCTCACACACGCATGCTTAGATGGCACGTGCTTAAGGCAATACAACGCCCTCTCATGGAACATCCTCATGATCTCAGTCATAGTTTATGTCTTCTACTTGAGAGATAGAAACTCTTGGGCTAACCGTTCCCTCTTCACCGGGGGAACATACTCATCTCGGAATAGATGTGTAAACCTCTCCCATGTCACTGCAACATGATTTGTAGGAGTAAAATTGGTGGTCACGAACTTCCACCAATCTTTCGCTCCTAAGCGAAGTTGGTTCAATGCAAACTGAACTCTCGGGTGCTCGGGGCATGAACACGTGTAAAAACACCCCTCTATGTATAAGATCCATCTCATAATAGCAATCAGATCGTGAGTCCTATCAAACTATGGTGGCTTCGTGTTGCTGAATTCCCATAGAAACAACGAGTAACCTCCCTGTGGCCTAGAAACGGCTATGGCTGCGGTGGTTGCAGCAGTAACATCCTCAATAACAGCATCGTATCGCTTGTCGAATGTCTCAATCAGTTTGGTATTAATACACCCAAACATCTACGATATCGCCTCCTGAATGGTTGCAACCACCTCATCCGCAATGATCCTATGGATCTCCACATCACTAGTCTAACTGCTCCCAGGGTTGTGGCCTTTACCACCATAATATATCTGAAACAGAACACGAAAATGATCAGAGACTAGCTCGAGTATAATCACACTTGATTACCTATCCCTACATGCTCCTTATCATCCTAAGGATATTTTCTTGGGCTGCATACAGATCCAGTGCATTTAGTAGTATGGGCCCAATACTACCTTCCACACAAACCTGTAGTCACCCCAAGTCCTCCTCCTTGGATCCAAATTCACAAGTACTCTATCTCTCACAGATATCAAACTACTCTCTCGGTAGGCCCCTCATATGCTCATCTAGGTATCTCTTCTAGATTATCCCTCGACTCGAAACTCTTTCTAAGAGATATGTAACGACCCGTTCCCGGTACGTTAATTCATTGGTAATTGTTGTAAGTTTTCAAGAGGGACTCGGCGAGTTCTAGCCTGACTCGCCGAGTAGGGTCGCGACTTCGAGCACGCGTGAGCCGGGGACTCGGCGAGTCCATATCCCCGACTCGGCGAGTCTATCCGTCTGGGTGAAACCCTAAATCCCCGGGTTGCCCACTATTTAAACCACCTTATAGCCCCATTCTCGCCTCCCTTACCCTGAGAACACAGTGATCGAACCCTAATCCTCCCTTGAGAGCTTATAAGTGTTTTGGTGCCATTTTGTGAAGGTGTGAAGAAGGAGAAGAAGAAAGAAGCAAGGAGAAGAGTTGTAGTGCATGGATCCAAGGGCAAATCTGAGTTAATTGAGGTATTTTCGGAGTTCCCTTCTTGTTATATGCTTTAAACTTCCATTAGAGCTCTCCTAAGAGCTAGTTGATGCTTGTTCCAAGCCTTATGTTTGCATGAATGTCTTAATAAGTCGAAATATCTTTGGATCTGAATGATGGGGTGTTGTAGAGCCCAGATCTACTGTCTTTTTGGAGTTACTTTACATATTAACCATAGATCTACCCATTTTGTGCATCTTTTAGCCTTATTTCCCTTATTCATGAGGTTGTACACGTAAAGTTGGAAACTTTACGTGGTAAATCAGCTTATTGGACCCAGATCTATCAATTGTATATGTTGGATTCAAACAAAATCGAGTAAAAATCAGTTGCATGGCGGCAACTCGGCGAGTCGGGAAGAACGACTCGGCGAGTTGGGTCGCGAGTTCCCGATTCCTTCATTTTTACCAGTGTCGAGTGAACCCAGTGAGCTAGAAAGTGGACTCAGCGAGTTGAGGGTAAACTCAGTGATGGAGGGACTCGGCGAGTCCAAGGCAATCTCCTTAAGATCAAGAACAACTCGTCGAGTTTGTTCATCCGGCTCGGCGAGTTGGATGAAGATTGTCTGAGTTCTTGGATCAAGAGGGTACTCGTCGAGTCGATGCCAGACTCGACGAGTAGCAGCGAGTAAGAGTGAAAAGTGAGAGTAGGACTCGGTGAGTTGGGTGGCCCAACTCGGCGAGTCAGTCTAAATAAGAGTAACTTTGACCAAGGGTAAAAGAGTCATTTTACCCCAAGTGCAGTGTTTAGTATTTGATTGAGTGTGTTTATGGACTTGTAGCCGAGGAGATTCAGGAGCAGCAGCCGTTAGCTTCCCGAGCCACACACTCAGCTGCCAGCTTACGAGGTGAGTTTCCTTCCAGTAGGAACGGGTCTAAGGCCACAATGCCGGCCCGTTCAGTTAGCAGTAGTTTCCGGATTTAGGTCCGATGCAGTAGCTAGTATGTTCGATGCCTTCGTGGCTCGAACAGGATTTGTGTGCTATGTTTTATGCGTTGAGTATTATGTGTTCCGGGCTACAGCCCGATGTAGTGTGTCGTATATGTGTTTATGCTAATTGATGTGTTATGCTATGCCATGATCAGTCAGTTGGTTCCGGACTTCGGTCCGATGCAGTTAGTTCCGGACTTCGGTCCGATGCAGTTAGTTCCGGACTTCGGTCCGATGCAGGGGACAAGGTCCCAGTCAGTTCCGGACTTCGGTCCGATGCAGTCAGTTCCGGACTTCGGTCCGATGCAGTCAGTTCCGGACTTCGGTCCGATGCAGTCAGTTCCGAACTTCGGTCTGATGCAGTTAGTTCCGGGCTTTGGTCCGATGCAGGGGACAAGGTCCCGGTCAGTTCCGGACTTCGGTCCGATGCAGTTTCCGGGCTTCGGCCCGATGCAGTGGGCAAGGCCCAATATGTGTTTATATGTTATTGTATGGTATGTGGTACTTTGGGGGAGCTCACTAAGCTTCGTGCTTACAGTTTCAGTTTTGGTTTCAGGTACTTCCGCAAGCAAAGGGAAGAGCTCGTGGTGACGGCATCGCACACACCACAACTTTAGCTTTTAGCTTGGGATTGATTTAGTTTGTTTTGATTTGCCGTAGTATGATACAGTTTCCGCACACTGTTTTCTATTATGTTGGAATACATCACGTATGGTTTTATTATATGACACTCTGATTATGGTTTTGATTATATCGAAAAACGAAATTTTTGGGTTGTATTTTTGGGTCGTTTCAAGTTGGTATCAGAGCCCTGGTTTGAGGGATTCGGATACACTTCCGGGTGTATCTGAACTCAAACTAAGGGAAATAAAAGATTTTAGTAAAATAAAAATGTTTTACAAAAAGAATTTTGAAAGCACTTAGAAAGAAAGAATTGTTTTTAACAAGATAGAGGTGTGTGCATGCGGTCAGCCGAGCTCAAGTAAGTAATCCCAAATTACCCATACAAGTTATTTGTACAGTTTCAGTTTCAGTAGAACAGCATGCTAGTATAGGGCTAAGGATCTAGGAGAATGCCTTATGTGCCTGCTTATGTGTTACAGCTTTATGAGTATTGCATGCTAGAATTGAGTAGACAGCAGTAGGATAGCCTGTTTAGGTTATGCATGATAGTATGAGCTTAGCATCCTATGCTAGTGCAGTTTCTTGTTATGAGAATAGCTTTTGCCTGAGTCTGTTTTCCTTATCCGAATGCTGCTTGCTTCGTGCTTGGTGGGGTTCTGAGTACTGGGAGTTAGCCATTAGGTGAACACGTCACACCACATGTAATTAGGTTTGAATAATCCCAGAGTGTTGGAACTAGCCCTATTACGCAGATCTTGTTTGAGTCCAACCGTTGTAGGGACGAATCTTTTACTTGAAGGATTATCTGATCCTCATCACATGTGATGGTGTTTAGGTGGTGGCTAACTGAGATTATGAGGAGACCTACAGCAGCTGAGGACCAGTCGTGTTAAGCTTGAGGTTTCCCTAGGGCAAGCCTAGGATGAGAGTAGCAGAGAATAGCAGTAGTAGAAGTGACTTGGTGGAGTCAAGGCAGTTCTTGAGGAAAGTACGGATAGATGTGGAAGGTAGTATGGGCCCGTACTACTGAAAGCAGAGGATCCGTACTCGAATCAAGGAAGGCCGAGACAAGACCGGGAAGCTAGTAGCAGTGTCATGATCCCTTGAGATATTTCAGTGTTCTGATGTTGTTATGATACGTTTCAGAATGGTAGTTTTGCGTCCGAGACCAGCAGTCGGCAGCTCAGATGCCGGAGGGGGATCAGGCCCGGAGGTCGGGCAGATGGATGAGCAGACTAGAGAGTTCCTTTCTTCTGAGGTTACCCGCATCATACTGGAGCAGACTCCTGTGATCTTCGGTTCGATCAAGGAGGGTATTTTAGAGCTGATGGATGAGAGATTGAGTACTTTCCGTGCTGAGATGGTGGTCGTGATGGGGTCGCGCACACTTACGTTCAGGGAGTTCAGGGCATGCGGGGCTCCAGACTATCATGGGGCGCGGGACCCCATAGCGAGTACTAGATGGTTGGCGGATGTGGCCAACGCTTTCCGCACTAGCAGGTGTCCAGAGGGGGATAAGGTCAGATTGGCGTCCTGTCTCCTGAAGGACAGGGCACGGGATTGGTGGGAGGAGGTCGGACATGCCATCGGGGATGATGCGGCATTGGATGCCATGACCTGGGCTGATTTCTCTACCAGGTTCAGGGCGGAGTTTGCACCAATCATTGAGGTGCAGCAGTTAGCTAGGGAGTTTCAGGACCTTACCCAGACTACAGAGACAGTGGCGGAGATCACCGCCAAATTCAGGGAGAGGGCCCTTCTTGTTCCTCAGTATGCAGCCGATGAGGAGATGAAGAAGGCCCGTTATCATGAGATGTTGCGGAGTGACATCCGCATGTTTTTGAGCCGGTCCAGTTGTAAAACGTTGGACGACATGATTGCCAGAGCTAGAGAGAGGGAGATTGATCTCGAGATGGAGAAGAAAAGGAAACCAGAGGCGGTTTTGGGTTCAGGCAGTGTGGGCAAAAAGCCCAAGGTTTCTGATCACAGGTCTAGGAGTTAGCAGAGCCACGGTCGGTGTGGCAAGTGTGGGAGATTGCACGAGGGGGCGTGCAAGGTAGGGAGTTCCGGCTGCTACAAGTGCGGTCGGACTGGGCATTTAAGTAGGGATTGTACGGCCCCTGCTACTACGGTTACAGCATCAGATCTGATTTGCTTTCAGTGCAATCAGAGGGGACATAAAAGGTCCCAGCGTCCCAGTTTAGCTGCAGCAGGGAAGGTGGTTGCACCTGCCCCTGCCACCTTGAGGATTACGGATGGCCGGCAGGGCCGATCTGATGCGCCAGTGGCGAAGAGCAGGGCATTTCAGATGACAGCAGAGGAGGCGCGAGCGACTCCTAATGTGGTGACGGGTATGTATCTTTTCTCCATCTCTTAATTGTTACAATATCGTTTGAATATTACTTGATGATATGTTTTATTTAGGGTCGTTCTCGGTGAACGGCATCCCTGCTTTGGTATTGTTCGATTCGGGGGCTACCCGATCATTTGTATCGCTTGCGCTTAGCAAGAGATTCAGCAGAGCTCCAGGGGAGCTGGATTGTCCATTAGAGGTTGAGATAGCAGATGATAGGACTGTGAGGGTCGGTAGAGTACATAGAGGGTGTTCCCTTTAGATATTTGATGAGCAGTTTTCAGTGGACCTGGTTCCTATTCCCCTGCGTGGGAATAAAGTTATTGTGGGCATGGATTGGCTCAGCCCCAATGGGGCGGTGATTGATTGTGAGCTTCAGCTAGTGAGGGTTCGCACTCCCAGTGGGGGAGAGATAGTGATTCAGGGCGAGAGGCCCCAGCGAGGACCGACCTTTTGTTCCGCCGCAAGGGCGAGGCGCTATGTTCAGCAGGGTTGCGCCGGTTTTGTAGCTTACGTCTTGGATGCTCGGGAGAAGGGCAAGACGACGATTGACGATGTTCCTATTGTTCGTGACTACCCGGATGTGTTTCCCGAGGATTTGTCGGGGATACCTCCAGAGAGCCAGGTTGAGTTCAGGATCGACCTAGTTCATGGTGCGGCTCCGATAGCCAAAGCACCGTATCGACTTGCTCCCCCTGAGATGCAGGAGTTGTCCACACAGCTTCAGGAGCTGTTAGACAAGGGTTTCATTCGGCCGAGCAGTTCGCCTTGGGGAGCGCCGATCTTATTTGTGAGGAAGAAGGATGGGTCGCATCGTATGTGCATTGATTATCGGGAGTTGAACAAAGTAACGGTGAAGAACCGTTACCCACTTCCGAGGATAGATGACTTGTTTGATCAGCTTCAGGGAGCGTCTTGGTTCTCCAAGATCGATCTACGCTCCGGTTATCATCAGATGAGGGTTAGAGATGAGGATGTACAGAAGACTGCTTTCAGGACCTGGTATGGTCATTATGAGTTCGTGGTGATGCCATTTGGACTCACCAATGCCCCAGCCGCGTTCATGGATCTCATGAACCGCGTGTGCAGACCGATGCTGGATTGGTCGGTGATAGTGTTTATAGATGACATCTTGGTGTATTCCAAGACACAGGGGTAGCACGAGGAGCACCTGCGGGAGGTGTTGGAGACTTTGAGGAGGGAGAGACTTTTCGCAAAGTTCTCCAAGTGTGAGTTCTGGTTGCGCGAGGTGCAGTTTCTTGGTCACCTCGTCAACCAGAGGGGTATTTTGGTAGATCCGGCCAAGATTGAGGCCGTGATGTAGTGGGAGGTCCCGAGGTCTCCATCTGAGATTCGGAGCTTCCTGGGGTTGGCAGGGTATTATCGGAGATTTATTCAGGACTTCTCCAAGATAGCAGTGCCGCTCACCCGACTAACCAAGAAGTCGGTGGTTTTTCGTTGGGGGCCTGAGCAGCAGGCGGCGTTCGAGACTCTCAGGCAGAGATTGTGCGATGCTCCGATCCTTACCTTGCCAGAGGGAGTAGAGGATTTCGTAGTCTATTGTGATGCTTCGATCACAGGTATGGGAGCAGTATTGATGCAGCGAGGCCATGTGGTAGCTTATGCCTCGAGACAGTTGAAGCCTCACGAGGCTAATTATCCTACCCACGACTTGGAGCTGGGGGCAGTTGTATTTGCCCTCAAGATTTGGAGACATTACCTTTATGGGGTCCGCTGTACTATATACACGGATCACAAGAGTTTGCGATATCTTATGGATCAGCCGAGTTTGAACATGAGGCAGAGGAGATGGTTAGACGTGCTGAAGGACTATGACTGTGAGATCCTTTATCATCCAGGGAAGGCCAATGCGGTGGCCGACGCCCTGAGCCGCAAAGTGTCGACGGCCCCTATCAGAGATCTGTGTATGAGGATGATAGTGATCACTCCGTTGTTGGAGCGGATCAAGGAGGCTCAGATGGAGGGCCTCAAGGAGGAGAGGCAGAAGTGTGAGAGGATAGTGGGCCGAGTAGCTTCATTTGATTACGACAGTCGGGGTTTGTTGACGCTTCATGGTAGGATATGGGTTCCGTACTGGGGTGGGGTACGGCAAGTATTGATGGACAAGGCTCATAAGTCTCAATTTTCTATCCACCCGGGAGCGACGAAGATGTATCGAGATCTTCGACCTGATTATTGGTGGCCCTGCATGAAGCGGGACGTCGCTTGGTATGTTGAGAGATGTTTAACCTGCCGGAAGGTCAAGGCGGAGCACCAGAGACCTCACGGCAAGATGCAGCCGTTAGACATTCCCGTGTGGAAATGGGAGGATATCACCATGGATTTTGTCACCAAACTCCCCAGGACCGCACGTGGAGTGGACTCGATATGGGTAGTAGTGGATCGGTTGACGAAGAGTGCCCATTTTATTCCGATTCAGGAGGGTATATCAGCGGAGAAGTTAGCCGATATCTATGTGCGGGAAATTGTGGCACGTCATGGGGTGCCGGTATCGGTGGTGTCGGACCGAGATGTTCGATTCACGTCCAGATTCTGGAAGCGGTTCCACGACGAGATGGGTACTCGTCTCCATTTCAGCACCGCTTTTCATCCTCAGACAGACGGGCAGAGCGAGAGGACGATTCAAACTCTTGAGGACATGCTTAGGGCATGTGTTCTAGATTTTGGGGGCAGTTGGGATACGTATCTTCCGTTAGCGGAATTCTCGTATGACAACAGTTATCATGCGAGTATTGATCGACCTCCTTTTGAGATGCTGTATGGGAGGAAGTGTAGGACCCCGATTTGTTGGGGCGAGGTCGGTCAGCGAGTCATCGGGAGCACCGAAGTGGTGCTCAAGACAACTGAGTTGATCCAGCAGGTCTGTAGTAGGCTGCAGACTGCGCAGAGTCGACTGAAGAGCTACGCCGACAGGAGGCGTTCGGAATTGGAGTTCCAAGTGGGAGATATGGTTCTTCTGAAAGTCTCACCTTGGAAAGGTGTCATCAGGTTCCGGAAGAGGGGCAAGTTGGGCCCCAGATTTATTGGTCCTTTCAGGGTTTTGGCCCGGGTGGGTCGGGTTGCTTATCGGTTAGATCTTCCTGAGGAGCTTAGTCAGATACACAACACATTCCACGTATCGCAGTTAAGGAACTGTTTGGTGGATGAGACGGCAGTCGTTCCCTTAGAGGATATCCAGGTTGATAGCGGTCTGAATTATATTGAGAGACCGGTCGCGATTCTGGAACGGAAGATCAAGACCTTGAGGAACAAGGTAATTCAGCTAGTAAAGGTGCAGTGGCAGCACCGGAAGGGGTCTGAATGGACGTGGGAGGCTGAGGAGGAGATGAGAGCGCACTACCCGGAAATTTTTGCAGATCCAGCCATAGCAGACTTCGAGGACGAAGTCTGAGACAAGTGGGGGAGAATTGTAACGACCCGTTCCCGGTACGTTAATTCATTGGTAATTGTTGTAAGTTTTCAAGAGGGACTCGGCGAGTTCTAGCCTGACTCGCCGAGTAGGGTCGCGACTTCGAGCACGCGTGAGCCGAGGACTCGGTGAGTCCATATCCCCGACTCGGCGAGTCCATCCGTCTGGGTGAAACACTAAATCCCTGGGTTGCCCACTATTTAAACCACCTTATAGCCCCCATTCTCGCCTCCCTCACCCTGAGAACACAGTGAGAGAACCCTAATCCTCCCTTGAGAGCTTATAAGTGTTTTGGTGCCATTTTGTGAAGGTGTGAAGAAGGAGAAGAAGAAAGAAGCAAGGAGAAGAGTTGTAGTGCAAGGATCCAAGGGCAAATCTGAGTTAATTGAGGTATTTTCGGAGTTCCCTTCTTGTTATATGCTTTAAACTTCCATTAGAGCTCTCCTAAGAGCTAGTTGATGCTTGTTCCAAGCCTTATGTTTGCATGAATGTCTTAATAAGTCGAAATATCTTTGGATCTGAATGATGGGGTGTTGTAGAGCCCAGATCTACTGTCTTTTTGGAGTTACTTTGCATATTAACCATAGATCTACCCATTTTGTGCATCTTTTAGCCTTATTTCCCTTATTCATGAGGTTGTACACGTAAAGTTGGAAACTTTACATGGTAAATCAGCTTATTGGACCCAGATCTATCAATTGTATGTGTTGGATTCAAACAAAATCGAGTAAAAATCAGTTGCATGGCGGCAACTCGGCGAGTCGGGAAGAACGACTCGGCGAGTTGGGTCGCGAGTTCCCGATTCCTTCATTTTTACCAGTGTCGAGTGAACCCAGTGAGCAAGAAAGTGGACTCAGCGAGTTGAGGGTAAACTCAGTGATGGAGGGACTCGGCGAGTTGTTCATCAACTCGGCGAGTCCAAGGCAATCTCCTTAAGATCAAGAACAACTCGTCGAGTTTGTTCATCCGGCTCGGCGAGTTGGATGAAGATTGTCTGAGTTCTTGGATCAAGAGGGTACTCGTCGAGTCGATGCCAGACTCGACGAGTAGCAGCGAGTAAGAGTGAAAAGTGAGAGTAGGACTCGGCGAGTTGGGTGGCCCAACTCGGCGAGTCAGTCTAAATAAGAGTAACTTTGACCAAGGGTAAAAGAGTCATTTTACCCCAAGTGCAGTGTTTAGTATTTGATTGAGTGTGTTTATGGACTTGTAGCCGAGGAGATTCAGGAGCAGCAGCCGTTAGCTTCCCGAGCCACACACTCAGCAGCCAGCTTACGAGGTGAGTTTCCTTCCAGTAGGAACGGGTCTAAGGCCACAATGCCGGCCCGTTCAGTTAGCAGTAGTTTCCGGATTTAGGTCTGATGCAGTAGCTAGTATGTTCGATGCCTTCGTGGCTCGAACAGGATTTGTGTGCTATGTTTTATGCGTTGAGTATTATGTGTTCCGGGCTACAGCCCGATGTAGTGTGTCGTATATGTGTTTATGCTAGTTGATGTGTTATGCTATGCCATGTTCAGTCAGTTGGTTCCGGACTTCGGTCCGATGCAGTTAGTTCCGGACTTCGGTCCGATGCAGTTAGTTCCGGACTTCGGTCCGATGCAGTTAGTTCCGAACATCGGTCCGATGCAGGGGACAAGGTCCCAGTCAGTTCCGGACTTCGGTCCGATGCAGTCAGTTCCGGACTTCGGTCCGATGCAGTCAGTTCCGGACTTCGGTCCGATGCAGTTAGTTCCGGACTTCGGTCCGATGCAGGGGACAAGGTCCCGGTCAGTTCCGGACTTCGGTCCGATGCAGTTTCCGGGCTTCGGCCCGATGCAGTGGGCAAGGCCCAATATGTGTTTATATGTTATTGTATGGTATGTGGTACTTTGGGGGAGCTCACTAAGCTTCGTGCTTACAGCTTCAGTTTTGGTTTCAGGTACTTCCGCAAGCAAAGGGAAGAGCTCGGGGTGACGGCATCGCACACACCACAGCTTTAGCTTTTAGCCTGGGATTGATTTAGTTTGTTTTGATTTGTCGTAGTATGATACAGTGTCCACACAGTGTTTTCTATTATGTTGGAATACATCACGTATGGTTTTATTATATGACACTCTGATTATGGTTTTGATTATATCGAAAAACGAAATTTTTGGGTTGTATTTTTGGGTCGTTTCAAGATACCTGCTAGATACTCCTATTCAGCGCATACTCAGGGCAGATAATAGATGACATCAATCAATCATCAACACATTTCACAAAATCCCCAAAATGTCAAATTATCAAAAACACATATTCATAATAGTTCTTTGAATAAAATCCAGGATCCTCAAAAACATAACTCCATGTCGTGTGTACAATCAAGGCGGCGCCTTCCCGTGATCCTAAGAAGTACCTGAAACACATAACACAGTAAGCACGAAGCTTAGTGAGTTCCCCAAAATACTACATACATCGCATTAGCCTCTCATGGCTATATCTCGAATAAGACCCTCCTGTCAATGTGTCTCAGTGGAACCCTCCGGTCCCATAACTCGGGTGGACTCTCCAGTCCTACCTCAGTAAATCTCAAAATAATACACAATATAAATCAGAAAGATATAATGCGCAATATCACAATACGAAATCAAAACATACAAGACCCTCCGGTCACACAAAATTACCACTCAAGGTGTGTATAGTGAGAAGACTCACATCGTAAGTAAGCAAAGAAATTATCTACCTCTAGAATGGTCTAATCCATGCCTACATGTCATAAGCATCTCTAACTAACACTTAAATCAAAACTCAAAAAAAGCAAAACTATTTTCTCTCTCTAACTATTGGGATGGGTAAAAGACCATTTTACCCCTATATGGTCCCCATAGTCCCTGTCTTGACCAAACCCTAAAGTCAATAGAAGTTAACACTCTAGTTAAAATTCCATGTTGACCCGACTCGTCGAGTGCATCTATGTGACTCATCGAGTTCCCTCGTTCCTTTAGCAGTATCATGAAAATCCAACTTAATTCGTCGAGTTATCTCGTCAACTCGCCGAGTTACTCATGTCCAGACTTATCGGGGAAAACCCTAGTTGACTCGTCGAGTGAGCTCACCGAGTCGTCAATTCCCTTCAGTCTATTTTCTGATTTAGATGTTTTAAGGTAGAGTTACAACCCCAAATTCTAGATCTAGCCTTCGAAGGCTTAGATACCACGTAAAGCTTCAAGCTTTACGTCCATGCTTGGCACTCATGGCTTGAAATGCCAAAACAAGTTCTATTTTGGGTTCTAAGTGTAAAATCTCTCCTCTAGCTTGATAAAGCTTGGACTTTCGGGCTTAAGGGACCTCATAAGGTTCAGATCTGAAGTCCCAATCTCCTAGCAAGCTCAAAATACTCAAAGTCTCAAGGAAAGATGGAAAAATCCCTAAAACTTCCTAAAACGAGATCTAATCAAAATAATGAACAAGATGGTGAGTTTTACCTTCAAACAGAAGCTAAGGATAGATAAACACTGGATCCAACAATCCATTCTCATTCCAAGCCTTGATACCCTTCTCTTCTATTCCAATAGTGCACTAGAATGCCCAAAATTAGTTCTTCTTTCTCTCTTAAATCAATTTAAATAATTGGGGTTTCACACAGTTGAGCAAGGTGAAATGGGAGGCAGAAATGAGGGCTTAAGGTCCTTTAAGAAGGACACAACCCCATAAAATTAGGGTTTCCTCTCATAGACCAACTCATTGAGTTGGTTGTATAACCTACGCGACCAAATCCTTTTCTACTCGATGAGTTAGGGCCTTTAACTCGTCGAGTTACTCAATCAAATTCAGGAAAATTATATAATTTTATACCTGGGAGTCGGGATGTTACATGTACATAGTAGAGATGGGATGTATTCCTCTTATTTCATGAGAGTTAAACATCTTAGGTGCCTTACCAAAAGTTCAACATTTTAATGAGATTGACTGTGCTCCATATCTCTTGTTCAACATGTTGCACATGGTGAACGGATACCTGATTAGTTAACTTATACATCAACTGTACTTTTAAGCTTCTGGGAATTGGATATTGATGAATGGCACTTCATCATGTGTTTTTGGGCATAATGAGATGTTGCTAGATATCAAGTATGTCTATACCAGTTCATAATGACACTTGTACAAATTGGAGACTGAAAGATCTTTACGTTGAATAATCATTATGAAATGATATTTACCATTAATATATGATCCTATAGGGTCACATCTTAAAACAAAGAAAAAACAATTTATTATTTATTAAGTAATATGATTGTTAACAAATACTATTAAACCTTATATTTAATTGTCGAATTGTTTTTTTATGGAAATATTAATAAAATAGTGTATAAATAGTTATTATATCACATAATATGATTAAACAAGTAGTGTACAACATTTTGGACTAATAGAAGAATACTATCATATGTACATTTCAATAATAATTAAAAGTGTTTGGCACTCTATATCTTTCTTTATATTTAGGACTGTCCATATCTAGTCAATATATGAGTGGATTACTTCCTTGATTAATCTTTCACATCACTGATCATTTGAAAGTCATGAAGTATTTTACTGAAAGCATGCGCTACCATTTTCATGTGTAAGTATATATTAGGAAGAGGAGGACCAAATCTAGTTTAATTCTATTTCACCTTTCATGCTAAAGGCTAAGGGCATCCTCTCAATTTCTATTCTCTCTCTTGCAAGTGGTTAAAGACACTTATCTTTGATTACTCCTAAATTTAAGGCAAATTGAGTCCATATATATATATATATATATATATATATATATATATATATATGTGTGTGTGTGTGTGTGTGTGTATTTTATGTGTTTGTTTGAGCATTTTTTTTGTTTGGTGGCCAAAAATACGAGGGATGCCTTACATTGAGTTTATCAAATCGTAAGTGAAGGTTTGCCTTGTATGATTGTCTTTTCTTTGGCCTTAATAAAATCCCATTCTCTTTCGTTTTCCTGTGGATGTAGGTTAGAATAGAAAATCAAATTGAAAAAAGTTACATCTACCATTTACTGAAACAAAACAAGAAGAGTTGGAATGAGAAGATTGGGATCTGTTTAGCTGCTCAAGGATTGTCTAACATGTATGAAAATTCCTCATCAATAATCACAATTTCTTGATGAGTTTGTTAATGAATATGAATATGAAGGAGGGTAGCTCGGTGACTAATCATGTTAATGAATTAAATTCAATCACCCCAATGTTAATTCCAAGTGATATTGGATTTAAGGATGAAGTCATGGCATTGCTACTGTTATCATCATTTCCTTATAATCGGTCCGGAGTGGAGACAATAGTTAATTGTTTAGACAAAGGTGCTAAACTGACCTTCAAAGGTATGCTTAATATAATTAGTATTGAGGATGTGTGTAGATGGAGTGTCGAAGTAGCTTCTATTAGTCCTTTAAGTAATGAATACATAGGAAAAGAGTGAAACAAAGAAGGCGAAGGTAAAGGAAGATCGAAGTCAAAAAAAAGATTTATGTCAATAAAAGGAAGGATATTACAGGTTGGAACTTCAAAGAGAATGTTCATTTCATTAATCAGTGCCTAAAACCTTCATCTTTTTAAGGCAAGAAATAATTAAATATGAGAACAAAATTTCAAGATGAGGACCTCATTTCTTGTTTCGAGAACTCAAAAGAATCTTGGATCATGTATTATAGTGCAGTGTTTAATGTTAGTCATCCTAAAGATGTAATGCATAATTTTCAACACAACAAAAGGAAGGCCAAATTAGCAAACAATAAGATCTTTCATATTAATGGTAGTAGAGACGTAGTCCTTAAGAAAACTTTAAGTACGAATTGGAGTATGAAGAATGTCAAGTTCATTCTTAAATTTTAGTGGATTTTAATATCATTATCGAAACTTGTTGATGAGGTTCACCATGTTACATTTGATGATTTCTAGCGGAAGGTGATGATGGGAAAAGTATTTGTTGGTACAGCTCAGAAGAAGGGTACACAATGTGGTGGAAGTTTTTGATGGTAAAGAAAACATTGTTAAACAAGTTGGATCACATAGTCAATAGCACCATATACTTTGGAATATGAGTGAGAAAATGATGAAGATCCTAGTTTCTAAATGAAGAATACCAAATCTGAACACCTTTATAGTTAATTTATGTGAGCCATGGGTTGTTGGTAAAAAGAAGAAGGTTACTTTCAAGAAGATAGGTAAATTGTATATGTCCAAGAAGTTGGAGTTAATTTATTTGGATGTTTACAGACCTACTTTAGTTTTTTATAAGCAAGATCTTACGACTATGTAACTTTCATTGCCTACAAAGCGCGAACGGTTTGGCATTATTTTCTTGAAGCATTAGCCTGAATTTTTAAACACATTCAACGAATGGAAAGTTATAATGGATAATGAAACGATTTTCAAAATCAAAATTTTCAGAGCATACATTGGGGCGAATAAAGTGGCTAGGAATTTTTTGATTAATTTACTGAATATGGAATCAGAAAGCAAAACACAGTTCTGGTGTAACCTCAGCAAAATAGAGTAGCTAATGGATGAACCGAACATTAAACGAAAAGGCCAAACGAATGAGACAATGTGTAGTTTTACCTAAGATGTTCTAGGCATATTTGGTGAACAAAACAACACATTTAAGAAATAGAAGCTTATAAGATGTTGAGATGTTGTATTCAATGAGAATAGCCTATACACGTATGAACTTGCATAAAAGCTTTGGTAGTATCAAACAACCAGAGAATAAAGATCATGGTGATTTAGAACAAATATCAAGCGATGGCATTGTAAAATCCATAAGTACTTTAGAGATACGTCAAACTTCAAGAAGTCGTGGGAGAACCAATGTATATTGATACAGTAAGAGAATAAAGCATAGTAGTTTAGATGATGACATTGCGTATAATGTAGAAACCAAAACTCCTATAGTCTCTAGATCCATTAGAGTATGAATACCTATAATCATGCATTCTCCTTTAGCAAATTACTTGTTGTTAAATGAGGATGGTGAACCTAAGTCTTATATAAATGGATTGAGGATGAATGAATCCATATAATGGAAAGGATATGGAAGATGAGTTTAAAAATGGGTGTTTTAGGCCAAACATAAAACTGATGGAACCAACTGATACAAGGAAATGTTGGTGGTCAACGGGTTCAACATAAGAGAAGGGTTTAGCATAATGAGATCTTCTCTCTATTTGTGAATATTATTACAATCACAATAGTCATATGTATTGTAGCCTCTGAATATCTCTAACTAGAGCAGCTAGATGTGAAAAAAAAAACTTTTCTCCATGGTGATCTAAAAGAAGATATATGCATGGGACATGCAAAGGAGTAGGCATCACAAATGTAACGTGGATCACTTTTGTTATTTGAAGAAATTGAACTCCTAATATATCTTCATATTACTGTATATTGATGACATTTTGATCACTGGATTCAACATGTAGGAGATTAAAAATTTTAAGAATAATTTGTCTAGATATTAGACATGAGCATAGCGATGAACATAGTTATTAGTACACTAAAACTCTCACAATCAAAGTAGTTCAAAGCAATTTTAGAAAAACTTAGCATGGAAGATTCTAAATCAAAAAGTATACTTTTAGGAACGCATTCAAGTCTCTCAAAGAAGCAACCCCCAATGATGGAAGAAGACAAGGAATAGAGGGCCAAAGTTCCCTATGTATTTTTGGTTAGTAACATGACATATGTTTTGGAAGAGAGCATTAGGAGGGAGTCAAGTAGATATTACACTATTTAAAAGGAACACCAAAGGTTTCCCTATATTATAAAAGAAAAGTGATGGTCTTATAAGTGCTCATCGATGCAAAGTTTGGCTAAATGTGTGGATTCGGGTAGAACTACAAGATGTTATGTGTTCCCAATCGAGGGTAAAAAAATTATTTTTATGTCTATATTACGCAAGAGTATTTCACTATTAACTATATATGCCAAGTATATGCTTATTGTAATGTAACTAAAGTGCTTATATGGTTGAAGAACTTCCCATCAAAACTCAGAGTGCAATAGGAGGATTGTGTATTGTGTTGTGACAAGCATAGTGCAGTTTACCTGGAAAAGAATATGTTGTTACAAATTTAAGAAAAACACATTAAGATGAAGTACCATTTCATCCCAGAGTTAAATAATGATAGATCTTTGAATTTGAAGAATATCCTTGGATAGAAGAATCAAGCATATATGTTCACCATATTGGTTACCATTGAGAAGTGAAGGTTCGTGTAGCTTTAACTGGCCTTTTATAGTTTAAGAAAAGATCCTGATAGAGAGAGAAAGAGAGAGTGAGAGAGAGAGAGAGAGAGATTAATGATCATTGTAATCGTTGAATGGTAGAGAAAGACAAACTTATTCAAGCCTTCAAGTGGGAGAGTTTTAGGTGTGTATGTGTGAAGGCATGGTATCTAAGTTATTCAAGTCTTTAATTAATTCTAAAGTTGTTGAAAATTCACTGTACACCCTCACACACACATATGCACACATACATAGATACATACATACACACACACACACACACATATATATATATATATATATAGGAATTACATGACAAAAAATAGCATATGTAGTTACATACATAATAAGGAGATCGTAAAAAAGATTAAACAAAATGACAATATTTCCAACGCTTAATTGCAATCATAGAAGAATAATTGTTAGAAACTCTCACTTTCACTTTATTTTTGTAGCCAAAAGTAGCAAAGAATCAATTAAATCTTCATTTTGATTCTTATGTATGACTTTAAAACACCCAAGTCGTATTATGCATCTGATATATCATGCAAGAATGCAACATTAGACAGAGTGTATAATACATCATTAGACTTTTTCTTATCATTCAAAAATCAAAAGAGAAGATCCTCCATTTCTCTTATCCTTGATTCCAAACCTGCTATGTGTTGTCAAATGTTGTTGATGAAATCCTCATTCAAGGTTGTGTTTGATGCAACATAAGCCATTAATTTTGGATGATAGAGGGAGGTATTTACTAATAAAGGAAGAGAATGTGATTTACAAAATTAATCATTTGATATTAATTATAACCATAATGTTATGTCTATTGATTGGTATTAAGTCATTATGATATCTTGTATTATTATTCTAGGAACGAAAAAAATGTGCAGACTGATGGGTTTTGAGAACTACAACATTCCTTTGATGTACATGAAACCCTAATGCTTTGCATCTAGGTTTTTCTCAAGTAATACATGCAAATAATCATCTAAAGCATAAACCCCAATACCTAGCATACTAATTTTGAAGATCACATATGATTCGAGTTAGAAACAATACCTCACCTGTTATATAGCATTAACAAGAACTCCTTAACCTTTGAAAGATTAGTGTCCCAAATGTTGCACCTCTAATGGAGTCAAAAACACCAAGTAGTAATGGAGAATTGTGTAAGAGAGGTTAGGGACTCCTAAAATTGGCTAGGGTTCTTTACAAGTTCATAAGTTCCAATTTTGGGAGCTAATGGGTTCCTTTTATAGTTAAGTGGAACACCTGGTTCCTGGCATGTGTTTTAATCTATGTATTTTTGGCATTTTAGCTGGGACTCGGCGAGTTGGTGGCCCGAATCGTCGAGTAGAGTCTAGATATTGAGCACGTTGAAGTTGGCAACTCTGCGAGTCTGCCAGTCTGGAAGAAACCCTAGATCCATGGGTTTTGCATCCTATTTAAACCAGGTTATGAGACCCAAACTCGCCTCCTTGACTCTCAGAGCATGCTTTAGCAAACCCTAACCCTCCCCTTTGTGAATTGAGTGTTTGTGTGCTTTTCCTTGAAGTTTGAAGAAGATAAGGAAAGAAGGATCAAGGAGAAGGAGAAGAGCAAGGATCTAGAACTCAATCCAGAGTCCATTGAGGTATATTTCGGATCTTTTCTGTTGCCATGATGATTTCTATTTTAGAAACCCCATTTAAGCCATATTTATCCATTTCCTGGCTTGATTGTAATATAGAGATCATATTAAGTGGAATGGCCTTTGAATCTAACTAGGTTTGAGCTTCAAGAGCCCAAATCTACTGCCTTTATGGAGCCATTTTTGCATGAAAGCCCTGGATCTACTCTTTTAAGTGTCTTTTGAGCCTTTAAATCCCTTTTCATGCATATGTACACATAAAGTTGGAAACTTTAGGTGGTAAACAAGCCTTAGGAACCCAGATCTATAAATTGTATGCAGTGGTTTTGAGTAGAATCGGTTGTATAGAAGTTGCATGCAACCGACTCGGCGAGTCGTTCTTCAAATTAGGCGAGTCGGGTCACGAGTCCTCGAGTTTTCCACTTCTATGTTTTATCCCGAGTGGAACCAGTGAGTTTTAGGGGGACTCGTGAGTCGGAGATCGGACTCATCCATGGAGGGAATCGGCGAGTATATGCCCTGACTCGGCGAGTCCAAGGAAATCTTCACATCTCAAGAACATACATGACAAGTTGTTCATACAACTCGGCGAGTCCTAGATGGAGTGTTCATATGATGAAGGAGAACTCGATGAGTTGTTCATACAACTTGGCGAGTCGGATGTAGATTGACTAAGTGTTCGTATCAAAGAGGAACTCGTCGAGTCTACAAACTCGACGAGTAGTAGCAAGTAGAATTGAAAAATGATAGTAATGACTCGACGAGTTGGTGGCCCAACTCGACGAGTCAGGTGAACTGTATGTTGACTTGGACCAAGAAGTTGACTTTGACCAGGGGTAAAATAGTCATTTCACCCTCAGTATAGTTATCAGTATTTGATTGAGTGTACTTATGGAAATTGTAGTCGGGGTGAAACCGGAGCAGCAGTAGATAGATTCCAAAGCAGTTCACTCAATAGCTAGACTACGAGGTGAGTCTTCCTTCCGGTAGGAACGGGTCTACGGCCACAATGTCGGCTCGTTTAGTTAGCAGTACTTCCGTACATCGATCTGATGCAATGGTTAGATAGCTTGATGCCTTTGTGATTCAAGTATGTCTTGTATTACGTGGTCCGGACTTCGGTCCGATGCAGTATGTAGTATATGTGCTTATGCTAGTTGATATGTTTATGCTATGCCATGTTATGCTCAGTCAGTTTCCGGACATCGGTCCGATGCAGGGGACAAGGTCCCAGCCAGTTCCGGATTTCGATCCGATGTAGTTAGTTCCGGACTTCGGTCCAATGCAGGGGACAAGGTCCCAGCTAGTTTCGGGCTTCGGTCCGAGGCAGTTTCTAGGCTTCGGTCTGATGTACTAGGCAAGGCCCTAGTTAGTTCCGGACTGCGGTCCGATGCAGTTTCCCGACTTCGGTCCGATGCAGTGGTCAAGGCCTAGTATGTATTTATATGTTATTGTATGGTATGTGGTAGTTTGAGGGAGCTCACTAAGCTTCGTGCTTACAGTTTCAGTTTTGGTTTCAGCTACTTCCACAAGTAAAGGGAAGACCTCGGGATGATGGCATCGCACACACCACGACTTCAATTTTTGTCATGGGATTTGATTTAGCTTTTCATTGATATTATTTGATACATTCTTGATGTAGTTTTCTTGTGATACCTTGTTATGGTTTTGATACATTAACGTATGGGCTTTATTCTATGGTATTGATCTAATGATTTTAGTAATGAGTAAACAAAAATTTTTGGGTCGTATTTTGGGATTTTACAAGTTGGTATCAGAGCCTTGGTTTGAGGGATTCAGATACACTTTCGGGTGTGTCTAAACTGAAACTAAGAAAACGGTAAAACATTTTCAAAGGAAAAACATTTCGAAAAAGATTTAAAAAAAAAAGAACATAGAAAGAAAAAGAGTTTTGATAAAGAGAAAAAGGTGTGGTGCGTGCGATCAGCCGAGCTCAAGTAAGTACTCCCAAATTACCCATACAAGTTTATGTTATCAATTCCAGTTTCAGTAGAACAGCATGCTAGTATAGGACTAAGGATCTAGGAGGATGCCTTATGTGCATGCTTTATGTGTTTCAGCTTGATGAGAATTGCATGCTAGTAGTGAGTAGGCATTAGTAGGATAGCATGTGTAGGTTATGCCTGATAGCATGAGCTTAGCATTATATGCTAGTACAGTTTCTTGATTATGGGAATAGTTCGTATGAGTATGTTTCCTTTATCCGAATGTTGCTTGCTTTGTGCTTAGTGGGAATTTGAGTGATGGGAGTTAGCCATTAGGTGAATACATCACGTCATATGTGGTCATTGTTGGATAATCTCAGAGTGCCGAATTTAACCCTATTGTGAAGCTCTCGCTTGAGTCTAACCGTTGTAGGGATGAGTCTTTTACTCGAAGGATTATCCGAGCCTCATTACATGTGATGGTATTTAGGTGGTGGCTAATTGGCATTGCAAGGAGGCCTTCAGCAACTGAGGACTGGTTTGGGTGGATTCAAAGGTTTCCCTGGGGCAAGCCTAGGATGTGAGTAGTAGAAGTCAATAGCAGTAGAGTGACTTGGTAGAGTCGAGGCGGTTCTTGAGGAAAGTACAGATATATGTGGAAGATAGTATGGGCCCGTACTACTAAAAGCAGAGGATCCATACTCGAATCAAGGAAGGCTGAGATGAGACCGGGAAGCTTGTAGTAGCAGTGATCCCTTGAGATATTTCAGTTTACTGACGTTTTGCATGATATGTTTTCAGAATGGTGGTTGTGCGACCTAGGCCAGCAGCCGGCAGTTCAGGTGCCGGAGAGGGATCAAGATCAGGCTCGGGAGCCGAGCATCTAGATGAGCAGACCAGAGAGTTCTTCACTTCAGATGTGACCCGTATCATTCTTGAGCAGACTCCAGTGATCTTTGGTTCGATCAAGGAGGGTATACTAGAGTTGATGGAGGAGATACTAGGCACATTTCGTGTTGAGGTGGCGGCCATGATGAGGTCGCGCACGCTTACGTTCAGGGAGTTCTGGGCATGTGGAGCTCCAGATTATCACGAGGTACGGGACCCCATAGCGAGTACTAGATGGTTGGTGGATGTGGCCACCGCTTTCCGCACGAGAAGATGTCCTGAGGGGGACAAGGTTAGATTGGTGTCTTGTCTTCTGAAGCACAGGGCATAGGATTGGTGGGAGTAGGTCAGACATGTCATTGGTGATGACGCGACTTTGGATGCTATGACCTGGGCTGACTTTACTGCCAGGTTAAAAGTTAAGTTCGCACCGATTATTGAGGTGCAACAGTTAGCCAGGGAGTTTCAGGACCTCACCCAGACTACAGAAACGGTGGCAGAGATTACCACCAAGTTCAGGGAAAGGGCACTTCTCGTTCCTCAATACGCATCCGATGAGGAAATGAAGAAGGCCCGTTATCATGAGATGCTGCAAAATGACATCTGCCAGTTTGTGAGCCGATCCAGCTATAAAACGCTGGATGACATGATTGTTAGGGCTTGAGAGAGAGATTGACCTTGAGATGGAGAGAAAAAGGAAGCCGGAGGCGGCTTCGGGTTCAGGGAGTTCGGGCAAAAAGCCCAAGGTTACAGATCACAGATCCAGGAGTTAGCAGAGCCACGGTTGGTGTGGCAAGTGTGGTAGATTGCATGATGGGGCGTGCAAGGCAAGGAGTTCCGGCTGCTACAAGTGCGGTTGGACTGGGCATATGAGCAGAGATTGTATAGCCACTACTACCGCCATTGCGGCATTAGATCTGATTTGCTTCCAGTGCAATCAGATGGGACATAAAAAGTCCTAGTGTCCGAGTTGAGCTGCTGCGGGGAATGTGTCAGTACCTACTCCTGCTACTTTGAGGGTTACAGATGGCCGTCAGTGCCGAGTTGAGATGCCGGTGGCGAAGAGTAAGGCTTTTCAACTGACAGTAGAGGAGGCGCGAGCGACTCCTGATGTGGTGACGGGTATGTATTTTCCCTTATCTCTGCATTTATTATTGATTGTTTCTTTTAGTTATATGTTTTGTATAGGGTCGTTCTCAGTGAACGGAATTTCAGCCACAATATTGTTTGATTCGGGGGCTACCCGATCATTCGTCTCTCTTGCGCATAGCAAGAGGTTTAGTAGAGCTTTAGGGGAGCTAGATTGTCCACTTGAGGTTGAGATAGCAGCTGACAGGACCATTAGGGTGGCGAGAGTACACAGAGGATGTTCTCTATAGTTATTCGATGAGCAGTTTCTGGTGGACTTGGTCCCTATTCCCGTGCGAGGGAATAAGGTCATAGTAGGCATGGATTGGCTTAGCCCCAATGGGGCGGTGATAGATTTTGAGTTGCAGTTAGTGAGGATTTGCACTCCCAGTAGGGGAGAGTTAGTGATTCAGGGTGAGAGGCCACAACGCGGACCAGTTCTGTGTTCAGCAACAAGAGTGAGGCGCTATTTCCAGTAGGGTGGTGCTGACTATATTGCCTATGTTTTAGATGCCCGGGAGAAGAGCAAGGTGACAGTTGATGATGTTCTGGTAGTGCGAGACTACCTGGATGTATTTACAAAGGATTTTCCTAGAATACCTCCTGAGAGATAGGTCGAGTTCAGGATTGACCTGGTCCCTGGTGCGGCTCCGATAGCTAAGGCACCATATCAGTTGGCTCCCCCTAAGATGCAGGGGTTGTCTACGCAGCTGCATGAGCTACTAGACAAGGGTTTTGTCAGGCCAAGCAGTTCTCCCTGGGGAGCACCGATTTTGTTCATGAAGAAGAAGGATGGGTTCGCACTGTATGTGTATAGATTATCGGGAGTTGAATAAGGTAACGGTGAAGAACTGTTACCCACTCCCGAGGATAGATGATTTGTTTGATCAGCTGCAGGGAGCGTCTTGGTTTTCCAAGATCGATTTACGCTCCGGGTATCATTAGATGCGAGTGAGGAATGAGGATATGCAGAAGACTACTTTTAGGACCCGGTATGGTCATTATGAGTTCGTGGTGATGCCGTTTGGGCTCACCAACACTCCAGCTATAAGATTCTTGGGATTGTACTCTAACATTGTTTACATTTTTATGATATAGTTTTGAGACATGTGATTGTGTTTTATGAAACAATGTGACTCGATGATGTTTTCTTATAAATGTTTTTCTAAATCTTTATATCAAAATGAAATTTTTGGTCTTGAAAATTGGAATGTTACATACGAAAGAATCAATTGTTGTGCCAAGCAATAAATCTTCTTTTTCTTCCTTCAAAACCACCACAAGATAACTAAAATGAGCACAAGAGCACCAAGGAGGATTAAGGTTAGCTTTTCTAGGTTTAAGAATGATAGAGGCTGAAGATGGGTAACCGTAGCCTCCCCACATTCCTTTAAATACCAAAAAATTAGGGTTATCATGACACAGGGGCGCACGTCATGGCCAATAGATCCCACGTCATGGTGATTATTAAATGATCCGTGAATCTTTCAGCATTGCCATGTTGCGGTGTGCCTTCACCACGACGTGGTGACTTTCAAAGTTTAAGCGGAAAATTACAATTAAATACCTCCTAGAATCCGGATGTTATAAATGTATTCAGTAAAAATAATAGGAATGTGGTTGCTGATAACCGGATGTTATAGGATAGATTCGTAAAAATGTATTTAAGGCATGTAGGTCAAAGGTTTTTAATTATATAAAATTACATAAAAATGTATATGGATATAAACTAAAATTAAAATATAATAATGATATATTACCATAAGTTAAATTTTAATGTGAAATGAACCTTTTAAGCTGCTGAATTGGTTGCAACTTTTTCTTTTTGCATATTAATAAATGATAAATATTTTACAAATAAGGCAATAAAACTTTTCAAAATTTTAATAGATGACACCAAACACTTTTTAGATACTAAATATATTTCTACGTTTTAGAAAAAACAAGATTATTATGTTATATTATTTTTGGTTTATAATTTCATATAATAAATAGCTATTTATTTGTTCGAATGAACACAAATAAATTATAAAATCTAATGATATGGTTGTTTCAAATAAAGACATGATAATTATTAAATTATATTCGTATTTAATCGTATCAGATGTATTTTATTCCAAATAAATACAACATAATTATTAGATTATATTTATATTTAATCGTAAAAGATGATTACCCAAAAGTAAATATATAATTTATTTATTTTATAGGGTATTTATGTCAATTTATTTATTTATTTATTTTTAAATGAAAAACTCCTCTATCTACTCTTAACAACATTATGTCTCAAATAAGACTTCTACTCATAAGTTCTCAATACAATTTTTTGCTTATGTTAGTTGAAGTAACTTTTGATTTGAAGGTGTTTGTTTAATCCAAAAGTTAAAAGCTCCTACTCCTTCAAATTTTTTTTTCAATATTTTTCTTAAAGTTAGAAACTAGAAATTCTAAAAATCGTGTTTCTAAGGTCGGTGGATCACCCTAGACCACATGCTATGGTAGCTGATTTGTCATTGTAGTGTGCGGTGAACAGAACTTCGACTCCCCTACCGCACTCGAGATCCTTACACAGGGAGGTGACCTTACCGCATGTGATTGCAATCGTTTGAACATTTGACCATTGACAACATCATTTTTTCAACTTTTTGGTTTGTGTTTTTTTTTCTTTTTTATATTTCAACTGTGAATTAAAGAGAAATTTGCAAAAATGGTCCTCGTGGTATGCATTATTTTGGGGTATTGGTCCAAACCATGAGTTTTTTGGATTGATAGTCATTTTGAGCTAGTTTGCTTGCAGTTTTAGTTCCTATCCAAACTAAAATCACTATTATACCCTTAATGAATTTAGTTTTTATTTTTCTTTTACTTTTTAAAATTGTTATTATTAATAAATATAAAATTGGGCCCACTTATCTCTCTCTCTCTCTCTCTCTCTCTCTCTCT
Source organism: Lactuca saligna (assembly GCF_052625555.1). Lineage (NCBI taxonomy): Eukaryota > Viridiplantae > Streptophyta > Magnoliopsida > Asterales > Asteraceae > Lactuca > Lactuca saligna. The sequence continues at coordinate 130,213,955 of NC_136419.1, read as the reverse complement.
CTCTCTTATAACATCAACCCTTTTTGCTTCTTCGTTTTCGAGTTACACTCGACGGGAATGACAAAATGTAGCAGCCCAAAATCCAGGTAAGCTTTATGTCCTTTCTATTTTGAGAGAGTTGTCAAATTAGTTGTAACATCCGAAATCCCAGGTATATTATTTAATATTTTTTTTGAATTATGTGAAGGAACTCGGCGAGTTGATGCGTAGACTCGCCAAGTAGGGTCGTGATTGTTCATCCGGATTCGCATTGGACTCGACGAGTCCATGAGTGGACTCGGCGAGTCCACGCTGTTTAATGAAACCCTAATCCTCCGGGGTTGGATCCTATTTAAGGGTACTCTTAGCCTCCCATTGCGGCTACCAGTCCTTTGAGAGCACCCTTAGTGATCTATATCGTTTGGAAGGAAGGAGAAACCTTTATGGATCTTTCTATCCTTGGCTTGGCAAAAAGAAGGTGATAAAGAGCAAGAGGAGGCTGAAGGAGGTGTGATTCAAGTGGTTTCAGAGTCCAGAGATTCCAACTTGAGCTATTCATTCGAAGCTTCTTCAGTTTTAGTATTGAACTTAGAGATTAGGGTTTTCTAACCTCGTGTGAGGATGTTTATGTGGAGCAATTGGTCCCTTATCGAGTCTATGCTTTGGATATGGACTCAAAGAGGTTCAGAGACTTCAATCCAGTATGCTTTATAGGTCCTTGAGGGGTGATTGGATTTAGGTTGCCATTTTTGGGACTAAATCTCCATTTGATGCCATTATGTATGTTTATAAGCATCAAGTTTCGAGCTTTACGTGATTATATTGATTGGGAAGGTCAGATCTGTGGAATTGAAGAACAGATCTGACCTCAGGAGGTCAAAAGAATCTGTGCATGGCATGTACTCGCTGAGTTGTTCTTGGGACTCGACGAGTTGAGTCAAGGTAGCCCGACGATTTATGCTTGGGGACTTGTCGAGTAAAGGAAGGGACTCGACATGTTAAATGGGATTAAGGAGTTAAGTGGAGATAGGTGGACTCGCCAAGTTGCCCAAGTGCACTCGCCGAGTCGGGTCAATGTTTGACCGTTAACTTTGGTTGACTTTTAGGGTTTGGTCAGCAGTAAGGCCGTTGAGTTAGAAGAGGGATAAAATGGTCTTTTAGCCTTCTGAAGATGTTAAGAAAGGTTAGAGTAAAATTATATTTATGGGATTGTTTTCCTTATATGTTTAGGAGGAGGCTAGATCGCATTCTTACCGAGTCAGTGATTTACTGAGATATCAGAGGTGAGTCTTCTCACTATACTGTACCCGGAAGGGTGTCGATGTGTGACCGGAAGGTCGGATATGTTATAAGTTGTATGCATTGTATGTGATTAAGTTAACCATTTGTATGTGCTATGTATGCTATGTTTGATATGGACTGAAAGGCATTATGTTATGGGCTGGAAGGCATTGTGATGTGGACCGAAAGGTCGATGCTGGCACGACCGGAAGGTTTACCGAGTTGGGACGGAAGTCCCCTGAGACACATGGACCGAAAGGTCATGGCCTGGAAAGGCAGATGTGCGTAAGTAGTATTTTGGGGAACTCACTAAGCATTTATGCTTATAGTTGTTGTGATATGTGTTTCATGTACTAGCGAGGACCGTGGGAAGGCGCCGGCGTGATCTGTACACACTGACGGAAGATTTATTTTATGATCTTGGGATTTGACATGTTTTGTATTATGATTATGATACATTGGATTTTATGGCTTGTTTTGGTTGGAAACACGTTTTAAGAATTGAAAACTTTGTTTTGAAAATTCATGTTGTTACAAGTTGGTATCACAGCCTTGGTTTGAGGGATTCGGGTACACCTTCGGGCATAAGTGAACTCAAACTGAGGATTTGAGAAAAAAAATTCAAAAAAATAAAAGCAAAAATCTCTATAAGAGATTTTGTGATAACCAAAGAAGAAGTAGTGTGTACGGTGAGCCAACGCCTGAACGGTAAAATTCCCAAAATACCCTTACAATATGTGGTATGAGATATGCTATGATATGTTATGCATGCTAGAGTAGACTATGTATTCATATTAGGACTAGAGTGGCCTGATATGTGATCCCTTAGTCTAAGGGAATCCTGCTGCTATGAGATGCCTTGAGAGCGAGTAGGTTGCCTATGCATAGCAAGAATAGAGTACTCGCATTCCGAGGTCCAAGGAGGAGGACTTGGGGTGAATGATGATGCGGTGTAATCAGTAGTATAGGGCCCGTACTACTAAAGACACCAGATCAGTGGGCAACCCAAGTAACCCACGCTGTTGGAGACTTTTGATGAGCGGTACGCCACGGTGACTGAGGCCGCAGCTGCTGTAGCTACAACAGCTGTGGCTGCTGCCAGACCTCAACGAGGTGACTCGGTGTTGTTCCGGGAGTTCAGCAACACGAAGCCACCCGAGTTTGATGGGACTCAGGACCCGATCGCTGCGATGAGATGGATTGCTGACATTGAGGGATGCTTCTATACGTGTTCATGTCCGGAGCATCTGAGGATACGGTTCTCTTTGAACCAACTCCGCCTAGGAGCGAAGGATTAGTGGAAGTTCGTAACAGCGAACTTCACTCTTGCAGAGATTTCGGCAGTGACCTGGGAGAGGTTCACCACCATGTTCAGAGACGAGTATGTTCCCCCGTTGGAGAGGGAACGAGTGATTCAGGAGTTCTTGACCCTCAAGCAGGGTAATGATTCAGTTGTTGTGGTCACCCGAAAGTTTCATGAGAGGGCGACGTTCTGCCTTGAGCAGGTGTCTACTGAGCAGGCACTGATGAGCCAATATTTAGGTATTCTGAGGAGGAACATTCGGGAGTTCGTATCGAACTCGACGTACCGGACATTTGATGAGCTCCAGGAAAATGCCCGGAAGAGGGAGATTGAGTTGGAGACTTAGGCCAAGTAGGAAGCCGAGTCTCAGAGGATGGATAGGCGGCCGGATCAGTCTCAACCGTCAGCCAAGCGGACCAAGTCCCCCAATTCAAGGGTGGGGGGCCAGAAGGGCCGCACTTGCAGAAAGTGCGGCAAGGGTCACGAGGGGGCCTATCGATCAGGTGCTTGCTACAAATGTGGCAAGGAGGGGCATATTCCCAGGGATTGCCCCAAGGGATTTATGGTTTGCTTCCATTGCAACCAGACCGAACATCGGAAGGCCGAGTGTCCTCAGCTTCACCAGGGATCAGCATAGGGATCTGCGCCTGCTGCTAGGGTTACAGAGACTCGACCAACTAAGACCGAGGCTCCGAAGGCTGGTGGGAGAGCTTTTCAGTTGACTGTGGAGGAGGTCTGTGTGGCGCCCGATGTCGTGGCTGGTATGTATTCTTTCGTGTATTTACTTTCATGTTGAGATATTGTGCTTATATTATGATATGCGTAGATACTTTTCTTGTGAATTTTGTACCTGCCTTCATATTATTTGACTCGGGTGCGATTCGGTCTTTTGTATCTTTGGCTTTTAGTCAGCACATCAGTATTGATCGGGAGGTGATGAGTCGACCCCTAAGGGTTTCCATAGCTGATGAGAAAGCGGTGTATGCCACCGAGGTGATTCAAGGATGTGTGCTAGAGATTTTTGGCATCGAGTTTCTGATTGATCTAGTTCCTATCGTGATGGGAGATGTCTGTGTCATCGTGGGCATGGACTGGTTGAGTAAGTTTGGAGTGGTTATTGACTGCGAGAGACAGCTGGTGACCATACGAGACCCTAGTGGGGGAGTTCTTACTGTGTATGGCGAGGGGACCCGGTGTAGGTCAGCGTTTTACTCGACTGCCAGGGCGAGGCAGAGTTTGCAACAATGTCGTGGGTTTGTAGCTTATGTGATCGACACACGAATGGCCGCGGGGAGGCCAAGTTCGATCGACGAGGTCCCGATGGTGTGCGAGTTTCTGGATGTTTTCCCTGAGGAAGTGTCAGGCGTGCCTCCGGAAAGACAAGTGGAGTTCCGTATCGATTTGGTTCCGGGAGCAGCACCTATCGCCAAGGCGCCTTATCGCCTCGCTCCACCAGAGATGCAGGAGTTATCCTCACAACTTCAGGAGCTGTTGTGGAGGGGGTTCATTCGACCGAGTAGCTCACCTTGGGGAGAACCGATTCTTTTTGTCAAGAAGAAGGATGGTTCATACCGGATGTGTATTGATTACCGGGAGCTGAACAAGTTGACAGTCAAGAACCGCTATCCGTTACCTAGGATCGATGATCTGTTCGATCAGTTGCAGGGGGCATCTTGGTTCTCCAAGATAGACATGAGGTCGGGTTATCATCAGATGAGGGTTCAGGATGAAGACATCCAGAAGACTGCATTCAGAACTCGTTATGGACATTACGAGTTTGTGGTGATGCCTTTCGGGCTCACCAATGCCCCAGCTACGTTCATGGATCTCATGAACAGGGTGTGCAAGCCGATGCTGGATCGGTCGGTGATCGTATTCATTGATGATATTTTGATATATTTGAGGTCTAGAGAGCAACATGAGGAGCATTTGAGGGAGATCCTTGGAGTTCTGAGATCGGAGAGGTTGTATGGCAAATTCTCCAAGTGTGATTTCTGGTCACGAGAGGTCCAGTTCCTAGGGCATCTTGTTAACCAGAAAGGGATATTGGTCAATCCGGCCAAGATCGAGGCGGTGATGAGATGGGAGGTGCCGAGATCACCCACTAAGATCAGGAGTTTTCTAGGATTGGTCGGCTATTATTGAAGGTTTATTAAGGATTTCTCCAAGATCACCGTGCCACTTACCAAGATAACTCGGAAGGGTGTTGCATTTTCATGGGGTCCGGAGCAGCAGTCCTCATTTGAGATACTTTGCTAGAAGTTGTTCGAAGCCCCAGTGCTCGCACTCCCGGAAGGGATGGAGGATTTTGTGGTATACTATGATGCATCAATATCTGGGTTAGGGGCAGTGCTTATGCAAAGGGGACACGTGATAGCGTATGCATTGAGGCAGCTGAAGCCTCATGAGTCGAGATATCCCACCCACGATCTGGAGCTGGGGGCTGTGGTGTTTGTCGTCAAGATCTGGAAGCACTATCTATATGGGGTTCGGTGTACCATATACACGGACCACAAGAGTCTGAAGTACTTGATGGATCAGCCAAACCTGAATATGCGCCAGAGGAGATGGCTGGATGTGGTGAAGGATTATGATTGTGAGATCCTGTACCACCCAGGAAAGGCTAATGTCGTAGCCGATGGACCATTTTTAGGGTTTTTGGTTCAAAATTGGAGACTTTGTGTGCAAAGAGTCTCCATGAGCTTAGATCTGACCTTTTCTAGTGTATATTGTGTTGAGGATTCATAAAAATCCAGTCTTGGACATGGATCTTGTGTCATGCATGAGTTATAGTCTCATTATTGAAAAAGGAAAGGTGTTTTTAGCACAAAGTGCCCTTTACAACCATGCAAAGGCTTAAGGGTTTCAACTTTATGGATTAAGTCACATTAGAGGAGTCAGATCCGAAGTTTGGATGCAAGTCTTAACCGATTAAGACCTGAATGAGATGGATATGGAAACTGGGCATTACGCTGGGCGTAATCCCAGTACGTGGGGCGTAAGGGGCTGCGTACCCCGATTCTGTGAAGGCCACGGGTACGCCCAGCGTACACATTTGGTACGCGCAGCATAACTCGGAGGGTTGACTTTTGTTGACTTTTAGGGTTTGGTTAACTTTAGTGTAATTGAGCCAAGTAAGGGGTAAAATGGTCTTTTACCTTCCTGAGATTGATTAGAGGGAATGGTCTAGCCTAGGGAAATGTGTTGATGTTGAGTGTTATTTCATATGATTAGGCGGAGGCTAGATCTTATCCCACGGAGTCCAAGATTTCTGAGATTTACGAGTTACCGAGCTACACGAGGTGAGTCTTCTCACTATACGTTACCTAGAGTGGTATTTATGTGGACCGGAGGGTCTTATGTGCTATGTATGAGATTATGTGAATCGATGTGCTATGCGATATTTGTATGTTATATGATTGTATAGACCGGACCGGAAGGTCCAACGATACAGACCGGACTAGAGGGTCTAACGATTCAGACCGGGCTGGAGGGCCCAACGAGCTACACGACTGGACGGTCCCGCTGAGACACATCGATCGGAGGGTCCTACCGTAGCCTCGAGTGGCGTATGTGTTGTATGTGGTATTTTGGGGAACTGACTAAGCATTTATGCTTACAGTTGTTGTGTTATGTTTTTCAGATACTAGCGAGGACCGTGGAAAGGCGCCGGCGTGACCCGTACACACTAGAGGATGGATTTGATTTTGTGATCTTGAGATATGTTATGTTTTGATAACTATGGTTGAATACTTTTGAGAATATTTTTATATAAATTTGGTTGTTGAAAAATGAAAATTTTGTTTTCAAAATTATGTTGTTACACATAAGGGAGGAAGGAAGAGTTGGTGGTGATCGAAATCAGTGGTTGGCGATGGTTGGAGTACTCACAGTGGCAACAACCAAGGTAGGAGAGGGTGGCTCGCTAAAGGCTTTACAAATCGCTAGGAGGGAAGCCGATCTCCGGCCTCCCCTATGGTTTAATCTGCAATCGGCAGCCACGGATCAAAGGAGCAAAGCAGTTTCAGTGAGGTGACTAGGCAATGGTTTAAGGAAGAACTTTCAATTCCGATGATCTTCTTAGTCTCATTCAACTCTTCGCCGGCGACTTCATATGCAGGGAATAGGAGTAGCAGAAACGACGATCGCTTTCACCACCATTAATGGTGAGATGGGTTGTTTTTGTCCTGTAGCACAAGCATTGAAGGAGGAAGGTTCTTCACCTTTGTGGGTTAGTTGAACAATCGAAGGTGATGGCTGGAATAGGGCAACAGTGGTGGTGATGGGATGAAGACGGTGGTGGCAATAAGGCTGCTCCGGTGCTCTTCTCTTCTATATTCTTTTTTTGCTATCGGCTGCGGATGTGGGTTAGCGCTCGAAGCAATCGTAGGGTGTTTGGGGTGATTAATCAACACGAAAGAAAATGAGGAGGAAGGGAGCTGCAGAGGTGGTGGCAGTTTGTCTTACGGTGGCGATTTGCAACAGTGTGGAGGAGGAGGCGATCCTGCCGTTTGATGTGGTAAGGGAGGTTGCTCCAGCAACTCCCTCGTGGTTCTTCTTTCTATTCCGGTGGCACACCCATACAGGGGAAGCACCAGTAGCAAAAGGGGGTGTTTGGGTGTGTGTGTGTGTGTGTGTGTGAGAGAGAGAGAGATAAGTGGGCCCAAATTAGTTATGTATTTTCTTTTTTCCTTTAAATTAAATAGAAAAAATATAAAAAAAAAAAATATATCATAAAGGGCATTTTAGTCTTTTCGGTTTACCGAGGGACCAAAATTACAAGCAAACTAACTCAAAAGGACCACCAATCCAAAAAACTCGTGGTTTGGACCAAAATCCCAAAAAATGCATACCACAGGGACCATGTTTGCAATTTTGTCTAAATTAAATTCATACCTCACACATATATCACACACAACACTCCCAATCCCATTAGTTTTCAAACTTATTTCTTCCAAAAAGTGAATCCAAACAATTCTTACGTTACCGCTCGTGGCAAATCACATTCAAATGTTTGATCGTTGAATACGTTGGTATACTGAACCCAACTTGATCCATCCATGACTTAGCCCCGACCCAAACAAGTTTACTATTATCCCATCCAACCTCTAAGCTCAAACATGTTTCAAAAAATTTCCACGTTTCACGAATATATCTCAGATGTTGAATTTGTTCAGGAATCACATGAAACACAACTTGATTCCGAACCGGTAACCGAAAACCAACCCGACGTTGTTCGTTAAAGACAAATCGTACCATTTAACCACAAAAAACGTGGGAAAGGAAAAGCATCGTTTTTGGTAAAAGAGAAGGCCTCGAGTCAACAATGACAATCGGATGAAGATATGGCATCGGCCGAGTCATGTGTCAACATTTCTGAGGATTCACAAACCAGAAATGCACGAAAATATGAGCACTTTTGGCATCACATTATGGAGCAGTTTCTTAGGGTCATAGGTCGTGGTGAATACCATACAAACTACCAATGTTGTAGCAAGTTTTGAGAGATGAAAAATCCTGTTACTAAATTCAACGACATTTACAAGAACTTGTTTACTCACCAGAATATCGGGGAAAGTGATCAACAAATTTTTGAGGTGCTTAAAATATATTTTGTTGATAAAAAAAGTTTTTCAAATTTATTAACATTTGGAGAATTTTCGAGGTGCTTAAAATATATTTTGTTGATATTAAAAAGTTTTTCAAAATTATTGATATTTGAAGATTTTTATCCGCATTCCCGAAGTAGATAAAAAAGTACGGGGAGGAAGAAGAATGTGGTGAGCAAAGAACAAAATTTTCGGAGACAAGTTATACCACCTCATCGGATGCACATTTTAGGGTTGATTTAAACATGTCCATGATCTTGAACTTGAAGAAGTAGTTCGACCAATGGGGTATGATAGAGCGAAAAAAGAAAGGGTCTTCATCAAATAAATCGGGTGTTGGAAGTTGCTCTGACATTCAAAATGTCAGATATAGTTTGTATATTTATAAATGAAATTTTGAGTGTCGTTTGAAATTTGAGAAAGAAAAGATAGAAGAGAAAAGGAAAGCACAAGAGGAGAAACAAAAAACTCATGAGAAGACAAAAATACATGTGATTTGGAATGTTTAACAAACCCAATCCATCATTTCACTTGCAACAAGTTCAATATGATTTTGAGGGCTCGAACGGATATTATGAAATAATATTACAACTAGTCGTATTTTGTACTCATTTTATCGTAATATCCATGTATTCGTTTTATTCATTTTATCGTTGTGATCTTTTTAATTAAATTAATGTAATATTTTCCTTTTCTTAATTTTATAAAATTTTTTTTATTAAATTACATTTAATTTAAAAAAAAAAAAAGTTAAAAAAAAAAAAAAAAAAAGTTCCGTAAAATGTGATATGGTAGCTACAAGTTTTGTGGAGTGAATAGAAAATTAATATAACTATTATGTGACAATGCATGAGTTTAGGCTGTAAACGAACTGAACGTTCAGCGAACCGTTCGTGAACTGTTTGGTGGGAAGTTCGTTTATGTTCGTTTATTTAATAAATGAACGAAGATGAACAAAAATTATCGTTCATTTAGTTAAATGAACGAATATGAACAATGGTCTCGTTCGTTCATTTATGTTCGTGAACGTTTGTTTATGATGTTCGTTTACGTTCGTTTATGTTCGTTTACGTTCGTTTATTTTCGTTTGTTTAAGTTTATTTATATTCATCTATATTAAATTATTTTTTATTATATTGCTATGTTATATGTTCGTTTATATTCATATATGTTCAATTGTATTTTTTTTTTTTTTATCTTTGTTCGTTTATGTTGGTTCATTTATGTTCGTTTAGCATGTTCACGAACATAAATGAACAAACATGATTTGTTAAACGAACGAACATGAACAAGAAAATCTCGTTCGTGTTCGTTTGTTGTTCGGCTAACTTAAACAAACGAACATGAACAAGACCTTGTTCATGTGCATTTGATTCGTTTACAGCCCTACATGAGTTTGTTTGATCAGTGTTAACTAAAATCCTCACTTTATCTACAAACGGTTGTATGGTAACAACTTGTTACTTGGGACAATTCTAGAAAACGGACCAATAAAAAACTTGTAAACCTTGTTCTAGCAAAAGTCATTATCACTTCGTTTTGTCATTTTCAAATAATATTTTTGGTTATTCAAATACATACAAATTGAATTGCGTGGGCAACGAGTGATGTCGATCTCAAACCATATAATAAAATAACGTCACTCTTATCGTTGTCGGACGTCACAAACAACGGAGATAATAGAAAGATTTTGGGATGAACTGACAATGATTATTACTTTTGTGGGGGGATTCGTAAAAAAAAGGGAAATTTGTTGTGGGCCTTTAATATTGCTTCAAAGGATACGGAAGCAACTCTCATCAGATATAGATCTATATTTCTTTATTATTATTATTATTATTTAATTAAGAACTTTCATCACGTGTTTTAAATGCCAGAATAACTTTGACAACGTAAGGGTAAAATTTTATCATGTGGAGGATAAAGGTAAAATAACATGTTGGGTCGGTGATGATTTCGCGCATAGTGGTACAACCTAGGAAGAAAGGATATTAGACAAAATCGGATTATTGATTGTATAATTTCAAAATGACAGACCTTTTAGAACAATTTTAGCAAATATTATTGTGAAAAGGATATTAGACAAAATCGGATTATTGATCGTATAATTTCAAAATGACAGACCTTTTAGAACAATTTTAGCAAATAAAATCGGATTATTGATCGTATAATTTCAAAATGACAGACCTTTTAGAACAATTTTAGCAAATATTATTGTGAAAATGACGTAACGGTCCTATTATATATTGCGATTAAAGTTTTTTTCATGCCTTTTAAGTGAACAAAGTAGTTTTTATCGGATCGATTTGATCACTTTAGACAAAATAAATAGGTAACCCGGTTACCCTTTTGCCACATGGTTGTTGACTTTGAAAAAACCCACCTATTTTGAGTTTTGACCATACCAATGTCTTGTTTCTCCTCCAAATCCATTACCCGATTCACACCTTTCACAACCTGTAATAGTCTTTTTCCGTCTCTCACAAGCCCTTGAAATCGAAGAATAATCACATCCTTCCTCGAAAAATGCATCTATATTGTAGCCACATCACCATAGACATTGGTAGTGAAACTATTCAGAGTATTTGGGAAAACGTAGAAGAGGTTGATACCCAAAAATCGACGTCTTTGGATGTTGTTGAGCTTGAGAATCTTCAAAGGAGTGACACTACTCGCTGTGGTTTTTCTGAATGTCTAGGAAGCCTATCCAAAAAACAATACATATCTTCTTAATTTCATACACAAAAACATGCACACAAACACATACACATTCATTGTTGGTCAAAGACATTAAAAAAACATATTTTACAGGGTTTTCAGTGACACACATTGAGTTCTCAAAGGAAAGCATATGTTTGTTTTGTTTCTCACTTTTGCTACCTTTTCAGGTCTCTTGGAGAAGGAAGATGGAGGCAAAATGCATCGGTGAAGATAACCAGTGAGAACATTCAACAGTAATGAGGGATTTAGGGGTTTAGGCGGTGTTAGAGGATCTAAACGATAGTAGCATCAGTTTTGTAGTCGTATTAAGAGATGGATGTGATGATACTTGGTTGTCAAACACCAGAAAACATAAAATCCGTTTCAATAGGCCCTGATACTATTCAATCGATTCTAAAGAAAGGGAGAGGAGTTAAAGAGAATGTACTTGAGAAATATTTTGGAGCTGGAGACATCGCTTGTATGCCTCACTGGAGAAAGGGGCTCTATTGGAGAATAGTGTGACATCGGAGAAAAAGGTTGTCATGGGGGCTTAAGGTTGTGTTGAAAAAAAATCACTTCATCCCTTTTGATGCGTCACAAGTGGTTATTAGGATTTTTCTTCGATTTTTTTATTAAAAAAATACACATCATCAAGTTTGACTAGGCAAGTCAACAATTAGTTGGTTGTATTAGTTTAGGTGATCAAATGAACAGGTCTCAACATAATTTGTTCAAGGAAAAAAAAATTAGGGACTGAAAAGGTAAAGTAGAAATACATAATAGGATTGTTGCGTCGTATTCCCAATATTATACTATTGGTTCTTAGATTTTCAAAGTGGTTAGTCTTTTATAGTAACTTCCTTTAATCATGAGGGACGTTGAGGGCGTGGGGATGGGCAGTTGCACATGCCCTAGTTTTTTTATTCTACATATTTAATAAAAACTTATAATAACGACAAGGGCCCTTTATCATGCTCGTCCTGGGTATTTGAGAATATTTAATTCCTCAGTATCTTTTAATTCCTCAGTATCTGCCCTATGTTTAATTTTGAGGTTAGACTCTTCCATGTCACACCCACATGCCCCTCACATGAGGGTAGTTCCATCCTTTTCTTGTTTTTTTTCCTTTAGGATTACCAACATTCACTTCCACCATATTTAGCATTTATATGTATTAGCTTTTATCTTTCATTTTCTTAAGTAACTTCGAGTTCAAGGAAATCATTTAAATCACCAAGATCTTTAATTACAAATTCATGGTGTAAAAGAGTATTGAAACCCTTGAATATTGATTCTTGATTACCAGTCAGAATTAAGTCTTCCATGTAAACTAGCAAATACATGATACAAGAATCTTGTGACATCCCCAATTTCACGGCCAGAAAAGACCGATTTGTTTATGATTTGTTTTTAAAATCAGAGTAATCGTTTAAAGAGAATTGTTGCAGAATTTGTCCCCAAAACAAAATATGATAAAAATTTATCAAAGCATTTGTTAAAAAAAGTATTTTCATTATATAACAAAATCTCGGGATGTCATGTTCCGATACATACACATAAGCATAAACAAAACTTATATTTATTTACACTAATGATTTACATCTCCTTTAGTCTCTCAGTGAAATATGTCTTCGTATTGATACATGTGATACAAAAAAAACTGAGTGGGTCGGGCTTGGGAGCCTGGTGAGCATATATGGTTTTCGACCCATAATAATATAATTATTATTTTCAACCATCAAACAATCAACCCAATTACCCATCCCTATTATCTTCTTTATTTCTCAAGGTTTTACCCTAAGAATTCAACTATCATTCATTCATTCATTCCTAAGGATTGACCTAAGGAATTGACACAAAATCCATTGCTACATAAGACGCATCTACCAACATCATCCTTTAAGCGCCTCTGCCAGGATTACGTCATACACTATGAGGTGCGACTACCAGGTTAATGGCATTCTCTTTTAGGCACATCTGTTGACATTATCCTATAAGCGCATCTGCTAGTAATGTTAGTATTATGGCATTCTCTATTTGGTGCATCTACCAATATTATTCTTAAGCGCATCTGCTAGTATTATGACATTCTCTAATCGGTGCATTTGCCAATATCATTCTTAATCATCTTACATACCTCATCATTTACCTCATCATTTTATCACATACCAACTATCTCATCTACCCATGTTCTACCCAACATATTAGTAGATATAAAATACATATACAGTTTAACTCATTTAAAAACCATATAAAACATCTATTCCATACTTATCTCAAATAAACAACAGTATATAAACACATAACATGTATTTCATAGCGAATACTTCATATTTATGTGTTAGAAGAAAATAACCACACACTCATACATATAAACAGCAATATATATATATATATATATATATATATATATATATATATATATATACACACACACACACATAGCACGTATTTTATAAAATACTTCATACGTATGTGTAAGACGAAAGTGACTATACACTCACTTGATCAGAAGATGATCGGATAGCACTACGACTTGTAGAGGTAGTATTCTTGGGTAGATCTGGAAGATCTTCACAAAAACCGGGCTCCTCACGGGCAGGGCTTCAGCTTGGGAATCTCACTTCTCGAGGTCTTTGGGACTTCAGAACTTGCTTCGGGGCTCGAGAATGATACCGGGGCTTCGGTGTATAATTGGCACGCAAATCGAGGCAAAAACTTAGAGAGAAGAAAGAAAATGAGCAAGGAAAATGGCTGATCTCGGTTTCTATTTATAGGCTGCTGGGTCTGGGATTACGCTGGGCATAATTTCTAAGTACGTTGGGCGTAATTTTGGTTACGCTGGGCGTACGCTTCGGATAAGCTTTAGTATGCGTGCCACAATCTTCAAAAATTCATAACTTTCGCATACGAGCTCCGTTTTCGACGTTCTTTATATCCATGTGTAGGTGAGATTATGCTCTATAACTTTCATTTAGACTCCGTTGGCTAATTTTAACTTTATTTTTATTATATTATTTTTAGTAGGCCGGGACAGGAAAACTCTATTATAAATTCACTACTTCTTCATCCGACGTCCGTTTTCGTCTGTCTTTTTATCGTTTCACTATAATTGGCGAGATCTTCGATTCTCATTTAGATTGTTTTGGCTAAAAACCGCTCGATCTCAAATCGAGTATTCGGGCTGCATACTGCTAAGTCAAAACTTAGAAAAATCATAACTTCCTCATATGAAGTCAGATTTGGATGTTCTTTTGATGCACGTTCATGGTTTAACAAATTCTATGAATTTCGTTTAGATTTCTAAGGCTAAATATCACTCTAACGTAAATTCACTTTTTACGTCATTCAGTGTCGTGCCGGTTCTGTCGCGAAACTTCGACATGTCATAACTTCTTCGTTATAACTCGGATTTTGGCGTTCTTTATATGCATAGAAACCTTGTAACATATACTATAACTTAGTTAAGATTATTCATTCTAAATAATCTTTCATCAAAAATTCATTTTTGACGCCTATCGTATCTAAATTGACTAGCCCTGATCTACGGGCGTGACAAATCTTTTGCAAAAATAAAGAGGGATCGGCCTGCATGGATGCAAGTAAACCTATTGGCAAAACGAAAGGTACTAAGATGATGAAACCAAGATTGTGGAGCTTGTTTTAACCCATATAAGGCTTTAGATAACTTGAAACATGGTTGGGGAATTGGGGATCGGCGATACCAGGTGGCTGCTCCATAAAGACTATTTCATTTAGATAACCATGAAGAAACATGTTTTTAACTTATAATTGATGTAAACGCCAATTATGTAAGACAAAAAGTGAGAGAATAATACGAATGTAGATGCTTTCACAATTAGACTGATGGTGTAGGAATAATAAAGACCAAGAATTTAGGAGATACCTTGAGCGACCAGATGGCCTTTCAGACGTTCAAAGGAGCCATTAGAGTTATATTTGGTGTGATAAACACACATAGAAGCCACAACATTGGAGCCAAGTGGTCGTGGAACTAAAGTGTATGTGTTGTTTGGTCAAAGATCTTCCATTTCATTCTGCATTGCAACCATCCAATGTAGATTTTTCGAAGTTGACTTGAAGCCTTTCGGTTTGTGAGTAGAAAGTAAGACGACATGTAAGTTTTGTGAAGTAAGAGAAGATAAATTAGCTATATGATGTTTCTTTGAAATCTCATATTTCAAACGAGATGTCATAGGATGTGAAGAACCAAATGCATGAGATGTAGGGATAGGAGGTCAAAATTGGTGGTGTGATCTGATTCTAAAGAAGCAGATGGTGATGAGGTAAAGCTAACTTCCAAAGGCAGTTCACATAACCGACATGGAGAAGGATTAGAAGCTTTGGAAGAAACTGGTAAGACATCATTGGTGGATTGAGATGTAATATCAGGCCCGATCGACGATTTTGATGACAATTTAAACGCATCATTAGAAAAAAAAAAGTAGTGCAATTCCAATTTATCAAAAGTTTCAAGATTTAAAGAACCCAAAAAAAGAAATAAGGATTCATTAAACTTGCATGACTACCGATGTATACACGATATGTGACCGGATCAAGACATTTATAGCCTTTGTTAATTATAACTAGTGAAGAAACACGAAATACTTCTCGAGGCCAATTTGTATGTTGAATAATCACATAGATATGGACACACTTGACAACCAAAAATTCAAAAATTATCATTGTGTGGTATATGCGAATAGAGCAGCTCAAATAGAGAGTGATTTCTAAGTACTTAGGTGGGTAGGTGATTGATAATAAATTTAGCTTAACTAAAAGCATCGAACCAACAAGAAACGACAACATGAGCATGAAATTACATAGCCAAACCTGTTTCACACAAGATGTTTATGCTTGTGTTCAACATGTCTATTTTGTTATGGTGTGTGAGGCAAGATATTTGATGAAAAGCTCCATTAGATTTAAAAATTTGGTGAACATTGTTGTTGAGAAATTTAGTACCACCATCATTATGAATGACCTTGATTTTTGTGGAGGATTGGGTTCGAACATGCTTAATAAATGCAGATAATACTGCACATAAACCAAATTTGGTTTTCATCAGGCAGAACCATGTAAATCGTGAGTGATCATCTACAAAGCAAACATAGTAAAAATAGCCATTTCATGAAACATAATCAGGTCCCTATAAATCACAATGTCTTAAATCTAAAGGAAACAATGAACGTTTAAAATTTAATTAAATGGTAATGATTGTCCTTTACAAAGCTGACAAGGTTCACACATAACAGGTTTAGGTAAAAAAGAAGTAACACTCAAAATGCCTAACTTGTTTCAACTATAAATAACATCAAAAGAAGTATGCCATAAGCGATTATGCCACGTCTCAAAGGAATAGTTGTTAGAAACTCCAGATGACGCAACGAAAGCTTTTGTACCATCTTGAATCACATATAAGCCATCTTTACACATTCCTTTCATAAATACTTGTTTTCCTTCCCTGTCCAGAATAGTAAGGAATGGTTGAGAAAAAAGGACATTAACCAGATGATCCATTTTAAGTTTACTAATAGATAAAATATTTGTAGTTAAATGAGGGATAACCAAAATATATTCTAATAACGCATTTTTTTGAAACCATAGAACTACCCGTATGATAAATAGGAAGCTTATCACCAGTGTTGTAAAAATCGCTGAGTTGGCCGATTATTCGGCCGAGTACTCCCTACTTGGCCCCTTACCGAGGCGAGTTACAGAATTCGAGTACTCCCCGATCGGCCACTACTGAAGCGAGTAATGTTGAAAACCTCGGCCAACTTGGTGATTAATATGTATAATACACTTAATGTTTTATTATTTAACACACACATATATGTGATTATTAGTGCATATATATGTTAAGTGTTTAGTAAGTATTCATGAAGTAAGACCATTAAGTGTGTGTGTGTGTGTGTTTTCCAGTTTTTGTGTATTCACATGTATCTAATTTTGTTATATATTTCCATCAACTAATTATTTTAACTTATGATTTTTATATGTATAATTTCCCTATAAATATATCTACATGAATTACCTAATTTGAGTACTCCCGCATACTCGCTACTTAGAATTCGTCCGAACAGGTACCAAGTAGCGAGTTTTACAACCTTGCTTGTCACCATTACCAAAAATTACATGCATATTACCCTAGTATTAAGCTGGTTGTGAGACATTTGTGGGTGATTTAATCATGTGTGTAGTTCCTCTAGTTGATGCATTGGATGCATAAGTATGAGTTAAACGCTTATGCCATGTTTTCCTTTGATGTTGATGCATTGGATGCATAACTATCTAGAATAGGATAAGAGGAGGCATAGTGCCCATTAGTACAAAATAATTAAGAATAGGGAGGGTGACCACCATCCCTTCCTCTGCAACCATTTGTAGAGCCAAGGGCACCACCACCACACGAATGGCTCTATTGGTGTCCTCTATTGTTTATAAACTTGTTCTATTAGGAGATAAAAAAAACAATGAGGAAAGTAGATGAATCGTGTAATGATTGAAGAAATAACTAGTCGCCTTCAGCATGAGCTAGAAGATCACAAAAACTTGGTGAGGGTTTGGAGTTCTGAATAGTTGTGGAAAATGTTTCAAAAGAGCCCCAAAACCATAAAGAAACCAATGTATTTTATCAATTTCATCTGCAGGTTGTCTAATAACAGCAAGTTTGTCACATGCATTCTTAAATCTGGAACCATAATTAGATGTAGATTATATAAAGAATCATGAAGAAAATGGATTATTTCAATAGAATAGTTAATGTAGGCCTATTCAAATTTAGACTAGATAGAACGAGTAGTAGAAAGACCAAGAACTTCAGCAGTAGTCTCCTTAGTAAGAGAGGAGTTAAGGAGAATGGAAACCCTTTGATTAGAATCGCGCCAAGAAGAATACGCGGGCTTTGGAGCATCTTTTTTGTCGACTTCAATTTTTTCTGGTGGTGCAATAAAGGAGCCATTATTATAAGATATTAGCTTCTGATAAGAGAAGAGAGGAACCATTTGATTCTGCTACAATAGATAATTTGTAGAACTAATACCATGTAATGTAAAATCAAATCAACCACACATATAATTATTTGTGAGATATGTATATTTATATTTACAAATTACAAGATATGACCCTATAAAGAAGGGAGAGATAAATAAAAAGTGAATACAAATACATGTTGATTTATAAATCGTAGTTTTCTAATAACTAATCTTGAATACTAAAGAAAAATCATGAAAAAACAAGGAAACATAAAGTGTAATATGTTTTTCGGTTGGGTTTCTTATATATATTTTAAAAAACATGACACTATATTGATAGGCATAATTTGTACTTTTTAGTGTTGCTTTTCTTGAATTTTTTCCTATAATGTAATGGTGAAACATTGTCTTGTAGTGACCATTTTTACATGATAGTGAAATTCAGGTATACCTCATAATGTCTAATGGTTTTGTAGTTTTGTCTTGATGATTTTCTATCCTTATAATGAAATGGAAAATAAGAAAACCATGCAACATCCGATTATAAGAAAAATATTGGTATATTTAAAACCATTACAAACAAAATATTTTTATATTGTTTTAACCATTACAACCAAAAGACTATAAAAATAAAGAAAAAGTCATAATGCACTACAAGAAAAAGACCCTTTTACGACGCGCAAACCACGACACTCATTGATTTATGTTACGCAAAAGAGCGTGATATTAAAAAAGTGTAATCTCTTCAAAAAATTTAAGGATTTATGTCACGCATTATTGTGTGCCGTTAAACTAGTGTCTCTAGAAAATAAATTAAAAACACGGAGGGCACTTTATTTTAAACGTGCGTCCGCTGTACATGTCTCTTTATAATTTTAATGAAATGCGCGTTTAGTAGAGGGGGAAACGAAATCCACAAAATTTTGAAAACCCGTCTTCTACCTTCTTTCTATCTTTCATCTTCGCAGTCCACTCTTCCCTCTCCCTCCTTCTCTCTTCTCTCCGATCTGCTTCTCCGTTACTCCTTAATACCTTGCAGGAATCTAAAAACTAGAAAACCCCATCCTCACAAAGTCTAGGAAACCATGGTTTTTTTAATCCCTCAAAGAACAACCCATATCCTCCATAGATCGATCTCTATCGCTTCATTTCTCATAAGATATCAAACACTTTACATTCATAAGGCCACAAAATCGAATATTGCTTGAACTAGGGTTTCGAGTTCGTATCACATAACCCTCCCTAAATCTGTTCTCCATGTTGAATCGATTCCCTTGTTTTGATCGACTCCTGCTCACGCCGATCATCGATTTTCAATCGTCGACCATCGCTGCATAATACCTCGTTCCCAATATTTGAATGTGTGGTACCTCAATGTCATTTCCCAGGCTGAGCTCGCTGATTACGACCCTGTTCGTGGTACCATGGTTATTCGAGCATACGGTTATGCCATTTGGGAAGCTATTCAGGTAGGTCTTTTTTTGTTTTGAGACAAACTTGTTAAGCTCTAGCCGTTCGCTTTAGATTTTTTTTACCTTCTTCCGAATTTAACCTAGATTTTCTCAAAGCCATCTGCGAATCTCCTTTTGGGCTTTCTTCATTAGCATGTTTCGAGTTTCAACTACAGTCGACTCTCTGGTTCTATTCCAAATTTTATATGCCACATTCTCAAAACCATTTGTTCTTATCCCACTCCCAGATTTATTATTTCTAAGGACATTTGATATGGGGTGTTAAAAGAAGAAGGTTGTTGCTGCTTGATGTCACTATCATCTGCTTTTCTATTTTTTTAGTGGTTACCCATGGACAAATCTTCACGCTCTCTTTTCAATCTCTCATTCACGCTCTCTTTATATGCCACATCTGTGTTTGTGTTGTTTGATGAATGATATTGCTTCATTGAATCCCGATGCTGTTGGTGTTGCTGTGCAACCGATTTCTTAAAAGTAACAGGTGGTGCACTATCTGTAGCCAAAAAAGGCTCCTGACAATTGGGACATAGGAGTGTTTTATTTAGGTATATTTTTAGGTACTCATATTGCATCCTGCATCCATGGAAAATAGTCCAAAAATTAGTTGTGGAGCTGTGGGACTTTTGTAATTGCATTTTCTTCCATTCATGGTCACAGACCTAGGTCAGGACTGGGTGTTGTAGTAGATTAGCAGCAGCAATCCGACTTTATGGTATCAACTACTCCTACTTTTCAATTTCCCCTTTTTTAGTCACTTTGATGATTTTATTTTAGGCTTTATTTGTTTATAATATAAACAACATACGATTTATGTTTTATTTATGGGTGCAGTTTGCTTCCGGTGAAACCATGAGGAAATGCTTCAGCTTTGTATGTTTTCTTGGAACCTAACATTTATCATTTCCCTTATTTACAGCAAAACAAGATTAATAAGTTGTTCTTGGGTACTACTTTATGATATTCACTTATCAGGTTGAAGAGAAGGGGTATGGAGTTCAAAACCAATTGAACTACTCACATCATGGATCTTAATATGTGGTCATCTGCAGGTCAACCTCCTCATGCCTTGGTTACTTTTGGTTTTGGTGGGAAGCTGATTATGATGAAGCATACAAATGGTTCCACATACCCATTGAAAATTAGGAGTGATAGTGAGTTCCACCCTCAAGATGGTGTCATTAAAATGTCCAAGACTGGATCCGGCACCCGCACCAATAAAAACAAGAAACAAAGAGTTCCTTTAAGCATCTCCTCTTTCAGATTTCTCCTGAATTTACTGTTTTGTGATTCTAATCTGATTTGATGCAGAATAAGAATCATAATTTTACAAACAATGATGTTGAAGATAAATCTATGAAGTTACACTACTATATGGACACAAGATCCTCCCTTAGACACGTGTTTGTCATGTCATAAAACACATAACATATTAACATAGCATGTTTTGTTAGTCATGAAAGACATGATTTTGTCAATGATGATTGACCCTTTTTGTTTATAATTATAAATTATCAGGGTGTTCTTTCTCAGAGGAGATCTAGCTTTCGGGGTAACAAATTCCCTCTAGCAGTTGAAGCTGTTAGAAAAGCTCCTATTCGTAGTAGAAACTTCATGCGGAATCAACCAATGACTTCATATAGACCAAGGCAAGTTGTTTGTATTTCTTTAATAAAAAGTTGTATTTCATCTCTTATTGTTGCAATAATCTGATTATAAATGTTGTTATTTTGGTTTGATGTGCAGGTGCGCTGGTGTACAAAATAGGGGTGCTACAAATGGAGGCTTTGCTATTAAGATATAGCTAAATATTAAAAAAAAAAGTTGGTAATACTATTAGCCAAGGTATTAAGAGAGTAGTTTTTTTGTTTGTGATATTTATTTATATGCAGCAACAATTGAACTACTCACATCCTGTCTTCCCATTGAAAATCAGGAGTGATAGTGAGTTCCACCCTCTAGATGGTGCGGGGGATTGGTTGAACATGTCCTGCAAGACTAAGCTTTGGGAATTGCTGAATGCACTTGTGAAGATTTCACCCGAATTTGGGGGCTCGAACAAGCTCTCCCAGCTCCTGTGATGACAGATCATAATATCTTTCCCATGCCAGAGCCTTCTTCTCCAGTTTCATCAGAATGTCATTTTTAATCCCGTAAAATTGGCGTAGTGGGGTTTGGACACTCCAAATCCTGTTGTTTATCTTTTTTCACAAGTTTAAGGCTTTCTCGGCTAACTGGGCCCATCCTCTTTTCAAATATAAGCACGTGATGCTTTCCAGCCACTCCAATCACCTTTTCATAACAAATATCATTCATCAACTAAAATCTCTGCAATGGCTTCTTTACTATAATTCCAATATACTGTTGAGCAAGTGGGCAACGTCTGTAACTATTGTCAAAATGAAACAGGCCTTTCTCTAAGTCAAGTCGCATAAATAACGCAATATCATCATAATTGGGAAGCATTGCAGATAGCCCAACCAACCGAATATGTTCCTTTGTGGTCTCAATTTGTCTAACAGTTCTTGCCACAATACTCTTGAGCATAGGTCCTCTGTTATCTTGCAGAAGATGAATTTCATCAATAATTATACCTTTCTTTCTAAAAAATATATATATATATTGAGAAAGAAAGCTATTTTGAGGGGATTTAGGGTTTGGATTTTGTTGATTTTTTCCGTTGAATCAGATATGGAGAGAATGCGGAAGAAGCTGCAACATCGGCTGATTGGAAATGCCCCAGATGTAGAGGAATCTGTAATTGCAGCTTTTGCATGTAAGTGCTGTTGTCGATCTGATATATTGGTACATATCTTAGTTTTCAAGATCTAATTCCCCTAAAAAAAGCTTCAAATTTGACTTTACCAGATTTGGTACTTTTCAAATTATAAATTGAATAACCTATGAACTTTCCATTACCTTTTCCAAATAAACAATTACCACGGATAACATATTGTTTGTATTATTTTGGCAACAACATTCATTCCAATTTTCCAATCAACAAGTACCCTTTTAACCTTACACGTCAAAGATAAAACTTTCATCTTTTTATTAATTTTAGTTTGCCTAAAGTCCAAATAACAAACAAGGGTATTTTTGTAATTTAACAGGAAAACGACACCCCGGATGTAGCGGTTACTAGACTATTTGCATCTGCAAAGAAAGACACTTCTCAATATGGCGATTATGGAGCTTTCGCTAACTGATTGCAATAGTTGCCACCAGAAGGACAAATTCGGGTATTCACCTTATTTCATTTATTCACATAATATTAAAAAACATCTTTTTTTTATTGATTTCTTTTTATTTTCTTAGAAAACTACTGCCAAAGTCCAAACTTTGCTAGTTTATAGATTATAGAATCCTGATACATTAGTAATAATCATTTTTTTAATGTTTTTAGCTATTAAAGACTACTATAGAAGAAGAGCACCTTGTTGTGTTTACACGCAATACCCTGTTGTGTTTACAGGCAACACAGAGGTTGGTGAAGTCTTTTTAATTTGACATGAAACCCGGAACCCTGAGGTATGTTTATTCAGCTACTCATCAAAATGGTTCATGTAGACCACATGATGATATATTATCAATAAATCAAGATAATAATAATAATATGAAAACTTCAGTTACTCCACTAGGCAGCCTTTCATCACCTTCACCTATGATGAATTTATTAGACATATTCACCTAGTATGTTTATTTATTTATTATTTTATAATAAATTTTGGTAAAAAAGTTATTTTTTAAATTCTTCAGTTGCATTTGGAACCTGCTAGCAGTAACTCTCTTCCTGCAAATGGTAACGGCTCAATAACACAAAAATTACGAGTTACCAACACTCAAAATGGCAAGGTAACTATAAATAAATCATCATGGAATGAAATGTTTGTGTGTTTTTTTTTTAAAAAAAATATCATTTACACGATGAATGTTGATTGTTATGGCAGAAAGCAATCATTATGCGCATACAAATAAGTTACAAGTTGAACAACAAAGACATGTTGGAAGAAAGACATCCCTCGTGAGATATGATAACATTTTTCGCTCTCTTCTATCACCATATCTTAGTGTTTATATTTGGGACAATGTTATTAAATATTATTTGTATCTTTGTATTCCCATGTTCTTAGGTCCAAATCATGGATATTTGAATTTGTTGATTTTGGAGGTGAAATGAGACATGATATATGGTGCTAATAACGGTCAGACAAGGGCAACAATTTATTCCATTAATGACATTAATCACTTGCATTTGTGATTGTATTCATTACATATGGATTCAATACTTAGCTAAGTTGACCTCACATTTTATTCTTCTAGGTTCACTCAATCAGTTCTTGTTTTTGTTGTAAATTGTAAATTGTAATTCAGGGTATTCTTGGTCCATGTGCATCACTTGAGAAGGTTCATATAGTATTTTTAAGAATGTTGACTCTTTGTTGACTGATTGTTGTTTTTTGTGCAGAAAGGTGCTTTATGTTCTGATACTAGCATTGGTCAAGGGGGTACTACTACATGGAAGGTGCTTCAATACACACCTACTTACAGCAATGTACACAAATTAACTAAGGAAATAGCAATGTAGTACTAGGTTATATAGTTAGGGAAAACCTATTAATAATAATGTACAAATATTTGTCTACTATTTGAATGATTATTTGTATGAAAATAAATTTTATGCAATGGATTGTATTTTTTGTATATGATATTATATTTTCTGTTATGAGACATTACATGCAAATTTAATTTGAAAATTAGTAAATCTGTAAATAATACTTTTTTTAACATTTAAAGTTACGATACGCAAAAATGTGTGTCATCTTCATTTATGACATGACCTTTCTTGACAGGGGCTTCCTTGATACGCATTGTGTGTCATAAAAACGCACGTCGTAAGGTTACAACACGCAAATGCGTGTCATCTTCCTTTATGACAAGGCCTTCCTTGATACGCATTGCGTGTCATAACCGCACGTCGTAAATGCGCGTCATAAATGAGCGTCGTAAATGCGCGTCATCTCTCTTTATTACAGGGCCTTCCTTGACACGCATTTGCGCGTCGTCTGAGCGTTACGACGCGCAATGAGCGTCGTAAAAGGCTGTTTTTCTAGTAGTGATGGCGAATCGCAAAACACATTAAATAATAACATTTAAGAAACATACTATTGCCAATCAATATATGATGGCCAACTAAACGTATAAGGAAATGAAATAGTAAATAATAAAAAAATGAACTAAAGTGCAAATTATTTTCCTTTACTTTTAGGATATGACCTTTTCCCGTAGAAAGTTCATGTATAATAGCCCAAGGGTGTATATATATTTGTGTATCTCATTGTGGAAAACCCTCACATGAAGGTGAGGATTACCTTTTGTAATATATGTCTTTCATAACCAGGTGTCACTTTAGAAGTTATAGAATTATGCTAGGCAAGAAGGAGAAATAGAGCATGGAGTTACTTTAATTTGAGAAATTCTATTTAGCAAAAACATAATTAAGTAAAAGAGGTTGGTAGTTCCTATATAATTAGTATTGAATTCTTGTCTTCTACTATTAGTGGGACGACGTAAGGTTGTGAATTGTATTGTATGGGGTTAGATATTTGAGTTTTGGACAAACTGGTTGGTGCTGAGGGAGGCCTTGTTTGACAGTGAGACAAACTTATTCTTGTTATCTAAGTGACAAACATGGGAGTCAACTTTTTGTCAAACCAAGTGGTTGTGATGTGTTGATTTTCTTTCTTGATCAGTGGTTGTGACTTTTGACCTTTTGAAAGTTTTTGTTCAGGTTTGGCGTGTGCGCCTGGTTTTGGAAGTTCTTGGGTTTTTTAGTCACTAATAAGGGAATCTAGGGTGGTGATAACTCGCATAAGAAATAGTTAATTTAGAAGATCCCTTGAGGAGATTTAGGAGGAGCTGGTTTCAAAATGATTGATTAGGGTATATTTCGTGGGAGAAATCCAATTTACATGGGTGAGAGTTGTAATACTCGTTTTCCAAGATAGATCAATTTAGGGTTTCATGGAATATAATGGTTGATTTTTGAGGAAAAAACGTGTGTCACGATAGAGGATGGTCAGGACATTACAAGTAAAATACGAGAAAGCTTGTTTTAGACTATTTTCACGACGTGGTCATGGAAAAGTGCTAGGGTATGCTGGTGTGAGCACTTGTATGAGTGGAATTCTAAGCTGGAATTTTAAGAAGTTGGTGGCGCCTTTTCTAAGCTCATGGGTGTGCCGATACCCCTGTCAGTGGTGGAGTTCTTGGAAAAGAATTTTAGTGTTGGTTGATGCATGAGAAAAATCCCAGAGTGAAAGATTCTAGGATGGGTTGTAGTGTGTACCTATGGTGGCATAGGTAAACGATATTGATAGTGGTATGGTATAGTGACCTAGAGACTTGGAGGCAATTTAAGGGACACGTATAGATAGGTTTGGAAGGTATTAGGGTCCCATAATACTCAAAGCACATGATTCATACAGGGATCACGAAGGGTCAACAAGGTTTCTACTAAGATAGTGGTAGTTAGGTAGTATGGTATAGTACTAACATTAATTTTAGTCGTCGTCATCGATGCCAGCCTGTCAGATATGATTGTGCAAAATGGGGCCGGTAATCAATTAGGCTTGAGTGTATGTGGTACTTAGGGTCTAGTTAGTACTGATGTGAGAGGTTTAGCGATTTCAGAGACATCAAGGACCTTGCTCAAAGTAGTGCCAGCTTATGTTGTAGAACTCAAGAAGGAAGCCGTTATGATGATCAACAGGAGGATTGCAGCATGAAGGTGAGTGGTCAACCGATGGAAAGGGAAGTTACTTTCTTGATTGGGGTAGTCTTTTCCTACGTCATGTGCTTAAGGGATGAGAGATCGGTTATGGGTCAGTCGATGGTTGAGGTAGAAGATGGTGATCTCCTTATCGATTCTGCTGAAGGAAGTAGAATTCTGATTTTGCAGTAAATCATCTCTGGGTCGCAACGAAGTGATATTTGCGACTAAGTGGTTCTTGTGGTTCGATATCAAAGGTAAAGGCCATGTTGCCAGTGGAATTCGTAATGTAGATTCTGAGAGATCAGGTGTATCCTGGGAGACATCAAGTTGATTATGTTATTGGCATTAGAGTTATATGGAGGCATTGAGTTTGTTAGAGTTTTTTTTAGCAACTAAAGGGGGATTCTTGAAGTTTCAAGTGGAGGATGAGGTTGTGTAGTGTAAAACTTCATGTACGCCAGTTCATTTTGGAATGTGCTAAGTCTATCCAATGGTGTTATGTCCAATTCACTAAGTTTAATGGGCGATGTCGTGAGAAAGATCTGCGAAGTCTCCATCTGAGATTCAGATATTTCTTGTTCTTAAGATCATCTTGCATTGTGATATGCATCTTGAGAGCCTAGTTGGGTATGTTCATGGTTAAGTGGGTATGAGGCTTTTGTGTTGCAGAAGTCATTCATTGATGGTTTGAACGCTAAATCGGGGAGAATTGAGTATTCTTCTTGGAGGATGATGGCTGTTTGATTTTTATGGTTTCATCATGATGGGTTAGAGCAACTTATAGTTCAAAGATGTAGGATTTTAGTTCAAGTTTTATGTATAAATGAAGGATGGAAGTAGGCTATCGTTGAAGTGTTTGTGATTTTGAAGATTCATGTACCGTAACTTAGGGATTAGCCGGAGTCATCCTTGCATGTGGATAATTCAAGGTTTTGTTAGATCGTGAGTGTAGAGTAAGTTGTCGTTAAGTTTGTGCGCTATCCTCACGATAAAATTTGATGGGTAAGGAACTTGTTGTAGCCAATGGCTCCATTTGGGGTAGCTCCACATATATGGATGGAGGGGTTTTGAACCACTCTTTTGTGCATCTGATTTAGAATCATGGTTGAGTCGCCTTGTAGGTCAGTTAGATATGGACAAGAATGGGCATTCATTGATGTGGCAGTCAATTTCAGAGTTAGAGAAGAGTATTTTAAGGGGGATTGTATCCAGTATATATGGATTCATCCAGTTTAGATCCCGAACCATTAGCTATCATTGGCTATTTTGTTATCAGTAATAATTGAGTTTATTTGAAGTATTCAAGTTGTATCATTTAAGGGGCAATTGATGAGTCAACCCTTAGTCAAACTCGGTAAAGCTAGTACCTTGGTCCTTATGAATATTTCTTCTTGATTCATTATCTGTGATCTTTTCTTTTTCTTCTTGAGGGTAAGTTGGTAGATGGCCTTAGTCACACCAAGTACACTCCTAGAAATCATGTCGGTTGGATTGTTAGTCAGATTGTTGCTACCAAATTTTTTTCCTGTGTTCTAGATAGTTGAGGAGTTCTCCTCTGATATTTCAAGTTTTATTTTCTATTTGTGCATTGGTGGGATCTGCGTAGTTTCATCAGGGTGTGGGATTGGGTTGTGATTGCTAGACAAATGTGTATGATAACAGTAAAAGTTTATTGTTTTTTTCGATTTTAGGTACATCACCTTCTGGGTAAGGTCATGATTAAGAAGAAACATTGTTGGCTTGAAAAGCATTGTATTCCCTCCTGGGGAGTACGTCATGTCAGGTTTATATGTTGATATAGGAGCTAGGAGGTCTATTTCTTCCTGGATTGTGTGAGGCAATGTTTCATCTGACCTTGTATCAGTGGCAGTTGGACTGTGGATAAGTGTGTGTATTAGGATGGTATGGCTCCTGTAGTCGGGTGAGTGTTGAGTGAGATGTTGATTGGGTTCCTACAATGGAATGATGGCAATATATCCTTAGAATGTTGGATACAGGTCAATAGTATTGATGTTTGTAGCTGCGTGATGGCAAGAATGGTGAGGAGTCGGGTGTGACAACCCCATTTTCATGGCCAAAAATACCGATTTGTTTATACTTTGTTTTGAAAATCAGAGTAACCTTTTAAAGAAATGTATTGCGGAATTTATTCCCAAAAGATAAATATGATAAATATTTATCAAAGCATTTCCGAAGAAATGTACGTCATTATATCAAAACCTTGGCATGTCATGTTCGATATAGATCAAAAGCATAAACAAAACAACATAGGCCTTACAACATTTATTTATATCTACTGGCCTATAATTTGTAATTCCTCATCAAATCATCCAACTATGCTCCTATGTTACTACGTATAATACAAGAAACTTAGTGGGTCAG
Source organism: Lactuca saligna (assembly GCF_052625555.1). NCBI lineage: Eukaryota > Viridiplantae > Streptophyta > Magnoliopsida > Asterales > Asteraceae > Lactuca > Lactuca saligna. The sequence goes on along the minus strand of NC_136419.1, from coordinate 130,185,459 downwards.
GCTTGGGAGCCTGGTGAGCACATAGGGTTTTCAACCCACAATAAATAAGTTTATTAATTTCATCACACCCAACAAACCCGATTATCCTCACTTTACATCCCTAAAGCATCTAATATAAGGGACCTAGCCTATGGATTTTCATTGGGGTGGACACTACTGCAAAGGGGGTTCCTCATCAATAATTTTCCGTAAGGAAACCATGGGGCGGATGGAGTACACCGATGAACACATCATTCACAAACACCTACATGTTGCGAGTCTGCTAGCGTTCCACTGGATTGTGTAGAAGAGTCCATGGTTTTCATCTGTACTCAGCTAGATAACTGGAACATCCTCAACATCGAGGCCTCTCATCATTTTATTTCATTACACACCAACTATTACATCTATCCATGTTTTACCCAACATATTTGTAGATATAAAATAGATATACAATTTAAATCATTTAAAACATGTATAAAATCGTTCATCCAGCATACATAGTAAGTATGCAGATAATATGCACACATAGCACGTAATTTATAATAAATACTTCATATCTATGTGTCAGATGAAAGTAACTATGCACTCACTTGTTAAAGTGATGGTTCCAAACTCAGGCAATGCTTCACTTCTAATGATTATATTTTCCTTCGACGAAACCTATCATTATTATCGCTAAGTTTTAGTCTAATCTTTATTGCGACTTATTATTATTCTATATTCATGATTAACTCAAAGTCTACTTTCATGATCTATCACGTAAGGAACAACCAGGTATGATCATATTGGAGGTAGGGTCTGTTTGGTATACGAAGTATACTATTTAGAAATCCCATTTTAAACACCTCACTAAATCATAGCCTAGACATCATCCCCGTAAGTAGATCAATCAATTTAACGACTTTGAATCATTGAAAAATCTTATTCATAGGTTCATAACAATGATATTATTTTTAAACATAAGTTATATTTAAACTAGGGTAGGCGTATCTCACTTACAATGGGTTTTGCCAAAAATCAGGCTCCACTGGAGCAGAGCTTCTGAGCCAAAAAGCTCTTTTTTCTCGGAGCCATCGGGCGCTCTAGAGCTTTGTCCTAGCACTGGGGGAGTTTCCTAGGGCTTTGGGCGGGGGGGGGGGGGGGTTGGGAGGTTCAGAGAGAAGTTAGAGAGAGAAAGATAAAGGTGGAGGTGTGAAGAAATGAGGGTGGAAGGGGTTCTATTTATAGGATGAAATATGGCTCACCATGGTACCACATGTCACCATCTGGTGGAAAGACTTGGGGAGTAAGCAATGACCCAGATTCAGCTACGTCACCCCATTCGCAGTAGCACCCTATCGACTTATAAACCCCATAACATTCGAATACGACCTGTATTTTCGACGTTCTTTATATTCATGCGTAGGTGGAGACATAATCTACAATTTTCGTTTAGAATCCTCGACTGATTTTAAATTTAATAGTATGAGAATATTACGTTGTTAACGATCGTGTAAAATTCATAACTTCTACATTTCAACTGTATTTTTATCGTTGAGTTCCTATTAATGGGATATTAAATTCTCATTTAGGTTTTGTCGGCTAAAAATCACTTGATTTGAAATTCGAATTCCAAGATGTATACTCGTTTGCAAAATCTTAGAAAAATCATAAATTCCTCGCACAAAGTCAGATTTTGACGTTATTTTTATATACGATCTCGGTTTAACGTATACTAGAACTTTCATTTAGTTATATGTGGCTAAAAATTAGTTTATCAAAAATTCACTTTTTATGATTATCGGTGCCGTGTCAGTTTTGCCGTAAAAGTTTGACAGGTCATAACTTCTTCGTTATAACTTGAATTTCAGTGTTCTTTATATTTATGAAATCCTAGTCATGACCATTACCACTTTTATTTTCACTCTTAATTTCTTATATTTTATCAGTTTTTGACGCTTATTTTCACTCTTAATTTATTATATTTTATCAATAAGTATAATGCACATAAAATCACATAATTCACATAATATTCTATTAATTCCTCTTTCTTACTTCAAAGTGGGTTATAATGGCTGACCCTAACTATTACATAATCACTTTAATGCTTATCCTAGAAACACGGGTGTTATAATTCTCCCCCCTTTGGATGAGTATGTCCCGGAATCATACATCAGCAAACATATGTGGATAGCGACTCATCATGTCACTCTTTGTTTCCCAAGTGAGGTTCGGCCCATTCGTATGTTTCCATCGCACAAGCACTAAGTCGATCATCTTGCATCGCAACTTCTTTGTCTTATTGTCAACAATTGCCTCAGGCTCATCCATCCTTAACTCTAAAATTTGAATTATGTCGGGAACTTCTCCCGTGAACTTCCTCAAATAACACACACGAAAATTGTTATGAATTCCATCTAGTTCTTCTGGTAATTTAAGCTTGTAAGCTTGGTCCCTAATCTTCTGAAGAACTTTGAATGATATAATAAACGTTGGACTCAACTTTCCTCCTTTTTTGAATCCTATAAGTCCCTTCCATGGTGAGACTTTAAGGAAAACCAAATCTCCAACTTCAAATGTCATCGGTCGTCTTTTCTTGCCAGCATACCTCTTTTGATGATCTTCCGCTGCTAAAACTCTTTCCCTAATCACCTTTGGCTTTTCAGCTGTCTAATTGAATATCTCGGGTTCGATAAACAACTTTTCTCCATATTTAAGCCAAGAAGATGACATACAACACTTCTGTCCATACAAAGCTTGATAAGGTGCCATCTTGATGCTTGAATGGAAACTATAATTATAGGAAAACTCTACCAGAGGTAAGTGTTCATCCCAGTTACCTTGGAACTCTAGGGTACATGCTCATAGCTTATCTTAAATTGTTTGAATTACCATCATTTTGTGGATGGTAAGATGTACTTAAACACAGTTTGGTACCCGTTTCCTCTTGTAGACTCCTCAAAAACCTTGATGTGAAACGACTCTCACGATCTGATACAATCATTAAAGGAACACCGTGAAGTCTTACTACTTCCTTCACGTAATCATTTTCAAGCTTATCCATAGACCATCTCTCATTGGCTGCTATGATGTGTGCACTCTTAGTGAAATGATCCATGAATACCCAAATCATGTTGTGTCCGTTCTTCGTCTTGGGCAGTTTAGTCACAAAATGCATGGTGATGTCTTCCAATTTACCCATGGGTACAGGTAAAGGTTCTAAACTCCCTTATGGTTTCTAATGTTGTGCCTTAACTCTCGAGCATGTTACACACTTGGCCACATATTTTGTAACATCGAGCTTCATCGTCTTATAAGCTTCTTCCATCAATAGATCTGTTATTTCTCTTGTCTTAGGTTCCCAAATCCTATCTTGGAATACCTTCAATCCTTGACCGTTTGTACCATACACTAACGTTTTACCCAAACGTTCTTCCTTTTTGTCATTTTCTCTGAAGCTTCTTCCTGAGATTTCTTAATGTTTTCCTCAATTATTAAGACTACTTCAATGCTTAAAGCTCTTGGTATTTTCCTTTCAAGGTTTACCTTTCGACTTAGAGCATCAACGACAACATTTGCTTTACCGGGGTGGTAAAGTATCTCACAGTCATTATCCTTGAGTAACTCTAGCCAGTGTCGTTGTCTCATGTTCAATTCATTATGATTAAAGAGGTACTGGAGACTCTTATGATTAGGGAAAATTTTGGACTTCGTGCCATAGATATAATGCCTCCATATCTTTAGGGTAAATACTACCACTGCCAACTCCAAATCATGAGTGGGGTAGTTTTTTTTCGTGCTCTTTCAATTGTTGAGATGAATATGCTATCACCATTTCCATTTGGGTCAGAACACAACCTAACCCAACTCCAGTTGCATCTCCATAAACTGCAAACTCTTCAACTCCGTCGGGTAAGGAAAGAATTGGTGCTTTTCACTCCAAGTATAAGTAACTCCTTTATGGTTCAAAAGTGTCATTGGAGCAGCTACCAAAGAAAAGCCTTGGATAAACCTTCAATAATATCTAGCTAATCCCAGAAAGCTTTGAATCTCCGTGGGACTTTTCAGTGGTTCCCACTTCATCACAACTTCGATCTTTACTGACTGAACCATTATTCCATCGTGGTTAACCACATGACCCAAAAATTGGAATTCTCGAATCCAAAAATCACATTTAGAGAAAATTTCACACAACTTCTCCTTCTTCAAGACTTCTAATACTTCTCGTAGATGCTTGCCATGCCCCTCCTGGCTATTTGAGTATATCAGAATGTCATTTGTAAACACTATCACAGGTTTATTGAGGAATGGTTTACAAACCCTGTTCATCAAATCAATGAATGTTGCTAGAGCATTGGTTAGTCCAAACGACATAACCAATAACTCATAGTGTCTTGTAGGAGTTAATTGGATTGTTGAGAAAGGAAATATTGTATGTTATGTTCTCCTAGTTTGAATTTTGGCTGCGAGAGGTCCAGTTCTTAGGATATCTCATCAATCAGGACAGGATTTTGGTCGATCCAGCCAAGATTAGGGCAGTTATGTAGTTGGAGGTTCTGAAGTCCCCATCAGGTATTATGACTTTTCTAGGGTTGGAAGGTTACTATTGGAGGTTCGCATAGGATTTCTCTAAGATTGTTGTTCCTATGACTCACTTGACAAAGTGGAGTGTAGATTTTATCTTCGGGCCCAAGCAACATATTCACATTTATAATTACTATGACGAAAAGCTTTATATGCAGAACATAACTCTTTCAGCTTTAATCCATAAAACTCTACTATTTTCAAATTTCCATGCGTTTTAAAGGCTTTATCCACTTTCTTAGACATATCTACTAAACACCACTTCATTTCTGAATGAAACTCCTGATAACAATAAAAAACATAACAAAGTTTAATTAATATATATAACTTAAATTTTAAACATAAAAACAACATACAAACAAATAAATCATGTTCAGCTTCAAAAATACACAAATAACATTTCTTACTAAAATTGATCCTCTAGAAACTTCATCAACACTTTCCACTGTAGCAGATGGCCTTCCAAAACCTCCATTAGAAATTTCATTCATTTGTCTCACTTTCAACTGCTCTAAAGTCCAATTATTAATTACTGGATATCTTCTAACCATTAACATTTGCCTACATTGAATCCTATCAACATATAGCAACTACAAAAAAAAAACAAAATATAATAACAAAATATAAATATTACTAATATTTTTAAAATATTTACTCAAACAACATTAAATGACATACCGTTAGAAAGACACTTGGACCATTGAAGAAGGTCTTAATATCACTTCTACCCCAAATCAACTTTTCCTCTTTTACACAATTTAATACATATGTACACCAATCAAACTTATCTAACTTATATGATTCAGACAAATACGGTAGAAGCTTCAAATTGCATGCACCTTGTTTGTTACATGATCCAAAACATGTACATACAAGAATAATAAAGTTTGCAACAAACACCATATCTGCTTCACATCATTCTATTATCTTGTACACAACATCATTTGGAGTAATTAAAGACAACGACTTCTTGAATTGATCTTTCCAGATTTCATACCATTCCTCATTACCTCTTAAATCAACACTATTTAACTGATCAACCCCCATAGGCAGCCCTAACACCCTATTAACATCTTCCCTTGTAACCAAAATATTAGAAACCTCAGTTTTAATAACCATCTCTAAAGGATCAAACGAATCAACAACAAAATAACATAATTTTGCTGGAATACTTTGAGTCTTCATGTCTATCAATGATCCGAACCCCAAACTCCTCACACATTCTTTTTGCTTATGATTCATTGACTTCACAACACCATATATAGAATGAAGAGAAACACGAGAATACAATGACTTTATTTTATCACTATGCAACTCCATTTTCTTTTTAACTTTCTTATCAGCTATATTATCCACCCTCTTCACACTACTACCGGAACCATCCTCAAAATCAGAATCACTAGAAAACTCTACAACAAAATTATCAACATACAAACGATGTAAAATAATATAAAAACATTAACAAAACATAATCATTAAATAAATAACACAATAAATAAGTAACATTATATTCAAGTTTACCATGTTCGGAGACAAATGTTTTACTAACTTTTCTAACACTTCTGTTAACCAACTTCCTGCTCCTTGTAATGCTCCGAACTTCAAAATCAGAATCACTTACATAATCTAAATTATGTCCAACAAAAAAAAATTATAATCTACATTAATAATAAACTTAAATAATAACCACACAATAAAAAATAACCTTCTGAATCAGATGATTTTGAATTTAATCGACTAAACAAACCATGTTTTCTCTTTTTCATCTAACTATAATCAGACTGACTAACATTATTCCTTGGCTTTTTCTTCTTCCAAAAATTACTAGATGAAATGTCAATTGTCTTATTCCTAGAATTACTGGAATAAATCTCAATTGGACTCTCATCATATACACATGGAGGCATAACAAAATCAAACCGAAAAAATGATAAAATAAGTCAATTTGAAAAACATTAACAACAACACATCATAACTTACTCTCCTTCTTAACTTCATCATATATAAATTTTTTCCCTTCAAATACTTCATCATCTTCTATTTCTATAGGATGATCACGAGAATTAACCATGCAATCAACTTTAACCACGTTCTCATTTAAATAATCCTTCTTACTGGATATCATTCGTTGTGATGCAATTGTAAATTTCTTCATTGGTTTCGAATTCGAACTTTGCCTATTCCTGTTCACTTTCGCATCTAACAAAGCTTTAAACGCAAACACTATGTTGAATAATGTTGAAATACATAATCTAATATAGATAAAACTAAAAGAAAACCCTCTGAATAAAATTTCAAACAACATAAACGTAGACCTTGAAACAATTACGCATAAACGGTTACATCAATTTGAAAACCGACTACTGACTTGTCAATGACGGTTAGATTCAAAAAAAAAAACTACAAAATAAAATTACATTTATAACCTTTTAATTAAAAAATTTATAAAAAACAAACGATTACGTGTGAAATAAAAACAACAACTACTCTAATACACATGGTTCTTTCCTATTGGTTCTTACCATTTTCACATCTTACTCTCATTTGTACACGAACCCACTTTTATATATATATATATATATATATATATATATATATATATATATATATATATATATATATATATATATATAAAGACTTTTTTGTTAATTAAGGAAAATCTTAAATAATCGAGATTTTTCTATTTAAAAAAGTAATAAATAATAAATAATAAATAAAAATATTATATTGAAATTTTTCCCAAAAATTTTAGTTTTTTTTTTTATAGATTTTCCCATGTATTTTTATATATATGTTGGGGACTTAAAATCATTGTTTAAAAATCGGGTGCCACCATGATCTAGTGAAGTGAGCATAAATCAAACATGGCCATTTTGCTTAATTGTGACTCATATTGGGCCGGACGGATTTGCCAATCACACGGTTTGAACGATGCACTTGAAACAATAAAAACTTGGATTGAACGTAGTTACACATATACTTTGCGCTCCAATTATCCAGTTTCAAATTAGCTTACTTTCAATTAATGGACTTCAAGCTATTCATTTTTCTGGAACAATCTAGATTTGAAAGAAAATAAGTTCGATACCATCTTCAAGCTAATAAGGTTCACTTTGTTTTATTTCTTAGTTTGCAAGAAGCCAACATTTTCAGGAGTCTTCTCAACTTTTATGTTGTCTTCAAGCCAAAAAGTGGTTCAGGTGAGAAAACATATTCATATTAGGAAATCATTTTCAACCATTCATTTAATCTAAACATAAAAAGACACAGTGAAAATTTTGTAAATATGATAATAACCTTCAATCTCAAATACGAACATCGATTTCTTTGCTGAATACTCCGATTTGGAATTTCCCAGATTCACAAACGAACTCAGGTGGAATTGGAATTTCTTCGCTGTTCATGAATTTGGAATCAGAGTTCTGGATTCGCAGTCACAGTCGACATTGAAGACTCGGAATCGGTACTCGCAGGTTCCCAATCAAATTTTCGGAAATTAAAATCAAAATGTGAAATCGATCAGACATAAGATGTCGCATCTGAAGTTAGAAGCTTTTGAAATTGGAACATATATTCTAATCGAAACAGTTCGCATCTTGATTATCAGTATTACAAAGAAATCTAGAATCAGGATTTCAAGGTTTCAAAATTGAAATCGGAATTTTTTGTTGGAATGAAATCAAAATCGGAATTGCACGCTTCAAAGTCGAAATCGGAAGTATATGATGATTTGAAATTGATAACTTGAATCGGAAGTATCATGTTTTTAACATTTTTAAAAAAGTTAACTTGTATGCATTCCAATTGTTTGATGAAATGCAAAAACTAAATTACCACGTTATATTCACATATGAATATGTTTTCTCACCTGAATCAGTATATGATTATTAAAAACACAAAACAATTAAGTCTGTACGTTATTCATATGTGAATAACATATAAAAATTATATATATTTGTGAAACCACCTTGCAATATTTATATGTGAATAGATTGTGTAATATTCATAAATAAATATATCATCTAATATTCACAAGTTAATATAATATGTAATATTCGCATGTGATATACTATATAATACTATATAATATTCACATATGAAAATATCATCAAATATTCATAACTGGATATACCATCTATTATTCACAAGTGAATATACTAATGTATCGTCGAATATTTAAATATGAATTTATTATCTTTATTATATGATATATTTATATGTGAGTGATACTTAAACTGTAAAAAAAAAAAAAATAATCATACTTTTTATTCATAAGTGAATAACGAATGTATTGTAGTAAAAACCTGATGCATTTTTATTTAGTTATGAATAATGAAAGCTGAAAATATATAAAAAAAAATTATTTTATCTTAAAACTCTATCAATATAGATGTCTATTTGTAAAGAATAAAAAATCATGAAATTTGGTATATTTAAAATCATTTTTCGATAAAAATAGCTTCTTAAAAACATTAAAAAAAAAAAAAAAGACTATGTTTTTGTACATATTAAGGTAATGATTAGCATTGTTTAAGGAAACATATTTTGTTGGAAAACACATGTCTATTTCTTTCTCATTTCCACTGGTACGACTGAGGCTTTTGGGGTAAAAATAAATGAGTGCTTGAGATTGATTCCTCCATTCTCAATTTTTTTTTTCTCAATTGAAAAAAAAATGATCTATTTAGATTCACACTGAATTTGTTTAGATTCATATTATGAATCTATACAGATTTATACAGTGAATTTATATAAAATTAATGATTTATAGTGCACAACAGATAAAAAAATAAAAATAAATAACAATTATCAAATTTGATATCAATGCAAATAAGATAAAAAGTTATGAATTTTTATATTTTTAGAAAATTTTTCAATATATAATAAGATCTAATACTTGAAAAAACAATGGTTCCTTTGTTCTATGGTTTAAAATGGTTCATTGTTGAACTTTTTCATATATATATATATATATATATATATATATATATATATATATATGTGTGTGTGTGTGTGTGTGTGTGTGTGCGTCACACCCCGAACAAGGACGACAAAACGTCCGTGGGCAGATGACGGACGTCATTGTATAATATCATAACAATTGAATATAAATGAAACATAGCAACCAGGCAGCATACATTGAGAAAAAAAAAACTTACATAGTTTACATATTGTAATTGTTCATAAGTTACACAAAATAACTGAAAAGTAAAGTTCCATAGTGTTGCATCACTTGATCTAAAAAAGAGTTGATTACATGTTACTAGTTCCCTGAGAATACAAGTGATTTTGAAAAACGTCAACAACAATGTTATTGAGTTCATAATCACTTTTGTATGAAAAAGGTTTGTAACTACTTTGTTTACCATGATTTCGTATTTTTCCATAAAATCCAATATTTTCTATAAAATAGTTTTGTAACAACGAAAAAATTCACAACAATTTTTCATTTTTTCAAATAACATAAAACTCAGTCAATATTCTCAAATCTCAAGTTTAAAAAATGTCATCATGATAAAAAGATATCCCAAGATCATAAACTAAATCTTCTGCCAGTGTATACGGATAATGCCGACGCCTTCCCACGGTCCTCGCTAGTACCTGAAACAAATATCATATATAACGGTAAACATAAATGCTTAGTGAGTTCCCCAAAATACCACATACAAGACATACGCCACTCAAGGCCATAACTCTATGGGATCTTTCGATCCATGTGTCTCAGGGGACTTCCGTCCCAACTCTGGTAGACCTTTCGGCCCTATCTGTATGATCTTTCGTTCTTTATCATCTTGACCTTCCGGTGCATACACTATTGACCTTCCAGTCCATATCATGGTACTCATAACATAGCATAACACATACATATCACATAGCAACACATATCACATACTCCACATAGCATATAACACCTTCCGGTCACACATAGAGGAACTCACTTCGTATACTATTTAGTAACTCACGTGCTCGGTATCCCTGATCCTCGTAAAAATAACCTAGCCCCGCCTAAACACATAAGAAATCATCTCAAATCAATAATGGCTCTCCAGGCTAGACTAATCTATTCCAATGTTCTCTCAGGAGGCTAAAAGACCGTTTGTAACAACCCGAAATTTCCGTATCATTTATTGTAACTCTTTTGTAGTACAATTCACACAACCAATCGTCGTTTCCAAATTCAATTTTCGATCTTCCGTTTAATTAAGTCATTAACTTATACGTATTTAAAATGACTTAATGGGTGTCTTAATAAATTTAGAAATCATTTTAACACCCAACTTTAGTGATCAGAATAATTCTAGAAATTACTGTATCGGGTTACGGCAACTCAATCGGGTACGACCAAAAGCCTCGTCTAATGCTGGTATCGGGTAGAATTCCACAGTGTCCAAAACTTAAACACTATATAAACGTGTTTAAGCCTCCATTTAAAGCCTTTGGTCAATTTCTCATTTAACTCTCACAACCTCTCTCCTCATCCCAAAATCAAGGTCTAAAACAAAGATTTAAGGCTTGAAATCAAAGAGGTAACACCCCTAACTTGTTATTCAACCTCTTTAGCCTTCAAATTTATGTTTAAATTATGTTTTGGGACCAAGAACATGAGTTTACGGCCAAGGAACAAGCTTGGGCCATAAACTCATATAACATGGGTTTTTAAGCCATAAAACCCCTCCTAAGCAATCTTGAACATTAGATATGGCTTAATGACGTAATGGAAAGGACTTATAACATTTAAAACATTGATTTTGAGGAGCAAAAGTGAGTTTACGGCCAAGACATATTCTTGGGCCGTAAACTCATGTACATGGGGTTTTTGAGCCAAAATAACCCTTCCAAATCATAGTTGGGACTTAGATATGACCTTAAGGCTTGCTAAACTACACTTGGAACACTTTAAACATGATTTTTGGGGGACAAAAGTGAGTTTACGGCCAAGACACATTCTTGGGCCGTAAACTCCACATAAATGGGGATTTAAAGCCTTAAAACATGTCCAAATGCCTTGAAACTCAACTAATGGCCTTGTGGTAAAATCTAGATGCATCTAAAAATAGTTTAAGGGTTTTAAACACTTCAAAAATGTCACTTATAGGAGTTTACGGCATAGGACCATACCCTTGGCCGTAAACTCATAAAACTTGTTGAACGATGCATCAAATACACTCAAATGGCTTGTATAAATTTCTAGAATCACATGTGATTGTTTTAAGCATCAAAAACTATCTTTTTCATGGGTATAATAGAGTTTACGGCCTTAGGACATGCCTCTAGGCCGTAAACTCCAAAAAGTGTGTTAAATGATGTTCTAAATTCATAACAAGGCTTGGAAAATTAACTAGAATCACATGTGATTGTCCTTTGAAGCTCAAATCAAATTTTCCTTGGCCATAGGTGAGTTTACGGCCGTAAACTCTTATGGTGTGGCCGTAAACTCCCATTTAAGTGTTAAAGTTTCATACAATCCATTCCAAGGCATTTTAGAAATCCATTCCAACAATCCCCATGTCCATTTAGTCCATTAAACACTCAAAATCACACCCACATGAGTTTACGACCATAAACTCATGTATGTGTGTGTTCAATGGCAGTAAACTCCTTAAAATCTTTACTCTTGGGGAGTAAACTCAAGTCCCAAATCACTAGTGCCATTACACGTCCGAAGATGTCACCCGGGTTACTCCAAACGCTCGTTTTGAGGTGTTTAATCTCGTTGTAGTGTAATGTTCCATTAGATTAGTGAATGTATCCCTAATTGTATATATACGGACATTATTTCATTTTACATAGGGACATCGTGAGTAATCAAACCCCGAACCAACGTCTAGTATTCAAAACCGATTCATTTCCGAGTCTGGTGAGTTCATACCCCTACCCTTTTTCACTGTTTTCACTTTTTCAGGGGGGAACACAAGCAAAGTACAAGGGAATTCTTGTACTCAAAACATATTTTCAAATATGTGTTTCATATTTCATATGCTTTTATTACTGATTACCACAACTGATAACCAATTGAACATGCAGATCACGTAACATATATTTGTGAAATAGGTCTTTAAACTGTTATGTTTTACATATATTTCACAAATAACTTCCCACAATTTATCAGTTAAAAGCATGACATTAGACATTTGAATATAATACATGTACACTGTTTGTCCTCGGTAACACTCCATACATATACACGAGTGGAGGACTATCATATTATTACTAGAATATTTGTTAATCCTGTATGATTGGAGACACGTCCTCGGCGAACACTCCACCGAGATACGCGAGTGGAGGACTACACCCATAACCAGAATCTCTGGTATTTAGAGAGCCTGACTTGAGTGTATAGATCTATACAGGGCTGACTACCCCACACCCGGCTGCTAGCTACAGCTGAACCGAAATGGTTCAAGGGTGACGAAAGTCATAAGTATGTGGACTACTTATTGCCACATGCGGACTACTTATTGCCACAGGTTTCAGTCTATTGTATGGTTATGGAACTCTCAATTAGGATAACAAAGATTTACTCATAGTAATAATGAATCACTTTATACATCTTTTACATCTTTCACGTTTTGTAACTAACAATCAGGAAAGTACGGGACTTTCCTGGGGAAAACATGGAACCTAATCACGATTACATCTTTTACATCTTTAACTTCGTTTACATTAGAAATCAACATGCAGGAAAGCATGGGGCTTTCCTGGGTAACACTTACATAATTAGAAAGAGTAACAAACTGGATATCATTACATCTTTTACAATTGGTAACATACAATAAGGAAAGTATGAGACTTTCCTGGTAACACATGATAAGTAAACAGAACAGTTTAACAAGTCAGATAACCAACTATACATTTTCATATGAGTAGACATGTTTTCAGTGTACAAACTTACTATACTTTACATTTGTGAAACATAACCAACTTTTAAGAAAATACGGGATTTTCTTGGTGTACATAACCTTTCAGATACATAAAGGAAACTCGAAACATTTTCACAAACAAAAACCGCTTATGAACTCACCAGCTTTATGCTCATTTTCAAACCGCTTGTGTTCTCAGGTCAGCGTTAGAACAGGTACCCAAAGATCCCTTTTTGATCAGAAGACGGAGTACATGAAGACCCGTTTCATTTTGTCTATATATACTATGTATCACAACTGTACAAACTTTACTTTTGAAACAAATGTAAAACTTTTATTATGTAATGTAATGGTTGCTTTACTTTACTTACTATGTGCATTGGATTTGATACTCAACGTGGAGTCAACCCTGGAAATGTTTCCGCCTTCGGTTTTCGGGGTGTGACAGATTGGTATCAGAGCCCTTGTTTATAGTCAATGAAGTATACCAAACCTTACATGGTATAAAACTATAACACTAAAGGGCCTAAGTGCTCTGAATTAAAAGTATCTTCAAAGTACAAGTATTTTCAAAAGTGTACAAGTATACCGAACCGTCGTCATCCGTAACCACAAGTAGAACAGAACATAAGTAATTGGGTGTTGTGTACTATGGTTAAACCTGGGCAGTTATGTAGTCGTGTCTAGGGTCAATATAGCCTGGCCAACTATATTCATTCGAGACACGGCCAACATGTGCTTGGCAGTGACTGTGGTATACGGCATGCCTAAAACTTACCCTAATATCCCAAACATCGAACAATTGTCGTAATCAATTCATGAAAAACTATGGGAGTATTTCTCGATCCCAATCCTCTGTAGTAATCCTTATTCGAGTGGCTTTATGTGATTATTTTTAGCGATAAATTATTTGTTTCGGTAACTCTTTCCTGCTTTTTCGCTTATTCGGATCATATAACTGCCATATCTATCGATTCAATGTAGAGGACTTACCATCCTCTCTTTCTTGATCTTATTAGATCAAGATGCCTCCCCGAAAGAGACCCAACTCAAAGAACAACAACAATCCTTCTTCGTCGCCACCTCTTCCCCAGTTTGACCTAGCATCGCTCCAGACGATGATGACAGCTGCAATGGTAGCAGCTATGTCACAAATGAACCCTAGTGGTTCAGGGGGTGGTCCTCAATCTCAAAACCCCGAGGTTAGCCAGGGACACCAAAGAGGGGGTTCCTAAAAAGATTTCATGAACGCAAAACCAACATCCTTCAATGGCGTTGGAGGTGTCATTTCCTTATCTCGATGGTTCGAGAAAATCGAGTCCATCTTTGAAATCTGTGCTTGTGTGGAATCCGATAAAGTTAAATTCGCGGCCTGTACCTTTGCTGATAAAGCCTTGACTTGGTGGAATGGTTGAGTCAAATCTCTGACCTTACCAGTAGCCAATGCCATGGGCTGGGAAGCCATGGAAGAACTTCTTATTGCCGAATACTGCCCCGTGGTGAAATGCAGAAATTAGAGCACGAGCTCTGGAACCTGAAGATGAAAGGTTCCGACATTGCTGCATATACTTCCCGATTCGATGACCTCGCACTTCTTTGCCCGGGATTTGTCACTCCTAAAAACAAAAAGATCAAAAGGTTCGTTTGGGGGTTATCACAACCGACAAAGAGTCATGTTTTGGCTGCTCGTCCGGATACCTATGATAGTGCTAAGACTTTAGCTCAAATTCTAATTGATCACAGCGACGATGTTAAGGAAATCACTACCACTTCTGAGCCGACTCAAAGGAGTGGCGAAAAGAGAAAATTCTGGAAGAAGAAGAAGGGTCAATCTTCTCAAGGATCTTCCAAGAAACAACAGACGGTAGCAGTTCATGCTGCTACTACTACCCCTGTTGCTGCTGCTTCTGTCATGGGATCCACAACTCCAACTCCTACCAGTAAATATGCTGGTAATCTTCCTCTCTGTGACAAGTGCAAATACCATCATCATCCTGGTCCCTACCGAGAACTATCCTGTACCAACTGTGGTAAGAAAGGGCACACAGTTCGATTCTGTAAAACTCCTACCCAATCAGCCAACCAATCATCTGGAGTAGGTGTTAGTCAAGCCTGCTACAAGTGTGGAGAAGTTGGGCACTTTAAAAGGAACTGTCCCAAGAAATCAACTGCTGATAACACTGGAAGGATTCTAACCATGGGGCGGGAGGAAGCAGTTGCTAATCCCACTGTTGTTTTGGGTATGTTCCTTCTCGACAACTCATATGCTAGTATTCTTTTCGATTTGGGTGCTGAAAGGAGTTTTGTTAGTCATGCATTCAAACATAATCTAAAACCAAATCCTCAACCACTAACTGAAACATTTACCGTCGAGATGGCTAACGGTGAGAAAGAAAGCGCTAACGATGTATTCATAGGTTGTACGCTTACCCTAAATGATCACTCATTTCCTATAGATCTCATGCCCGTTTCCATTAAGAGCTTTGATGTTATCATTGGCATGGATTGGCTGAGTCCCAATCATGCTGATATCCTTTGTTACGAAAAAGCCATTCGTCTCAATCTTCCTTCGGATCAAACTCTCGTAATCTATGGCGATAAACCCAGTTCCAATCTTCATATCATTTCTTGCATCAAAGCTCGAAAGCTCCTACGGAAGGAGTGCATTGCATTCTTAGCCCATGTGATCAATGAGAAACAAGAAGTTAGAGACCTCGCGAGCATCCCCGAAGTCTGTAACTTTCCAGATGTGTTTCCCGAAGAGCTTCCAGGAATTCCTCCCGAACGTCAGGTCGAGTTCCGTATTGACCTAATTCCTGGAGCTACCCCCGTAGCAAAGTCTCCGTATCGCTTAGCTCCGGTAGAAATGCAGGAGTTATCCAGTCAACTCAATGAGTTGCTCAGTAAAGGATTCATTAGACCGAGTTCCTCACCCTGGGGAGCTCCGATACTGTTTGTCAAGAAGAAAGATGGATCCTTTCGGATGTGTATCGACTATCGTGAACTGAACAAGTTAACCGTTAAGAACCGATATCCTCTCCCACGAATAGACGACCTCTTCGATCATCTCCAGGGAGCCAGCTACTTTTTAAAGATAGACCTTCGATCAGGGTACCATCAGTTAGGAGTCCAGGAAAATGATGTTTCCAAAACAGCTTTTAGGACTCGGTATGGACACTACGAGTTCGTAGTGATTCCCTTCGGTCTAACCAATGCACCTGCTATGTTCATGGACCTGATGAACCGGGTGTGATGTTGTTTCTTAGACAAATTTGTCATCGTGTTCATTGACGACATCCTCGTCTACTCCCGAAGCGAAGAAGACCACAAGCAACACTTGAGACTAGTGTTGGAGACCCTTAGATCCGAAAAGCTATACGCGAAATTTTCCAAACGTGAATTCTGGATACGGAAGGTAACTTTCCTCGGTCACGTGGTAAGCGAGGAGGGTATTCATGTAGATCCTTCCAAGATTAAAGCGATAGAGAATTGGTCGGCACCGAAAACACCCATAGAAATTCGTCAATTCTTGGGTCTCGCCGGCTACTATCAACGATTCATTCAGAAGTTTTCCAAAATCGCCAAACCTTTAACCACTCTAACACAGAAAGGTGTACCCTTTTGTTGGAGTGATAAACAAGAAACTGCATTCCAAACGTTGAAGAGAGCCTTATGCAGCGCGCCTGTTCTGTCTCTACCTGAAGGGACAGAGGACTTCGTTGTCTACTGCGATGCGTCTAATCAAGGTTTAGGCTGTGTGCTTATGCAAAGAGGAAAGGTGATTGCCTACGCCTCTAGACAGCTGAAAGCACACGAGGTCAACTATACTACACATGACTTGGAACTAGGAGCAGTAGTCTTTGCATTGAAGATTTGGAGACATTATCTCTACGGAACCAAGTGCACGATCTTCACTGATCACAAGAGCCTGCAACACATCTTTAATCAGAAAGACTTAAACTTGAGGCAAAGGCGATGGGTAGAATTACTCAGTGATTATGAGTGTGAAATCTGTTACCACACCGGCAAGGCCAATGTGGTAGCAGATGCCCTTAGCCAAAAGGATAGTGCAGGCCACAAAGTGAAGAACCAGACAATGACCATCCATTCCAACTTACCCATACAAATCCAAGAAGCCCAGTTAACAGCCATCAGACCCGAGAACATATCAAATGAAGCCTTGAGAGGAATGGAAAAGAAACTTGAGATCAGAGGTGACGGAGTTCACTGTTTCATGGATCGAATCTGGATTCCCAAATCCGGTGGATTCAGGGAAATAGTCATGGAAGAAGCACACAGAACCAAATACTCTGTTCACCTGGGTTTGGACAGGATGTACCTGGATCTCAAGAAACAATACTGGTGGCTAAACATGAAAGCTGAGATAGCTACATTCGTGGGCATGTGTTTGACTTGCGCCAAAGTCAAAGTTGAACATCAGAAACCCTCAGGTCTGCTCCAACAACCTGAGATCCCTGAGTGGAAATGGGAGATGATTACCATGGACTTCATCACCAAACTGCCCAAGTGTTCTAGTGGGTACGATACCATTTGGGTAATTGTCGATCGTTTGACAAAATCCGCTCACTTCATTCCAATCAAAGAATCATACAAGATGGAAAGACTTGCACGAATCTACATTCAGGAGGTAGTACATCTACACGGTGTACCTGTATCCATTATCTCTGATCGCGATAGCAGGTTTACCTCCAGATTCTAGCAATCCCTTCAGAAAGCCCTTGGAACCCAACTAGGTATGAGCACGGCATATCATCCTCAGACCGATGGACAGAGTGAGAGAACAATCCAAACCCTGGAGGACATGCTTAGGGCATGTGTCATTGACTTTGGAAAGTTGTGGGAAACACATCTATCTTTGATTGAATTCTCATACAACAACAGTTACCACACCAGCATTAGGGCTGCTCCGTTCGAAGCCCTATACGGTCGTAAGTGCATATCCCCTCTGTGCTGGGCCGAGGTGGGGGATTCACAGTTAGCCAGGAGTCGAGTCCCCGACAGTGCTCTCACTGGTCCTGAAATCATCCGCGAAACCACCGAAAAGATCATTCAAATCCGTAACCGATTGAAAGCTTCACGTGATCGTCAAAAGAGTTACGCTAATAATCGTCGGAAACCACTAGAATTCCAGGTTGGAGACCGTGTCCTGTTAAAAGTCTCGCCCTGGAAAGGCACTGTACATTTTGGTAAGCGTGGGAAACTTAATCCAAGGTACATTGGACCCTTTGAGATCCTCTCCAGGATCGGTCCAGTTGCCTATAAACTTCATTTACCTCACGAACTCAGTAACATTCATCCTATCTTCCATGTTTCAAATCTCAAAAAGTGCCTATCCGATGAAACCCTAACAATTCCCTTAGACGAGATTGAGATCAATGAAAACCTCAACTTTGTGGAGGAACCGATCAAAATCATGGATCGAGAATTCAAACGTACAAAACAAAGTCGCATCCCATTAGTGAAGGTTCGCTGGAATGCCAAGCTGGGACCAGAATTCACTTAGGAACGGGAAGATTCAATGAAACAGAAGTATCCACAAATCTTTTCTTGATCCATGATTTGTATCTTGTCTTGTGTTTTAAACTTTGAATTTCGGGATGAAATTCCCTATAACAGGGGGATCATGTAACAACCCGAAATTTCCGTATCATCTATTGTAACTCTTTTGTAGTACAATTCACACAACCAATCGTCGTTCCCAAATTCAATTTTCGATCTTCTGTTTAATTAAGTCATTAACTTATACGTATTTAAAATGACTTAATGGGTGTCTTAATACATTTAGAAATTATTTTAACACCCAACTTTAGTGATCGGAATAATTCTTGAAATTACCGTATCGGGTTACGACAACTCAATCGGGTACGACCAAAAGCCTCGTCTAACGCCGGTATCGGGTAGAATTCCAACGTGTCCAAAACTTAAACACTATATAAACGTGTTTAAGCCTCCATTTGAAGCCTTTGGTCAATTTCTCATTTAACTCTCACAACCTCTCTCCTCATCCCAAAATCAAGGTCCAAAACAAAGATTTAAGGCTTGAAATCAAAGAGGTAACACCCCTAACTTGTTATTCAACCTCTTTAGCCTTCAAATTTATGTTTAAATTATGTTTTGGGACCAAGAACACGAGTTTACGGCCAAGGAACAAGCTTGGGCCGTAAACTCATATAACATGGGTTTTTAAGCCATAAAACCCCTCCTAAGCAATGTTGGACATTAGATATGGCTTAATGACTTAATGGAAAGGACTTATAACATTTAAAACATTGATTTTGAGGAGCAAAAGTGAGTTTACGGCCAAGACATATTCTTGGGCCGTAAACTCATGTACATGGGGGTTTTTGAGCCAAATAACCCTTCCAAATCATAGTTGGGATCTAGATATGACCTTAAGGCTTGCTAAACTAGACTTGGAACAATTTAAACATGATTTTTGGGGGACAATAGTGAGTTTATGGCCAAGACACATTCTTGGGCCATAAACTCCACATAAATGGGGATTTAGAGCCTTAAAACATGTCCAAATGCCTTGAAACTCAACCAATGGCCTTGTGGTAAAATCTAGATGCATCTAAAAATAGTTTAAGGATTTTAAACACATCAAAAATGTCACTTATAGGAGTTTACGGCCTAGGAACATACCCTTGGCCGTAAACTCATAAAACTTGTTGAACAATGCATCAAATACACTCAAATGGCTTGTATAAATTTCTAGAATCACATGTGATTGTTTTAAGCATCAAAAACTATCTTTTTCATGGGTATAATACATTTTACGGCCTTAGAACATGCCTCTAGGCCGTGAACTCCAAAAAGTGTGTTAAATGATGTTCTAAATTCATAACAAGGCTTGGAAAATTAACTAGAATCATATGTGATTGTCCTTTGAAGCTCAAATCAAATTTTCCTTGGCCATAGGTGAGTTTACGGCCGTAAAATCTTATGGTGTGGCCGTAAACTCCCATTTAAGTGTTAAAATTTCATAGAATCCATTCCAAGGCATTTTAGAAATCCATTCCAACAATCCCCATGTCCATTTAGGCCATTAAACACTCAAAATCACACCCACATGAGTTTACGACCATAAACTCATGTATGTGTGTGTTCAATGGCAGTAAACTCCTTAAAATCTTTACTCTTGGGGAGTAAACTCAAGTCCCAAATCACTAGTGCCATTACACGTCCGAAGATGTCACCCGGGTTACTCCAAACGCTCGTTTTGAGGTGTTTAACCTCGTTGTAGTGTAATGTTCCATTAGATTAGTGAATGTATCCCTAATTGTATATATACGGACATTATTTCATTTTACATAGGGACATCGTGAGTAATCAAACCCCGAACCAACGTCTAGTATTCAAAACCGATGCATTTCCGAGTCCGGTGAGTTCATACCCCTACCCTTTTTCACTGTTTTCACTGTTTTCAGGGGGGAACACAAGCAAAGTACAAGGGAATTCTTGTACTCAAAACATATTTTCAAATATGTGTTTCATATTTCATATGCTTTTATTACTGATTACCACAACTGATAACCAATTGAACATGCAGATCACGTAACATATGTTTGTGAAATAGGTCTTTAAACTGTTATGTTTTACATATATTTCACAAAAAACTTCCCACAATTTATCAGTTAAAAGCATGACATTAGACATTTGAATATAATACCTGTACACTGTTTGTCCTCGGTAACACTCCACACATATACACGAGTGGATGACTATCATATTATTACTAGAATATTTGTTAATCCTGTATGATTGGAGACACGTCCTCGGCGAACACTCCACCGAGATACGCGAGTGGAGGACTACACCCATAACCAGAATCTCTGGTATTTAGAGAGCCTGACTTGAGTGTATAGATCTATACGGGGCTGACTACCCCACACCCGGCTGCTACCTACAGCTGAACCGAAATGGTTCAAGGGTGACGAAAGTCATAAGTATGTGGACTACTTATTGCCACATGTGGACTACTTATTGCCACAGGTTTCAGTCTATTGTATGGTTATGGAACTCTCAATTAGGATAACAAAGATTTACTCATAGTAATAATGAATCACTTTATACATCTTTTACATCTTTCACGTTTTGTAACTAACAATCAGGAAAGTACGGGACTTTCCTGGGGAAAACAT
The DNA here is from genome assembly GCF_052625555.1 of Lactuca saligna. NCBI lineage: Eukaryota > Viridiplantae > Streptophyta > Magnoliopsida > Asterales > Asteraceae > Lactuca > Lactuca saligna. The sequence continues at coordinate 130,163,888 of NC_136419.1, read as the reverse complement.
GGAACCTAATCACGTTTACATCTTTTACATCTTTAACATCGTTTACATTAGAAACCAACATGCAGGAAAGCATGGGGCTTTCCTGGGTAACACTTACATAATTAGAAAGAGTAACAAACTGGATATCATTACATCTTTTACAATTGGTAACATACAATAAGGAAAGTATGGGACTTTCCTGGTAACACATGATAAGTAAACAGAACAGTTTAACAAGTCAGATAACCAACTATACATTTTCATATGAGTAGACATGTTTTCAGTGTACAAACTTACTATACTTTACATTTGTGAAACATAACCAACTTTTAAGAAAATACGGGATTTTCTTGGTGTACATAACATTTCAGATACAGAAAGGAAACTCGAAACATTTTCACAAACAAAAACCGCTTATGAACTCACCAGCTTTATGCTCATTTTCAAACCGCTTGTGTTCTCAGGTCAGCGTTAGAACAGGTACCCGAAGATCCCTTTTTGATCAGAAGACGGAGTACATGAAGACCCGTTTCATTTTGTATATATATACTATGTATCAGAACTGTACAAACTTTACTTTTGAAACAACTGTAAAACTTTTATTATGTAATGTAATGGTTGCTTTACTTTACTTACTATGTGCATTGGATTTGATACTCAACGTGGAGTCAACCTCGGAAATGTTTCCGCCTTCGGTTTTCGGGGTGTGACACCATTTTACCCTTCTAATGGTCCAAAAGTCCAAGTGTTGACACAGCCCTAAAATTCAATGAAAATCAACTGTAGTCGACGGTGAAACTTTAGCCAGACTCATTGAGTGCACATAGGTGACTCGGCGAGTCCAAGCGTGTCCTTTGGATCTTTCTAAACCTCACTCGACTCGTCGAGTGAACCTTGCAATCGACGGGTTACCACTGGTCATGAATCGTGGGGCAACCCGATTCGATTCGTCGATTCCATTTATGGACTCGGCGAGTTCCTTTCATGGCAACACTCAAACGACCTTATGAGGTCAGATCTGCTTCTCTAACTAATAGATCTAACCTTCTACAACTCAAAAGTCACGTAAAGGTTTAAACTTTACGTTCATTCAACACACATAAAGCCATAAATGGAGAAATAACCTTCAAAATGGTAACCTACTCTCAAAAATCTCATGAAACAACATAAAGCTAGAAGGTTGGGACTTTTGGACCTCTCATGTCCAGATCCAACATCTACACCACCTTGGGATATCACATGCTTCATAATCCAACTCAAAATGATGCAAAGAAACCCTAGATTCAAGAAATCTATCAAATACACGAAATGGGAAAGGATTTGTATCTCCAGAAGCGAATCTCATTATTAATAACACTTATCCAAGCTCCACAATCATTCTAGCTTGGACTTTCCCACTCCTTCTTGCAAGAACACACCAAAAGGATGATGAATTAGCCTTTCCCTTGCTCTCTAAGCTCTTTTCGCTCTCTAGGGTTTCTCAGGGGTGTAAGTGGCCATAAATGAAGGCCATAAGAACCTTTAAATAGGTCCTAAACCCGAGAAATTAGGGTTTCCTTGTCAGCACCGACTCGTCGAGTCAGATACCCAACTCGTCGAGTCTAGTCGCTAAAACGCGTCAAAAGTTACGACCCTACTCGGCGAGTTGATGCACCAACTCATCGAGTCTTTCCAATAACTCCGAAAATTAAATGATTAAATAATTAAAATAGCATCCCCACAATTCCGGATGTTACAAGTTTTTTAGTCTAATAACCAAGACTAAAAATTTATGTGTATCCTTTATATCTTTCGCTTGTATGTACGAAAATGTCTGTTCCTAGAAAATCCAATATTTTCTGATGTATGAAACTATAGTCTTAAAACCCTAAGACCAAAATTGTAGTGATAGTGAACTGGAAAATAGTATGTAGTTTTATTTTTAATAAAACCGGTGAAGTGTAAGATTTACGTAAACCAAGATAGTATTGTTAATCCCTATGTAAATTATTATAACCATGCTTGATGTAACTGTTCTGCCCATACGACGTTCTTCAGGCGTTACAATAGGTAAGTTATTTGTCACCCTAGACTGACATGTCTAGCTGTAATGAACAACTCAGGTGTGGGTCGTCAATCCCATACAGATCTATACACAACTATCTTGCTCTCCCTTAAGGAGAGTCTAGTTATAATGCATGACTTGGAGTATACGTTAGGTAGGTACGGTGAAGAGAATTTCTTACTAGTGAATTACGGATTTACATGAACTACGACTCCCATTTTCATGTATAATGGGTTAGTTATTTTATTGAAAATTTATGACATGCGTATTATGACACCAAAACTAATACCATTTAAAGTTGTTCTTGTATGCCATTTCATGTAAACTATTTATATAAACCTTATATAAATATCGAGTTGAAATCTTGTTTGGTAGTAATATATGTTGTTAAAACATAATATTTTTTACTTGTATACCCCGTCCCCCCCCCCCCCCCTAAAAGCATGAAAAACTCGAAGAAAATGGGGGTATGAAGCTCACCTTGGGTTGGTTTTGTGGATGGCTTGAAGTGTTGTGAAGAAGATTTCGAGCCTAAACATGTTTATTAGTTTTGTGGATGGTTTGAAGTGTTGTATAGTAGTAATATATGTTGTTATAACATAATATTTTTGGGTTTTAACCCACCAAAACAGTAATGACTACTAATATGGCCACTTTTACTAGAAAAGCTATTTTTAGAAAAAAGAATTACCAAAACTTGTAGTTTTTAGCACTCATATTTTCTTGTTGATACTTATAACACATAATGAGGTTTATTGTTGTACATCAACTCACATAACACGATTTTTGTGTAGATAAAATAGTGATAGGCACATCTTATGCTGATATTATTTCACATTCAAATAATAAAGATGAGACTAGAAAATATCCATAAAATAAACATGTTTTGACTTTTATTCCCCCCCCCCCCCCCCCTAAAAGCATGAAAAATTCAAAGAAAATGGGGGTATGAAGCTCACCTTGGGTTGGTTTTATGGATGGTTTGAAGTGTTATGAAGAAGATTTCGAGCCTAAACAATAGGATGCTCTTAATGAACTCCTTGAAGGTTATATTATCCTAAGATGGTCAACACACAATATTGTGTGTAAATGAGATGGTATTAACAAAATAATGTGTAAAAACACTAGGGGTTTTCGAAATGGCTTACTAAAATTCTAATGACCACTTAGATGATGAAAATTTTGAGGACAACCAAGCTTGCTTCTTGAGAGAATTTTGAAATATGAAGTTAGAGTGTTACAAGGAATGGAAGATGGAGAAATGAAGGATGCTGGTAAATGGAAAAAGGTCTTCTATTATGGTTTAAATGGAAAGAATTAGGTATGGATATATGTTAGATATTTGAGTGTGTTGCATGGTATGTACTGGGTATAATTGTGTAAAGCTAAATATTTTCTCCCAATGTATATCTTTGACGTACAACAAATCTTATTGAAGAATAACCCCACTGGAAACTACTTTAATTTGGCCGCAAACCCTTTTAACTTCCTTGCTTGACCAAAATCATACCATTTTCTAGTGATTTCGGCCCTTTACTTTTGAATTAGTGAGTTTTCGGCCTTATTGGGCCTTTTCCTAAGGTTTTCGGTTCTAAGATGACTCCTTAAGAGAGTTTTCCGTCCTTAGCTCATCCATTAAGAGATGTTTTCGGTCATGGTTTTCCATGGCCGAAAACCTTAATGCCATTACCCTTTTAAATCATGTTTTAAGTATTTTGGTCCATCTTGACTTTTAACTATCTATTACGTGTTGGAATAGTGTCTAAGGCTGCAACTATATTAGGCAAGCACTTGACCCGGTTGTGCATGGTCCTTTTGAGTTGCCTTCACCAAAGCAACTTGACTGGAGAAATAAATAGAGAAAGCGGTTATTATGATTTATTAATATGTTATAAGAATAATATATTAAAGGAGAAATCATATTTGTTTAATTAATATTGGTCAATAATTAATTAGGAATTAATTTTGTGATCAAGTGTAATTAATTAAACTAGAGGGACTGAATTGTAATTATGTGATAGTTGTAAAATAGGGCAATGGTTATCCTTGTTAAAGGATGGACAAATTCAAGGATAAGGATATTCTTAAAAGCATCCAAGGTCCAAGAGATAAGGGTTTTCAAGGCTTATCTTGTGGTTGCTTGGTGGGCAAGTAACTGGATAAGCATAAGGACTGAAACCCTAATCCCAACCCTATATAAAGACCCCTAAGGCCTTAGGATTTCGTCCACTTGATACCTAGAGAATCTAAGGATGATTTCTACCTCTTCCCTTCTCTCTCTATAGCCTCTCCAATTGCTTGTGGTGTTTGTGAGCCATTAGAGGCACTACACTTGTGGTGCTTGCTTTCAAGACTAAGGGTTTGAAGGTTTAAGTTGTTATTGCAATATAACAACAAGAGGTATGTAATTTAACCTTATATATGATTTTCAAAAATAACGTGCTACATTAGGGTTTTATCCATGTGATCATAATGTTGTGTATCTAATAGTGAAAACATAGATCCAAATTAGGGTTGCATGTACACATAGGATTGTTTGTATAAAACCCATCAGTGGTATCAGAGCCTTTGGTTAACTTGTTTTCAATTAGTATTATTTTATTGTATGAACTTGACAAATTTGGGTTTATAGCCAATAAACCCTAGGAGGCCATAGATTTCGAGATTAGGGTTTCCTAACCCTAATTTGCGAAAATCTTGAAAGGGTTTTTGAATCCTTTCCTTTTAAATCCAAGATTTCGAAATCTAAGGTTTACAAACCCTTAGATTTCGAGATTTGCCTCCTTCCCCAAGATAAAATCCTAAATTTTAGGGATTTGGATAATCCCATATCTTGTAATTATCTTTTAATGGTTAAATATGGTAATTAAAGATTTTGAATTCTCTCATCCCATTATTTTCGAAATTTATAGGGATAAAAGGGATTAGGATAAGTTAATTGTTTAAATGGTAACTATCCTCATGATTTAGATAATCCCTTATGATTTAATAATTTAAATTAATAGTTTAATTTGTGATAATTATTAAATCAAGAGTTTTAATATTTAAAATTTTAATGGTATTAAATTTCGAAAATTTTAAATTGGAGATTAAAAACCTAGTATTTTTGAAATGTTTAAAATACACCCTATACTATTATATTATTACAAGTTATATATATATATATATATATATATATATATATATATATATATATATATATGTATAATTAATATGCTGGTCTTACCGTTAGTAGCCTCATTCACGAAGCCGGTCTATAAGGTGGGTATAAGGTTGCTACTTATAAAATGGCGCTTAATAGGTGTACACTCACACCCACCGCTTGCTTGATCGGTGGAGGGTCGTTAGCCGAACGGGTAGGATAGGACAACCTCATCCTCTCATTAAAAGTATAATATGAAATACAAAGTAACTACATGTTTTTCAAAATTTTCCCAATCCTAGTTACTTTAGGAAAAGTGAATTGATGCAATCCCATGAAATTACACTTTGCACCTTGCTAAGAAGTTAGTGGAGCGTGTGTGGTTTACCGGCACACAAATTGGTTCTAAGCGAAGGTGGAAAAGGGTGATTCATTGTTTATCATAGTTCGATGGAGCGTGTGTGGTTTACCGGCACATCGAATAGGTGATTGTTACAATGAAGGCACCATGTGAATTTGCATGGTAATTCACACCCACTTTGTGATCCTCGGTATCCCAGTCACAAACGAGAGGGGCATATCGAGATTTAAACATGCCATTGAAAGGATTCAATGAATCTCATCCATAACTAGGAATTCTCAATGCATTTAGAACTTAAAGTTATGTTTTCATGATGGAGAATTAGTGAATCGTCATTCACTTACCTTCAAATTGTTTGCATGTTGGATTACGACATCCCTTTTCTAATGTGTAAATATTGTTGTTGGATCCTAGCCCTAATTTTTCTTATTGGGTGATAATTAGGGATTCATATTCTAATCTATCTTTGTCCTTTCTAATTGTAGATGTCGAACGCGAACAACATTGCTGCTAGTTCATTCACATTGATGAGCCTTTTTCAAAAGGTGACTTTCGATGGGATGAATTTTAGCGAATGGATAAGATACATTCGCACAATTGATCGCTACGAGGACAAGGAGTATGTCCTCGATGAGAAGCTCGAGAAAATCAACCCTGAAATCGCTACTCCGACTGAAATGACCACTTTTGAAACTCACGAGCGTGATGCAACGAAGGTACATTGCATCATGATAGCCACTATGAACTCCGAATTCCAAAAGTCCTATGAGGACATGTACCCGTACGAGATGCACCAAGACTTGTTGGAGAGATAACACCAAAATGCGAGACAAGAGCGTTATGAGATTTTTACTAACATGATTTTTGCTAAGATGGGACATGGAGAGTCTCTTACCATGCACCTACAAAAGATGCAAAGGTATGTCGACCGTCTTTGCAAGTTGAATGTTAACTTTGGGGAGGACTTGGCAATCGACATGGTGCTTCACTCTTTGCCTCCAAGTTACAATCAATTTAGGATGACCTACCACATGAACAAAGAAGAGGTCACCCTAAGCAAGCTCCAAGGTCTCTTGAGGGTCGCTAAAAGAAACTTCAAGGACAAGTCTGTTGCACCAACTCCCAATCCACCCACTGCTCCTGTTTTGGCTATTGGACAAGGAAAGGGAAAGAAGAGGAAGGCTTCATCTAAGAACCATTGCAAGGTTAAGCCCCGAGATGGTGCCTCTTCTAGTGGGACCAAAGTTGATCCTGCTAAACCCTGCCCAAACCCAAAGGAGGCAAAGTGCCACCACTGCCACAAGATAGGACACTGGAAGAGAAGCTGCCCAGAGTACCTGCAAGCCATCAAGGAAGGAAAGATCAAGCCGTCTTTCGCAGGTATATACACAATTAAATCTTACGATTCGTCTCATGATATTTCTTGGGTTCTTGATACCGGTTGTGGTTACCACATTTGTTCTAATGTGCAGGGACTAAGAAAAAATAGAGACGTGGAGTATGGAAGAATAAATCTAATCATGGGGAACAGAAGATCGTCGCCTGTGACCAAGATTGGAGTGTATTCTTTAGTGCTTAGGAATGGTTTATCTTTAGATTTGAACAATTGTTGTTATTCGCCAGAAATGGCTAGAAACATCATTTCATTTCATGGTTTGTTTAGACAAGGTTTTATATTTTCTTTTAATAATGAGAATGATTCTATTTTGGATTATCTAAATGGTGTCTTTTATTTTGAAGCTATACCATGTAATGGAATTTATGAAACTGTTATGATTGTAGATAACTTAGGAAATGATGTTTTATGCATGGATTCTTCCAATAGTATGGATAAGGCATCCTTGTGGCATTCTCGTCTTGGACATGTCAACAAGAAATGCATAGCCCAACTCCAAAAGGATGGAGTGTCGGAGTCATTCGACTCTAGGGAAGATGACACATGCGAGTCTTGTTTACTTGGAAAAATGACTAAGTCACCCTTCGCTGGTACGTGCGAAAGGGGTGAGGGTCTATTGGACCTCATACATACCGATGTGTGTGGACCGTTTAGATTTACCACGAAGGATGGAAACCGCTTCTACGTGACTTTTACCGATGACTATAGTAGATAAGGGTATATCTACTTAATCAAGAAAAAGTCAGAAACTTTTGAAAAGTTCAAAGAATTCAAGAATGAAGTGGAGAATCAATTGGGCAGGAAAATTAAGACGATGCGATCCGATCGAGGAGGAGAGTACCTAAGTCTTGAATTCCACGATTATCTCAAGGAGTGTGGAATAGTTTCACAATTGACGCCACCTAGGACACCACAGTTGAATGGTGTGGCAGAAAGGCGTAATCGAACCTTGTTGGACATGGTTCGCTCTATGATGATTCGTGCTTTGCTATCTATCTCTTTTTAGGGGTATGCCTTAGAGATTGCCGCCCATATCCTTAACCGAGTCCATACTAAGAAGGTTGCCAAAACACCTCACGAGATGTGGACGGGGAAAGATTCTTCGTTAGCACATATCAAGGTTTGGGGTTGCGAGGCTTTCGTAAGACGAGATACTCACGATAAGCTCGAGCCTCGTAGTGAGCTATGTATTTTCATCGGATACCCGTAAAAATCCTTTGGATATCTCTTCTATAGACCGAAGGACAATGTTGTCTTTGTTGCGAGGAGAGGAGTTTTCCGAGAGCGAAAACTCATAGGCCAAGGAGACAGTGGGAGGCAAATCGAGCTAGAAGAGATTTAAGAGTCGATAGATGAAGGAACCTCTACCGCTGGCACTCAACCCGAGGAGGAAACTCTGGTTGAACCGATTGACGTATCATTACCTCTTAGACGTTCCGAAAGAGTTAGAGTTCAACCCCAGTTGTATGGTTTTCATATTACTACCGAAGGGGGCACGTAGATTAGTGATAGTACACTAATAAACTTTGATGAACCTAATAGCTATAAGGAAGCCATGGAAGGCCCGGAGTCTGCAAAATGGAAAGAGGCAATGGATAGCGAGATCTAATCCATGTATGATAACCAAGTTTGGAATTTGGTTGATAATGTGCCCGGACGTAAGACCGTTGGGTGCAAATGGATCTTCAAGAAGAAGACCGACGTGGATGGAAAAGTACACACGTATAAGGCACGATTGGTTGCGAAGGGCTTTACTCAAACTCCTGGAGTTGACTATGATGAGACCTTCTCACCAGTTGTGAAGATAAAGTCTATTAGAGTGATGCTAGCTATTGCCGCATTTCATGATTATGAGATTTAGCAAATGGATGTCAAGATCACTTTCTTAACGGGAGGTTGGCTGAGGATGTTTACATGGCTCAGCCGGAGGGGTTTGTGGATCCGAAGCATCCGAATAGAGTGTGTAAGCTTGAGAAGTCCATTTATGGACTTATGCAAGCGTCTCGCAGATGGAATCTTTGCTTCGATGAGAAAGTCAAAGAATTTGGATTTGTACGAAGCGAAGATGAATCATGTGTGTATGTCAAAGCCAGTGGGAGTATAGTAAGCTTCCTCGTTCTATATGTCGATGACAAATTACACATAGGAAACGACGTCCCGACTCTGCATGAAGTTAAGTCCTGGCTCGGGAAGTGCTTCGCTACGAAGGACCTCGGAGAGGCTTCCTATATTTTGGGAATAAGGATAGTAAGAGAAAGAACTAAGAGACTAATATCACTCAGTCAGAACACTTACTTAGAGAAGGTACTAAAGCATTTTAGTATGGAAAACTCAAAGAAAGGGAGAATTACCGATACAAAGTAATGCCAAATTGAGTAAGAATCAAAGTCCGAGTAACGAAGTTGAGATAGCTGAAATGAGCCGAGTTCCATACACTTCTGCAGTTAGCTCAATCATGTACGCTATGACTTGTACTCGCCCTGATGTAGCTTTTGCTTTGAGCATGGTTAGTAGATATCAAGGGAGCCCTGGCGGAGCCCATTGGATTGTGGTGAAGAATATCCTTAAGTACCTTCGGAGGATGAAGGAATGGTTTTTAGTCCTCGGAGGGAGTGATGACTTGAAGGTGCGAGGTTATAGTGACGCCAGCTTTCAAATTGACAGGGACAACTACCGTTCGCAGTCGGGCTGGGTCTTTACCCTGAATGGAGGAGCAGTAACTTGGAAGAGTTCCAAGCAGGAAATCGAAGTTGATTCAACGTGCGAATCAGAGTACATTGCAGCGAGCGAAGTGTCGAAGGAGGCAATATGGTTGAAGAACTTCATCGGTGACCTTGGAGTTGTACCTACCATAAAGGAGCCCATGAAGATTTTCTGTGATAATGAAGGAGCGGTTGCCTTGACCAAGGAATCGGGGGATCATGGTAGTGTTGGATAAGGTGTCTAAGTCCATAACTTATTTGGTATATACTTGACCCGACTGACATGGTCCATTTGGGTTGCATCTCATCCAAACTATTGTGGATAATTTTATGAGAGTTATACACATATGTTTATTAATATATTGTGAGTTATAATATATTAATATGAAGTTACGTTATTTAATTAGTTTTAGTCTTAAATTAATTATGAATTAATTTAGAGATTAAAAGGAAGACTAATTAGATTATGGGCTATTTGTTTTATATAGTGTGGGCTAATACTCATTTGTTAATGGGTAGGCTTATGTGGAAGTCCATGGATGATCCATGGAGCTTTTAACCCATGGATCTTTGGAAAGGAAAAGACATGGGTTATTAGGGTTTCACCCTAACCATGCACACTATATAAGCATGCTTATGGAGCATGAAATGGAGCCTAAGAGGAAACTAGGGAACTAGTGTGTGTGTGCTTGTGTGTGACCGATTTTATACAAGTGTGTATACTCTCTCAAAGTTTTCCAAGAGTTTGTGGTGTTTTGTGATTCCATTTGAGGCATTCACACTATTGGTCCTTGGCCCTCAAACTCCTTAGAACCAAACTCACCAAAAGGTATGTAATCTCTTCTAACTCTTTTATGTTGAAATGTTCCCCATGCCATGTTAGATAGGTTATAAACCTTGGAAAATTTATTATTTTGCATGTATTTAGACAAACATAGATCCAAGGTTTATTAGGGTTGCATGCACACTTAGGAAGTGTTAGATTGCTCAAAACCCAACAGTGGTATCAGAGCCTAGGCTTGCTTGTTTGATACTTGATGCAAAATAGTGAAAAAAGTTGAAATCGTTGCTGTCAGCATGGTGGACTCGCCGAGTCCATTGGGGGGACTCGACGAGTCCAAGGCAAACTTCAACCTACTCGACGAGTAAGTTCATGCACTCGACGAGTATGATCGAAAGAGTGCAGTTTTTCGACTTTTGCTGCTGGAAATGGACTAGAAACATTACCCTAAACTGTTTTGGTGTTATAAAACTTATTTTAGTTGGTGTAATGGTTGTTCTAATGCATTTGCAATAGCATATATCAAAATTCCATGATTTTATGTGTTCATATAATTCTTGAATTTTTGATGATCATGTTCATGTTCTATATGAATTTAGAAAATGATAGGAATTATTTGCTGAATTGTTTAGAATTAATTTTTGATCATTTATGTGTTTTAATGGAGTCCATAATTTGTCCTCAAGTTATGGATTACCAAAGGTCACTTTTATTTAAAACACACTTAAAACACATAAGTTACATGAAAATGAAGAGTCTTCATTTTTATGAACCTTTAATTCATAAGTTATGAAATGAAGAGTTTTGCAAAGTTACAAAACTTGCCCTCAAGTTTTGGAATTTGTAAAGTTTCACACACTTTAATAAATTTTAATTCCAACCCTTAGAGTTTTAATATTTAAAATTCAACCCTTATACTATTTATAACATTAATGATTAATTGTTATATATATATATGTATAAGAATAAGTCGTTTTACCGTTAGTAGGCCTCATTCACGAAGCCGGTCTATAAGGTGGGTATAAGGTTGTTGCCTATAAAATGGCGACTTAATGGGTGTATACTCTCACCCACCGCTTGCTTGATCGGTGGAGGGTCGTTAGCGGAACGGGTAGAACAATGACTTTAAATCCTCATTAAAAGTATAGTGAATATTATAAAGTAACTAAACTCTTTTAATTCCCAATCTTAGTTATTTTAGGAAAAATGTGAACATGGCGCTAGTCCGTGGAATTCACACTTTGTACCTTACAAAGTTGTTGGTGGAGCGTGTGTGGATAACCGGCACATTGATTAGGTGATAATATTAAGGGTACCAAGTGAATTAGCATGGTTATTCACACCTTGTTTTGTGATCCTCGGCATCCCAGTCACAAAACTTGAAGGGCACAATCGAGATTGAAACATGCCATTGAAAAGTTCAATGAATCTCAAAAGAATCTAGGAATTTCAAATCCAATTAAACATAATAATTCATTTTGTTTTCATGGTGGAAATTGGTGAATCGTCATTCACCTACCTTTCAAATATATTTTTACTTAGACTATGACATCCCTCTTCTAAGTATAATATATTGTGATTGGGTTCTAGCCTTAATATTACATTTGGGTGTCTTATTAAGGATTCTATATATCTAATCTAAACTTGCCTTCTTCTTTCAGATGTCTACCAACACTAATGCTTCGGGCTCTAACCCAACTGGTTCTTTCTCTCTCATGAATCTTTGTAGGCGGGTCATCTTTGATGGTTCCAACTTCATGGATTAGACTAGGAACGTCAGGATGGTTACTCGTTATGAGGACAAAGAATATGTCCTCGATAAGGAGTTAAAAGAGCTTGATTAGACTACTCCTACTCCTGAGGAGATCGCTGAATTCAGGACTCATGAGAGAGATGCTACTAAGGTGGCATGTATCATGATGGCCACGATGACAGCCGAGCTTCAAAAGTCATATGAAGATTTCTACCCTTTTGAGATGCACCAAGACCTGATGGAAAGGTACCATTAGAGTGCTCGTCAGGAGCGGTATGTAATAATCTCCTCCATAATAACTACCCGCATGAAGGACGGTGAATCCGTCACGGCCCACATGCAAAAGTTGCAAAGGTATGTGGACCGTTTGCTGAAGCTCAATGTAAACATCCCTGACGAGTTGGAAATTGACATCATTTTCCACTCCTTACCTTCTTGTTATGACCATTTCCGTATGACATATCATATGAACAAGGAGGAAGTTACCCTCAGCAAGCTTCAAGGACTCTTGAAGACCGCGGAATCCGGTCTTAAGGGTAAGGCGGTTGTTACCTCTACTACTCCAACTCCAACATCTACCCCTGTTTTGGCTATCGGGCAAGGCAAAGGGAAGAAGTGGAAGCATCCTTCGAAGGGTACCAAGGGAAAGTCTCTTGAAGGCTCGTCATCGAAGACCAAGAGCGGTTCTGTCACTCCTTCTGCCATTCCCAAGGATGCTGAATGCTTTTATTGCCATGAAAAGGCACACTGGAAGCGAAACTACCCTAAGTACTTGCAGGATCTAAAGGATGGGAAAGTGAAACCCACCCACGCAGGTATTTACACTATATTGTCTAATTACTGATCATATTCTAACTCTTGGGTGCTTGAAGAAGTGAGAATGTGGAGCACGGGAAGATAAACTTGATCACGGGGAATAGGAAGGCTTCCCCTGTTTCCAAGATTGGAGTTTATACTTTGTTGCTTAATAATGGGTTGAAATTAGATTGGAATTAATGTGTGTACTCGTCTGAAATGGCGAGGAATATTATTTCTTTTCATGCATTGTTCAAACAAGGTGTTACCTTTTCGTTTAATAATGAATGTGGTGGTATTGATGCTTTCTTTAATAATGTGTTTTATTTTAAAGCATTACCTTGTGATGGTGTGTATGAAACTGTGTCGATTGTAGACAACTTAGGAAATAATGTGTTTTATATTGATTCTTCTACTAGCTTAGATAAAGCATCATTGTGGCATTGTCGTCTTGGATATGTAAACAAGAAACGCATAGGCCAACTCCAAAAGAGTGGAGTCTTGGAGTCGTTCGACCTTAAATCGGATGATAGTTGTGAATCTTTTCAACTTGGAAAGATGACAAAATCACCCTTCACGGGAACTTGTGAGAGGGGTGAGGGTTTGTTGGACCTAATACATACTGATGTATGTGGGCCATTCAAAACCGCCACAAGGGATGCTAATCGGTATTATGTGACTTTTATTGATGATTTTAGTAGATATGGGTATGTCTACTTAATCAAACATAAGTCAGAAACCTTTGAAAGGTTTAAGGAATTCAAACAGGAAGTAGAAAATCAATTGGGCAGGAACATTAAGATGCTTCGATCCGATCGAGGTGGTGAGTATCTTAGTACCGAGTTCCTTGACTATCTTAAGGAGTGTGGGATTGTCTCACAATTGACACCTCCCAGGACACCACAACTGAATGGTGTAGCTGAGAGGCGTAATCGAACCTTGTTAGACATGGTTCGCTCTATGATGAGTCGAGATTCATTACCAGTCTCTTTTTGGGGGTATGCCTTAGAGACTGCCGCCCATATCCTTAATCTAGTCCCTACAAAGAAGGTTACCAAAACACCTCATGAGATGTGGACTGGGAAGGTTCCCAATTTAGATCACATCAAGATTAGGGGTTGCGAGGCTTTCGTGAGGCGTGAGACTCAAGATAAGCTCGAACCCCAAAGTGAAAGGTGTATTTTCATCGGCTACCCATAGAAATCCTTCGGTTACCTCTTCTACAGACCCAGTGAGAATGTGGTCTTTGTAGCAAGAAGAGGGGTCTTTCGTGAGAGAGAATTTATGAGCCAAGGAGACAGTGGGAGGCAAATTGATCTTGAGGAAATTCAAGAAGCAATTGGTGAAGGAACCTCAGACACTAGCAATCAACCTGAGGAGGAAACTCCTGTTGAGCAAGCTGATAAGTCTGTACCTCCGAGGCGTTCCACACGGGTTAGAAACACACCTTCGTTTTATTATGGCTTTCATATTACTACGGAAGGTGATACGTTTATCAGTGATAGTACATTGGTAAATTTGGATGAACCTAGCAGTGTTAAGGAAGCCATGGCAGGCCCAGAGTCTGCCAAATGGAAGGAGGCTATGGACAACGAGATGCAGTCCATGTATGGCAATCAAGTTTGGAACCTGGTTGACAATGTACCAGGCTGTAAAATAGCCGGGTGTAAATGGATCTTCAAGAAGAAGACCGACATGGAAGGAAAAGTGCATACTTATAAGGCTCGACTCGTTGCGAAGGGTTTTACTCAAACTCAAGGTATTGATTATGATGAAACCTTCTCGCCGGTAGCAAAGGTTAAGTCTATTAGGGTTATGTTAGCCATTGCCGCATTTCATGATTATGAAATATGGCAAATGGATGTCAAAACCGCTTTCCTTAATGGAAAGTTGGCTGAGGATGTGTACATGAATCAGCCAGAGGGTTTTGTCAGTGCAGAGTACCCAAATAGAGTATGCAAGCTTAAGAAGTCCATTTATGGATTAAAACAAGCATCTCGTAGCTGGAATATTTGTTTTGATGAGAAGGTCAAAGAGTTTGGTTTCTCGAGAAGTGAAGATGAGTCTTGCATGTATGTTAGAGCTAGTGGGAGTATAGTTAGCTTCTTGGTACTGTATGTGGATGACATACTACTTATAGGAAATGACATCCCAACCTTGCAGGAGGTTAAGTCCTGGATTGGGAAGTGCTTTGCTATGAAGGACCTAGGGGAGGCTGCCTGTATTCTAGGGATAAGGATATTAAGAGAAAGGAGTAGAAGACTAAGGAGATTTACCGATCCAAAGCAACACCAAGCTGAGTAAGACTCAGAGTCCGAGTACAGAGACAGAGATAGTTGAGATGAGCCAACTACCGTATGCTTCCGCTGTTGGCTCGATCATGTATGCTATGACTTGTACCCGTCCTGATGTGGCCTTTGCTTTGAGCATGGTCAGCAGGTATCAGGGGAACCCTGGTAAGGCTCATTGGACCGCGGTAAAGAACATTCTCAAGTACCTGCGGAGGACTAAGGATTGGATCCTTACTCTTGGTGGGAGTGATGACTTGAGAGTATTAGGGTATAGTGATGCTAGTTTTCAGACTGATAGGGATAACTTCCGCTCTCAGTCAGGCTGGGTCTTTACCTTAAATGGAGGGGCAATCTCTTGGAAGAGTTCCAAGCAGGAGATGGTGGCTGATTCGACTTGTGAATCAGAGTATATAGCAGCGAGTGAAGCAGCAAAGGAGGCGATATGGCTAAAGAACTTCATCGGAGACCTTAGAGTTGTACCAGCTATTAAGGAGCCTATGGAGATTTTCTGTGACAACAATAGTGCGGTTGCCTTAGCCAAGGAACCGAGAGATCATGGCAGATCCCAACACATTGATAGAAAATATCACTTCATAAGACACAAGATTGAAGAAGGACTCCTCGTGACAAAGAGGATATCATCGGATGAGAATCCTGCAGATCCCTTACGAAGGGACTGACGAGGGTTAAGCATTTTCAGCATGCGAGGCGCATCGGGCTGAGGGATGATATTAGTTTTATAGATTAGATAGTTTTCCTGAAGCTTTTAAAATGTAATCGACGTTTGATGATGAATAAAATTTGTGATTTATTTATGAGTAAAGTGTTACTGTCATTGTCAATTATTTACTATTGTTTCAGTTTTGCATGTTTTGACTTCCAGAATAATTAATTTATTCAAACCTCCACAATCGATCATGCGTCGGAAGTAGGTATGAATCAAGATTGTCATGAACTGGGTTGTAGATGGCTAAAGGTGTTTAGACATAGGAATGGTTGCTGCAACATTCATGAGTACTCATAAGTTATGAGTATTGGATTAAACCCACTCTCACTTGTATCACTTCATGGAATTTATCTCGAGTGATCGTGAGACGATAATATCACATAAGTCTTAAAACCTAGAGATATGAGTTGTTACCTATGAGTTGGTTGTGCATTGATTGCACGTAAACGCATCAGTAACTTGATGTTATAAAACGTGCCTTTGTGTACAATTCAACAAGTAGTAGAACAAGCATATGAGTCGAAGTTTATCTGTTTCTTCTAGAAATAGAAGCGATATCTGGGCCCTCGATGATTTTGTGTTGACCCATGTACCGGGCCCGGTCAGAACTAAATTGATGTGTTCAGTTAAGTTCTTTGTCAAACAAATCGGAAATCGAGAAACAACTGCCAGACAATAAGCAAGACATAGTTCCATGTGTTTGTCCGGCTGATATCATGAGAACAGAGGATTATGTGATCACTTGTCTTAAAATGGCGCTTCATAGTTCAGCAGAGTTTTCGAGAGCTACGATTGCTGGTTGGTTCCTGAAGTTATATAGACAAATACAATTATTAGACTTATCCAAGTGGGAGTCTGTTGGATAAGGTGTGTAAGTCCATAACTTATTTGGTATATTCTTGACCCGATCCGGCATGGTCCATTTGGGTTGCATTTCATCCGAACTATTTATGGATAATTTTATGAGAGTTATACACATCTGCTTATTAATATATTATAAATTATAATATATTAATATGAAGTTATGTTATTTAATTAGTTTTAGTCTTAAATTAATTATGAATTAATTTAGAGATTAAAAGGAAGACTAATTAGATTATGGGCTATTGGTTTTATATAGTGTGGGCTAATACTCATTTGTTAATGGGCTAGGTGTGACAACCCGATATTTCAACTCTTTGTAATGGCCTAATAGGTCAAGTATTGTAAACATTTTTGAGTTAATAAAATTAACTTTGATAATAAAATGTCCAAAAAGTTTCTATTTAAATTCTTCTATGTTTAAATATCATTAAACCATGATCGTACGTAAAAAGAACGCTCAAATCCGACTTCGTATATTGAAGTTATGATTTTTCCAAGTTCAGCTTAGCAACAGACAACTAAAAACTTGAAACGGAGATCGAGCGACATTTGGCCGGAATGACCTAAACGAGAATCGAAGGGCTCGACAATGGTATTTCAACGGTAAAAAGTCTGGCAAAAACCGACGTCAGATAAAGAAGTTATGAATTTTTAAAGAAATTCCTTAATCACGTCATTTTAATAAATAAATAATAAAAATAATTTCGGAATTTGCCAACGGAATCTAAACGAAAGTTGTAGATCGTAGTCTTACCTTCGTGGGGATATAAAGAACGTCGAAAACGGAGTTCGTATGAAGGAGATATGAATTTTTGAAGTATGATAAATAATATATATATAATTTTTATTAAAAATTCGGTATTATCCGAAGAGGAGTTAGCCTAGGGCCGAGGTACGCGCCGCGTACCCTCGTACGCCCTGTGTACTCGAGGCCACGGCCTCGGATCGTCCACATCGCCCTATGTGAAGCTACCCGACCCGCCGTCCCATCCGCCCCGCCCCATCCGAAATACGTAAGCGATGACGTATGGTTACACGTTGCGTACGCCCGTACGCCCCGCGTACGGAGGCGGTTCAGCACCCCTATAAAAGGGATGCGAGCCTTTCCGAAAAATTTGTTCATTTTCTCTCTTTCTCTCACGATCTTGCCTTGATTTCCGTGCCCGTTCAAACCCGAAGCTCTGGTCTTTTTGCTCAAGTCCCGAGAGTCGATTTTACTCCCGAGATTCCCGAGAATCCCGAGAAAAATCCGTTTCCCGAGACGAAACTCTGCCCGGTTTTCGATCTCGCTATCTTCAAGCTTCCAAGTGAGTTCATACCCCTTTATTCAACCTTTGAAATGTTTTTAAATGTTTTAAATACTTTATGGGGGGGGGGGGAGGATACAAGTTAAACACTTATAGTTATTGCTTCGATCACATGTGATTGCATTAATCACATGTGATTAATAACTAGGAAACCAATGATTTTATCACTGTTCAAACTGTTTTACTTCAAAATGTTTCACAAACTCTTTTACTTATCAAATGCTTTTATTTAAACTTTGTTTTACTACTTATAAATTGCATGCCCATATATGTATAGATATATAAGTAATGTTTAAAGGGCTTAGGAAGGCCATCCGCCCTATTTCCTTTTCGCGCACTGAGATGTGGTCTGGTGGGATTTCGGGTTACCATCCGAGGGTTGTTGCAATATTAGTTATATATCATATATACATGTATAGACATAAAAGTACTTCCATATTCATACTTATCAGCACATCATTAGTAAGTTACCATCGGGGTAACACAGGATCATACTACTAAAATTTCTAGATCAACGAGTCAGTTCATTCAGGAGTCAATACTTATTACTAAGAGAACATATACAACGATACTAGAACAAGTAAAATTATATTGCATATACACGAATACGTTAATAGTTGTGATCCACTGTATGGGAGCATGTCTTAATTGTCATGACCCAAGTTGTAGCCAGAGTCTCTTGGAGGGAGAGTGTGAGTTTGCGTATAGATCTATACTGGATTGACTATCCTACACCTCGCTGCTAGCTACAGCGGGACCAACAGGTCTGCGGGTGCCAAACGTCATACCTTATTTTTCGACTATACGTTTTCGTTGTTACCAGTCGATAGTATGGTGCAATTTATCACATGATACCTTAATATAAACCCGGTTTAAGGTAGTTAGTACAACAGTAGTTCCTATAAAACAAAACTACCGTACTACAATAATTTACCCATTACATTTTGGTGATAACCTCACTTAAACTTTAATGTACAAACTATATTTTGTTAAATGATAGTTACACTTGGGAAATTACACACTTTTACATCAAACGAGCATACAAAACAGTTAAGCCTTGGTAGAGGGCTACTTTAATAGAAAATATTGATTTTTCTGAGAGATTCAAACTTTTACAAACACTTACATACATTTACAACTCATACTTGCGACAGGTTCAAACGTTTTGATAACAAACCTCGACACTAAAATACTTATGAATTCACCAGCTTAATGCTGATAAACTCTTTCAAAATAACTTGTATTCTCAGGTCATCAATAGACAGGTACCGATGCTAGCTTTTGAGAAGATGGAGCGCATTCAAGACTCATCATACTATTTTGATTTAAATTATATTTTTGGTGTCTAAAACTGTTCGTAACACGCCTGTATTAAAATTTTATATTTAATGAAATGGATGATGTTGTTTGCTTATTTACATTTACTGTGTTGTGATACTTTACATGACGTCCTCCGCCCTAGAACGTTTCCGCCATTCTTGGTTTTGGGGTGTGACAAATTGGTATCACAGCATTGTTTATAGTGAAGCAAGTATATCAACCCATAAAAGATATACTAAACTATAAACCCATTTGGGATTAAAACACTCTGACCAAGAGTCTATACTTTAAATACTAAAATAGTTAATTAAGTATACTAGTTTGCATTCATACTAAAACCAGTGTCACAACGACAAGAACAAAACTATTGCGGTTGTTAAATATTACAGGTAAGCTAGGGGATGTATGGTCAGTCCTGGGAATGGCATAGCCTGATCAACTATGCTGGTCCAAGGAGTGATTAGTATATGCCTTAGAATGGTTGTGATAGGTTAACAAGTCTAAAAACTTACCAACAATACCACAGGAAGATTAATAGAACTTAAACTTTAAAATACTATAGGTGTATTTTGTACTACTAGTTACACGTATACTATATTCCTATACCTCTCTTCTCGCGTAGATTTAAATGGCTGGATTCCGTCACGACGACCCGTACTTTCCAAATGAAGGCAACATAGGAATGCTCGAAGTAGAGTCTGACGATGAACACCAAATTCTATTGGATGATCATCAAGCTGAAGGCTTCTCAGATGGATCAGACTCTGAGCCTGAAGTCAACAACCTACCACTCGTAGGTCAACCGCCGAACAACAACCCTCGACCAGCTTTTCCAGGTCCTACTCCCTTATGGGCAAACAACTTGAATTGTTGGAGTAATGAACAGAGTCAACCCTTACCATACTTTGGGGACTGAAGCTTTTACAACGTCAGTGATGATGGCTCTACTGACCGAGCTCTGCCTGTCATTATCCGCAAAATAGCTCGTAATGTCGAGTAGCCATCGACCGGATCGTAGAGATTGATGCCAACTCTGGTGTCAACACAGTCCGTATTCTCCGTCTTGAAGAAGACATGGAACGGACCCGGAGAACCAATGAAACCCTACAGCAACATCTGGTTGCCTCTCAAGCAGAAGTCATGGAACTTCGAGCTCGTCAAAGGGCTCATGAGCGACACCTTCAGGAGGTGGTCCGTCAAATGAGAGACCTTAGGGTTCTCCCGAGGAATATTCATCGCCGTTAGATGATGTCTAGTACATCATTATCTTTAGGGTTAAGGATTAGCCTTTAACATCTGTGCTCTAAGTAGCACTTGTTTGTAAAATATTCCTAACTTTCAGTACTCTAATTAGGAATCTAAGAACTGTCAAACTTTTCTATATGGTATGATGTAAGACCTACTGTTAGGTCGATTTTTCCTTGAACTTAATTACATCAGTAATACCAGTATTATTGAAATCTATCTAAATTGTCGGAAAAATCTATACACTTGTGTTTTCCTACTAATATTTCTTGTTGTGATTTCAAACACTCATTCAACTGTTGGGCTATGGTTAGTTAGTCCATGTATCACTCTCACGTTGCTTACAAAATGATTCTTATCATTTTTCTTACCTTTATAAACTTATAGCTGAAAGATGCCTCCTCGCAAATCTCCCAGGAATAATCCTGCACCACCACCTCCTTCGCCTCCGATCATCGATACCGTAGCACTGAATGTTGCCGTAGCTGCAGCAGTGGCAACTGCCATGGCACAATATCACTCTTCTGATGCCAGCAGAGGTGGAACCCTTATGGAATCAATCCCGGTTGAAACCCCTGTGCGCTCGAGAGAGTGCTCTTACAAGGATTTCACCAACTGCAAGCCGAAGTGTTGAAGATAATAGAGTTGCGTCTTGGGTCCTTTTGTTTTACAACCGGATTGGGCTTGTCAATCCGTGTTCAGCTAGATTAGCCTTCCTTTTCTTAGAAAACTGTTAGCATTTCATTATAAATATATGCATGCATGTATGCGTATAGTAACGGTCGTCACTCTCATTGAATATTGTAAACCCTAAAATCCTCTACAGTTGACGTTCTTTATCGAGCTCTTCTGAGGATTGTTTATTGAATCATTCGACACCTTTTGATTCATTAGCTTGTTCTTAATTGTTTACTTAGTCATTCATCTACCTGTTTCATAGATCTAATCGATCTTTAAGTTTGTTTTAAACTCATCAATTGGTATCAGAGCAGGAGGCTGTGTAATCCATACACTTCTTTTCTGTGAAAAAGCTTCGATTAGGGTTATTCCGCATTCATTGATATTTATTGAGCCGTCATCTCATAATTGACGTATCTCAATATTTATTATCTTTGCCCTAATTCGATATATTACAAGTCTGATCTTTGAACAGGTTATTCGATCAATTATGGACGAGTCACAATCCAATCCCATCAATATTTCAAACAGCATTGGATCAACAACAAAGATTCCCATCCTCTACACCCATGATTATGAAGTCTGGGCAAATAACTTTGAAGATTATGTCATAGGATCTGAGGATAATGGATACCTCATCTGGGAAGCAATTATCTCTGGACCGTTTTCTCATTCAGCAACATCAAGGATTATTAAAACTCAAAAGGAGTATAATGATCTCCTGAAAGATGTTAAAGATATAGCGCAAGATGAAAAAGTTAAATTTCAGTGCAATATCAAAGCGCTAAGATTGATTAGATTTGCTCTTCAATCCGATACCTTTAGGCTGGTAAGTTCATGCACAGCTGCTAAAGAGATATGGGACAGGCTACGTGAATTGTACTCTACATATGAAGATCTTGAACACTTCATTCAAACCTTACTCTTATCTGAGTTTGGTGAGTTCAAGCAAGGAACAGAAGAAACAGTGACTCAAACGTTTGATCGCTTCAATCATCTTCTTAGCAAGATGATCAAAAATGACATTGAAAGAAAGCTTATTGAACAGAAGGTTACTTTTTTAAATGGACTCAGGTCTGAGTAGAGAGCAATTGTGTCCACAGTCAAAGCACATGAGCAATTCAAATCCTATTCTTTGGCGAAACTGGTGGGCATCCTAAAATCTCAGGAAAAGATCGTGCTGCAGGAGAAGACCGTGGTTTCAAGTCTGGGTTCATTAGCACTCCTGTCGAAAAGCAAAGCTGTGATAGAGACGAAGATCTCAACTTGGATTATTATGATCTCACATCTGAAGACTATGCTATGATGGTGTCAAACCCTAAGAGATTCATCAAGAAGAGATTCCCCACCAATAGGAACCGAAACTGGCAAGGAAGCTATAGCACTGAAAAAGTCAAAGAAGAACCAAAAGCTGAAGAAGCAAAGAAGGAACATAAGGCTGAAGGAGATTCTGGAGTGAGCTGGTATTATTGTGGAGGAAAGAACCATTATGCAAAAGATTGCATCCTCAAAAAGATGGCAGAAAAGAATGAAGAAAATGATGAAGAAGCTGTGTTGATGAAAAAGCTTGATGAGTTAAGGAAGAAGAAATATGCTGCTAACCCTTCCATGAATGCTTTAATTGTGCAGGGCTCGGTAGCTGATGATGAGTTCGGTGGCGTGGAGGTTTGGTCAACCGACTCTGAAGATGATGAAGTGAGGAAGCCTTCACATGGAAAGGCCTATGTAGCGAAAGAAGAGAGCAGTGGAGGAAGATGCTTGATGGTGTCCGACGTTTCTTAGATGAGAGGATACAACACTGATGGTGGGAATGAAGACAAAGAATAGCAGAATCTATGCTTTACCGCCAAACCACTTAGCGAGCAGTTCAGCGAACTTGATGAACTGATCAAGAAGGTACAATCAGTCTTTGTCTCATTTAAAGTCCCACAATGCTCATATGAAAAGGAATTAAAAAGTGTTAATTCAAGAATCTCTCATCTAGATAGTAGTTTAACTCAAACTCGGGTCACCAATTCTAACCTAACTGATCAATTAAGCATGGTGTCTTCGAAGAGTGAGGAACGGCGAATGTGGATCGAACTGAAGGAGTCAGAGTTAATCAAAATAAAAGATGAAAACATCTATTTGCAAAGAGATAATTTAAAGCTTTTGAAATAGCAAAATGTTTTTTGTCTAATTGCCAAACGTCTTTATACTAATATTACTCAGCTTCATTTAAATTGTGAAATAGGGAAAAAGATTCATCGCATGATTTTACCCTTTCTTGAGTTTAAGGAAGATGAAATTGATGCTGATGCATTTAATTGTGAGAGTATTATTTCGTCTGAGGATGTTAATCCAACATATTTATATGGACTGGACAAAATTGAATCTTTCATAAAATCCAAGGACCACAAGAATATGCTCAAAAATCTTTTGGATGAAAATGATAAACTGAAGCTTAGAACCGAAACTATACAAAAGTTTGACTCACTGAATGTCAACTTAAGCTCGGAAAATAAAATTGATGTTGAAAATGCATCTGAGATTAATGAGGACGATAACATGAGTGAAATTTCTGTAGAGGACACAGTTGATTGCTCAGAATTTGTCAAAAATGAACCCGAGAACCACAAAAATCTCATCTCAGAAAATTCTGTGGAATTCGCTCGGTTGTCCCAACAAAAGTCCCCGATTCTTGTAGAGAAGGCAGTTGTATACCAAAAAGTTAGGACCACTCCGAATCAGGTATACAAAGTCACAGGTGTAACCGAACATCAGACTGCTGAACTAACAGCTATTGTGAACGAAGACAATGCTGACGGCTGTGATGAGTTCTTCTGGTTGGCTCCCATTGACAATGCTGATGAAACGGTAGGTCTGTCTGAAAGGACTTCATGGAAAAGCAAAGGCAGATACGTTCCAGAACCTTTAAATAAACCTGATTGCTTCAACGTGGCAAGTACCAGTGGAACAAAAGATGTCCCTCAAGAGAAAGAAATTCCTGCAAAAGAAGTCGCATCTCCAAGCAAAACAACATCGGTTCAGAGTGGTTCAACCAATGAAAATCAAAAACATAAAGCTAACGTCCACCATCAACCGAAGCAGATGAGAAGTCAAAAACGGGAAAGGAATCAGAGATACAGGAAAAATCTCTCCGAAAGAAAACAGTTTTGGCAATCGCAAAATGCCTATTTCTCACATCAAGACAGGAATTTAAAACCAGCGAATAATCTTGATGGATCGACGGAGAGAGATGACAACCGAACGCAGAGTCTCAGTTCTGAGCAGAACAACAACCGAAAGCAGAGGTTCGGTTCTGAGCAGAACAACAACCGAAAGCAGAGGTTCGGTTCTGAGCAAAACAACAACCAAAAGCAGAGGTTCGGCTCAGAGCACAACAACAACCGAACGTATAGATTTGGTTCAGAGAATGATTTCAACCAAAAGTACAGGTTCGGTTCGGGAATTAAAAGAGGTCAAAACTCTAAAGTTGGTCCTTCCGTTAATCAAAAGCAAAAGAGTCACCCATAATCTTCAATCAAGAAGTCATACCGTTCTAAGTCATCTCATTCTAACTCTTCTAACTCCTCACAATCCTCTATCTCTTCTCATCCTCAAGTCCACTCTGTTTCTTCTCAAAAATCTCAGTCATCAGCTGATTAAAAATGGAAACAGAAGGTTTCAGATACCGAATCAAAATCAATACTGAAACCATCAAATCCAAATAAAATCAAGGTTTTCACCATCGAAAGAAAAGATAATACAACACTAATAAAAAGAAAATATGTTGTTGACATCTCTCTTACTATTCCCGCAAACAACTCACGAGGACCCAAAAAGCTCTGGGTTCCTAAATCTGCTTAATTTTTGCAGGTTATTAGTGACGAGCAGTATGACGAAGAATGGTACATTGATAGTGGCTGCTCGCGTCACATGACAGGGAGGAAGGAAGAACTTAGGGAATTCAGATCTCTTTCCAATGGTGGTAATGTCAAATTTGGGAACAATTCCTTCGGAACAATCAAAGGCTACGGGATGATTACAAACGGTGATTTCTCAATTAGGAAAGTTGCATATGTAGAGGGATTACAACACAATCTCATCAGTGTATCTCAGCTTGTTGGAGGTACTGGTCTCAAAGTCTCATTCGATGATGAAGGTTCGGAAATTATCGAGAAAAAGACGAACAAAGTTATTCTCCAATCAGAGCGCAAAGGTGAAATGTTTCCCCTTAATCTCAAACCGATCAAAGGAAACCCAGCCATCTGTCTGTTATCCAAGGCACCATCTGACGAAAGCTGGTTGTGGCACAGAAGACTCTCTCATCTCAACTTCAAAGATATCAACAAACTTGTCACTGGAAGTCATGTGAGGGGTCTCCCATTGCTCAAATATGACAGAGATCATCTGTGTGCTGCATGTGAAATGGGAAAGCAGAGTCGTCAAAATCATCCATC
The DNA here is from genome assembly GCF_052625555.1 of Lactuca saligna. NCBI lineage: Eukaryota > Viridiplantae > Streptophyta > Magnoliopsida > Asterales > Asteraceae > Lactuca > Lactuca saligna. The sequence continues at coordinate 130,138,061 of NC_136419.1, read as the reverse complement.
CATAATAAACACTAAAGTCGTTGAACCACTGGAATTACTTCATATTGATTTATGTGGTCCATCTTCTATAGAAAGCATTGGTGGTAGCAAGTATATTCTTGTTATTGTTGATGACTTTTCACGTTTTACATGGGTGTTCTTTCTGAAGCTTAAATCTGAAGCCACTCACAAGCTAAAAGTGTTCATCAAGCAGATTGAAGTACAGCTGAAGAAGGTCGTTCGCAACATCAGGAGTGACAATGGGTTGGAGTTAAAAAATAAAGAATTTGAAGAATTCCTGGAAGAAAAGGGGATCAGTCACAACTTCTCAACTCCCTACACACCTCAACAGAACGGAATTGTCGAAAGACGAAACCGATCCTTATGTGAAGCTGCCCGAACAATGCTAAGTTTCTCTTCCTTACCTTTATATTTTTGGGCTGATGCTATTTCTGCTGCTTGTTTTACACAGAACAGGTCGTATCTTAACAAACGCTTCACTCTCACTCCTTATGAGATCATCAACAACAGGAAGCCGAATGTGAAGTTTTTCCATGTGTTCGGTTCCAGATGCTTCATTTTCAATTCCAAAGAACACCGCAAAAAGTTTGATGTCAAAGCTGACGAAGGGATATTTCAGGGTTATTCTCTTACTTCTAAAGCATACAGAGTGTTAAACAAGCATTCAAAGAAGATCGAAGAAACTTACTACGTGACTTTTGATGATAGCTATGTTAAAAAGCTAAAGGCCAACGAAGACACAACTGGAGAAATCTTTCCTCAAACTGGCCAAGTCACAGCCTCAATCGCTAATCTGTTCGAGAAATTCATGGAGCTTTTTGATGAACCAGAGAAGGCCACTCTTTCTGAAGCCAGTGCAGCAGACAACAGGGTAGATAACTTGAAGCAACTTATTGACGATGCTGCAAGAAGACTGAATGAAGAAGAATCGAGTTCACAAGACCCTCCTCAACACAATGTATCAGTAGAGGGGGAGGATCCACCTGCATCCCAGCCAAGTTGACAAGTTGAGGGGGAGCTAAGGTCTCAACCACCAACCGAGAGTGCTTCACCAACCGAGAGTGCTTCACCAACCGAGAGTGCTTCACCAACCGAGAGTGTCTCACCAACCGAGAGTGTCTCACCAAACGACAGAACCTCTCCAACCGTAGGTTCATCAACACCCGAAAGATCATCACCTCAGGAAACCCCTATAGCTCAAGATTCACAAGACATTCCTGCAAGATCACATGTCGAGGGGGAGCATGCTGATATGGCATCCGACTTCAACAGTCTGTCCGAACCAGAAGAAATGATAAATGCTGAATTGGATCCATCCTTTGATCCAAACTTCCCTCCTCTCACCAAATGGACCAGAAATCATCCTATCTCTCAAGTTGTCGGGAATATCTCAGAATTAGTTTTGACCCGATCACAACTCAAGGCAAAACAATCATCCTTGTACTCAAACGTCGAATTTTGCATGTTTAACTCATTCGTATCCAAAGTTGAACGAAAGACAGTTAAAACTGCTCTTGATCACTCTGATTGGGTTCAAGCAATGCAAGACGAACTGCATGAATTTGAAAGGAACAAGGTCTGGCGTCTTATTCCAACTCCTCCAATGACTCGGTTGTTGGTCTCAAATGGGTCTTTCGGAACAAACTCGACAAGGAAGGGAATGTTATCAGAAACAAAGCTCGTCTGGTCGTCAAAGGACACTGTCAGGAGGAAGGCATTGACTATGAAGAGACTTTTGCTCCGGTAGCTAGGCTGGAATCAGTGAGAATATTTCTTGCTTATGCTGCTCACAAAAACTTTGAGGTCTTTCAAATGGACGTCAAGTGTGCCTTTCTCAATGGAGATCTCGAAGAGACTGTGTATGTGGAGCAACCTCCGGGATTCGTGAATGAAAAACATCCCGATCACTGTTACATTTTGGATAAAGCTGTGTATGGTATGAAACAAGCACCGAGGGCCTCGTATGAAACGTTGACTAAATTTTTAAAGATGTCCCAATTCAAAACAAGGTTCGCTTGACCCAACCTTCTTTCGCAAAAAGGAAGGTAACCACCTTATGATAGTTCAAATTTACGTCGATGATATCATCTTTGGCTCCACGAATCCAAGCCTAACAGCTGAATTCAGAAAGCTGATGGAAACTAAATTTGAAATGAGCTCAATGGGTCCCATTAACTTTTTTCTTGGTTTAAATATTAGACAGGCACCCGAAGGCATCTTTATCAACCAGGAAGTTTACACAAAGAATCTCTTAGCAAAATTTGGCATGATGGGAGATTCAAAGGTCAAAGTCCCAATGGCATGCGGCACTAAGCTCACTCCATCCCTGGACAAACCAGTTGTTGATCTTACACTTTATCGTCAAATGATAGACTCTCTAATGTATCTTACTGCTAGTAGACCTGACATAATGTTTTCTGTTTGTTACTGTGCTCGGTTTCAGGCAAATCCAAGGGAACCTCATATGCTTGCAGTGAAAAACATATTCCGTTATCTCGAGCGGACTAGCTCTTTAGGTCTGTGGTACCCTTCTAACTCAGGCTTCTTCGTTCAAGCCTACTCAGATGCAGACCTTGGTGGTTGTGGTCTCGACAGGAAAAGCACCACTGGTGGTTGCCAATTCCTCGATGGGAAGTTGGTTAGCTGGCAGTCAAAGAAACAAACATGCATATCTCTGTCTACTGCTGAAGCAGAATACATTGCCGGTGCTTCCTGTACCTCTCAAGTGATTTGGATCCATAGTCAACTCCGCGACTATGGACTCAATATGAAAAAGATCCCACTATATTGTGACTCTGAAAGTGCAATTAGGATCTGTCATAACCCAGTGCAACATTCCAAGACCAATCACATCGCACTGAGGTATCACTTCATCAAAGGTCACGTGGAAAACGGAAACATTGAAGTACACTTTGTTAGAACCACTAATCAATTGGTCGATGTCTTTACCAAAGCTCTTCCTGAAACGAATTTCAACAAAATTCTACAAGGCTTGGGTATGATGGTTGGAGAGTCGGTCCCAAATCCTCAAATCTCCATCTAAGAATCAAGAACCGAAAGAGACAGACCGCTCGGTTGCTCTCTGCTCTGGAGATTTAAAGGAACCGAAGCAAACAGACCGCTCGGTCTCTCTCTACTCTGGAGATTTAAAGGAACCGAAGCAAACAGACTGCTCGGTCTCTCTCTGCTCTAATGATTTACTGAACCGAACTAGACAGACCGCTCGGTTCATCTCTGTTCTGAAATTGTCACCGAAATACACAGATCGCTCGGTCTATCTCTGCTTCATTATTTTTTTCTATTGTACAATTTTATCTTTCTGTTTTATTTATTTTTCAGAAAATCTCAAAATTACAAAAACATTTTATCTTTCTACTTTTATTTATTTTTCAGAAAAATCCCAAAATTACAAAAACATTTTATCTTTCTGTTTTTATTTATTTTTCAGAAAATCTCAAAATTACAAAAACATTTTATCTTTCTGTTTTTATTTATTTTTCAGAAAAATCCCAAAATTACAAAAACATTTTATTCTTCTGTTTTTATTCCGTTTTCTTTCTTACTTCCACTACTTGCAAGTCCTGGTCGGTGTACGTTTTGCACAGGTGAATACAAGCATCACCTTCTGTAATGTTTACCCAGGTATGTTTTATCTTTCTCAGACTAGTTAGACGTCCCTAGAAGCATGCTGCTGTATGTTGTCGCAAGCCTCTATAACCTCGAGCACGCCTTAATGATTCGATCAATACCTATCGTCTCTTCCCAATCAGGCTATTCTCTCACACTCGGTCTAGAGCTACCTTACTCTACTCATTTGATACATGAGTTGCTCTGCTTTGTCCCTCTTCTGTAGCAGAAGGTACGTTCGGTCTCTTAACCACCTCCTCAAATTCTACATTTACCTTCGATTCCACAAAGTAACCCTTGATGCTTTCGGTCTTTACCACTAAGGCTTATGGTTACACAACCTCTGTGTTTATGATCTTGGATTCGATTACCACGTTCTAAGTGAAACCCAAAATCCAATACCTGAAATGAATTGACGGTGAGTGATATACTCAAGATATTACTTGGAAATCTCATTTTCTTTTTGTGTGATCTTTTATGAAATCGTCTCCACCTAAGACATTTCTTCCCAAAGAGGTCCAGTTTATTTTTCTTTGAGATTTCTGTCTATCCCATGCTTGTCACGCGATAATTCCCACCTACCTGTTCAACAGATCACATCGGTCTCACAGGTATCTCTACCAACACTCAGTTTTATGTTAAGACTTGATGTTCGGTTAGAGGTCAGCCACCCTTCAGCCCATGATCAAAAGATGCCTTTCATTGTTTATTAATAGACAACTGATCGTATTTCCCGGGAAACCACATAAGCACTTCAAGTCTCTCTTGGCTTTGAAGGAAGCGATTCTTGCCCGGAATCTTCCGCTTTCTGTCTTATAAATAGACAACACTCACATCCCAAACACCTTTGATTTATTTCTTTATCTTTCACACTCTTATGCACGGAAATTAATTTTTTCCAACATTCTGATTGCTGTTTGGTATATGGTTTTAAGTTTCAGTTGTAACCAAACAAGGGCACAAGGAATTTCAAACGATACAAAAATGATTTGGGCGCGTGCAATTGATTCGTTTCACACCCACATGTGCTGACGTATTCCTGGGATACACCATAACTTCCAATTGCGCTTTTTCAGGCGACGTTTTGGTTTCCTCATCATCACGATTTTCTCTCTCCAGTGAACGGTATAAATAAGGGGTGATCGTGTTCTTTGGCATTTACCTCCCACGAATTCTCTCTCTTTGAAAAGTTTCCACTGTTCATCTTCTTCCACAACTCAACAATGGCGACTTCTTCTTCTGCACAAGATCAAACTGCATCTTCATCTTTGCTCTCCATCAAACCTAATTAGAATATGATTATAGAGATGACCCCGTTCTTATATGATTCATACATGCTACACGTGGTGGAATGCCTAAAATATTCCCCATTGCTGTTGGCACTCACACAGGTGGAAGTCGTTCCAATGTCCCTGCTCTCTCAATTCTACACAACGGCAAACTACGAAAAACACAAAGATCTCATCTACTTCACCATCCACGACAAGAAAACCTCTGTGTCCAAAACAAGGTTTTGCTCTCTTCTAGGGCTTGCAGTCGACTCTTCCGTCATCTCACCGGATTTTATCACCACTACTCAACTCTTCTCAATGATGTACGAGATGGGGTATACGGATGTTCTTACTACTATCATGAATCTCAAGAAATCCTGTCTTCCGTCTCAGTGGAACAGATTGCTTACCCTTTTGATTAAGGGTTTAGTGGAGAGGTGTGGTGGTTCTGACACCACGAGTAAAGGGTTTCTCACCATCCTGTATGGTCTTTACAACGGCATCAATCTAGATTATGGCTCCATAATCTGGTCTCAAGTCGTTCAGAGTCTCAACACCACTACACGGTACTCTGAGATATCATGCGGCCGTTTCTGGACGCTTATTACAAAGAAGGCCATGGATTCCCTTGAAATCCCGGTGATGAAGGATGCTCTTATGGCTTCAATTGCCTCTTACCACACCAAGAAGATCATCGTCTCTGATCCAAGTAAGTTTCTCCATTATGGATTGATCCTTGAATCCATGTATAGGTGTGTCACGCCTCACAACAAAATCATGGCTGACTATAGCACCAGAACACCCTTGCCTCCAAGGGTTCTATCCGATGAACAGAGAGCTACACTAGACGCCCTTGATCAACCTGCCAACCGTGGCAAGAGGGCCAGCAAAAAAGAGAAACCAGAGAAGAACGAATCTGAACCGAAAAAGGAGAGGAAGCGAAGATCCTCCAAACGCAAATCTGATACGGAGGAACCTTCTCAGTCCAAATCCAAGAAGGTCAAGAAGATGGCTAAAAGAGCCAAAGGGTCTCCTTCTCCTGGCTCCGCTCCTAATGACCCATCTGACATAGAGGCTGCTGCTCCTCCAACCGAGACAACCATTGCTCAGTCTCCTCAACAACCATCTTCTCCTGCAGGCACTCAGCTTCCCTCTCCACCAGCATCTCCCAAAATTCCCAAATCACCCTCTCCACCAACATCTCCCAAAATTACCAAATCACCCACTCCTCCCACTTCTCCTAAAAATCCTACCCCACCCCAATCACCAACACAGGAGGTCCCACTATCTGTTCCTATAACCATCCCTCCCACTACAATAAAACCAATCATTCCACTCTCTGTTACTCAACCTTCATCCTCTATCCCCACACCAATTATCACCGAATCAGTTACTATCACCTCTACCCAACCACCAGTAACGGTCAATGTATCTGATACAGGGGCTGCCTTGGGCGGTGATGATGAAGAGTACGATTCTCTTTATTATAGCCCGTACCGGATTCCCACAGACACTGATGCCGATACCCCTGTTACTAGTCAGCAGATTCAAGAAATTCACGACAAACTCGATAGTCTACTGGCTGATAATAAAGCCTACGGGGGTGTTGTGCTAAAAGCCTTCATTGAGTTTGCGATCAAGACATACACTGACGCTATGGATCATTCCACTGATGCCATCGACAACTCAGCTGCTTCATGCTCCAAAGCCACTAAGGAAGTTTATGAGGTTGTTCACACAACTCAGATCTTTCTTGATTCTCTAAAAGCACATGCTGATTCCAGTGCTGCCAAGTTTCAGATGTCCGTCGACTCTTTCTCAGCTACCCTTCAGGGTGAAACCTCCAAGTTTGAGGCTCTGCGTGCTGACCTCAGAACTGAATCCACCTCCTTTCTCAAATCTTTGGATTCACGTTTTGCTTCTCTAGCATCAGAGAGCACCCTAAAGGAAGATCTTGTCAAGCATCAGGCAACTATCGACCTACAAAAGATACAACTGGCCCAGGCACAACAAGAAATTTCTTTGCTAAAGACTCAGCGGGCAGTTCTTCAAGGTTGCGCTGGTGATATCAAGAATATGTTAACAAATGTTCTTGACACTCATGATCCCTTCCTTACCCTTACTATCAGACAACATCTCCAGGCTAAACTCCTTCCTGCAATTAACATCTTGAGCGAAATGAAGGGTGTGTCAGAGAAGCTTGTTCTTCCGCGACAAGGGGGAGAGGAAGGTGTGTCAAAGACAGAACCGAAGGTTAATGTAGCTTCGGGTTCTGGGAAACAAGTCCTTGTTGAGAGCGAGTCAGATTCAGATGAAACTATCACTGAAGCTCTTCATCGAAAGAAAAGGGACAAAGAGCTAGATGAAACTCTTAAAATAGCTCGAGAGGCCGAGGCTAGGAAAGAAAGATCAAGGAGGATGAGGATGCCATTCAAGCCAAGAAGACTCTGTTCCCAGAATAGGACAGAGACACACTCGTCACTCAAGCGATCGAGTTTCCCTCCATATATTGGTTGGAATCGATTGCATCTTTCGAGTGTGAAAATACCAAAGACTCGCAGTTTGACATGCCAATCACGCGAAAAGCTTTTACATTTCATTGCTTTGATGTCACTGCCGATGTCCCTCATCCAAACTTGAAGGTTGACAGAGAGTTAATAGATTTCTATCTGAAGTATGGTTAACCGCAGTACTTGACATGGAGTGCTCAGAAGATAATTAAAGTCAAGGTACTGAAACCGACACAGGCTGGGAAATTTGTGAACGTTAATTTCAAAATCAATAGAGGAACGACCAACATAGAACATCTCATTTCTCTGGCACATCTTCCCAGTCTGAATCCGCATGATTGGATTCTGCTATACAACATTCTTCTCTCCAATCATAGAGAGTATGAACCGATTCTTAAACATCTCAAAAGAATGTTGGCTTCCTACATCCATGAGCTCGCCACTATGGATCAGGAAATAGCAAAGATTATGAACAAGAAATCGACTGTCAAGCCTACTTCCAAGACAGGAGACGTTCATAAAATGAAGGTAGGGCAAATTGATTCTTCCAATCTGACGGTCATGTTCACAAGAGGCGACAAGCATAAGTTTCTGTTTGCTATGGTAGACAAACATCTGTTTTCAACAGATTGTCTGGAGCATATTATAAATATCATTCACCGATGCAAGCAGAACTCAACAGCAGACAAGAAGAACTTCACTGATATGCTTCGTTGGTATATCACCTTCAGGCATCACATTCTGGCTATAATACCGAGGATTTTTGAGATGGTAAAGAAGCCTTCTGCTGTCAAAAGAGAATGAAGATTTTGTGCCAAAGACGCAAAGGGGGGGATTGTTGAAGATAATAGAGTTGCGTCTTGGGCCGTTTTGTTTTACAACCGGATTGGGCTTGTCAATCCGTGTTCAGCTAGATTAGCCTTCCTTTTCTTAGAAAAACTGTTAGGGTTTCATTATAAATAAATGCATGCATGTATGCGTATAGTAACGGTCGTCACTCTCATTGAATATTGTAAACCCTAAAATCCTCTACAGTTGACGTTCTTTATCGAGCTCTTCTGAGGATTGTTTATTGAATCATTCGACACCTTTTGATTCATTAGCTTGTTCTTAATTGTTTACTTAGTCATTCATCTACCTATTTCATAGATCTAATAGATCTTTAAGTTTGTTTTAAACTCATCACGAAGTCCTTTCATGGGACCGGTGGAGTCAGTGCTCTCTCGCAATTGTTCGAGAAGATTGAAGCGGTCTTCGAAATTTGTTCACGCCCTGCTGCGAGCAAAGTGAAATACGCCGCAAGCACCTTTGAAGGAAAGGCCCTAACGTGGTGGAACGGCCACGTTAAATCTCTAACTCTCGTCGTAGCCAACGACATAGGCTGGGAAACGATGAAAGACCTCATGATTGAGCAATACTGCCCGAGGGGCGAGATCCAGAAACTAGAGCAGGAGCTTTGGAGCCTGACCATGAAGGGCACCAATATTGTTGCTTATACCGCCAGATTCAGCGAACTGGTGGCCCATTGCCCTAATATGGTTCCCACTGAAGGGAAAAAGATCGAAAGGTACATATGGGGGCTAGTGCCTCCGTATCAGGGGAACGTCTTATCATCAAACCCCGCTACCTTCGACAGTGCCAAACGACTGGCACAACGACTCATTGACCATGGGGACAAAACCCCTTTAACAACAACAACGCTAGCCATCTCAGAACGCTCCAAACCCGCTGACACAAAGCGGAAACTCTGGGAGGAAAGGAAGAAGACGAATCGAGCTTCCAAAGAGCAGCAAATTGTGGCAGTGCATGCTGCAATAACCCCTGTTGCTGCTGCTACTACTGTTCCGATAGGACAATATGCTGCAGGTTTGCCTAAGTGCAACAAATGCAACTACCACCACAATGGCCCCTGCCATGAAATGCAGTGCTCTAACTGCCACAGGAGAGGACACACAGTCCGTTTCTGTAAATCTCCGGCGAGACCGATCGCCCAAGTCCCCGGCTCTGGCGCGAGCCCGACCTGCTATGGATGTGGCGAAACAAACCACTATAAGAGGGACTGCCCCAAGCCGAAAAATGCTGGCGGAGAAGGGAGGGTACTAGCGATAGGCCACGGGGAAGCAGTTGCTGACCCGAAAGTGGTGACTGGTACGTTCCTCCTCGATGACTCCTATGCATGCATTCTATTCGATAGTGGAGCGGAGCGAAGCTTCGTAAACCATAAATTTACTCACATGCTTAATCAACCACCGCATGCACTCAAAGAACTATTCACAGTAGAAATGGCTAATGGAAAAACTTAATGTACGAGTAGCATATACTTAGGTTGTACCCTAACTCAAAGAACTATTCTATGTTATCATTGGCATGGATTCGTTAAGCCTTCACCGCGCCGACATCATGTGCTACGAGAAGGCAGTCCGTCTAAACCTTCCGTCTAACGAAACTCTTATAGTCTATGGCGACAAACCCGATGCAAGTCTTCGCATCATATCAAGTATGCAAGCACAGAAGTATCTGCGTAAGGAATACCATGCATTCCTTGCTCACGTCGTCGACACGAGCCTCGAAACGAAAGAACTAAAGAACATCCCTGTAGTGAGCGACTTCCCTGACATTTTTCCAGAAGAACTACCCGGGTTACCACCGCAACGATAGGTCGAGTTCAGAATCGACTTAGTCCTAGGAGCTACCCCAGTAGCCAAGTCGCCCTACCGTTTAGTACCAGCTGAGATGCAGGAACTCTCTGGTCAACTTAACGAACTGCTCAGCAAGGGCTTCATAAGACCAAGCTTCTCACCTTGGGGAGCACCGGTCTTGTTCGTTAAGAAGAAAGACGGATCATTCCGTATGTGTATTGACTACAGAGAACTCAACAAACTAACGGTCAAGAATCGTTACCCTCTGCCTCGCATAGATGATCTATTCGACCAACTACAAGGGGCGAACTACTTTTGTAAGATTGATCTGAGATCCGGATATCACCAGTTACGGGTACTAGAGGAAGATGTTCCAAAGACAGCCTTCCGAACTCGTTACGGACACTACGAGTTCGTGGTGATGCCATTCGGATTGACCAATGCGCCATCAGTCTTCATGGATCTGATGAATAGAGTATGCCGACCTTAATTGGATCAGTTCGTCATCGTTTTCATTGACGACATCCTGATCTACTCCCGAAGTAAGAAAGAGCATGGCGATCACCTGCGACAAGTTCTAGAGACATTACGAAAAGAGAAGCTTTATGCGAAGTTCAAGAAATGTGAATTTTGGATCCGGAGAGTCGAATTCTTAGGACACGTGGTAAGCGAAGAGGGAATCCACGTGGACCTATCCAAAATTAAAGCCATTGAGAACTGGTCAGCACCTAAGACGCCTACAGAAATTCGCCAATTTCTAGGTCTCGCTGGCTACTACCGCAGATTCATTCAAAACTTTTCTCGAATAGCGAAACCTCTTACAACCCTAACCCAGAAAGGCGTGGTCTTTGACTGGGAAGAGAAACAAGAAAGAGCGTTCCAAACACTCAAACGAGCCTTGTGCACCGCACCAATACTATCCCTTCCCGAAGGAATAGAAGACTTCGTAGTCTATTGCGATGCATCGAACCAAGGGCTCGGGTGTGTTCTGATGCAGCGAGGTAAGGTCATCGCCTACGCCTCGAGATAGTTAAAGACACACGAGGTTAACTACACGACCCACGATCTTGAACTAGGAGCAGTGGTGTTTGCTCTGAAGATCTGGATACATTACTTGTATGGAACGAAGAGCACTATCTTTACCGACCACAAGAGTTTACAACACATTTTCGATCAAAAGGAGCTCAACATGAGACAACGACGGTGGGTCGAGCTACTCAGTGATTACGAATGCGATATTCGTTATCATCCGGGTAAAGCCAACGTAGTAGCAGACGCCCTAAGTCGGAAGGAATATTCTGGTCGCAAAATCAAGTCATTGTCAATAACCATCCATTCACACTTGTCTAATCAAATTCAGGCGGCCCAACTTGAAGCCATGAAACCTGAAAAAGTGACAAGTGAATCCCTCAGAGGAATGGACAAGAATTTAGAAGCCAAGGGTGACGGAGCCTTATATTTCATGGATCGGAACTGAACACCGAAACACGGTGGTTTCCGAGACTTGGTCATGACCGAGGCGCACAACTCTTGGTATTCCGTCCACCCAGGTTCAGATAAGATGTATCTGGATCTTAAAAAGCTATACTGGTGGCCTAATATGAAAGCAGAGATTGCAACCTTCGTGAGTAAATGCCTTACTTGCGCAAAGGTTAAGGTCGAGTACCAGAAGCCCTCTGGTTTATTGCAACAACCAGAGATCCCGGAATGGAAGTGGGAGCGGATCACTATGGATTTCATAACCAAGTTGCCCAAGACAACGGGTGGACTTGACACCATATGGGTCATCGTTGATAGATTAACCAAGTCTACACACTTCCTGCCTATCAAAGAAACCGACAAGATGGAGAAACTTACGAGAACATACATTAGGGAAATCGTACGGCTACATGGTGTACCTATGTCCATTATCTCCGATAGAGATAGTAGGTTTACCTCAAGATTTTGGCAATCACTACAACATTCCCTAGGAACAAGGCTAGACATGAGAACAGCCTACCATCCTCAGACGGACGGACAGAGTGAGAGGACCATCCAAACACTGGAAGATATGTTGCGAGCCTGCGTGATTGACTTTGGGAAGGCATGGGATACTCATTTACCCGTTGTCGAGTTTTCCTATAATAACAGTTATCACACGAGCATCAAGGCTGCTCCATTTGAAGCCCTCTACGGCCGAAAGTGCAGATCCCCTCTGTGCTGGGCTGAGGTGGGTGATACCCAACTAGCAAGGGGGCAAGCTTCCGACATTACTCTTACCGGTCCGGAAATCATCCGGGAAACGACAGAGAAGATCGTTCAGATCCGTGAACGATTGAAATCCTCTAGAGACCGACAGAAGAGCTACGCAGATAAACGAAGGAAACCTTTGGAATTTCAGGTGGGAGACCAAGTCCTTCTCAAAGTCTCACCCTGGAAGGGCTTGATACGCTTCGGCAAGCGTGGGAAGCTTAATCCGAGGTACATAGGGCCTTTCGAAATTCTTGCAAGAGTCAGCCCCGTAGCTTACAAACTCGATCTACCAGGCGCACTTCGTAACGTACATTCTACATTCCACGTATCTAACTTGAAAAAGTGTCTATCCGACGAGACTCTCGTAATCCCACTCGACGAGATCGAGATCAACGAGAGCCTCAATTTTGTGGAAGAACCAGTAGAAATCATGGACCGAGAGGTCAAGCAAACAAAACAAAGTCGCATACCCATCGTGAAGGTTCGTTGGAACGCTAAGTGGGGACCTGAATTCACATGGGAACGCGAAGATCAGATGCAACGCAAGTACCCACATCTGTTTCCCTAATCCACGAGTGTTCTCTTACTTTGAATTTCGGGACGAAATTCCCTCTAACGGGGGGATGATGTGACAACCCGATATTTCAACTCTTTGTAATGGCCTAATAGGTCAAGTATTGTAAACATTTTTGAGTTAATAAAATTAACTTTGATAATAAAATGTCCAAAAAGTTTCTATTTAAATTCTTCTATGTTTAAATATCATTAAACCATGATCGTACGTAAAAAGAACGCCCAAATCCGACTTCGTATATTGAAGTTATGATTTTTCCAAGTTCAGCTTAGCAACAGACAGCTAAAAACTCGAAACGGAGATCGAGCGACATTTGGCCGGAATGACCTAAACGTGAATCGAAGGTCTCAACAATGGTATTTCAACAGTAAAAAGTCTGGCAAAAACCGACGTCAGATAAAGAAGTTATGAATTTTTAAAGAAATTTCTTAATCACTTCATTTTAATAAATAAATAATAAAAATAATTTCGGAATTTGCTAACGGAATCTAAACGAAAGTTGTAGATCGTAGTCTCACCTTCGCGGGGATATAAAGAACGTCGAAAACGGAGTTCGTATGAAGGAGATATGAATTTTTGAAGTTTGATAAATAATATATATATAATTTTTATTAAAAATTCGGTATTATCCGAAGAGGAGTCAGCCTAGGGCCGAGGTACGCGCCGCGTACCCTCGTACGCCCTGTGTACTCGAGGCCACGACCTCGGATCGTCCACGTCGCCCTATGCGAAGCTACCCGACCCGCCGTCCCATCCGCCCCGCCCCATCCGAAATACGTAAGCGATGACGTATGGTTACACGTTGCGTACGCCCGTACGCCCCGCGTACGGAGGCGGTTCAGCACCCCTATAAAAGGGATGCGAGCCTTTCCGAAAAATTTGTTCATTTTCTCTCTTTCTCTCACGATCTTGCCTCGATTTCTGTGCCCATTCAAACCCGAAGCTCTGGTCTTTTTGCTCAAGTCCCGAGAGTCGATTTTACTCCCGAGATTCCCGAGAATCCCGAGAAAAATCTGTTTCCCGAGACGAAACTCTGCCCGGTTTTCGATCTCGCTATCTTCAAGCTTCCAAGTGAGTTCATACCCCTTTATTCAACCTTTGAAATGCTTTTAAATGTTTTAAATACTTTATGGGGGGGGGATACAAGTTGTTTGCTAGCTTTTGAGAAGATGGAGCGCATTCAAGACTCATCATACTATTTTGATTTAAATTATATTTTTGGTGTCTAAAACTGTTCGGAACACGCTTGTATTAAAATTTTATATTTAATGCAATGGATGATGTTGTTTGCTTATTTACATTTACTGTGTTGTGATACTTTACATGATGTCCTCCGCCCTAGAACGTTTCCGCCATTCTTAGTTTTGGGGTGTGACACTAGGCTTATATGGAAGTCCATGGATGATCCATGGAGCTTTCAACCCATGGATCATTGGAAAGGAAAAGACATGGGTTATTAGGGTTTCACCCTAACCATGCACACTATATAAGCACGTTTATGGAGCATGAAATGAAACTAGTGAACTAGTGTGTGTGCTTGTGTGTGGCCGAAAATACAAGAGTGTGTATACTCTCTCAAAGTTTTCCAAGTGTTTGTGGTGATTTGTGATTCCATTTGAGGCATTCACATTATTGGTGCTTGGCCCTCAAACTCCAAAGAATCAATCCCATCGAAAAGGTATGTAATCTCTTCTAACTCTTTTATGTATAAAAGTACCTCATGGCATGTTAGATAGGTTATGAACCTTGGAAAAATTATTATTTTGCATGTATTTAGACAAACATAGATCCAACGTTTATTAGGGTTGCATGCACACTTAGGAAGTGTTAGATTGCTCAAAACCCAACAAACATATCATGCCAACATATCAACATATCATCACATACTATCAGACATATTTGGGGTGCCTGACCTACCCTTCGGTCCTAATAACCGAACTTTACTACTATCACATATAAAATATCATGCCAGCATACAACATATCAGGTAGTAGAAAACCTAGATGATATTAGAAAGACAGTCACCTAAGATACAACTCTGATTGGTGGGCCGGCATTGTGGCCGTAGACCCACCGCTACTGGAAGGTAACTCACCTCGCAAGGCTGACTGCTGAAAAACTGATCTCAGATGTCTGACTGCTACTCCAGCGGTCCTCCGGCTATAAATCCATAAAACACTTAATTAAACGCTGATAACTACTCTTAGGGTAAAATGACTATTTTACCACTAGCCAAGTCAAAGTCAAAGTCAAAGTCAACTTCCAATTGACCCGACCCGCCGAGATGGGCCGCCAACTCGTTGAGTCCCTATCCTTTCATCTAGCCTTCTTCACACCTCAAATCATCAAGTTTGGCAACGATTCGACGAGTTCTCCTTCTAATATAACTTCGAATGAGCCTTCATCTGACTTGCAGAGTTGTACGAACAACTCGTCGAGTTCATTACCATCCTCTGAACAAGTCCTGCCCTTGACTCACCGAGTTGTACGAACAACTCGTCGAGTTCATCTTGAAATGTTGGGAGATTGCCTTGGATTCTTCGAGTCTGTTTTATACACTCGTCGAGTCCCATGGTTCTCAGGTCCTTTTTTGCATCTAAACATCTACGGGACTCCCCCAACCACTGGTCCATTCACAGAATGGATTCGGTGGTCATTACGCCTCGACTCGCCGAGTCCTAAGAACAACTCGATGAGTCCATCCTTTTCTAATACTATATAGTTGATTTAGATGGGTCTTAACACATCAAAACCATAGATCTGGCCTCCCAATGTCCATTTTATACGTAATGTTCCAAACTTAGTGCACATGCATGGGGTTTTTTGCTCAAAAATCCATAAAATGTGCTCTACAATGTGCATGGGGCTCTCATGTCGATAAAGTTGGCACCTTTATTCCATGAGACCCCTCCAATGACTCAGGTATGAAAGTAGAACTCCATGAATCCGTCCACAAATCCGGAATTGGTTTAGAAAGCCCTAAATGCACCCAAAATCTAAGCCCTAAAGATAAACAACCAGAAGAAGGACCAAAACAAAGGGTATTTACCCTTATTTACCTAAAAATAGAATAAGATATCTGGATCTTCAAGCCCCAACTCGAATTCCCAATCTTCCTCCTTCCTTCCAAGCTTCATAACCACCCAAAAGACCAAAAATGGCCTTATATCACTCAAAGCAGCTAGGGTTTCGATAAGAGGTGTTCTGGGAGCATAATCTACAATGGAGGCTGCAATAAGACGTTTAAATAGGGTGTAAATCCTTAGATTTAGGGTTTCCCTCAAACAACACCAACTCGTTGAGTCAGTCTCCCAACTCATCGAGTTGGTCAATTAAAATGCCTACGGATCGCGACCCTACTCGACGAGTTGAGCCACCAACTCGTCGTGTCCTAGAGGAAATACATAAATGCTTAAATTTAATGCGTATCAGGAATCAGGTGTTACAAATCTCCCCCACTTATTTTAGACTTCGTCCTCAAAGTCTGCTGCTCGAACCTGAAAAAGCTCAGGGTAATGCTCACTCATCTCTTTCTCCGGCACCTATGTCCATTCCGAGCCCTTGCGGTGCTACCACTACATCTTTACCAGCTCCACCTTCTTGTTCCCCAGATCCCTTGAATTCCTGTCATGGATTGCCACTGGCCGCTCTATGTAGTTCAGGCTGTCATCAACCTAAATACCCTCTAAAGCCACCACTGCCAAATCATCCACCAAACATTTCCGCAACTGGAGACGTGAAAGGTGCTATGAATCTGAATGAGCTCAGCTGGCAGGTCCATCCTATATACTACCTTGCCCACCCTGACCATAACCCTGAAAGGTCCAATGTACCTGGAGCCTAACTTTCCTCTCTTCCTAAATCGGATGATGCATTTCCAAGGAGACACCTTTAGGAGTACCACATCCCCGACCTGGAACTCTAGGTTTGAACGACGCTTTTTGTCATAACTTTTCTGCCAACTTTGTGCAGTCTGGAGCCTGCTCCTAACCTGCTGAATCCTCTCTGTTGTCTTGAGCACCACTTCGGTGCTCCCCATGACCCTCTGGCCAACCTCACCCCAACATATCGGGGTGCTTCACTTCGTCCCGTACAACATCTCAAAGGGAGGACAATCGATACTCACGTGGTAGCTGTTGTTGTAGGAGAATTCAGCCAATGGGAGGTAACTGTCCCAGCTACCACCGAATACTACCACACACACCCGCAAATATCCTTCAGGGTCCGGATGGTCCGCTCGCTCTTGTTGGATAAGGTGTCTAAGTCCATAACTTATTTGGTATATACTTGACCCGACCGGCATGGTCCATTTGGGTTGCATCTCATCCAAACTATTATGGATAATTTTATGAGAGTTATACACATATGTTTATTAATATATATTATGAGTTATAATATATTAATATGAAGTTACGTTATTTAATTAGTTTTAGTCTTAAATTAATTATGGATTAATTTAGAGATTAAAAGGAATACTAATTAAATTATGGGCTATTTGTTTTATATGGTGTGGGCTAATACTCATTTGTTAATGGGCTAGGCTTATGTGGAAGTCCATGGATGATCCATGGAGCTTTTAACCCATGGATCCTTGGAAAAGGAAAAGACATGGGTTATTAGGGTTTCACCCTAACCATGCATACTATATAAGCATGCTTATGGAGCATGAAATGGAGCCTAAGAGAAAACTAGTGAACTAGTGTGTGTGTGCATGTGTGTGGCCGATTTCTATACAAGGTGTATACTCTCTCAAAGTTTTCCAAGAGTTTGTGGTGTTTGTGATTCCATTTGAGGCATTCACACTATTGGTGCTTGGCCCTCAAACTCCTAAGAACCAAACTCACCAAAAGGTATGTAATCTCTTCTAACTCTTTTTATGTTGAAATGTTCCCCATGCCATGTTAGATAGGTTATAAAACTTGGAAAATTATTATTTTGCATGTATTTAGACAAACATAGATCCAAGGTTTATTAGGGTTGCATGCACACTTAGGAAGTGTTAGATTGCTCAAAACCCAACAGTGGTATCAGAGCCTAGGCTTGCTTGTTTGATACTTGATGCAAAATAGTGAAAAAAGTCGAAATCGTTGCTGTCTGCATGGTGGACTCGCCGAGTCCATTGGGGGGACTCGCCGAGTCCAAGGCAAACTTCAACCTACTCGACGAGTCCGTTCGTGCACTCGGCGAGTAGGATCGAAAGAATGCAGAATCTCGACTTTTGCTGCTGGAAATGGACTAGAAACATTACCCTAAATTGTTTTGGTGTTATAAAACTTATTTTAGTTGGTGTAATGGTTGTTCTAATCCATTTACAATAGCATATATCAAAAATCCATGATTTTATGTGTTCATATAATTCTTGAATTTTTGATGATCATGTTCATGTTCTTATGAATTTAGAAAATGATAGGAATTATTTGCTGAATTGTTTAGGATTAATTCTTTATCATTTATGTGTTTTAATGGAGTCCATAATTTGTCCTCAAGTTATGGATTACCAAAGGTCACTTTCATTTAACACACACTTAAAACACATAAGTTACATGAAAATGAAGAGTCTTCATTTTTATGAACCTTTAATTCATAAGTTATGAAATGAAGAGTTTTGCAAAGTTACAAAACTTGCCCTCAAGTTTTGGAATTTGTAAAGTTTCACACACTTTAATAAACTTTAATTCCAAACCTTAGAGTTTTAATAGTTAAAATTCAACCCTTATACTATTTATAACATTAATGGTTAATTATTATATATATGTATAAGAATAATTCGTTTTACCGTTAGTAGGCCTCATTCACGAAGCCGGTCTATAAGGTGGGTATAAGGTTGTTGCCTATAAAATGGCGACTTAATGGGTGTATACTCTCACCCACCGCTTGCTTGATCGGTGGAGGGTCGTTAGCCGAACGGGTAGAACAATGACTTTAAATCCTCATTAAAAGTATAATGAATATTATAAAATAACTAAACTCTTTTAATTCCCAATCTTAGTTATTTTAGGAAAATGTGAACATGGTGCTAATCCATGGAATTCACACTTTGTACCTTACCAAGTCGTTGGTGGAGCGTGTGTGGTTAACCGGCACACTAACTAGAACTAGTAAGGATCACGAAGGGTAACTTAATGTTGTCATAGATCAATGGAGCGTGTGTGGTTAACCGGCACATTGATTGGGTGATAATATTAGGAGTACCAAGTGAGTTAGCATGGTTATTCACACCTTGTTTTGTGATCCTCGGCATCCCAGTCACAAAACTTGAAGGGCACAATCGAGATTGAAACATGCCATTGAAAAGTTCAATGAATCTCAAAAGAATCTAGGAATTTCAAATCCAATTATACCTAATAAATCATTTCGTTTTCATGGTGGAAATTGGTGAATCGTCATTCGCCTACCTTTCAAATATATTATTACTTAGATTACGGCATCCCTCTTCTAAGTGTAATATATTGTGATTGGATCCTAGCCTTAATATTACATTTGGGTGTCTTATTAAGGATCCTAAATATCTAATCTAAACTTACTTTCTTCTTTCAGATGTCTTCCAACACTAATGCTTCAGGCTCTAACCCAACTGGTTCTTTCTCTCTCATGAATCTTTGTGGGAGGGTCATCTTTGATGGTTCCAACTTCATGGATTGGATTAGGAACATCAGGATGGTTACTCGTTACGAGGACAAGGAATATGTCCTCGATAAGGAGCTAAAAGAACTTGATGAGTCTATTGCTACTCCTGAGGAGATCGCTGAATTCAGGACTCATGACAGAGATGCTACTAAGGTGGCATGTATCATGATGGCCACGATGACAGCCGAGCTCCAAAAGTCGTATGAAGATTTCTACCCTTTTGAGATGCACCAAGACCTGATGGAAAGGTACCATCAGAGTGCTCGTCAGGAGCGGTATGAAATAATCTCCTCCATAATAACTACCCGCATGAAGGACGGTGAATCCGTCACGAGCCACATGCAAAAGATGCAAAGGTATGTGGACCGTTTGCTGAAGCTGAATGTTAACATCCCCGAGGAGTTAGCAATTGACATCATTTTGCACTCCTTGCCTTCTTGTTATGATCATTTTCGAATGACATATCTTATGAACAAGGAGGAAGTTACCCTCAGCAAGCTTCAAGGACTCTTGAAGACCGCTGAAACCGGTCTTAAGGGTAAAGCGGTTGTTACCTCTACTACTCCTACTCCAACTTCTACCCCTGTTTTAGCTATTGGGCAAGGCAAAGGGAAAAAGAGGAAGCACCCTTCGAAGGGTACCAAGGGAAAGTCTCTTGAAGGCTCCTCATCAAAGACTAAGAACGGTTCTGTCACTCCTTCTGCCATTCCAAAGGATGCTGAATGCTTTTATTGCCATGAAAAGGCACACTGGAAGCGAAACTGCCCTAAGTACTTGCAGGATCTAAAGGATGGGAAAGTGAAACCCACCTATGCAGGTATTTACACTATATTGTCTAATTACTCAACATATTCTAACTCTTGGGTGCTTGATACAGGATGTGGTATTCACATATGTTCTGATTTGCAGGGCCTAAGAAGAAGTGAGGATGTGGAGCACGGGAAGATAAACTTAATCATGGGGAATAGGAAGGCTTCACCTGTTTCCAAGATTGGAGTTTATACTTTGTTGCTTAATAATGGGTTAAAATTAGATTTGAATAAATGTGTATACTCGTCTGAAATGGCGAGGAATATTATTTCTTTTCATGCTTTGTACAAACAAGGTTTTACCTTTTCGTTTGATAATGAATGTGGTGGTATTAATGCTTTCTTCAATAATGTGTTTTATTTTAAAGCATTACCTTGTGATGGTGTGTATGAAACTGTGTCGATTGTAGACAACTTAGGAAATAATGTGTTGTATATTGATTCTTCTACTAGCCTAGATAAAGCATCATTGTGGCATTGTCGTCTTGGACATGTAAACAAGAAACGCATAGGCCAACTCCAAAAGAGTGGAGTCTTGGAATCATTTGACCTTAAATCAGATGATAGTTGTGAATCTTGTCTACTTGGAAAAATGACAAAATCACCCTTCACTGGAACTAGTGAGAGGGGTGAGGGTTTGTTGGACCTAATACATACTGATGTATGTGGGCCATTCAAAACCGCCACAAGGGATGCTAATCGGTATTATGTGACTTTTATTGATGATTTTAGTAGATATGGGTATGTCTACTTAATCAAACATAAGTCCTAAACCTTTGAAAGGTTTAAGGAATACAAGCAGGAAGTAGAAAATCAATTGGGCAGGAACATTAAGATGCTTCGATCCGATCGAGGTGGTGAGTATCTTAGTACCGAGTTCCTTGACTATCTTAAGGAGTGTGGGATTGTCTCACAATTGACTCCTCCCAGGACACCACAGCTGAATGGTGTAGCTGAGAGGCGTAATCGTACCTTGTTGGACATGGTTCGCTCTATGATGAGTCGAGTTTCGTTACCAATCTCTTTTTGGGGGTATGCCTTAGAGACTGCCGCCCATATCCTTAATCTAGTCCCTACAAAGAAGGTTACCAAAACACCTCATGAGATGTGGACTGGGAAGGTTCCCAATTTGGACCACATCAAAATTTGGGGTTGCGAAGCCTTCGTGAGGCGTGAAACTCATGATAAGCTTGAACCCCGAAGTGAAAGGTGTATTTTCATCGGCTACCCACAGAAATCCTTCGGTTACCTTTTCTACAGACCCAGTGAGAATGTGGTCTTTGTAGAACGAAGAGGGATCTTTCGCGAGAAAGAATTTCTAAGCCAAGGAGACAGTGGGAGGCAGATTGATCTTGAAGAAATTCAAGAATCAATTGGTGAAGGAACCTCAGACACTAGCAATCAACCTGAGGAGGAAACTCCTGTTGATCCAGCTGACGAATCTGTACCTCCGAGACGTTCCACACGGGTTAGGAACACACCTTCATTTTATTATGGTTTTCATATTACTACGGAAGGTGATACGTTTATTAGTGATAGTACACTAGTAAATTTGGATGAACCTAGCAGTGTTAAGGAAGCCATGGCAGGCCCGGAGTCTGCTAAATGGAAGGAGGCTATGGACAGCGAGATACAGTCCATGTATGACAATCAAGTTTGGAACTTGGTTGACAATGTACCGGGCCGTAAAACAGTCGGGTGCAAATGGATCTTCAAAAAGAAGACAAACATGGAAGGAAAAGTGCATACTTATAAGGCTCGACTGGTTGCGAAGGGTTTTACTCAAACTCAGGGTGTTGATTATGATGAAACCTTCTCACCGGTGGCCAAGATTAAGTCTATTAGGGTTATGTTAGCCATTGCAGCATTTCATGATTATGAAATATGGCAAATGGATGTCAAAACCGCTTTCCTTAATGGTAAGTTGGCTGAGGATGTGTACATGAATCAGCCAGAGGGTTTTGTCAATGCAGAGTACCCTAATAGAGTATGCAAGCTTGAGAAATCCATTTATGGATTAAAACAAGCATCTCGTAGCTGGAATCTTTGTTTTGATGAGAAGGTAAAAGAGTTTGGCTTCTTGAGAAGCGAAGATGAGTCTTGCGTGTATGTCAGAGCTAGTGGGAGTATAGTTAGCTTCTTGGTACTGTATGTGGATGACATACTACTTATAGGAAATGACATCCCAACCTTGCAGGAGGTTAAGTCCTGGCTTGGGAAGTGCTTTGCTATGAAGGACCTAGGGGAGGCTACCTATATCCTAGGGATAAGGATATTAAGAGAAAGGAGTAGAAGACTAATTGGACTTAGTCAGAGTGTCTACTTGGATAAGGTGTTGAAAAGGTTCAACATGGAGAATTCCAAGAAAGGAGATTTACCGATCCAAAGCAATACCGAACTGAGTAAGACTCAGAGTCCGAGTACAGAGGCAGAGATAGCTGAGATGAGCCAATTACCATATGCTTCCGCAGTTGGCTCGATCATGTATGCTATGACTTGTACCCGTCCTGATGTGGCATTTGCTTTGAGCATGGTCAGCAGGTATCAGGGGAACCCTGGCAAGGCTCATTGGACCACGGTAAAGAACATTCTCAAGTACCTGCGGAGGACTAAGGATTGGGTCCTTACCCTTGGTGGCAGTGATGACTTGAGAATATTAGGGTATAGTGATGCTGGTTTTCAGACTGATAGGGATAATTTCCACTCTCAGTCAGGCTGGATCTTTACCTTAAATGGAGGGGCAATTTCTTGGAAGAGTTCCAAACAGGAGACGGTGGCTGATTCGACTTGTGAATCAGAGTATATAGCAGCGAGTGAAGCAGCGAAGGAGGCGATATGGCTAAAGAACTTCATCGGAGACCTTGGAGTTGTACCAGCTATTAAGGAACCTATAGAGATTTTCTGTGACAACAATGCTGCGGTTATCTTAGCCAAGGAACCAAGAGATCATGGCAGATCCCGACACATTGACAGAAAATATCACTTCATAAGACACAAGATTGAAGAAGGACTCCTTGTGACAAGGAGGATATCGTCGGATGATAATCCTGCAGATCCCCTTACGAAGGGACTGACGAGGGTTAAGCATTTTCAGCATGCGAGACGCATCGGGCTGAGGGACGATATTAGTTTTACAGATTAGATAGTTTTCCTGAAACTTGTAAAATGTAATCGACGTTTGATGATGAATAAAATTTGTGATTTATTTATGAGTAAAGTGTTACTATCATTGTCAATTATTTACTATTGTTTCAGTTTTGCATGTTTTGACTTCCAGAATAATTAATTTATTCAAACCTCCACAATCGATCATACGTCGGAAGTAGGTATGAATCAAGATTGTCATGAATTGGGTTTGTAGATGCCTTAAAGGTGTTTAGACATGGCAATGGTTGCTGCAACATTCATGAGTACTCATAAGTTATGAGTATTGGTATAAACCCACGCTCACTTGTATCACTTCATGGAATTTATCTCGAGTGATCGTGAGACGATAACATCATATAAATCTTTAAACCTAGAGATATGAGTTGTTACCTATGAGTTGGTTGTGCATTGATTGCACGTAAACGCATCAGTAACTTGATGTTATAAAACGTGCCTTTGTGTACAATTCAATAAGTAGTAGAACAAGCATATCAGTCGAAGTTTATCTGTTCCTTCTAGAAATAGAAGCGATATCCGGGCCCCTCGATGATTTTGTGTTGACCCATGTACCAGGCCTGGTCAGAACTAAACCGATGTGTTCAGTGAATTTCTTCGTCAAACAAATCGGAAAATCGAGAAACAACTGCTAGACAATAAGCAAGACATAGTTCCATGTGTTTGTCCGGCTGATATCATGAGAACAGAGGATTATGTGATCACTTATCTAAAATGGCGCTTCATAGTTCGACAGAGTCTTCATTGTTCGAGGGAGTTTTCGAGAGCTACGATTGTTGGTTGGTTCCTGAAGTTATAGGCAAATATAGTTATTAGACTTATCCAAGTGGGAGTCTGTTGGATAAGGTGTCTAAGTCCATAACTTATTTGGTATATACTTGACCCGACCGGCATGGTCCATTTGGGTTGCATCTCATCCAAACTATTATGGATAATTTTATGAGAGTTATACACATATGTTTATTAATATATATTATGAGTTATAATATATTAATATGAAGTTACGTTATTTAATTAGTTTTAGTCTTAAATTAATTATGGATTAATTTAGAGATTAAAAGGAATACTAATTAAATTATGGGCTATTTGTTTTATATGGTGTGGGCTAATACTCATTTGTTAATGGGCTAGGCTTATGTGGAAGTCCATGGATGATCCATGGAGCTTTTAACCCATGGATCCTTGGAAAAGGAAAAGACATGGGTTATTAGGGTTTCACCCTAACCATGCATACTATATAAGCATGCTTATGGAGCATGAAATGGAGCCTAAGAGAAAACTAGTGAACTAGTGTGTGTGTGCATGTGTGTGGCCGATTTCTATACAAGGTGTATACTCTCTCAAAGTTTTCCAAGAGTTTGTGGTGTTTGTGATTCCATTTGAGGCATTCACACTATTGGTGCTTGGCCCTCAAACTCCTAAGAACCAAACTCACCAAAAGGTATGTAATCTCTTCTAACTCTTTTTATGTTGAAATGTTCCCCATGCCATGTTAGATAGGTTATAAACCTTGGAAAATTATTATTTTGCATGTATTTAGACAAACATAGATCCAAGGTTTATTAGGGTTGCATGCACACTTAGGAAGTGTTAGATTGATCAAAACCCAACAACTCTAACCATTCGTCTGCAGGTGAAATAAGGTGCTAAAAAGGATGCGAGTACCCAAGTTGTCATGTAATTTCTTCCAGAACCTGGAAGTAAACCCCACATCCCTGTCAGAAATCACGGAGACTAGCACCCCGTGTCACGCCACCATCTCTTGGATGTAGATGTTGGCCAACTTTTCGGCTAAAATACTCTCGTGAATCGGAATAAAATGGTCGCTCTTGGCCAACCGATCAACATTGAGCCAAATCGAATCCACCCCCCGCGCAGTCCAAGGAAGCTTCGAAATGAAGTCCATGGTAATATCCTCCCACTTCCACAGCGGGATATCCAATTGTTGGACCTTTCCGTGAGGTCTCTGGTGCTCAGCCTTGACCTTCCTACATGTCAGGCACCCTCCACAAAGCAAGCTATGTCCTTCTTCATACAAGGCCACCAATAATCGAGAGGAATATCCATGAACATCTTCGCCGCCCCGTGATGCATAGAAAACCAGGATTTGTGCGCCTCCTCCATCAATGTCTGATGCACGCCTCCATGATATGGGACCCACACCCTACGGTGGAGGGTCAAAATCTGTCGGCTATTTGTTGGATATAGTGTCTAAGTCCATAACTATATTTGGTATGACCTTGACCCGACCCAGCATTGACAATTTGGGTTGCACTTCACCTGAACAATTTATGGATAATCATTTGAGAATAGTATAAGTTATGATTTATTAATATATTATAAGTTCTAATATATTAATATAAAATCATATTATGTAATTAGTATTGATCTGTAATTAATCTAGAATTACTTAAGAGATCAAGAGTAGGACTAATTAAATATGTGCTCTTGTATTTATATAGTGTGGGCTAATGCTTATTTGGAATGGGCTAGGCTTGCATGGAAAGTCCATGGATACTCCATGGAGATTTAACCCACGGATCTCATGGAAATGAAAAGACATGGGTTTTAAGGTTTACATGGATGTAACCCTAATCCACCACACTATATAAAGCAGGCTTTGGTTCTTGAAATGACACTAGGTGTGTTGAGTACTAAGAGGGCCAATTTCAAGAAGGTTGCGTCACACCCCAAAACCAAGAACGGTGGAAACGTTCTGTGGCGTAGGACGTCATGTACAATATCACAACAATGAAAAGTAGTAAACAAGAAACAACATCATCCATTGCATTAATAATATAATTTTAATACAAGTGTGTTTTGTCAAATTATGATAGACACTAAAGTATAAATCAGAATGAAAGATGACTCTTAATCGAGCTCCATCTTCTCTAAACCTTGCATTTGTACCTGTCTACTGTTGACCTAAGGATACAAGTTATTTCGAAAGAGAGTATCAACTTTAAAGCTGGTGAGATCATAAGTATTAATGTGTCTTAATTTGTATGTAAGTATTTGTTTGACATGTAATGAAAGACTGGAAAATGTTTTAAAAGAGAGTTCGTGTAAGTATGAAAATGTTTGTAAAACAACTATAAATGTTTGAAAAACCCTAGAAATCCCTATAATTTCTACTATATTAAAAGGGAGTCTTCTACCAAGACCCAACTGTTCTAAATGTAGTCTTCTACCAAGACTTAACTGTTTGAATGTTCGTTTGTTGTAACAATGTGTAATTTTTCCCAAGTGTAACTATTATTAACAAAATATAGTTTGTACATTAATGTTTAAGTGAAATCATCCCTAATTATATGTAAAGGGTAAATTAATGTAGTACTGTAGTGTTGTATTATAGGAACTACTGATGTACTAACTACCTTAAACCGCATTTATATTAAGGTGTTATGTGATTAATTGTACCATACTATCAACTAGGTAACACGATGATGTACGTTATAAAAAGGTATGACGTTTGGCACCCGCAGACCTGCAGGTCCGGCTGTAGCTAGCAACAAGGTGTAGGATAGTCAATCCAGTATAGATCTATATGCAAACTTATTCTCTCCCTCCAAGAGACTCTAGCTACAACTCGGGCCATGACATTGAAGGCATGCTCCGATACAGTGGATCACAATTATGTTAATGTATTCATGTATATGTAATGTATTGTTAATCGTTCTAGTATCGTTGTATATGTTCTCTTTCTAGTATAGTTGTATATGTTCTCTTTCTAGTATATTTGTATATCTTCTTCTTCTAGTATAGTTGTATATGTTCTCTTTCTAGATGTATCTATGTAAATGTAATCATGTAAACATATCTATGTAATAGTATAGTAATGTACTGTAATGTTCTACGTGTGCTAGCTGGTAAGTGTGTTCTCTCTCTATCTAGCATGTATCGACTCACGAGTGAACTGACTCATTGTATGATATCGCATTCTAGTAATAGTTCTAGTATCTTCCTAAGCTACCCATATGGTAGCTTACTAGTAATTTAATTGGTTCGTATGAATATGGATGTATACCCTTGCTACCCAAGGGCATTGGATGAAATGGAAGGACCTTTATGACTATATATTTACACATGATATATAACTAATATTTAAAGGACCTTCGGACGGATACCCGATATCCCACCAGACCACATCTCAAGCGCGAAAAGGAAATAGGGTGGATAGCCTTCCTAAGTCTTTTAAACATTTCTTATATAACTCTACATGTATAGGCATGCAATTGATAATATAAAAGCATAAAATAAGTTTTGTAAACCGTTGAACATAATTATTATCTAAGAAAAGATCGACTTGATGTCAATCTATAAAACGGTTTGAAAGCATGGGTTTGATAAAACAGTTTAAGTATAAGGAAACATTTGTTTGAAACACAGTTGTAAATGAGTTTGAATGAAACATACAGAGTAAAATGTATAGTTTAATAAGGAGTTTTAAACACATAAAATGTCTATGAAAAACATTTGAAGCAAAACTGTTTGGTAAAACGGGTAATGAGTAGCCAATCATTTGAATGTTGCTTATTAATCACATATGATTGATATAATAACTAGCATAATTCTACTTGTATCCCCCCAATAAAGAATTTAAAAACATTTAAAACATTGATTAAGGGGTATGAACTCACCTGTTGTGAGTGGTACTGATGAACTTAAGAGGTAGGACTACTAGGTGTCAAGTGAATACTTTAGACACACACAATGGTCCTAATTACATATGAAGACATATGTATATAAACAATTAGTGATTTTACCACTAATTAAACATGTATAAACATCCTAAAGCGAGGAAAACACTTTGGTCGAGTGCTAGGAGGCTCATGGGTTGCAACAAAGGAGTGCATAACCTCTTACGGGAGTTTATGGTTCAAAGACCATGTGTGTTGGAGTTTACATCCCAGGGGAGTAAACTCCTAGACGTAAACTCTCTATTGGGGGCACTAAATGAAGCTTAAAGCTATTACATCTTAAGTCGTGAAGTGCTTCAAGGCTTACTAGAGTGTTAGGGCTTCTTTTTAACTCCTTTGAGGAGTTCACGGCCCTTATGAGTTTACTGCCGTAAACTCATGGCCATTTATGTTGATGAGGGTCCTAAAGGTCATAAGGAAGCATTCTAAATTCAAGCGTAAGCCTTAGGAACTCTTTGTGGCATCAAAACACCCCTAACTTGAGTTTACAGCACATGGACCATTTGGTCATGTGTTTGCGGCCGTGAACACCTATGGGTGTTGTTATTTTAAATGTTTTGGGTCATAGACACATCAAGGTAATGTGCTATGCTAGTCTCTTGGCTCAATGAAGGCATTTACGACATTTTGGCAATTTAAAATGGAGTTCATGACCCAAGAACATCCTTGGCCGTGAACTCCCTTTTAGCCCTTGAATCTTAATATTTTTGATGTCTAAACATGCCATAGGTAGTCTCTAGGTTCAGTTCCAAAGTTTGGAGGGACATTGGGCACACTTTGGCCCTAAATTTAGTGTTCACGGTCCAAGTAGATCTTGGGCCGTGAACACCATTTCCTTGGTGTTTTGAGGTTGTTTTCTAGCCCTAAACTCATTAGGGTACAAGTCCAAACTAGTTTCATTGCTTAAGGAAGGGACTAGGCACCATTTGACTCTGATAAAAGAGTTTACTCCCTAAGGTGTTCTTGGGCGGTAAACTCTCGAATCTTCCTATTTTGATATGATTTTGATGTTATTAAACACAATCTAAGCTATATAATACAACTAGATTGAAGTACTCATGATTTGGGATGAAAACCCGAAGTTCCACGAGAGAGAAAATGGCTTTTCTCTAGTTGGAAATGTAACTAATGAACAAATATGGTTTAGAATCCTATATATAGTCCTGGGATTTTTGGCAGAAAATATTTTTATTCAGGCGTTGAATTCTAATATCAACGAGCTTTGGAATAACGGAGTTGCACAGAACCCTAGTGCATCCACTCTCCTAGTATCTCCTTAAGTGTAAATCCTGAAATACTCCAAACTTATTCCAAAAGTTTGAAAATTTACTGCAACTGTTCTAACTTCTATTGACTTTTAGGGTTTGACCGAATGGAAATTTCGGGTTGTCACGTCATCCCCATGTTAAAGGGAATTTCATCCCAAAATTAGAATTTAGGTAAGGAAGTAGGTATGAATGATCGAGTCGAGAGGTGGGAAACTTCCTAATCGATTGGTTCTCGCGCTCCTAAGTGAAATCGGGTCCTCGGTTGGTATCCCAACGAACCTTCACTATAGGGAGGCGGCGCTGCTTCGTCTACTTGATCACTCGGTCAAGGGTCACTATGATTCTAATACGAAGGCGAGGATCTCGTTAATCTCAATCTCATCCAGTGGGCTTACGAGAGTCCTAACGGAAAGGTACGGTTTCAAGATCGAGATGCGAAGAGTAAAATGTACGTTACTGAGTGGAGTAGGTTTATTCTAAGAGATATAGGACCGATTCTGGTAAGAATCTCGGAGGTTCTAACTATCTTGGATTTAGCTTTCCACGCTTTACGAAGCACATTAAGCCATTCTCAGAGTGAATTTTCCGAAAGAACTTGGTCACTCACTTGGAATCTCCAAGGTTTCTTTTTCATGTTTAACTTCCCAGTCAAGAGCCACCCCTTGCTGGGTCAGATTCGTAAAGTTTTCTGTGATTTGGGAGGAGTTCTGTATGAACTATGACAGTAGGTCTGTAAGACCTAAAATTTGGCGAATTTCTGTTGGCGGCTCTAGTGTCGACCAATTCTCAACGGTTTTGATAAATTGAGAGAGTACTCAAGAATTTCCACATTATTAATAGTGCGTCTTAGGAAATTTTGACTCTTCAATTCCAAAACTCGTGTTCAGAGAACTTTGCGAAAAGTATCTCCGAGGGTAATGTTTCTGCGGTTTCCTTCTTACTACAAGGGTAGATAAGTAAGTCGTTACATGGAGAATGACGAACCGATCCAAGTAAGAAAGACAGACTCTATTCATTAAACTCATGAATGCTTCAGGCTTATTGGTCCTATCCGAGAGGTATCACTATGGACTCAAAGTGTCTGCATTGAGTTCGGAGGGTAGTCTTCAGGACCTCTTTCCCTCACACTCAAACTGGTGATATTCGGATCTTAGGTCCATTTCTGAAAGAAATTCTTTCCTTGCGTTTGCTCAACTGCTTCATCTATGCGAGGCAGAGACAACGATTTATAATGGAAAATCTTGACGGAGTCCTCGATATCTGAGGTACATACGATGGAATCCATCGGTCTCTGGAAGAATATGATTGGGGCTCTCCATGGTGAGAAGCCTAGTCTTCCAATTCTATCTCTGTGTAGTTTGCTAAGTT
Organism: Lactuca saligna; assembly: GCF_052625555.1. Lineage (NCBI taxonomy): Eukaryota > Viridiplantae > Streptophyta > Magnoliopsida > Asterales > Asteraceae > Lactuca > Lactuca saligna. The sequence continues at coordinate 130,107,274 of NC_136419.1, read as the reverse complement.
GTCCGGGCTGTTCTTGTATCTCCGTAGGTGTTTAGTCTATAGGGCGATTTGTTTACAGGAGTCATACTAGGTTCTAAGTTTTTTCACATGATGATGCGATTACTCGTAGACTTGGGCAGTTCTCCGTCCTAAAGTTCACATTAGAATTCATACATGGATTCACAGTCACAATCTTGTGTATATGAGTCGTATAAAATTTAAGATTGAAAAGGTAGTTGAATAACTGATTCTTCTTTAAGCTCACATCCCATCGAGGAAAAAGAAGTTAAAGTGGAATCATCAATTCTAAACCTGTAGAACCTTGATTATATATCACTCTTATGTATACATTCCTCAGTGATAGATCAACCGTATGAATCCTTGGATTGGACTTGACATACTGTACGAGTGGTACTTCAGGGATTTCTTCGGAGAAGAAAAGAACTATGAGGTACTCCAAGCATGAGTACTTTGGTTTTCTAAAATGACGGATTCGCTAATAAGACGTTTACTAATAAAGAGATGTAGGCATGAAGCTGTATTTGTGAGGATCAAATTGAATCGAGTCGTATGATAATGTCGAAATCATACGGAAAGTTAAAGACATTAGATTTATACATAAGGCGTTTACAGACAAAACACAACCGTGCAACCATCAACAGAGTTACAATAGTTTAGACTACTACATGACTATTGCTACAAAATAAGGTATACTACAAAAAGCAAGTATACGTAGCACGAGCATCCTTATCCGATAGGATCCGCAAAAGATAAGACTCTAGTTGCACTAGTTTTGGATAGTTTATAAGTATGTTACAATGAAACGCCTAAATTACATTAACGTGGGTCCGGAGTATTCTCTCCTGCGGCGTTCGTCGGTAGCATACTTCCATCTGTGCCAGCATTTGCTGTCTCTGGGCAGGTCCTTTTGTAGTGACCCACCTTGCCACAACCGTAGCAAGCCTGGTTCACACCAGTGTTGGGCACCTGGTTGATCGGCCTTACAAGTCTCTTGCAATAACGTATGGTGTGCCCCTTTTTGTTGCAGTTTGAGCACTGTATCTCTCGACAAGGTCCATGGTGGTGATAACTGCATTTGATGCATTTTGGGAGATTCCCAGCATATTGTCTGGCTGGGTTAGGGACAACTGGTATACCCGAAGGGATGGTAGAAGGAGGTACCGATGTCGTGGCCGTGAGGTTTGTTACTAGCGGTTGTTTCTTGTTCGCCCCTCAAAGCGATTTGTCCTTCTTTTTGGCCCAAAACTTCCGTTTGTTACTCTTGGTATTGGAACTCGGGGTGTCATGGTAGTTTGTTGCTCGTTGAGGCGTTTGATTGTTACCCAGGTTGGAATTGTTGTTAACAATCCCGCTAACATTTGCATTGTTAGTGTTAAGGTGGGTCAGAACAGCTGACACGGTAGTCGAGACTGCAACTTGAAAGGTAGCTGCAATAATCTGAAGTGTTGGTGTTTGGTTGAGGGGTTGATCGTTTTTCTTTGGCGAGATGATTCTGTTTCATGGAAAGAAAATGAATTTGTGAGCGAGCATGGTTGAACCTATACGTAGTTCGAATGTTTATGTAAAGAATAGAAGTATGTTCGCGAAGGTTTGACCTACATCCCTACGATGCAGTCCTAGTACTGTGTTGAAGTGATTTCGTAGAATGGTCTCAAGTCGTTTGTCGTTCAAGCCGAGGTATCATTGGTTGGTGAATAACATAATCCAACCACTGAAAAAGACTTGGAAATGTCTCTGGAGTTAAATTACTATAGTCCAATGACTTGACTAAAACATGTTTCAGATAGACTCTAATGAAAGTATGATAAGAGTACTTGAATAAGCATGACACAGGAGTTAGTCGACTGTCAATATCTTTGACATTCATGACGTAAAATTTAGGAAAATTACCTTGAAAAAGGTCTTACATCATATCCAGGGAAGATAGTTCTTGACAGCATAAGGATGTAACCAAAAGTACTTAAGGTACAAGATAATTTCATAGAAATGCCACTTCGGGCATAGACAAAATAAACGATTCCTTTTAACAAGGAAACTAAAGTAAAACATCTACTGTTGGCGATGGTCATCCCTCTAGTGAACTCTCAGTTCAGCCAGTTGACATTCCACATCAAGTAGGTATCTTTCGTACACCCTTTGGCGTACTCGGAGCTTGATGACTTCGGCTCGTGATTTAGCCCGTGTTTGCGGTAGGGTTTCATGGTTTCTTTCAGATCTCTCATGAGCATCTTCTAGACAAATGGTGTAGAGGGTATGCACTCTCGCATCGGCGACAACTTCGGTGATCTCATGTAGGGCTGTCCTGCCTTGAATCTCATTTCGAGCCACTCTGCGGACCAAGATTGGCAAGATTCTGTCTACTGAGCCCCCATTGCTCAGGTCATAAAAGCTTCGATCACCATTAAATGGCATGGGCTGATCTTGTCCTTCGCTCCATGTTTCCACTCATGGAGGCGTCGGGCCATGAAAAGCCGAACGAGGGATAGTAATTGGAACGGGAGCTTCCTGAGGTAGGTTCTCAACCTCGGGTTTGGAGTTAGCACCATCCGAAAGGTATTCATCATGGTGATCATTCACAGGGATATGATGATTATTCTCTGGTTCTTCTCCAAACCATTCAGCAATGACTTTGTTCGGAAGGTACTGGTTGCCGTGGGGATGGAGTCCAACCATGTTATCTACGCGAGAATTGGGGTAAGAAAATAATTATTAGACGAACTATCTAGATAATTATTTAGAAAATCTTCATTAGTTACATTGTTATTCGAATAAGTGACCTTAACTCCAAATTCACACAGAATAGGGGTAAAGTAAAATTTTCACAGATTCTAAGTCTATAACATCCTAATTAAGTATAGCCTTAGTGTATCCACTTAGCAACTATCAACTTAGTAATGAAGATCCTGTTTTAGTTCTCATGTATAAAGTACTTATAGTAACACCAAATACCCCTATAGTATTTTAAGTTTAATGTTATGTTCTACTGTTCTCATTGTGGTAGGGTTGGTAAGATTTTTGACTTGTTGCAGCCACACAACTACACTTAGGCACATGCTAGTCAACCCTCGGATAATATAGTTGATCAGGCTATATCTTCCCAGTTTTGACTATGTGTCTCTAAGTCCACCTGTGTTGCCCAATAATCGTAATTTTTTTGTATTGTCCTAGTGACACTGATTTTAGTATGAATGTAGGCACGTATACTTAATTAAATATTTTATTATTTAAAGTATAAACTCTTGGTCAGAGTATTTTTAATCCCTATGTATTCATAATTAGTATATCTTTTATCGGTTGATATACTTAACTCACTATAAACAATGCTATGATACCAATCGGTCACACCCGAAAACCAAGAACGGTGGAAACGTTCTAGGATGGAGGAAGTCATGTACAGTATCACAATAATGAAAAGTAGTAAACAAGCAACAACATCATCCATTGCATTAATACTATAATTTTAATACAAGTGTGTTTTGTCAAATTATAATAGACACTAAAGTATAAATCAGAATGAAAGATGAGGCTTGATCGAGCTCCATCTTCTCTAAACCTTGCATTTGTACCTGTCTACTGTTGACCTGAGGATACAGGTTATTTTGAAAGAGATTATCAGCTTTAAAGCTGGTGAGATCATAAGTATTAATGTGTCTTAATTTGTATGTAAGTATTTGTTTGACATGTAATGAAAGACTGGAAAATGTTTTGAAAGAGTGTTCGTGTAAGTATGAAAATGTTTGTAAAACAACTGTAAACATTTGAAAAACCCTATAAAATCCCTATAATTTCTACTATATTAAAAGGGAGTCTTCTACCAAGAGCCAACTGTTCTAAATGTAGTCTTCTACCACGACTTAATTGTTTTGTATGTTCGTTTCTTGTAAAAGTGTGTAATTTTTCCCAAGTGTAACTATTATTAATAAAATATAGTTTGTACATTAATGTTTAAGTGAAATCATCACTAATTATATGTAAACGGTAAATTAATGTAGTACGGTATTGTTGTATTATAGGAACTACTGCTGTACTAACTACCTTAAACCGGATTTATATTAAGGTATTATGTGATTAATTGTACCATACTATCGACTAGGTAACATGGCGATGTAGGTCGTAAAGAGGTATGATGTTTGGCACCCGCAGACCTGCAGGTCCGGCTGTAGCTAGCAATAAGGTGTAGGATAGTCAATCCAGTATAGATCTATACGCAAACTCACGCTCTCCCTCCAAGAGACTTTGGCAATTACTCGGGCCATGACATTGAAGGCATGCTCCGCTACAGTGGATCACAATCATGTTAACGTATTCATGTATATGTAATGTATTGTTAATCGTTCTAGTATTGTTGTATATGTTCTCTTTCTAGTATAGTTGTATATTTTCACTTTCTAGTATAGTTGTATATCTTCTTCTTCTAGTATAGTTGTATATGTTCTCTTTCTAGATGTATCTATGTAAATGTAATCATGTAAACATATCTATGCAATAGTATAATAATGTATTGTAATGTTCTACGTGTGCTAGCTGGTAAGTGTGTTCTCTCTCTATCTAGCATGTATCGACTCATGAATGAACTGAGTCATTGTATGATATCGCGTTCTAGTATCTTCCTAAACTACCCATATGGTAGCTTACTAGTAACTTAACTGGTTCGTTTGAATATGGATGTATACCCTTGCTACCCAAGGGCATTGGATGAATTGGAAGGACCTTTACCACTATATATGTACACATGATATATAACTAATATTTAAAGGACCTTTGGACGGATACCCGATATCCCACCAGACCACATCTCATGCGCAAAAAAGAAATAGGGTGGATAGCCTTCCTAAGTCTTTTAAACATTTCTTATATAACTATACATATATAGGCATGCAATTGATAATATAAAAGCATAAAATAAGTTTTGTAAACCTTTGAACATAATTATTATCTAAGAAAAGATCGACTTGATGTCAATCTATAAAACGGTTTGAAAGCATGGGTTTGATAAAACAGATTAAGTATAAGGAAACATTTTTTTGAAACACAATTGTAAATGAGTTTGAATGAAACATACAGAGTAAAATGTATAGTTTAATAAGGAGTTTTAAACACATAAAATGTCTATGAAAAACATTTGAAGCAAAACTGTTTGGTAAAACGGGTAATGAGTAGCCAATCATTTGAATGCTGCTTATTAATCACATATGATTGATATAATAACTAGCATAATTCTACTTGTATCCCCCCAATAAAGAATTTAAAAACATTTAAAACATTGATTAAGGGGTATGAACTCACCTGTTGTGAGTGGTACTGATGAACTTAAGAGGTAGGACTACTAGGTGTCAAGTGAATACTTTAGACACACACAATGGTCCTAATTACATATGAAGACATATGTATATAAACAATTAGTGATTTTACCACTAATTAAACATGTATAAACATCCTAAAGCGAGGAAAACACTTTGGTCGAGTGCTAGGAGGCTCATGGGTTGCAACAAAGGAGTGCATAACCTCTTACGGGAGTTTATGGTTCAAAGACCATGTGTGTTGGAGTTTACATCCCAGGGGAGTAAACTCCTAGACGTAAACTCTCTATTGGGGGCACTAAATGAAGCTTAAAGCTATTACATCTTAAGTCGTGAAGTGCTTCAAGGCTTACTAGAGTGTTAGGGCTTCTTTTTAACTCCTTTGAGGAGTTCACGACCCTTATGAGTTTACTGCCGTAAACTCATGGCCATTTATGTTTATAAGGGTCCTAAAGGTCATAAGGAAGCATTCTAAATTCAAGCCTAAGCCTTAGGAAGTGTTTGTGGCATCAAAACACCCCTAACTTGAGTTTACGGCACATGGACCATTTGGTCATGTGTTTGCGGCTGTGAACACCTATGGGTGTTGGTATTTTAAATGTTTTGGGTCCTAGACACATCAAGGTAATGTGCTATGCTAGTCTCTTTAAAATGGAGTTCACGTCCCAAGAACATTTTGGTAATTTAAATGTTTTGTGAACACCTATGGGTGTTGGTATTTTAAATGTTTTGTGAACACCTATGGGTGTTGGTATTTTAAAATGAAGGCATTTAGGGCATTTTGGTAATTTAAAATGGAGTTCACGTCCCAAGAACATCCTTGGCCGTGAACTCACTTTTAGCCCTTGAATCTTAATGTTTTTGATGTCTAAACATGCCATGGGTAGTCTCTAGGTTCAGTTCCAAAGTTTGGAGGGACATTGCGCATACTTTGGCCCTAAATTTACTGTTCACAGTCCAAGAAGATCTTGGGTCGTGAACACCATTTCCTTGGTGTTTTGAGGTTGTTTTGTAGCCCTTAGCTCATTAGGGTACAAGTCCAAACTAGTTTCATTGCTTAAGGAAGGGACTAGGCACCATTTGACCCTTATAAAAGAGTTTACTCCCCAAGGTGTTCTTGGGCGGTAAACTCTCGAATCTTGTTATTTTGATGTTTTTAAACACAATCTAAGCTATATAATACAACTAGATAGAAGTAGTTACGATTTAGGATGAAAACCCGAAGATCCGCGAGAGAGAAAATGACTTTTCTCTAGTTGGAAATGTAACTAATGAACAAATGTGGTTCAAAATCCTATATATAGTGCTAGGATTTTTTTTCAGAAAATATTTTTATTCAGGCATTGAATTCTAATATCAACGAGCTTTGGAATAATGGAGTTGCACAAAACCCTAGTGCATCCACTCTCTTGGTATCTCCTTAAGTGTAAATCTTGAAATACTCCAAACTTATTCCAAAAGTCTGAAAATTTACTGCAAATGTTCTAACTTCTATTGACTTTTAGGGTTTGACCGAATGGAAATTTTGGGTTGTCACAGGTTGTGACTATTCTCTCAAGGTTCCAAAGTTTGTGGTGATTTGTGATTTCCATTTGAGGCATCCACACCATTGGTGCTAGGCTCTCATACTCCAAGCAATCAACTACAACTACAAGGTAAGTAATTCCCCATGCTATGCTAGATAGGATAAGAACCTTGGAAAAATAATTATTTGCATGTATCTTAATCAAACATAGATCCAAGGTTTCTAGGGTTTCATGTACATCATAGGAGTGTTAGGATGCTCAAAACCCATCATTGGTATTAGAGCTTAGGCTTGTTTACTTGATACTTGATGCAAATAGCTTGAAAATTGAATTTTTTGTTCACTGCACGTATGAACTCGCCGTGTCCATGGGGGGACTCGACGAGTCTATGAAGAAATGCATGCTACTCATTGATTCTGTTCATGCACTCGGCGAGTAGAGGCTGCACTATCCAGATTTTTTAGTTTCCCTGATGGAAATGGACTAGAAACATTAGCATAAACTATTTTGGTGTTATTAAACATGTTTTAGATGGTGTAATGTTTATGCTAATCCATTTACAATGGCTATCATCAAAATTACAAGTTTTATGAGTAATTTACGATTCTTGAAATGTTCATATTCATGTTCTTGAACTTATGAAGATTAGATTATCATAGGAATTGTTAGTAACCTACTTGGTAGTTTAATTCATGATTATTATGTGTTTTAATGGAGTCCATTGCTTGTCCTCAAGTTATGGAAAAAAAGTCACACTTTAATAAAAACCATTAAAAGAACACAAGAGTTATAAAAATGAAGAGTCTTCAGTTTTAATACTCTATTAAATTCATAAGTTATAAGAAATGAAAAGTTTTAAAAGTTTAGAAAACTTGCCCTCAAGTTTTGGAACAAGTAAAGTCATGATTAAAACTTTAGTTCCAACCCTTAGAATTTTAAAATTTAAAATTCAACCCTTATACTTTAAAATATTATAAGTTAATCATATATATATATATATATATATATATATATATATATATATATATATATATATATATATATATATATATGATCAAGTCGTCTTACCGCTAGTACGCCTCATTCACGAAGCCGGTATATAAGTGGGGTATAAGGTTGTTGCCTATAAAATGGAAACTTCATGGGTGTCCACTCTCACCCACCGCGTCCTTGATCGGTGGAGGGTCGTTAGCCGAACGGGTAGAACAAGGACTTATAAATTCTCATTAAAAGTATAATGATAATTATAAAGTAACTAATTGCTTAAATTAAATTCCCAATCTTAGTTACTTTAGGAAAATGTGAATAACATGCTAATCCTTGAAATTACACTTTACACTTTGTTGAAGTCATTAGTAGAGCGTGTGTGGTTAACCGACACACTAACTTGAACTTAGCAAGGTAGTTAAAGGGTGACTTAATGTTTATCATAGTATCGATGAAGCGTGAGTGGTTAACCAGCACATCGATTGAGGGGTAATACATTAAGGGTACCAAGTAATTTGCATGGTTACTTCACACCTTGTTTTGTGATCTTCGGCATCCCAGTCACAAAACTTGAAGGGCACACTCGAGATTGAAACATGCCATTGAAGAAAGTTCAATGAATCTCAAAGAATCTAGGAGTTTCTAAATCAATTAAAACCTAATTATGTATTTCATTTTTTATGGTGGAAAATGGTGAATCGTCATTCAGCTACCTTCAAATATCTTATAACTTTGATAACGACATCCCTCTTCTAAGTTATAAAATATTGTGTTGGGTCCTAGCCTTAATATTACATTTGGATGTTTTATTAAGGACTATCTCTATATCTAATCTAATATATTCCCTCTTCTTTTCAGATGTCTTCCAATAACAATGCTTCTGGCTCAAACCCTACTAGCTCCTTCTCTCTCATGAATCTTTGTGGGAGAGCCATATTTGATGGATCCAACTTTACAGATTGGATCAGAAACACGAGGATGGTCACTCGGTATGAGAATAGAGAATATGTTCTCGACAAGGAGCTAAAGGTAGCCAAGAAAACTGCTACTCCTAAAGAGCTTGCTGAATATGAGGTACATGAAAGAGATCCTACAAAAGTCCTATGAGGACAATTATCCTTTTGAGATGCACCAAAACTTGATGGACCGCTACCATCAAAGTGCTCATCAAGAGCGATATGAAATAATCTCCTCCATGATAACAACCCGAATGAAGGATGGTGAACCCATCATGAGCTACGTGCAGAAAATGAAAAGATATGTGGACCGTTTACCGAAGCAAAATGTGAACTTCCCCGATGAGTTAGCAATAGACATCATTTTTCACTCCTTACCATCGTGTTATGATCAATTCCGCATGAATATCACATGAACAAGGAAGAAGTCGCCATCTAGAAACTTTAAGGACTCTTGAAGACCGCCGAAAGTGGTATAAAGGGTAAGTCGGTTGTTACTACTCCTACTCATGCTCCAACTGCGGCCAATGGCTTGCCAATCGGGCATGGAAAGAGGAAGAAGAGAAAGAACCTTTCTAACGGTACCAAGGGTATGACCCTTGAAGGTTCCACTTCAAGCAAAACGAAGAAAAGTTTTGTCACTCCTTCTGCTAACCCTAATGAGGCTGAATGCTGCTATTGCCATGAAAATTCGCACTGGAAGCGAAACTACCCAAAGTACCAGCAAGATTTGAAGGTTGGGAAAGTAAAACCCAAACATGTAGGTATATACACTGTATTATCTAATAACTCATCTCATTCTAAGTCTTGGGTCCTTGATACAGGTTGTGGTATTCACATATGTTCTGTGTTTCAGGGACTAAGAAGAAGTGAGAATGTTGAGCAGGGAAAGATAAACTTCATCATGGGAAAGAGGAAAGCTTCACCTGTTACCAAGATAGGAGTTTATTCCTTAGTGCTAAATAGTGGGTTTACATTAGATTTGAATAAATGTTATTATTTTCCAGATATGGCAAGAAATGTTATTTCCTTTCATGCATTGCAAAAACAAGGTTTTACCTTTTATTTTGTTAATAATAATGGTAGTATTGATGCTTTCTTTAATAATGTTATTTATTTTAAAGCATTACCTTATGATGGTATGTATGAAAATGTATCTGTTGTAGATAATCTACGAAATAATGTATTGTGTATTGACTCTTCCAATAGCTTAGATAAATCATCTTTATGGCATTGTCGTCTTGGACATGTAAGCAAGAAACACATTGGTGAACTCCAAAAGGATGGAGTCTTGGAGTCATTTGACCTAAAGTCGGATGATATTTTTGAATCTTGTTTGCTTGGTAAAATGACAAAGTCACCTTTAGTGGAACTTGTGCTACGGGTGAAGGTTTGTTGGACCTCATACACACAGATGTGTGTGGAGCCTTCAGAACCGCCACATGAGATGCTAACCGCTTCTATGTGACTTTTATTGATGTTTTTAGTACATTAGGACATGTCTAATTAATCAAGCATAAGTCAGAAACCTTTGAAAAATTCAAAGAGTTTAAGCAAGAAGTGGAGAATCAGTTGGGCAGGAACATTAAGATGCTTCGATCCGATCGTGGTGGTGAGTAGCTTAGTAATGTGTTCCTTGACTATCTTAAGGAATCAGGGATTGTCTCCCAATTGACACCTCCTAGGACACCATAGTTGAATGGTGTAGCTAAGAGGCGTAATCGGACCTTGTTGGACATCGTTTGTTCCATGATGAGTCGAGTTTCGCTACCAATCTCATTTTGGGGGTATGCCTTAGACTAGAAAAGTTCCCAATCTAGACCACATCATGGTTTGGGGTTGGGAGGCTTTCATGAGACGCGAGACTCACGATAAGCTTGAACCCCGAAGCGAAAGATGTATTTTGATTGGCTACAAACAAAAATCCTTTGGTTACATCTTCTACAGACCAGCAATAATGTGGTCTTTGTAGAAAGAAGAGGATTATTTCGAGAGATAGAATTCATAAACCAAGGAGACAATGGGAGGCAAATTGACCTTAAGGAAATTCAAGAGTTAAATGGTGATGGAACCTCAAACCCTAGCCCTTAACCTGAAGAGGATAGTCATGTTGAACTGACTGAAGAATGTATACCTCTAAGGCTTTCCAGCAGAGTTAGGAATGCACCTGAGCATTATTATGGTTTCCATATTACTATAGAATGTGAAACAGTTATCAGTGATAACACACTGGTAAATCTGGATGAGCCTAACAGCTACACGGAAGCCATGGCAGGCCCTGAGGCAGCTAAATGGAAAGAGGCTATGGATAGTGAGATACAGTCCATGTATGGCAATCAAGTTTGGACCTTGGTTGACAATATACCCGATCGTAAGATAGTTGGGTGCTAATGGATCTTCAAAAAGAAGACCGACATGGATGGTAATGTACATAGTTATAAGGAAAGACTAGTTGCGAAGGGTTATTCTCAAATTCCGAGAGTTGATTATGATGAGACCTTTTCACCAGTAGCCAAGATTAAATCTATTAGAGTTCTGTTAGCCATTACTACATTTCATGACTATGAAATATGACAAATGGATGTCAAAACCTCTTTCCTTAATGGAAAGTTGGCTAAAGATGTTTACATGGTTTAGCCAAAAGGTTTTGTCAGTACAAAGTACCCCAATAGAGTGTGTAAGCTCGAGAAATGCATTTATGAATTGAAACAGGACCCTCACAGATGGAATCTTTGCTTTGATGAGAAAGTGAAAGAATTTGGCTTTTCAAGGAGTGAAGATGAATATTGTGCCTATGTCAAGGCTAGGTAGGAGTATAGTCAGCTTTTTGGTACTGTATGTCGATGACATACTACTCATAGGAAATGACATCCCAACCCTGCAGGAAGTAAAGTCCTGGCTTGGGAAGTGTTTTGCTATGAAGGACCTAGGAGAAGCTGCCTATATCCTACGGATAAGGATTTTGAGAAACAGAAGTAAAAGACTAATTGGACATGGTCAAAGGACCTATGTACACAAAGTGTTGAAAAGACTCAACATGCATAACTCGAAGAAAAGCGAGTTACCTATCCAGTGTAATGCTAGACTGAGTAAAACTCAGAGTCCGAGTACTGAGGCTAAGATAGCTTAAATGAGTCAAGTACCACACGCTTCTACTGTAGAATCGATCATGCATGTTATGACTTGTACTCGCTCTGATGTACCCTTTGCTCTGAGCATGGTCAGCAGATATCAGGGGAATCCGGGCAAGGCTCACTGGACAGCTGTAAAGAATATTCACAAGTACCTGCGAAGGACTAAGGACTGGGTCCTTACCCTTGGTGGGAGTGATGACAAAGATATGTGGACCGTTTACCGAAGCAAAATGTGAACTTCCCCGATGAGTTAGCAATAGACATCATTTTTCACTCCTTACCATCGTGTTATGATCAATTCCGCATGAATATCACATGAACAAGGAAGAAGTCGCCATCTAGAAACTTTAAGGACTCTTGAAGACCGCTGAAAGTGGTATAAAGGGTAAGTCGGTTGTTACTACTCCTACTCATGCTCCAACTGCGGCCAATGTCTTGCCAATCAGGCATGGAAAGAGGAAGAAGAGAAAGAACCTTTCTAACGGTACCAAGGGTATGACCCTTGAAGGTTCCACTTCAAGCAAAACGAAGAAAAGTTTTGTCACTCCTTCTGCTAACCCTAATGAGGCTGAATGCTTCTATTGCCATGAAAATTCGCACTGGAAGCGAAACTACCCAAAGTACCAGCAAGATTTGAAGGTTGGGAAAGTAAAACCCAAACATGTAGGTATATACACTGTATTATCTAATAACTCATCTCATTCTAAGTCTTGGGTCCTCGATACAGGTTGTGGTATTCACATATGTTCTGTGTTTTAGGGACTAAGAAGAAGTGAGAATGTCGAGCAGGGAAAGATAAACTTCATCATGGGAAAGAGGAAAGCTTCACCTGTTACCAAGATAGGAGTTTATTCCTTAGTGCTAAATAGTGGGTTTACATTAGATTTGAATAAATGTTATTATTTTCCAGATATGGCAAGAAATGTTATTTCCTTTCATGCATTGCAAAAACAAGGTTTTACCTTTTATTTTGTTAATAATAATGGTAGTATTGATGCTTTCTTTAATAATGTTATTTATTTTAAAGCATTACCTTATGATGGTATGTATGAAAATGTATCTGTTGTAGATAATCTACGAAATAATGTATTGTGTATTGACTCTTCCAATAGCTTAGATAAATCATCTTTATGGCATTGTCGTCTTGGACATGTAAGCAAGAAACACATTGGCGAACTCCAAAAGGATGGAGTCTTGGAGTCATTTGACCTAAAGTCGGATGATAGTTTTGAATCTTGTTTGCTTGGTAAAATGACAAAGTCACCTTTAGTGGAACTTGTGCTAGGGGTGAAGGTTTGTTGGACCTCATACACACAGATGTGTGTGGAGCCTTCAGAACCGCCACATGAGATGCTAACCGCTTCTATGTGACTTTTATTGATGATTTTAGTACATTAGGACATGTCTAATTAATCAAGCATAAGTCAGAAACCTTTGAAAAATTCAAAGAGTTTAAGCAAGAAGTGGAGAATCAGTTGGGCAGGAACATTAAGATGCTTCGATCCGATCGTGGTGGTGAGTAGCTTAGTAATGTGTTCCTTGACTATCTTAAGGAATCAGGGATTGTCTCCCAATTGACACCTCCTAGGACACCATAGTTGAATGGTGTAGCTGAGAGGCGTAATCGGACCTTGTTGGACATCGTTTGTTCCATGATGAGTCGAGTTTCGCTACCAATCTCATTTTGGGGGTATGCCTTAGACTAGAAAAGTTCCCAATCTAGACCACATCATGGTTTGGGGTTGGGAGGCTTTCATGAGACGCGAGACTCACGATAAGCTTGAACCCCGAAGCAAAAGATGTATTTTGATTGGCTACAAACAAAAATCCTTTGGTTACATCTTCTACAGACCAGCAATAATGTGGTCTTTGTAGAAAGAAGAGGATTATTTCGAGAGATAGAATTCATAAACCATGGAGACAATGGGAGGCAAATTGACCTTAAGGAAATTCAAGAGTTAAATGGTGATGGAACCTCAAACCCTAGCCCTTAACCTGAAGAGGATACTCATGTTGAACTGACTGAAGAATGTATACCTCTAAGGCTTTCCAGTAGAGTTAGGAATGCACCTGAGCATTATTATGGTTTCCATATTACTATAGAATGTGAAACAGTTATCAGTGATAACACACTGGTAAATCTGGATGAGCCTAACAGCTACACGGAAGCCATGGCAGGCCCTGAGGCAGCTAAATGGAAAGAGGCTATGGATAGTGAGATACAGTCCATGTATGGCAATCAAGTTTGGACCTTGGTTGACAATATACCCGATCGTAAGATAGTTGGGTGCTAATGGATCTTCAAAAAGAAGACCGACATGGATGGTAATGTACATAGTTATAAGGAAAGACTAGTTGCGAAGGGTTATTCTCAAATTCCGGGAGTTGATTATGATGAGACCTTTTCACCAGTAGCCAAGATTAAATCTATTAGAGTTCTGTTAGCCATTACTACATTTCATGACTATGAAATATGACAAATGGATGTCAAAACCTCTTTCCTTAATGGAAAGTTGGCTAAAGATGTTTACATGGTTTAGCCAAAAGGTTTTATCAGTACAAAGTACCCCAATAGAGTGTGTAAGCTCGAGAAATGCATTTATGAATTGAAACAGGACCCTCACAGATGGAATCTTTGCTTTGATGAGAAAGTGAAAGAATTTGGCTTTTCAAGGAGTGAAGATGAATATTGTGCCTATGTCAAGGCTAGGTAGGAGTATAGTCAGCTTTTTGGTACTGTATGTCGATGACATACTACTCATAGGAAATGACATCCCAACCCTGCAGGAAGTAAAGTCCTGGCTTGGGAAGTGTTTTGCTATGAAGGACCTAGGAGAAGCTGCCTATATCCTACGGATAAGGATTTTGAGAAACAGAAGTAAAAGACTAATTGGACATGGTCAAAGGACCTATGTACACAAAGTGTTGAAAAGATTCAACATGCATAACTCGAAGAAAAGCGAGTTACCTATCCAGTGTAATGCTAGACTGAGTAAAACTCAGAGTCCGAGTACTGAGGCTAAAATAGCTTAAATGAGTCAAGTACCACACGCTTCTACTGTAGAATCGATCATGTGTGTTATGACTTGTACTCGCTCTGATGTACCCTTTGCTCTGAGCATGGTCAGCAGATATCAAGGGAATCCGGGCAAGGCTCACTGGACAGCTGTAAAGAATATTCACAAGTACCTGCGAAGGACTAAGGACTGGGTCCTTACCCTTGGTGGGAGTGATGACAAAGATATGTGGACCGTTTACCGAAGAAAAATGTGAACTTCCCCGATGAGTTAGCAATAGACATCATTTTTCACTCCTTACCATCGTGTTATGATCAATTCCGCATGAATATCACATGAACAAGGAAGAAGTCGCCATCTAGAAACTTTAAGGACTCTTGAAGACCGCCGAAAGTGGTATAAAGGGTAAGTCGGTTGTTACTACTCCTACTCATGCTCCAACTGCGGCCAATGTCTTGCCAATCGGGCATGGAAAGAGGAAGAAGAGAAAGAACCTTTCTAACGGTACCAAGGGTATGACCCTTGAAGGTTCCACTTCAAGCAAAACGAAGAAAAGTTTTGTCACTCCTTCTGCTAACCATATTGAGGCTGAATGCTTCTATTGCCATGAAAATTCGCACTGGAAGCGAAACTACCCAAAGTACCAGCAAGATTTGAAGGTTGGGAAAGTAAAACCCAAACATGTAGGCATATACACTGTATTATCTAATAACTCATCTCATTCTAAGTCTTGGGTCCTTGATACAGGTTGTGGTATTCACATATGTTCTGTGTTTCAGGGACTAAGAAGAAGTGAGAATGTCGAGCAGGGAAAGATAAACTTCATCATGGGAAAGAGGAAAGCTTCACCTGTTACCAAGATAGGAGTTTATTCCTTAGTGCTAAATAGTGGGTTTACATTAGATTTGAATAAATGTTATTATTTTCCAGATATGGCAAGAAATGTTATTTCCTTTCATGCATTGCAAAAACAAGGTTTTACCTTTTATTTTGTTAATAATAATGGTAGTATTGATGCTTTCTTTAATAATGTTATTTATTTTAAAGCATTACCATATGATGGTATGTATGAAAATGTATCTGTTGTAGATAATCTACGAAATAATGTATTGTGTATTGACTCTTCCAATAGCTTAGATAAATCATCTTTATGGCATTGTCGTCTTGGACATGTAAGCAAGAAACACATTGGCGAACTCCAAAAGGATGGAGTCTTGGAGTCATTTGACCTAAAGTCGGATGATAGTTTTGAATCTTGTTTGCTTGGTAAAATGACAAAGTCACCTTTAGTGGAACTTGTGCTAGGGGTGAAGGTTTGTTGGACCTCATACACACAGATGTGTGTGGAGCCTTCAGAACCGCCACATGAGATGCTAACCGCTTCTATGTGACTTTTATTGATGATTTTAGTACATTAGGACATGTCTAATTAATCAAGCATAAGTCAGAAACCTTTGAAAAATTCAAAGAGTTTAAGCAAGAAGTGGAGAATCAGTTGGGCAGGAACATTAAGATGCTTCGATCCGATCGTGGTGGTGAGTAGCTTAGTAATGTGTTCCTTGACTATTTTAAGGAATCAGGGATTGTCTCCCAATTGACACCTCCTAGGACACCATAGTTGAATGGTGTAGCTGAGAGGCGTAATCGGACCTTGTTAGACATCGTTTGTTCCATGATGAGTCGAGTTTCGCTACCAATCTCATTTTGGGGGTATGCCTTAGACAAGAAAAGTTCCCAATCTAGACCACATCATGGTTTGGAGTTGGGAGGCTTTCATGAGACGCGAGACTCACGATAAGCTTGAACCCCGAAGCAAAAGATGTATTTTGATTGGCTACAAACAAAAATCCTTTGGTTACATCTTCTACAGACCAGCAATAATGTGGTCTTTGTAGAAAGAAGAGGATTATTTCGAGAGATAGAATTCATAAACCATGGAGACAATGGGAGGCAAATTGACCTTAAGGAAATTCAAGAGTTAAATGGTGATGGAACCTCAAACCCTAGCCCTTAACCTGAAGAGGATACTCATGTTGAACTGACTGAAGAATGTATACCTCTAAGGCTTTCCAACAGAGTTAGGAATGCACCTGAGCATTATTATGGTTTCCATATTACTATAGAATGTGAAACAGTTATCAGTGATAACACACTGGTAAATCTGGATGAGCCTAACAGCTACACGGAAGCCATGGCAGGCCCTGAGGCAGCTAAATGGAAAGAGGCTATGGATAGTGAGATACAGTCCATGTATGGCAATCAAGTTTGGACCTTGGTTGACAATATACCCGATCGTAAGATAGTTGGGTGCTAATGGATCTTCAAAAAGAAGACCGACATGGATGGTAATGTACATAGTTATAAGGAAAGACTAGTTGCGAAGGGTTATTCTCAAATTCCGGGAGTTGATTATGATGAGACCTTTTCACCAGTAGCAAAGATTAAATCTATTAGAGTTCTGTTAGCCATTACTACATTTCATGACTATGAAATATGACAAATGGATGTCAAAACCTCTTTCCTTAATGGAAAGTTGGCTAAAGATGTTTACATGGTTTAGCCAAAAGGTTTTGTCAGTACAAAGTACCCCAATAGAGTGTGTAAGCTCGAGAAATGCATTTATGAATTGAAACAGGACCCTCACAGATGGAATCTTTGCTTTGATGAGAAAGTGAAAGAATTTGGCTTTTCAAGGAGTGAAGATGAATATTGTGCCTATGTCAAGGCTAGGTAGGAGTATAGTCAGCTTTTTGGTACTGTATGTCGATGACATACTACTCATAGGAAATGACATCCCAACCCTGCAGGAAGTAAAGTCCTGGCTTGGGAAGTGTTTTGCTATGAAGGACCTAGGAGAAGCTGCCTATATCCTACGGATAAGGATTTTGAAAAACAGAAGTAAAAGACTAATTGGACATGGTCAAAGGACCTATGTAACCAAAGTGTTGAAAAGATTCAACATGCATAACTCGATGAAAAGCGAGTTACCTATCCAGTGTAATGCTAGACTGAGTAAAACTCAGAGTCCGAGTACTGAGGCTAAGATAGCTTAAATGAGTCAAGTACCACACGCTTCTACTGTAGAATTGATCATGTATGTTATGACTTGTACTCGCTCTGATGTACCCTTTGCTCTGAGCATGGTCAGCAGATATCAGGGGAATCCGGGCAAGGCTCACTGGACAGCTGTAAAGAATATTCACAAGTACCTGCGAAGGACTAAGGACTGGGTCCTTACCCTTGGTGGGAGTGATGATAAAGATATGTGGACCGTTTACCGAAGCAAAATGTGAACTTCCCCGATGAGTTAGCAATAGACATCATTTTTCACTCCTTACCATCGTGTTATGATCAATTCCGCATGAATATCACATGAACAAGGAAGAAGTCGCCATCTAGAAACTTTAAGGACTCTTGAAGACCGCCGAAAGTGGTATAAAGGGTAAGTCGGTTGTTACTACTCCTACTCATGCTCCAACTGCGGCCAATGTCTTGCCAATCGGGCATGGAAAGAGGAAGAAGAGAAAGAACCTTTCTAACGGTACCAAGGATATGACCCTTGAAGGTTCCACTTCAAGCAAAACGAAGAAAAGTTTTGTCACTCCTTCTGCTAACCCTAATGAGGCTGAATGCTTCTATTGCCATGAAAATTCGCACTGGAAGCGAAACTACCCAAAGTACCAGCAAGATTTGAAGGTTGGGAAAGTAAAACCCAAACATGTAGGTATATACACTGTATTATCTAATAACTCATCTCATTCTAAGTCTTGGGTCCTTGATACAGGTTGTGGTATTCACATATGTTCTGTGTTTCAGGGACTAAGAAGAAGTGAGAATGTCGAGCAGGGAAAGATAAACTTCATCATGGGAAAGAGGAAAGCTTCACCTGTTACCAAGATAGGAGTTTATTCCTTAGTGCTAAATAGTGGGTTTACATTAGATTTGAATAAATGTTATTATTTTCCAGATATGGCAAGAAATGTTATTTCCTTTCATGCATTGCAAAAACAAGGTTTTACCTTTTATTTTGTTAATAATAATGGTAGTATTGATGCTTTCTTTAATAATGTTATTTATTTTAAAGCATTACCTTATGATGGTATGTATGAAAATGTATCTGTTGTAGATAATCTACGAAATAATGTATTGTGTATTGACTCTTCCAATAGCTTAGATAAATCATCTTTATGGCATTGTCGTCTTGGACATGTAAGCAAGAAACACATTGGCGAACTCCAAAAGGATGGAGTCTTGGAGTCATTTGACCTAAATTCGGATGATAGTTTTGAATCTTGTTTGCTTGGTAAAATGACAAAGTCACCTTTAGTGGAACTTGTGCTAGGGGTGAAGGTTTGTTGGACCTCATACACATAGATGTGTGTGGAGCCTTCAGAACCCCCACATGAGATGCTAACCGCTTCTATGTGACTTTTATTGATGATTTTAGTACATTAGGACATGTCTAATTAATCAAGCATAAGTCAGAAACCTTTGAAAAATTCAAAGAGTTTAAGCAAGAAGTGGAGAATCAGTTGGGCAGGAACATTAAGATGCTTCGATCCGATCGTGGTGGTGAGTAGCTTAGTAATGTGTTCCTTGACTATCTTAAGGAATCAGGGATTGTCTCCCAATTGACACCTCCTAGGACACCATAGTTGAATGGTGTAGCTGAGAGGCGTAATCGGACCTTGTTGGACATCGTTTGTTCCATGATGAGTCGAGTTTCGCTATCAATCTCATTTTGGGGGTATGCCTTAGACTAGAAAAGTTCCCAATCTAGACCACATCATGGTTTGGGGTTGGGAGGCTTTCATGAGACGCGAGACTCACGATAAGCTTGAACCCCGAAGCGAAAGATGTATTTTGATTGGCTACAAACAAAAATCCTTTGGTTACATCTTCTACAGACCAGCAATAATGTGGTCTTTGTAGAAAGAAGAGGATTATTTCGAGAGATAGAATTCATAAACCAAGGAGAAAATGGGAGGCAAATTGACCTTAAGGAAATTCAAGAGTTAAATGGTGATGGAACCTCAAACCCTAGCCCTTAACCTGAAGAGGATAGTCATGTTGAACTGACTGAAGAATGTATACCTCTAAGGCTTTCCAACAGAGTTAGGAATGCACCTGAGCATTATTATGGTTTCCATATTACTATAGAATGTGAAACAGTTATCAGTGATAACACACTGGTAAATCTGGATGAGCCTAACAGCTACACGGAAGCCATGGCAGGCCCTGAGGCAGCTAAATGGAAAGAGGCTATGGATAGTGAGATACAGTCCATGTATGGCAATCAAGTTTGGACCTTGGTTGACAATATACCCGATCGTAAGATAGTTGGGTGCTAATGGATCTTCAAAAAGAAGACCGACATGGATGGTAATGTACATAGTTATAAGGAAAGACTAGTTGCGAAGGGTTATTCTCAAATTCCGGGAGTTGATTATGATGAGACCTTTTCACCAGTAGCCAAGATTAAATATATTAGAGTTCTGTTAGCCATTACTACATTTCATGACTATGAAATATGGCAATTGGATGTCAAAACCTCTTTCCTTAATGGAAAGTTGGCTAAAGATGTTTACATGGTTTAGCCAAAAGGTTTTGTCAGTACAAAGTACCCCAATAGAGTGTGTAAGCTCGAGAAATGCATTTATGAATTGAAACAGGACCCTCACAGATGGAATCTTTGCTTTGATGAGAAAGTGAAAGAATTTGGCTTTTCAAGGAGTGAAGATGAATATTGTGCCTATGTCAAGGCTAGGTAGGAGTATAGTCAGCTTTTTGGTACTATATG
Source organism: Lactuca saligna (assembly GCF_052625555.1). Taxonomy (NCBI): domain Eukaryota; kingdom Viridiplantae; phylum Streptophyta; class Magnoliopsida; order Asterales; family Asteraceae; genus Lactuca; species Lactuca saligna. Next base: position 130,086,554 of record NC_136419.1, on the reverse strand, counting down.
TCGATGACATACTACTCATAGGAAATGACATCCCAACCCTGCAGGAAGTAAAGTCCTGGCTTGGGAAGTGTTTTGCTATGAAGGACCTAGGAGAAGCTGCCTATATCCTACGGATAAGGATTTTGAGAAACAGAAGTAAAAGACTAATTGGACATGGTCAAAGGACCTATGTACACAAAGTGTTGAAAAGATTCAACATGCATAACTCGAAGAAAAGCGAGTTACCTATCCAGTGTAATGCTAGACTGAGTAAAACTCAGAGTCCGAGTACTGAGGCTAAGATAGCTTAAATGAGTCAAGTACCACACGCTTCTACTGTAGAATCGATCATGTATGTTATGACTTGTACTCGCTCTGATGTACCCTTTGCTCTGAGCATGGTCAGCAGATATCAGGGGAATCCGGGCAAGGCTCACTGGACAGCTGTAAAGAATATTCACAAGTACCTGCGAAGGAGTAAGGACTGGGTCCTTACCCTTGGTGGGAGTGATGACTTGAGAGTTGTAGTGTATAGTGATGCTAGCCTTCAGACTAATAGTGATAATTTCCGCTCTCAGTTGGGCTGGGACTTTACCCTAAACGCATAGGAAATTACTTGGAAAAGTTCCAAGCAGGAGATAGTGGCTGATTCCACTTGTGAATGAGCGTATATAGCAGCAAACGAGGCAGCAAAGGAGGCTATATGGCTAAAGAACTTCATCAGAGACCTTGGAGTTGTACCAGCTATAAAGGATCCAATGGAGATTTTCTGTGACATCAATAGTGCGGTTGCCTTAGCCAAGGAACCAAGAGATCATGGGAGATCCAAACACATTGACAGAAAATATCACTTCATCAGACATCGAATAGAAGAAGGAATCCTTGTGGCAAAGAGGGTATCATCGGATGAGAACCCAACAGATCCCCTAATGAAGGGACTGACTCGGGTTAAGCATCACTACCATGCTCGGAGCATTGGGCTGAAGGATGATATTAGTCTTAGTAGTTAGAGAATCTTGAAATTTGTAAAATGTAATTGACATTTGATGATAAATAAAAGATGTTATTTATGAGTAAAGTTTTGCCATCTCTTGTCAATCATTTACTATTATTTCTTTTTGCATGTTTTGACTTCCAGAATAATTATGTTATGGTTTATATCATATTATTCAAACTCTCCACATTCAGTCATATTTTGGAAGTAGATATAAATAAAGACTATCATTGGTTGAGTTGTAGAGGTCTAAGATGTTACACATAGCGGGGCTACAACACTCATGAGTGCTCATAAGTTATGAGTATTGGATTCAACCTACGCTCACTTGTATCACTTCATGGAATTTATATCGAGTGATCGTGAAATGGCAATATCATATAAGTCTTCAAACCTAGAGATATGATTTGTTGCCTACTAGTTGGTTATGCATTGATTGCACGAAAACGCATTGTTAACTGCATGTTATAAACCGTGTTTTTGTGTGTAATTTAACAAGTAGTAGAGCAAACATATGAGTTGAAGTTTATCTGCTCCTTATAGGATTAGAAGTGATATTTGGGCCCCTCGATGATTTTGTTTTGACCTATGTACCAGGCCCGGTCAGAACTAAATTGATGTGTTCAGTTAAGTTCTATGTCAAACAAATCCGAAATCAGGAAACAAATGCTGGACAATAAGCAAGATCAGGTTAAATGTATTTGTCCGGCTGATATCTAGAATAGAGGATTATATGATCACTTATCTAAAATAGCGCTTCATAGTTCAATAGAGTTTAAAGAGCTACAATTTTTGATTGGTTCCTAAAGTCATACTTGTAACTATATTTATTAGACTTGTCCAAGTGGGAGACTGTTGGATATCGTGTTTAAGTCCATAACTATATTTGGTATGTACTTGACCCAACCTGGCATGGTCCATTTGGGTTGCACTTCACCCTAACAACTTATGGATAATCTTTTTAGAATAGTATAAGTTATGATTTATTAATATATTATGACTTCTAATATATTAATATAAAATCATATCATTTAATTAGTATTGATCTATAATTAATCTAGAATTAATTTAGAGATCAAAAGTATGACTAATTAAATATGGGCTCTTGTATTTATATTGTGTGGGTTAATGCTTATTTGGAATGAGCTAGGCTTGCATGGAAAGTCCATGGATACTCCATGGAGCTTTAACCCATGGATGTCATGGAAATGAAAAGACATGGGTATTAGGGTTTACATGGATGTTGTTGGGTTTTGAGCATTATAACACTCCTATGGTGTACATGCAACCCTAAAAACCTTGGATCTATGTTTAACTAAGATACATGAAAAATTATTTTCCAAGGTTCATAATCCAATCTAGCATACATGGGGATCTTTTATTCTAATAGTTAGTAAGAATTACATACCTCTTTGTAGCTTGGATTCCTTTGAAACCTTGTGAGCCTAGTACCTCAAATGTGATGCCTTAAATTCTTCATACAACACCCAAGTACACTTGGAATAAACTCTTAAGAGAATAAGAACACTTGCAAAATCGGTTTTCCTTCCTCTTTCTTTCTAGTGGCTGATTTTGGTGAATAGAATAATCATTATCGAGCGTGTCACAATTAAGGTTACACCATGTAAGCCCTAATTTTCATGACTTTTCATTTCCATCACCCATTGGTTATGTAACCTCCATGGAGCATCCATGGAGCATCTTATGGGTTTAACCCAACTTGATAATCCATGGAGCCTTGGCCCACTCTATAAGTTATGGATGATTGACACAATCAACCCATATATTTAATTAGTCTTCTTTTGATCACATAATTAATTCAAAATTAATTATTGATCAATACTAACTAAATATTATTATTCTTATTATGAATATAATAGAAATTGTAATATATTAATAAACCATAAGTGTCTTATTTCTCTCATTTACTCTATCCAAGTACATGATGCCATGCAACCCAAATGGACCATGTCGGGTCGGGTCAAGTACATACCAAATATAGTTATGGACTTAGAAATTATATCCAACAGTCTCCCACTTGGATAAGTCTAATAACTATACTTGCAAGTATGACTTCAGGAGTTGATAAGCAATCGTAGCTCTTTCAAGGTCTCTCGGAACTGAGAAGATGATGGTGTGCCATTTTATATAAGTGATCATATAATCCTCTGTTCTAGATATCAGCCAAACAAACACATGGAACAATGTCTTTCTATTGTCTAGAAGTTGTTTTCCGATTTCCGATTTGTTTGACATAGAACTTAACTGAACACATCAATTTAGTTCTGATCGGGCCCGATACATGGGTCAAAACAAAAGCATCGAGGGGCCCAGATATCGCTTCTAATCCAAGAAGGAACATATAAACTTCGACTCATTTGTTTGCTCTATTACTTGTTGAATTACACACAAAGGTACGTTTTATAACATTGAATTACCAATGCGTTTTCGTATAATCAATGCATAACCAACTCATATGTAACAAATCATATGTCTAGGTTTGAAGACTTATATGATATTACCATCTCACGATCACTCAAGATAAATTCCATGAAATGATACCAGTGAGCGTGGGTTGAATCCAATACTCATAACTTATGAGCACTCTGAGTGTTGTAGCCCCCTTTGTCCAACATCTTGGACCTCTACAAAATAACCTATGACAGTCTTGATTCATATGTACTTCTAACATATGATTGACTGTGGAGAATTTGAATAATATTGATGAGATTAAACTAACCTTTAATCTATAAAGATCGATTAGATCTTGAACAAGTAAGTAAACAAAAACGATATAAACACAATAATAAGAACAAGACAAGATGGAATCAAACGTGTCGAATGATTAAACAAAATCCTCAGAAGAGCTCGATTAAGAACATCAACTGTAGAGGATTGGAAGGTTACAAGAACGATCAAAGAAACCTGTTATCGTCTAGATGTATCGCTATTCTCAGATCTCTAAAAACCTTAACCTAATATGCATGCAAGCGTAAACTTATATACAAAACATAAAAGGTTCACGGTTGGACAGGCCCAAACCGTAATACAAAAAGCCTTATGCTAAACGAGCCCAAAAGACGCAATCTTCAAAAATAGTCTCTAGCTCAACAATCTCCCCCTTTGCGTCAATTTGGAGCGAGACCTTCACTAGTTACTTGGGCCAGCAGCTGAAGCAGGTACCTTCTTCTTCACGGTACTAAACAGACATTTGGTGATGGAAAGAATGGTCTGTCTAAACCGGATGTACCAGTTAATCATATCTTCAAAGTACTTGACGTCATCAACTGAGTTCTCTTTACACCGTTTTATAATGAACAGCACATGCTCCAAACAGGTTGTGGTGTAAAGATGCTTGTCAGCTAAAGCGAAGAGACATTTCTGTCCTTCCGCTCTAGTGAACATAACCGTGTTGCGTCTCGGGTCGATCCTGCCCAGTAGCATTTGATTGAGATCACTGGCCGATCCCACAGGAGCAATTTTGGGTTTCTTCTTGAAGACTGTGGCGACCTCCTGATCCATTAGGGCAACCTCCATGATGTAGCAGACTAACATCCTTTTGACATGGTCTAGAATGGGACCATATTCAGCTTCATTAGTCAAAAGGATATTATACAGGACAATCCAATCATGAGGATTTAGATTCGGTAGATCTGCCAGGGAGATAAGATGAGCAGTTCTTGCAGATCCCCGAATCAACTTGAACCGAACATTTATAAAACATCCTTCAGTATAAGGTTTCAGCACCCGAACGTTTACAATCTTCTGGGCGCTCCAAGTAAGGAATTGTGGACGAGCAGCCGCCAGATAGAAGTCAATGAGCTCCCTGTCAAGCTCAGCGTTCCAGTGAGGGACTTCAAAGATGTTAGAGAAGACGTGGAAGATGAACGCCTTTCGAGTCAGCGGCATATCGAACTGCGAATCGACAGTGTTGTTGCAGTCGAACGATATAACTGGCTCGAGCCATAAGATGCTGGGAGTTTCAATGGCCTCTTTGATTAAACGTTCCCTGGTCCAGGCAGGGAAGAGAGTCTTTCGGCTCTCAAGGAGATCGTTTTAAAATGTTAGCAATGGTCTCCTTGTCGCCTTCTTCATCTTTGTCCTCAGCTATGTTTTTGCCTTTGTCCTTCACACCCGAGCCTAAAGCATGACCAGTCGGAGATGGTTCGGTCGTGTGAGTAGCTTTGGAGGAAGGAGGTGGTTTTGATCTTGTCTTCTCATCTCCCCCTTGTTTCGGAATGGACACGAAACTTGGGAGCCCTTCTACTTTGTTAAGAAGATCGATGGCTGGAGAGAGTTTTTCAGCAAGAGAATGCCTCACGGAAAAATTTAAGATGGGATCGTGTGCTTCCAGAATGTTGGATATAGCAGCGTGGACATCCGAAACACACGTCTTGATCACCTCCCATTCAGAGCGAAGATCTTCCAGTTGTTGTTGGGATTGGGAGAGTTGAGTTGTCTTGACCTCAAGTGCGGTTGTTTTGGTTGCCAGATCGTCCATTAACGAACGCTCGGTTGCAAGATCCTCTTGTAGTTTGTTGAGGCGAGCATCAATGGAGGCACGAAAGGCCGAGTTGTCGTCACTTATGTTTTGGCGTAGAGTAGCGAACGAAGGCAACTCCGATGAGACAAAGTTGGCCAATTGTTGAACACTGGGTTCCAAAGATTCCTGGGTGGCATTGGCAGTTTCTTGCAGGGACTGCAGCAGGGTAGAGGCGTCAGAAAATAGTTTATCGACTTTTTCGGTCGCTGCCTCACAGGCTCTGGTAGAGGCTTCAATCGCAGCAGTTGCTGAGGCCACCGAATCATGTTGAGCCCTGGAGAAGGCATCAACAATCTTCTGAAGGGCAGCTTCAGACAGAGAGGACTGCTGGTTGGAAGAGGAGGCGAGAAGTAGGTCAATCTTCTCGTTGAGCTCTTTTAGATGCTTCTTTGTTACTGGAGCATCATCCTCCTCTTCACTTTGAACATGAAACGGACTATAGTAGACCGAATCAAAGATCAGATTTTCACCACCAAGATAAGGTTTTTCACCCTCAGAGGCATTTTCAGGAGATGAAGGGGGTGGTGAAGTTGGGGGTGTTGTGGGTTTGGTAGGATCAGGTTGAGTGGGTGTTGGTATAATTTTGGTTGGTGGTTGAGTATGGGTAGTTTCGGTTGTTTGGGTTTTGGTTTGAGGTGGTTCAGTTACGTGTGGTGATTCGGTTGTAGTTGTAAAGATTGGTGGAGGGGAAGGAATTGGGGAAATTGGTAGTTCCATCTCTGGGGTAGGGGACCGAGGTGGTGTGTTGCCTCGTTGAGGAGATGCGTCCCCTTGAGAGTCGTCAGAACCCGAACTCTCACCCTCAGAGTCACTCGAAGAAGAGGGTATTACAAGCTTTCGCTTCGGTTGGGTCTTCCTCTTCTTCATTGGTGGGGATTGTGCAGCTTCCGGTTGTTTCCTCTTTTTAGGAGAAGGCCCCTTTGGAGCTTTGGACGTTTGCTTCCCTTTTTCTGCCTTTTTGCCCCTGCTCACCGGTTTGTCTGCATCGTGAATTGACCTGAGCATTTCCGGGGTCAGATCCCTTGGACCAGATGGCCTTAGCTCCTTGAGCTTCCGAATCAACCTGCTATCAGAAGGCACATCACCATACATTGACTCCGGGATAGAGCCAATAAAGGAGAATTTTGATGCATCTGAGACGATGATCTTCTTGTATGGAAAGTACCAACAGAAGACATCGATGCACCTTCAGCAGTGGGAACATCAAATCTGTCCATGGCCCATTTTGTGATCAGGATCCAGAATCGGGCCAACGAGACCTCAGAGTGTCGGGATGAAGAGGAGAGGCTTTGAATAAGTTGTTGCCATAGGACAAACCCATAATCCAGGTTAATCCCATTGTAAACCCCGTACATGATGGTGAGGAAGAGACGACTTGCGCCATCTGATCCTGAACTTCTCTTCGACAAGCCCTTGAAAAGGACTGTAAATAAACCGTTCCATTGTGGCGGCAAGCATGACTTTTTGAATCTTGTGACAGAGGTGAGAACTTCTGTGTATCCCATGTAGTAAAACATGTTATACAGATGACCAATCTGTATCGACTCCGGATGAACTCTTGAAGGGTCAGCAGCAAACCCTAGCAAGGTGCAGAAACGTGGACGAGAGACAGAGATTTTTTGTTCTCCAATCTCGAAAAACACCCAGTCGATAGCCTTGTCGTAATATGCAGTCGCGTAGACCTGCGATAGGGCCACCATCGACACCGATTCGATTCTGGAAAGAGCCGGAACAAGTTGGGAATAGTTCAAACACTCTATGACCGGCGACATATAGGAGTCGTACGCCAGTGGGTTAAGATCAATGACCAGACATTGTTGTGGGCGAATGGGAAGGATCTGTGAGGTAGCATGACAGAAGAGGAATCAGCCATTGTTGTAGGTATGAAGAAGATGATGAACAGGAAACTGTTTGGGAGTATTTGCGTTCTGGAAATTTTGAAGGTTGTAAAGAGGTAAAAGGTGGTGTAGTGGGCTATTTATAGTGGGTGATAGGAGAGAGAAAAATCGTTTCAAATCTCTTATGGAAATTTGAATCGGGTTGTTGAGTGACAGATGGATGACAGTTGGGGCGTGCGATGATCACGTAGGAGAGAGAGTGTCAGGTTCATAGGATCACGCCGCCCAACAAGCGCCATTTCATAGGGACAAGCCGTTACTATTCCCACACGCGCATTTAATGTCACAGGACAAGAGAGAACTTAAGGTTTAAAAGAGGATTCCCGTTAAATTACGATCAACCATTTATTAAGAAATGTTGAAAGGCTTCTTTTAATTAGGCTAAATAAGAGTGGCTTGAAAAGAAATAAAATCTCAGAAAGAAAAATAAGAACACGATCCCAAGGGAAGAAATGTTTTGGGTTTAAACAATTTCATAGGAATCACATAAAATTGGAGATTTTAATAGGGTACTTTCGTCAATTCTGTAGTGAAAACTTGAGCAATTTAATTGTTCACCGTCAATTCATTAGGTGTGGAATTTTGGGTTTCACTTAGTTCGTAGTGACACAATACTAAGATCATAAACATAGATGTTGTGTAACCATAAACCTCAGTGGTAATTTCTGAGAGTCTCAAGGGTTACTATGATGGAATGAGTGTAGTGGAGAAGTAATGTGGAGATGGTGTAAGAGAGCGAAGTACCTCTGCTACGAAAAGAAGGACCAAGCAGGAAACTCTTAACTCATGTGAGAAAAGAGTGAGGTAGCTCACGATTAGAATAAATGAGTTGGCCTTATTGGGAAGACAAGGTTTGTGTATACCAGGTCATGAGGGCCATTATTCAAAATCTTATGAGGCTTGAGACACATACAGCAGTATGCTTCTAGGGAAACTTAGGTATTTCATCAAATTTATCCCCATAAACGAACACGAACACACAAGAAATGAAAAAATAAATAAATAAATAAATAATTTTTGGAGTTTTTGAGATTTTAAAAAAATAAGACATAAAAAAAATTAGACATAAAAAAACTTTAAACAACTTGAAAATTTGACAAATGAAAAACCGAACCCGAACATTCAGTTGGTTTCGGTTGTTGAAAATTTTGAAAAACCGAACCCAAACCTTCGGTTGGTTTCGGTTCTAGAAAATTCTGAAAAACCGAACCCGAACCTTCGGTTGGTTTCGGTTCTAGAAAATTTTGAAAAACCGAACCCAAACCTTCGGTTGGTTTCGGTTCAATAAATTTTGAGGAACCTGGAAATTTAAGCAAACAAGGAAAAGAAATTTTTAACACGAGGAAAAACAAAATTGTACAAGAAATATACAACATTGAAAAACTACCTTTGAAGTAATGAGTGAGTCGGATAGTTGAACCGAACCCGAACGATCGGTTGGTTTCGGTTCTTACGTTTGAGTTTGAGAGATAGTGTGAGGTACTGACTCTGATTCCATCATACCTAGTCCTTGCAATATTTTATTGAATGATGCTTCAGGAAGAGCTTTTGTAAAGACGTCAGCCAGTTGATCTGTGGTTCTTACGAAGTGAACTTCAGCGTTTCCATCTTCCACGTGATCTTTGATGAAGTGATACCGCAGTGCTATGTGTTTGGTTTTGGAGTGTTGCACTGGGTTATGACAGATCCTAATTGCACTTTCAGAGTCACAATATAGTGGGATCTTCTTCATTTTGAGTCCATAGTCTCGAAGTTGACTTTGGATCCAAATCACTTGTGATGTGCAGGATGCAGCTGCAATGTATTCTGCTTCGGAAGTAGATAGCGACACGCACGTTTGTTTCTTGGATTGCCAGCTGACTAACTTCCCGTCAAGAAATTGACAACCACCAGTTGTGCTTTTACGGTCGAGTCCACATCCTCCAAGGTCAGCATCAGAATAGGCTTGAACAAAGAATCCTGAGTTGGATGGATACCATAGACCTAAGGAGGTGGTTCGCTTAAGATATCGTAAGATGTTCATCACTGCAAGCATGTGAGGTTCGCGTGGGTTTGCCTGAAATCGAGCACAATAACACACAAAAAACATGATATCAGGTATGCTAGCAGTTAGATACATCAGTGATCCAATCATTTGACGATAGAGTGTGATATCGACAGCCGGTTTGTCTAGGGATGGGGTAAGCTTGGTGCCGAATGCCATTGGGACTTTGACTTTTGTGTCTCCCATCATACCAAACTTTGCTAGGAGAGTCTTCGTGTAAGCTTCCTGATTAATAAAGATGCCTTCGGGTCCTTGTCTTATGTTTAAACCAAGGAAAAAGTTAATAGGACCCATTGAGCTCATTTCAAACTTAGTCTCCATCAGCTTTCTGAATTCAGCTGTTAAGCTGGGATTCGTGGAGCCAAAGATGATGTCATCGACATAAATTTGAACTATCATAAGGTGGTTACCTTCCTTTTTGCGAAAGAAGGTTGGGTCAACCGAACCTTGTTTGAATTTAGACATCTTTAAAAATTTTGTAAGCGTTTCATACCAGGCTCTCGGAGCTTGCTTAAGGCCGTACACAGCTTTATCCAGAATATAGCAATGATTTGGATGCTTTTTGTTCACGAACCCTGGAGGTTGCTCCACGTACACAGTTTCTTCGAGTTCTCCATTGAGAAATGCACACTTGACGTCGATTTGGAAGACCTCAAAGTTCTTGTGAGCAGCATAAGCCAGAAATATTCTAACAGATTCTAGCCTAGCTACTGGAGCGAAAGTCTCTTCATAGTCTATCCCTTCCTCCTGACAGTATCCATTTACCACCAGACGAGCCTTGTTCCTTATAACATTACCTTCCTTGTCCAATTTGTTCCTAAAAACCCATTTGAGACCAACAACCGAAGCATCTGGAGGAGTTGGAATGAGGCGCCAGACTTTGTTCCTTTCAAATTCGTTCAGTTCATCTTCATAGCTTGAACCCAATCAGAGTGATCTAGGGCAGAGTTAACTGTCTTCGGTTCAACTTTTGATACGAATGAGTTAAACATACAAAACTCAACTTTTGAAAATAAGGATGTCTGTTTTGCCTTCAGTTGTGATCGGGTCAGAACCTTTTCAGAAACATCGCCAACTACTTGAGAGACAGGATGATCTCTGGTCCATTTGATAAGAGGAGGGTAATTCGGATTAAAGGTTGGATCTAGTTCAGCATTGATCATTTCTTCTGGCTCAGATTGGCTATCTTAATCGAGTGTCAGATCATCATGTTCGTCCTCAATTGATGAGCTTTGAGAGGCATGAGGTTCAGGTGTTTCTTGTGGTACTGAGCTTCCTGGCGTTGAGGCATCTTCGGATGGAGAGGTATCTTCTGTTGGAGAATCATCTTCGGTTGGTGAAAGACCTTCAGTTGGAGTGGTAGAATTTAGTTTCCCCTGGACTTGTGAGCTTGGCTCCCCCTCGACTTGAGAGCTTGGCTCCCCCTCGACTTGAGAGCTTAGCTCCCCCTCGACTTGAGCGTTGTTGGAAGGCGAGTCATTAGAGGTTGATCCTTCTTCATGCATTCTTCTTGCAGCATCTTTGATAATCTGCTTCATAGGATCAACTTTGTTGTCTGCTGCACCTGCTTCGGAGAGTGAAGCTTTCTCTGGTTCGTCAAAGAGCTCCAGAAATGTCTCGTATAAATTGGCGACCGAAACTGTGACTTTGTTAGTTAGAGGAAAGATTTCCCCTGCAGTGTCTTCTTTGGCCTGTAGCTTCTTGACATAGGTATCGTCAAAGGTCACATAGTATGTTTCTTCCATCTTTCTCGAACGCTTGTTTAGGACCCTGTACGCCTTGGATGTGAGAGAGTAACCCAGAAAAATTCCCTCGTCTGCTTTGACATCAAACTTGTTGCGGTGTTCTTTAGAATTAAAGATGAAACACCTCGAGCCGAACACATGGAAAAATTTCACATTGGGCTTTCTGTTGTTCAGTATCTCATATGGAGTGAGCGCGAACCTCTTGTTGAGATAGGACCTGTTCTGTGTAAAACAAGCAGCCGAAATAACGTCAGCCCAAAAATAAAGAGGTAAGGAAGCGAAACTTACCATAGTTCGGGCAGCTTCACACAAAGATCGGTTTCGTCTTTCGACTATTCCGTTCTGTTGTGGTGTGTAGGGAGCTGAGAAATTGTGACTAATTCCCTTTTCTGTAAGAAACTCTTCAAACTCCTTGTTCTTGAATTCGAGACCATTGTCGCTTCTGATGTTGCGAACAACCTTCTTAAGTTGTACTTCAATTTGCTTGATAAACACTTTCAGCTTTTGAGTCGCTTCAGATTTGAGTTTTAGAAAAAACACCCATGTAAATCGTGAAAAGTCATCAACAGTAACAAGAATATACTTGCTACCACCGATGCTTTCGATAGATGAAGGACCACACAAATCGATATGAAGTAATTCGAGTGGTTCAACAACTTTTGTGTTGATTATAGATGGGTGACTTTGACGACTCTGCTTCCCCATTTCGCATGCAGCACACAAATGATCTCTGTCGAACTTGAGCAATGGAAGACCCCTAACATGACCTCCAGTGACAAGTCGGTTGATATCTTTAAAATTGAGATGAGATAATCTTCGGTGCCACAACCAGCTTTCGTAGGATTGAGCTTTTGACAACAAGCATATAGCTGGGTTTCCTTTGATGGGTTTAAGGTTTAAGGGAAACATTTCACCCTTTCGCTCTAACTTGAGAATCACTTTCTTTGACTTTTTCTCTATGACTTCAGAACCTTCATCATCGAACGAGACTTTGAGACCTGTACCTCCAACAAGCTGAGATACACTAATGAGGTTGTGTTGGAGTCCTTCCACGTAAGCCACCTTCCTTATAGTAAAGTCCCCATTTGTTATCATCCCGTATCCCTTTATGGTGCCGAAGGAATTATTTCCAAACTTGACGTTGCCACCATTTGCAAGAGACCTGTATTCCCTAAGCTCCTCTTTCCTCCCTGTCATGTGACGTGAGCAGCCACTATCGATGTACCATTCTTCGTCGAACTGCTCGTCACTTATAACCTGCAAAAATTAGACAGATTTAGGAACCCAAAGTTTCTTGGGTCCACGTGAGCTTTGCATGGGAACGGGAACAGTAAGAGAGACGTCAACAAAATAAGTTTGTTTTATAAGAGTTGTTTCATCTTTCTTTTTAATGGTAAAAACTTTTATTTTGTTAGGATTGGATGTGTTCGGTTTGGACTCTGGTTTGGATTCATTCACCTTCTGCTTTCCCTTTTGTTCAGCTGACGAGTGAGATTTTTGAAAACAAGAGGAATCAGTTTTAGAACAAGATGGAGATAAATCAGTGGAAGTAGAAGAATTAGATGAACGAGAAAATGAGAGGGTTTGGATTGAGAAGATTTCCTGGCTGGAGACTCTAGGTGACCCTTTTGCTTTTGATCGTTGGAGGGACTGACCTTAGAGTTTTGTTCTCTTTTGACTTCAGAACCGAACCTTTGCGTTCGGTTGGAGCTGTCTTTGGAACCGAACCTTTGGTTTCGGTTGATATCTTCTTGTGAACCGAACCTTGGCTTTCGGTTTTTGTGACTTTCAAGCTTTCCTACAGGATTTTTTTCATACTTTAGATTTTTGTCTTGGTGTGAGAAATATGCATTCTGGGAATGCCAGAATTGTTTCCTCTCAGAAAAGTTCTTCCTGTATCTATTGTTTCTTTCTCTCTTCCTATTCCTCATCTGTGTAGGTTGATGATGAACATTTTCTTTTGTTTTCGGTGTCTCCTTGGCCGGTTCCTTTTGAACTACAGGAGTTTTACTTTGAGCCGAAGGAGCCGAGGGAATGTCTTCTTTTGCCGAGTGATCATTCTTCTGAGGAATATCTTTTGTACCACTGGTGCTTGGCTCATCGAAATTGTTCGGCTTATTCAAGGGTTCAGGTATGTATCTTCCTTTGCTCTTCCAGGAAGTTCTTTCAGATAAACCAATGGTTTCGTCTGCATTATCAATTGGAGCTTCCCAGAAGTACTCATCGCAGCCATCAGCATTGTCTTCGTTTACAATGGCTACAAGTTCAGCTGTTTGATGTTCGGTAACTCCTGTTACTTTGTATACTTGATTCGGAGTGGTCCTGACCTTTTGATACACAACTTCTTTCTCAACTAAAACTGGGGACTTTTGATGGGACAAACGAGCGAACTCTACTGAATTTTCAGAAATAAGATTCTTGTGGTTTTCAGGTTCGCTTTTAGTAAATTCTGAGCAGTCAACCGTGTCCTCTACAGAAATTTCACTCATGTTTTCGTCCTCGTTAAGCTCAGATGCATATTCAACATCAATTTTGTTTTCTGAGCTTACGTTGGCGTTTAAAGAGTTAAATTTTTGCATGGTTTCGGTTCTCAGTTTAAGTCTGTCATTTTCATCCAAAAGGTTTTTAAGCATGTCCTTGTGGTCCTTGGATTTAATGAAGGACTCAATTTTGTCCAGTCCATACATGTAGGTCGGATTGACATCATCAGATGATATCACACTCTCACAATTGTAGGCTTCGGCGTCGATTTCATCTTCCTTAAACTCTAGGAAGGGCAAAATCATGCGGTGGATCTTTTGGCCTATTTCACAATCCAAGTGAAGCTGAGTAATATTAGAGTATAAACGTTTAGCTATTAAACAAAAAACATTCCGCTGTTTTAACAATTTTAAATTTTCTCTTTGCAAATAAATGTTTTCGTCTCTAACTTTAACTAATTCCGACTCCTTTAACTCGATCCACATTCTCCGCTCCTCACTTTTCGATGCCACCCTGCTCAATTGATCAGTTAGGTTAGAATTGGTGACTCGAGTTTGAGTTAAGCTACTATCTAGATGAGAAATTCTTGTATTAACATTTTTTAGTTCTTTCTCATATAAGGTTGATGGTACTTTAGATGAAACAAAAACAGATTGTACCTTCTTTATCAGTTCATCGAGCTCACTGAACTGTTGGCTAAGTGGTTTGGCCGCAAAACACATATCCTCCTGTACCTTCGGTCCATCGCTTCCTCCATCGGTGTTGTATACCCTCATTTGAGATACATCAGTCACCATGAAGCATCTTCCTCCACTGCTTTCCTCCTTAGCCACATAAGCCTTTCCATGGGTAGGCTTCCTCACTTCATCGTCTTCTGAGTCGGTAGACCAAACTTCCGTGCTACCGAACTCATCACCTTTAACCGAACCCTGCACAATAAGAGCATTAATAGAAGGGTTAGCGGTAGACTTTTTCTTTCTCAACTCGTCCAGTCTTTTCTGCAACACAGCTTCCTCGTCATTCCCATCATCTTTTTCAGCCATCTTCTTGAGGACACAGTCCTTGGCATAGTGGTTTTTCCCACCACAGTAGAAACAGCTTACTCCGGAATCCCTATCCACCTTCGGTTCCTTCTTGTGCTCCTCAGCCTTCGGTTCATTGTTCACCTTTTCAGAGCTGTAACTCCCCTGCCAGTTTCGGTTTTTGTTGCTGGGGAATCTCTTCTTTATGAACCTCTTGGGATTGGACACCATCATGGCATAATCCTCTGATGTGAGATCATATTCCTCCAGGTTGAGGTCTTCATTCTCCATCACAGCTTTACTTTTAGATAGGAGGGCCAACGAACCAAGACTAGTAGCAACATTCTTTTCTTGCACCACAATCTTCTCTTGGGACTTGAGAATACCCACCAGTTTCGCCAAAGAGTATGATTTAAACTGCTCATGGGCTTTAACTGTGGAAACCACTGCTCTCCATTCAGACCTCAGACCATTCAGGAAAGTAACCTTCTGTTCAATAAGCTTCCTTTCAATATCGTGTTTGATCATCTTGCTGAGAAGATGATTGAAGCGATCAAATGTCTGGGTCACGGTTTCTTCGACTCCTTGCCTGAATTCTCCAAACTCAGATAAAAGCAAAGTCTGAATAGAATGTTCAAGATCCTCGTCTGTAGAGTACAGTTCACGAAGTCTATCCCAAACTTCCTTTGCCGTCGTGCATGAGCTGACCAACCTGAATGTGTCGGACTGAAGGGCGAATCTAATCAACCTTAATGCCTTGATATTGCATTGGAATTTATCCTTTTCATCTTGTGCAATATCCTTCACGTCCTTTAGCAGATCATTGTACTCCTTTTGTGTCTTGATAATTCTGGACGTTGCAGAATGAGAAAACGGTCCATTGGTGATGGCTTCCCAAATGAGATACCCATTATCCTCCGATCCAATAACGTAGTCTTCGAAGTGATGCGCCCATACTTCATAGTCATGGGTGTATAAGATTGGAATCTTTGTCGTCGAACCAATGCTGTTGGAAATATTAATAAGGTTTGATTGTGTCGCGTCCATTATGATCGTAAAAACCTGTTCAAAGATCAGACTTGTAATAAAGCAGATTAGGGAAAAATAATAAATATCAAAATACGTCAATAAAGAGATGACGGCTCAATAAATATTGATAATTGCGGAAAAACCCTAATGGAAATCTTTTTCACAGAAAAGATGTGTATCAATTACACAGCCTCCTGCTTTGATACCAATTGATGAGATTAAACTAACCTTTAATCTATAAAGATCGATTAGATCTTGAACAAGTAAGTAAACAAAAACGATATAAACACAATAATAAGAACAAGACAAGATGGAATCAAACGTGTCGAATGATTAAACAAAATCCTCAGAAGAGCTCGATTAAGAACATCAACTGTAGAGGATTGGAAGGTTACAAGAACAATCAAAGAAACCTGTTATCGTCTAGATGTATCGCTATTCTCAGATCTCTAAAAACCTTAACCTAATATGCATGCAAGCGTAAACTTATATACAAAACATAAAAGGTTCACGGTTGGACAGGCCCAAACCGTAATACAAAAAGCCTTATGCTAAACGAGCCCAAAAGACGCAATCTTCAAAAATAGTCTCTAGCTCAACAAATATGATATATAAAATAATATAATTATTCTGGAAGTCAAAACATGCAAAAAGAAATACTAGTAAATGATTGACAAGAGATAGCAACACGTTACTCATAAATAGCAACTTTTATTTATCATCAAATGTCAATTACACTTTACATATCTCAAAATTATCTAACTTCTATAAATAATATCATCTCTTAGCCCTATGCTCTTAGCATGTTGAAGATGCTTAACCTTACTCAGTCCTTTCGTGAGGGGATATGTCGGGTTCTCATCTGATGATACCCTCTTTGCCATGAGGATTCCTTCTTCTATTCGATGTCTGATGAAATGATATTTTCTACTAATGTGCCTGGATCTCACGTGATACATTGGTTCCTTTGCTAAGGCAACTGCACTTTCACTATCACAGAAAATTTCTATGGGCTCCTTAATCGCTGGTACAACTCCACGGTCTCCGTTGAAGTTCTTTAGCCATATAGCCTCCTTTACTGCTTCACTTGCTGCTATATACTCTGATTCACAAGTGGAATCAGCCATTGTATCTTGCTTGAAACTTTTCCAAGTAATCTCCCCTCCATTTAGGGTAAAGACCCAGCTCGACTGAGAGCGGAAATTATCCCTATCAGTCTGAAAGCTAGCATCACTATGCCTGTTACTTTCAAGTCATCACTCCCACCAAGGGTGAGGACTCACTCCTTAGTCCTTCGCAGGTAGTTGAGAATATTCTTTACTGCAGTCCGGTGACTCTTTCCAGGATTACTCTGATATCTGCTAACCATGCTTAAAACAAAAGAAACATCAGGACGAGTACAAGTCATAGCATACATGATCGACCTACAACGGAAGCATATGGGACTCGACTCATCTCAAATATCTCTTCATCTTTACTCGGGCTTTGAGTTTTACTCAGTCTGGCATTACACTGAATAGGTAAATCTCCTTTCTTGGAATTTTCCATACTGAACCCGTTCAACACTTTGTCCAAGTAGGTACTCTGAGTAAGTCCAGTTAGTATTTTACTCCTATTTTTCAAAATCTTTATTCTGAGGATATTGTCAGCTTCTCCTAGGTCTTTCATAGTGAAACACTTCCCAAGCTAGGATTTCACTTCTTATAAGGTTGGGATGTCATCTACTATAAGCAGTATGTCATCCACATACAGTACCCTAAAGCTAACTATACTCCCACTAGCCTTGACATATATACAAGATTCATCATCACATGTCGAAAAGCCAAACTCTTTGACTTTCTCATTCAAGCAAAGATTCCATCTACGAGGTGTTTGTTTCAATCCATATATGGATTTTTCAAGCTTACACACCCTATTACGGTATTCTGTACTTACAAAATCCTATGGATGAACCATGTAAACATCTTCATCCAACTTTCCATTAAGGAAAGCGGTTTTTACATCTATTTGCCATATTTCATAGTCATGAAATGCAGCAATGGTTAACGGAAGCCTAATAGACTTAATCTTGGCCACTGGTGCAAAGGTTTCATCATAATCAACTCCCAGAGTTGTAGAATAACCCTTTGCAACCAGTCATGCCTTATAAGTGTGTACATTACCATCCATGTCGGTCTTCTTCTTGAAGATCCATTTGCACCCTACTATCTTACGACCTGGTACATTATCAACTAAGTTCCAAACTTGATTGTCATACATGGATTGTATTTTGCTATCCATAGTCTCTTTCCATTTGAAAGACTCAGGTCTTGCCATGGCTCTTCTAGATTTATCAGTGAATCATCACTTATAAAGGTATCACCTTCTGCAGTAATATGGAAAACCATAATAATGCTCAGGTGCATTCCTAGCTCTGTTGGAACACCTCAGAGGTATGGACTCTTCAGTCGGCTCAACAGGAGTTTGCTCTTCAGATTGAGGGCTAGGGTTTGAGGTTCCTTCACCGCTTGACTCTTGAATTTCTTCAAGGTCAACTTGCCTCCCACTATCTCCTTGGCTTATGAGTTCTCTCTCTCAAAAGACTCCCCCTTCTTGCTATAAAGACCACATTGTCACTGGGTCTATAGAAGATATAACTAAAAGATTTATGTGGGTAGCTGATGATAATACACCTCTCACTTCGAGGTTCGATCTTGTCATTAGTCTCACGTCTCAAGAAAGCCTCACAACCCCAAACCTTGATGTGGTCTAGATTTGGAACTTTTCCAGTCCACATCCCGTGAGGTGTTTTGGCAACCTTCTCTGAAGGGACTAGATTAAGGATATGGGCGGCAGTCTCTAAGGCATACCCCACAAATGAGATTGGTAGCAAAACTCGACTCATCATGGAACGAACCATGTCTAACAGGGTTCCAATGCACCTCTCCGCAACACCATTCAACTGTGGTGTTTTGGGAGGTGTCAATTGTGAGACTATCCCACATTCCTTAAGATAGTCAAGGAACTCGGTACTAAAATACTTACCACCTCGATCGAATCAAAGCATCTTAATGTTCCTGCCCAACTGATTCTCCACTTCTTGCTTCAACTCTTTGAATTTATCAAAGGTTTCTGACTTATGTTTGATTAAGTAGACACATCTGTATCTACTAAAGTCATCAGTAAAAGTCACATAGAAGCAATTAGCATCTCCAGTGGCGGTTCTGAAGGGTCCACACACATATGTGTGTATGAGATCCAACAAACCTTCACCCCTAGCACATGTTCCAGTAAAAGGTGACTTTGTTATTTTTCCAAGTAGACAAGATTCACAACTATCATCCAACTTTAGGTCGAATGATTTCAAGAATCCATCCTTTTAGGGTTGGCCTATGCGTTTCTTACTTACATATCCAAGATGACAATGCCATAAAGATGCTTTATCTAATCTAGTGGAAGAATCGATACACGATACATTATTTCCTAAGTTATCTACAACAGATACAATTTCATACAATCCATCAAAAGGTAATGCTTTAAAATAAAGAACACTATTATAGAAAGCATCAATACCGCCACTTTTATTATCAAAATAAAAGGTAAATCGTTTTTTATACAATGCATGAAAGGAAATAACATTTCTTGCCTTTTCTGGCGAATAACAACATTTATTCAAGTCTAATGTAAACCTACTATCTAGTAACAAGGAATAAACTCCAATCTTGGTGAGAGGTGAAACTTTCCTATTCGCCATGATTAGGTTTATCTTTCCATGCTCCAAATCCTCACTTCTTCTTAGTCCCTGAAGATCAGAACATACATGAATTCCACATCCTGTATCAAGGACCCAAGACTTAGAATGAGGTGAGTTATTATAAAATATTGTGTATATACTTGCATAGTTGGGTTTTACTGTAACGACCAAAAAATTTCAACATAATTTAAACTTTTCAAAACAATTCATTTTAATAACATTATTACAAAAAGGTTTCCAATACATTATTTATCAGAGTATTCCCAGGTCAATTTTATAAAACATAAACGCGAGGAACGGTACGATCACGCCTTTGCCTTGCCACAGTCTCCTGAAGAACCTGAAAAACATTAAACCACAACTGTAAGCCCGAAAGCTTAGTGAGATACCCCCAAAATACCAACCACATATACGCCCTTCCAGGCCACGACCTTCCGGTCCAAAACATATTGCCTTCCGGCCCATAACATATTGCCTTTCGGCCCATAACATATTGCCCTCCGGCCCATAACATATTGCACTAGCAACCTTCGCAAAACACATTTCCACACTGATAAATCCATTCAAAAGTACTCATTCCTCAACTAACCACTCCTCGGACTGAAGATGCTACCCGACATTCAACCAACACCATATCTCCACTAATCACCCTCATGAATGATAGCCAATGATAGCACGAAACACCAACCTATAACCATACCAAACCTTCAGGGAACAACGGATACCAAAACGAAAACCCGAAACACTAATCCATAACCATGCCAATCCCTCAAGGAACAACGGATACCAAAACGAAAACCCGAAACACAAATCCATAACCATGCCAAACCCTCAAGGAACAATGGATACCAAAACGAAAACCATCCAACGAGACTAGCAAATAAACAATACTCCACAATAATTATAAATCAACAGGACAACAAGAAAGAAACATACCCACAGCTGCATCTGGCACTGCTCTAACCTCCTCCGCTGCAAGCTGAAAAGCACGACCCTAAGCCCTTGGGGGCTCCGCTCCACTCTGACCTCCACCCGTGATCCTCAACGTTGCCGGTGTTGGAGCCTGCACCGGTCTCGTAGCAAGCTGTGGATAGTTGACCCTCAAGTGTCCAACCTGATGACAATGATAACATATCCTCAAATCCCGAACCGGCACTGACTGCCGACAATCCTTCGCATAGTGTCCCTCCTTTCCGCACTTGCGGCATGCACCACCGGACCAACAAACTCCGTCGTGACCCCTCCCACACTTTCCACAAATGTGGCTGCCCTGATCTCCCATCCTGGAATCAACGGTCTTAGACCATTTCATCGCCGGCTGTGACTGAACCGGAGCTTGCCTCAGCTCACGCATCTGCAACTCAATCTCTAACTCACGCCGTCTGGCGGCCTCCTACAACTCCAACAAGGTCTCGCACCTCTGCGCGGACACAAATTGTCTGATATCTTCCTTTAGCATACTAAGATATAAGGGACATCTGAGGCTGCTCTGAAGCGGACTCAGGGCAAAACATCACCCTCTCAGTAAACATCCTGGTGATTTCAGTCACCGACTCCGTATCCTGCTTCAGCTCCAGGAACTCCTGAGCCAACCTCTCCCTCTCGTCCTGTGGAACATAACGAGTGCTGAACATCTCTCTGAACTGATCCCATGAAATCGCAGCCCTCTGCGCATCCGAGTATGACCCCGTGGTCAATCTCCACCAATCCTTTGCCCCGAGCCTTAACAGGTTCAGAGCACACCTCACCCTCTGATCAGCAGAGCATGAACACGTGAAGATACACCCCTCCATGTCTGATAACCATCTCATAGCAACGATCGGATCCTGAACTTCATTAAATGTGGGAGGCTCCGTATTATCGAAGTCCCGATACTGAAAACCTCTACTAGCTCCTCCCCCAGCCGCTTATACAGCCGTTGTAGCCGCCGCAACAGCCGTCTCCGTGAGAGCCGCATAGCGCTCATCAAAATACTCAACCATGGTGGTCTTGATCGACCCAAACAGTTCCGGCAGCTCGGCCCGGAACAAAGCACCAACCTCATCATGCAGGATCTCACGAATCCTCGCATCCAACTCGTGAGTACTCATCTGAGTGATAACCTCGGGCGGTACTGACCCGTTCGCAACTCCGTCTCCTGCACCCGATCCTGACCTGGATCCACTCCCAGCATGCCTCGAAATCTCCATACTGAAAATAACCTACAAAACCTTAGACACTTCCCACTATCCTGGGAACCAACTCTCAACCCAAACCTAGAGGTCATGGTTTCCCTGATACGCGTATGGGTCCTGTGCTTTCAGTAGTACGGTCCCATACTACCTTCCACACCTACCCATATTTGTATGAAGTACTTCCACAACACCCTAGCGACAAATATACATAGTAATCGCTTGATCCTCACTCCTAGAGGAACACTGGAAATCTCAACAGAGGAAAACCCTAGGCTAGCAGGTATCAAAAAGCAGGCAACATTATCATGAAATCCTGAAGATCCCTAGCCTAACAATAGCATGCTGTTCTATCAAAGCTCAATAAAACAAATGTCATGAATGGTAATTTGGGGTTACTTACTGGCTCTGGCTGATCGTACCTCTGCATCCTCCTTTTACTTAATTTCAAAACCATTTTAATTTCTCTTTTTAAAACCCTCCTCGATTTGAGACTAGAGTCACTCAAGTGTTCCTCCAATTCACTCAAACAAAGGCTCTGATACCAACTTGTAACGACCAAAAAATTTCAACATAATTTAAACTTTTCAAAACAATTCATTTTAATAACATTATTACAAAAAGGTTTCCAATACATTATTTATCAAAGTATTCCCAGGTCCATTTCAAAAAACATAAACGCGAGGAACAGTACGATCACACCTTTGCCTTGCCACAGTCTCCTGAAGAACCTGAAAAACATTAAACCACAACTGTAAGCCCGAAAGCTTAGTGAGATACCCCCAAAATACCAACCACATATACGCCCTTCCAGGCCACGACCTTCCGGTCCAAAACATATTGCATTCCGGCCCATAACATATTGCCTTACGGCCCATAACATATTGCCTTCCGGCCCATAACATAAAAAGCATACATAACATAACAGAACATAGAATAGCCATGCATATCGGGTCAAACTCCAGTCCAACCAACCATGTGTACATAACATTCAATCATATAACAGTTCACAATCAACAAATCGATCAAATAGATCACATAACATATCATCACCCTAACCAGGATACCGACCTAACCGATCACGAGCATAAAATCACCCTACGTCTCAGCCAAAATACTACTTACACACATACGCCTTTTCAAGCCGTGAACTTCCGGTCCACATAACATAGAATGCCTTCCGGCCCATATCATAATGCCTTCCGGCCCATATCAAGCAATACCATAACAGACAACTATCCGGATTTCCATCCGGTAGAGGGTCGGCCTTGGTGCCGTAGACCCTGTCGATGTAGTGAGGATAACTCACCTCGCGATTGCCGATACTCTGAACCGAAGAAGAAGACTCTCGAATCACCAACTCACCGCAAATCCCGAACTAACCATCATCACAAAAATAAACATAAGGTCAATCATACTTTCACTTATCGGGCCAAGACCAAAGTCCCAATCTCACACAAAGTCCAACATTGGCCCAATTTACCAATTGGGCCCACCTCACCAAATGGGCCTAGATCCAAAGACCATAACGATAATGGGGACCAAAACACTTTATTCATAATTTCCCTGACTTGGCCCAATAACCAACAACCCACTATTAGCCCAAACTCAAAAGCCCAAAATGAAAGTCCACGTGAGGAGTACGTTAGGCGTACTATCCATGGTACGCTGGGCGTACTGCCATGATCACCAACAGAAAACGGGGCATTGGCACGCTATGCGGGGCCTACTCGAAGGTTACGCGGGGCGTAACTGCGAGATCCATTAAGCCTTTTTAACCTCTTAATGGCTTAAGCTCTTAAGCCCAAATTTCAGATCCAAAGGTCAAATATGATTAGAAATCATAAAGTCTCAGACTTTATCACTTGGGACGTCCTTAAGCCCTTAATCCAAGGTCTTAATTCATTAAGACCTATATATCTCATACATGGAATAGCTACAGCCCTTGGGACCTCATTTTTATCACTCAAGACCTCTCTAAAGGTATGAAAGGATAGATAATCTTGACCAAATCGAACTATACCACAAAGTGGGGACTTTTGGGACAAGAATGGTGACAAAGCTTCAAGATACATAGATCTATGCAATATGAAGGTCAAGCAAGAAACTTTATACCTTCAACACGCCCCAAAGGGTGATATTTCTTCAGATCAACAAGCTCCACACGTTCTTCTTCTTCTTTGACAACTTCCCTTTTCTCCTTCAAACCTTTCTTTTGCCAACACAAGCTTTTCAAGATCAAACACACCCAAATATGAGAGGACACGAGATCTAGGGTTTCTCTGGGGTTGAAGATGAGCATAAGGAGGCTGAGGGGTGAACCAACATGTTCCTTATATAGTGGCTGACCCTAAAAATAGGGTTTGGGGTTTCTGAGAGTACGTTGGGCGTACCTCCCTGGTACGCTGGGCGTACTCACCCGGTGACCCGCAACCTTTCATCCCATTACGCTGGGCGTCCGTCCAGCTTACGCTGGGCGTACCCAGCCACCCTTCAAAATCACAAGCATGCATGCATGGGACCCTTTCCTTCTTATTCCGAAAAGGACTATAAACAATGATCAACTTCGAGGCACCGCAACTCCTCCAATCTAAAACCACTCTCAAATAACTTTACATTCATACGAGGGTGACGAGAAGCCCAATACTTCTAACACATACACCCGTCCGAAACCTTCTCGGTTGAAGCTCATTTCTCGAAAGGGACCAGAATTACCTTTCTCTTAAATCTCAGGGACTTATAATTGAAAAATCAAAGAACGGGGTGTTACATTTACTTTCCCATCTTTAAGATGTTGCTGGTTTTTAGGGCCGTTTCGCTTCCGGTGCGAATTTTCATGGAAATCGAAGCATTCAGCCTCATTAGCGTTAGCAGAAGGAGTGACAAAACCTTTCTTGGTTTAGCTTGAAGAGGAGACTTTAAGGGTCTTACCCTTGGTACTCTTAGAAAGTTTTTTTCTCTTCTTACCTTTGCCATGCCCGATTTCCAAGACATTGGTCGCAGTAGGAGTAGGAGGAGTAGGAACACTCGACTTACCCTTAAGACTACTTTCTGCAGTCTTTAAGAATACTTGAAGTTTACTAAGTGTAACTTCTTCCTTATTCATGTGGTATGTCATTCTAAATTGATCATAACATGAAGGTAAGGAGTGCAAAATGATATCTATTGCTAACTCCTCAGGAAAGTCAACATTCAATTTCTTCAAGCGATCCACAAATCTTTGCATTTTCTACATGTGGGTCGTGAGGGACTCATTGTCCTTCATTTGGGTCGTTATCATGGAGGAGATTATTTCATACCTCTCTTGACGAGAACTTTGATGGTATCGCTCCATCAAGTCCATGTGCATCTCAAAAGGGTAATAGTCCTCATAGGACTTTTGGAGATCAGCTGTCATTGTGGCAGTCATGATGCATGCTACTTTGGTAGCATTCCTTTCATGTGATTGAAATGCAACAATCTCCTCTGGGGTTGCAGTTGACTCATCAATCTTCTTCAGCTCCCTATCAAGGACATATTATTTGTCCTCATAGCGAGTGACCATCCTGATGTTTCTGATCCAATCCATAAAATTGGATCCATCAAAGATGACTCTCCTACAAAGGTTCATGAGAGAGAACGAGCCAACAGGGTTTAAGCCAGAAGCATTGTTTTAGGAAGACATCTGAAATGAAAGAATAAGTTTAGATTATATTTCATGATAGTCCTTAATAAAGCACCCAAATGCTACATTAAGGCTAGGACCCAACACAATATTTTATAACTTAGAAGAGGGATACAGTAATCCAAGCTATAAAATATTTGAAGGTAGGTGAATGACGATTCACCAATTTCCACCATAAAACGAAATAAATCTTATTAGGTTTTAATTGGTTTAGAAATTCCTAGGTTCTTGAAGATTCATTGAACTTTTCAATGGCATGTTTCAATCTCGAGTGTGCCCTTCAAGTTTTGTGAATGGGATGCAGAGGATCACCAAACAAGGTGTGAAGTAAGCATGCAAATTACTTCGTACACTTAATGTATTACCCCTCAATCGAAGTGCCGGTTAACCATACACGCTCCAGCGATACTATGATAAACATTAAGTCACCCTCTGCCTACCTTGATAAGTCCAACTTAGTGTGTCGGTTAACCACACATGCTCCACTAACAACTTAATCAAAGTGCAAAGAGTAATTTCGTGGATTAGCACCTTATTCAAATTTTCCTCAAGTAACTAAGATTGGGAATTAATAAGAGTTTAGTTACTTTAGTATATTCATAATACTTATTATGAGAATTATAGTCATTGTTCTACCTTTTCGGCTAACGACCCTCCACCGATCAAGGAAGCGGTTGGTGAGAGTTGTCACCCATTAAGTTGCCATTTTATAGGCAACAACCTTATACCCCCCTTATAGATCGGCTTCGTGGATGAGGCCTACTAATCGTAAAACGACTTTTATCTTATACATATATAATTATTTTTCACTTATAATATTATAAAGTATAAGGGTTGAATTTTAATATTTAAAATTCTAAGGTTTGGAACTAAAGTTTTAATTATGACTTTACTTGATCCAAAACTTGAGGGCAAGTTTTGTAAACTTTCAAAACTTTTCATTTATCATAACTTATGATTTTATTAGAGTATTAAAATGAAGTCTCTTCATTTTCATAACTCTTGTGTTCTTTTAATGGTTTTAATTCATGTGTGACTTTTGGTTTTCCATAACTTGAGGACAAGTTATGGACTTCATTAAAACACATAATGACCAAGAATTAACTAACATGGAGGTTACAAATAATTCTTATGATCATCTAAATTCATAAGGTCAAGAACACGATTATCAAGAATTTCAAGAATCATAACAAACTTATATAAAACTTGTAATTTTTTATAATAGCCATTGTAAATGGATTAGCATAAACATTACACCAACTAAAACAAGTTTTAAAACACGAAAACATTTAGGGTAATCTTTCTAGTCCATTTCCAACAACATATCTCGAAAATCTAGACACTACAGCCTCTACTCGTCGAGTGCATCAACAGACTCGATGAGTAGCATGCATTTCTTCATGGACTCATCGAGTCCCCCCATGGACTCGGCGAGTTCATATGTGCAGTGGAAAAGAATTTCGTTTTTCAGCTATTTTGCATTAAGTATCAAACAAACAAGCCTAGGCTCTGATACCACTATTGCGTTTTGAGCATTCTAACACTCCTATGGTGTACATGCAACCCTAGAAACCTTGGATCTATGTTTGACTAAGATACATGCAAAATGATTTTCCATGGTTCATAATCCTATCTAGCATATATGGGGATCTTTTTATTCTAATAGTTAGTAAAAATTGCATACCTCTTTATAGCTTAGATTCCTTTGAAACCTTGTGAGCCTAGCACCTCAAGTGTGATGCCTCAAATGCTTCACACAACACCAAGTACACTTGGAATAAACTCTTAAGAAAATAAGAACACTTGCAAAATCGGTTTGCCCTCCTCTTTCTTTCTAGTGGCCGATTTTGGTGAATAGAATAACCTTTATATAGTGTGTCACAATTAGGGTTACATTATGTAAGCCCTAATTGTCATGACTTTTCATTTACATGACCCATGGATTATGTAATCTCCATGGAGCATCCATAAAGCATCTTATTGGTTTAACCCAACTTGATAATCCATGGAGCCTTGGCCCACTATATAAGTTATGGATGAGTGACACAATCAAACCATTTATTTAATTAGTCTTCTTTTGATCACATAATTAATTCTAAATTAATGATTGATCATTACTAACTAAATATTATTATTCTTATTATTAATATATTAGAACTCATAATATATTAATAAACCATAAGTGTTTTATTACTCTCATTTAGTCTATCCTAGTGCATGATGCCATGCAACCCAAATGGACCATGCTGGGTCGGGTCAAGTACATACCAAATATAGTTATGGACTTAGAAACTATATCCAAGAGATGTAACCCTAATCTACCACACCATATAAAGGAGGCTTTGGTTCTTGAAATTACACTAGGTGTGTTGGTACTAAGAGGGCTGATTTCAAGAAGGTTGTGACTATTCTCTCAAGGTTTCAAAGTTTGTGGTGATTTGTGATTTCCATTTGAGGCATCCATACTATTGGTTCTAGGCTCTCAAACTCCATGCAATCAACTACTTCTACAAGGTAAGTAGTTCTACTAGCTTTATTTGATTCAAGTTCCCCATGCCATGCTTGATAGGATAAGAACCTTGGAAAAATAATTATTTGCATGTATCTTAGTCAAACATAGATCCAAGGTTTCTGGGGTTGCATGTACACCATAAATGTGTTAGGATGCTCAAAACCCATCACTATCATAGTCGAAAAAGGAAACCTGACCCACAATACACCCACTCTTTCGATGTTCCTCCTCCATAGCCTCCTCTTGGGCCTCTCGGATCTGCTCTAGCAGCGGAGTCACCACGGTCATCCGCATGCAAATATCCCTAATCGGTGCTGCCTTGCGGTAATCACATCGACCACTACATTCGCCTTCCTCGGGTCATAAAGGATCTCACAATCATAATCCTTCACCACATCTAACCACCGATGTTGCCTCATGTTCAAATTCGGCTAGTCCATGAGATACCTCAGGATCTTGTGGTCCATGTAAATGGTACAATGAACCCCATAGAGGTAATGAAACCAAATATTGAGGGCAAAAACAACCACCCTGAACTCCAAATCATGCGTTGGGTAGTCACCTCGTGAAGCTTTAACTGCCTCGAAGTGTAAGCAATAACATGTCCTCTCTACATCAAAACTGCACCCAAACCCAAGATGGATGCATCGCACTAAACAACAAAATCCTCTACGCCCTCTAGCAGGGCTAAGATTGATGCCTCTCACAATCTCTGCATCAGTGTCTCGAACGTTGCCTACTGCTCAGGCCCCCAATGAAAGATTACGACCTTCTTCGTTAGGCTAGTCAAGGGTACAACTAACTTGGAGAAATCCTGGATGAATCTCCGATAGTAGCTGGCTAATCCCAGGGAACTTCGAATCTCAGATGGAGACTTCAGAACCTACCACCTCATCACGGCCTCTACCTTGGTCGGGTCGACCAGAATACCGTCCTGGTTTACAAGATGCCCAAGAAACTGCACCTTGCGCAACCAGAACTCACACTTGGAGAACTTGGTGTACAAGCTCTCCCTCCGCATGATCTCCAAAACCTCTTGCGGATGCTCCTTGTGCTCCTCCTGCGTCTTGGAGTAGACCAAGATACCGTCTATAAATACTATCACGGACCGATGCATCATCAGGCTACAAATGCGGTTAATGAGATCCATGAATGTAGCAGGAGCATTGGTGAGCCCGAAAGGCATCACCACAAACTAATAGTGACCATAACGCATCCGAAAAGAAGTATTTTATACATCCTACTCTTTGACCCTCATCTGATGATAATCTGAACACAAATCAATCTTGGAGAACCAACATGCTCCCTGTAACTGGTCAAAGAGGGCATCGATCCTCAGGAGTGGGTAACGGTTCTTCACTATTACATTATTCAGCTCCCAATAATATATACACATCCGATGTGACCCGTCCTTCTTCTTCACAAATAGAATTGGGGCTCCCCAGGATGAATTGCTCGGTCTAATGAATCCCTTGTCTAACAGATCCTACAGTTGTGTAGATAACTCCTGCATCTCAAGAGGAGCCAAATGATATGGTGTCTTGGCTATTGGAGCCGCACCAAGGATGAGGTCGATCCTAAATGCCACTTGCCTCTCCGGAGGTATCCCAAGAAACTTCTCGGGGAATACATCCATCAACTCTCGTAATACGGGCACATCGCCCACCGTCACCTTTCCCACCTCCCGGGTATCTGTAACATAGGTGACGAATCCTGCGCAACCTGCTGAGGGTAACGCCTCGCTCTCGCTGCCGAACATAAAGCTGGTCCTCGATGTGGCCTCTCACATTGAATCACCAGCTCTCCTCCAACTAGGGTACTGATCCAGACCAACTGCTTCACGCAGTCAATCACTACCCCATTGGGGCTTAGCTAATCCATACCATTAATAACCTTGTTCCCCCTCAACAGTATGGGAACCAAATCCACTAGCTAACGCTCTTCAAAAACCTTAAAACATAATCCTGGAAGACCTCTGATGCTCGCAAAGACTGGTCATCTGCAATCTCAACATCTAGAGGGCAATCCAATACTCCCGAAGACTCAAGAAACTTCTTGCTAAGCGCAAGAGAAACAAACGATCGGGTAGCGCCCGAATCAAAAAACACTTGAACCGTTATATTATTCACATGGAACGATCCAAAACATGTATATATATACAAGCATATATCAATATCAAAACATTATATAAATAAATCAGAGGGAAAAAATCATACCCATCACCACATCGGGTGCGGCGCGTGCCTCTTCGGTGGTCAACTGGAAGGCCTAACTCCTCACCACTGGAGCCTCTGACTTTCCCTGCTAGCCATCAGTAATCCACAGGGTCGCTGGGGTCGGCGCCTTCACTGGCGCTGCTATTGTCAACTGGGGGAAATTAGCCTTTTTATGGCCCCTCTGGTTGCAGTGGAAACACAACAACTCGGATGTCTGAATAGTGGGTGCAGGGGTTGTACAATCCTAGCTGAAATGCCCCGTCTTGCTGCACTTGAAGCAGCCCGACGATCCTAGTCTACACGCCCCCTCGTGTGGCCTGCTGTATTTTCTACAGTGGCCCTGTCCTAACTGGCCTTTCGGCCTACCATCTGATCCCATTGGCTTCTCCCCTAAAGCCCCACTCGTCTGTCCCTCCTCCACCTTCCTCTTTCAGATGTGCTCTGGATCAATCTCCCTCCACCTTGGCCTGGAAATCATGGAATCCAGGGTAGGGCAAGCTGAAAAACTAACATGCACCCGAATGTCGGCTCGTAGCATGTCATGGTAGTGGGTCCTCCTCATGTCCTCATCTCCCGCATACTGGGGTACCAACAATGCCCTCTCCCGGAACTTGGCGGTGATCTTCGCCACAGTCTCCGTAGTTTATCTCATATCCAAAAACTCTTTGGCCAGCTGTTGAAGCTCCACAACTTGCGCAAACTCCATCCTGAACTGGGTCCCAAATTCTGGCAACGTCATAGCCTTAATAGCCGAGGCTCCCAGAGAGTAACCAACCGACTCCCAACAATCCTTGCCCCGGTCTATCAAGCATTATGCTGCATATCGCACATTCGACCCCTCAGGGTAGAAGCTAGTCAACTGTGCATACTTAATGTCTACAATCCATCGTCTGGTAGCAATGGGGTCCTTTCCCCATGGAAATCTGGAGCACCACTGCCCCTGAAGTCCTTAAAGGATAGTGTGTGTAATCCTGACTGGTTGGTCACCATGTCATTCCTGAACGCCCTGAGGCAATCCTCCATCAACTCGATAATCCCTTCCTTGATCGAGCCAAAGTTGACCGGGGTCGAATCTAGGATGCCTCTAGTGATCTCGGGCGCGATGAACTCGGGTAGCCTCTCATCCACTGGTTCGGAACTTGAACCCAAACCCGATCCCTCTCCTGAACTGCCAACTGCTGGCCTCGGAAGCAGCTGTGACAACCCAAATTTATTTCCGTTACATAATCCCATTTTTACTAACGGAATTCGTCGTTATATAAAAATTCCTGTAATATTTGGAGTTGTCAATAAATAGATATCAAATTATTTATATTTCTTGACATTATCATTTTAGTATAGGTAAATATAACTTGTAAGTGTTAACCCCTGTTAACAAAATAAAGTTATATTACTTTCAACCACTTCACCCGGGTAAAAAGTTTTAACCCCGTCAAACTTGAGCATCGGGTAGTCGTGTACCGGGTGAAATACTCGAGGCATATTTAAGAAACATTTGATCCCACTTTACACCCTTTTACCACCCCAAACATACACTCTCTCACTACTTTCTCTCTCTAGACCCGATTCCGACTCCAAAACCACGAATTCCGGCTTCCAAATGTAAGAGTTTCTTCCCTAGCTTGTTCCATACGTACTCTATTGTATTTGGATCACAAAAATCATAAGAATTAAGGGAAAACAAGGAGTTTATGACCTAAGAAGACCCTTAGGCCGTAAACACCCCAAATCATTAGCAAAGTCCCATTTTTCCTTCCTTTAAGCTTGTATACTAATTAAGGAAATTACCTAGATGAGTTTGGACATTAAAACACAAGTTTTTAGAGCCTAAAGGGAGTTTACAGCCCGAGCTTGTGCTTAGGCCGTAATCACCCAATTTCCATGTTAAATTGTCCCAAAAACTCATCTAAGGCATACTAGAATTTAGTTAGGAGTTTAGGAACTTCTTAGGACCATTTAACAACTCATTTTGAGGGATAAAATGGAGTTTACGGCCCAAGCATAATCTAGGACCGTAAACTTCCCAAAGCATAACCAAATGAAGGTTTTAAACCCCCAAATTGGTCCTAGACATTCACTAGAATTATAGAGGATTGAATTAAGGCCTTAACATCCATTTTGGGAGGAGAACAAGAGTTCACGGCCAAGCCTAGGGGCTTACGGCCGTAAACTCCCAAGGAGTGGCCTTTGGGCCGTAAACTCCAAGGGAGTAAACTCTTGGAATCCCCCGTAAACCCTTCTTGGGCTTGTACAATCCCCGAGAACCACTTATAAACCCTAAGACCCCGAATCAATGCTAGAATGTCTAAATGTTTTCATAAAAGGCATAAAATGATTAATTCTTTGTAAAACACATATTCCCCATGTTATTAGGGTCTTAAAAGGTGTACAAGTCCTTATTGTTGGGTTTTGAGCAATCTAACACTTCCTAAGTGTGCATGGAACCCGAATAAACCTTGGATCTATGTTTGTCTAAATACATGCAAAATAATAATTTTTCCAAGGTTCATAATCTATCTAACTTGGCATGGGGTACTTTTAAACATAAAAGAATTAGATGAGATTACATACCTTTTGATGATCAGTTTAATTCCTAAGGAGTTTGAGGGCCAAGCACCAATAGTGTGAATGCCTCAAATGGAATCACAAATCACCACAAACTCTTGGAAAACTTTGAGAGAGTGTATACACACTTATAAAATCGGTCACACACAAACACACATACTCTAGTTACACTAGTTTCACTGGTGGCTATTTCATGCAACATAAGCATGCTTATATAGTGTACATGATTAGGGTGAAACCCTAATAACCCATGACCTTTCCTTTTCCAAGGATCCATGGGTTAAAAGCTCCATGGATCATCCATGGACATGCATACAAGCCTAGCCCATTAACAAATGAGTGTTAGCCCACACCATATAAAACCAATAGCCCACAATCTAATTAGTCTTCCTTTTAATCTCTAAATTAATTCATAATTAATTTAAGACTAAGACTAGTTAAATAACATGACTTCATGTTAATATATTATAACTTACAAGATATTAATAAACATATGTGTATAACTCTCATAAAATTATGCATAAATAGTTTGGATGAAATGCAACCCAAATGGACCATGCCGGGTCGGGTCAAGTATGTACCAAATAAGTTATGGACTTAGACATCTTATCCAACAGACTCCCACTTGGATAAGTCTAATAACTATATTTGTGTATGTTACTTCAGGAACCAACCAGCAATCGTAGCTCTCGAAAACTCTGTTGAACTATGAAGCGCCATTTTAGATAAGTGATCATATAATCCTCTGTTCTCATGATATCAACCGGACAAATACATGGAACAACGTCGTACTTATTGTCCAACAGTTCGTTTCCTGATTTTCGATTTGTTTGACAAAGAAATTAATCGAACACATCAATTTAGTTCTGACCGGCCGGTACATCGGTCACAATAAGATCATCGAGGGGCCCAGATATCGCTTCTATTTCTAGAAGGAACAGATAAACTTCGACTCATATGCTTGTTCTACAACTTGTTGAATTGTACACAAAGGCACATTTTATAACATCAAGTTACTGATGCGTTTACGTGCAATCAATGCACAACCAACTCATAGGTAACAACTCATATCTCTAGGGTTGAAGATTTATATGATATTACCGTCTCACGATCACTCGAGATAAATTCCATGAAGTGATACAAGTGAGTGTGGGTTTATTCCAATACTCATAACTTATGAGCACTCATGAATGTTGTAGCAACCATTGCTGTGACTAAACCCATTTAGCCATCTACAAACTCGATTCATGATAGTCTTGATTCATACCTACTTCCAACATATGAACGACTGTGGAGTGTTTAAATAACTTAGTCATTCAGAAAGAATAACCTAGCTATTTTGGAAGTCAAAACATGCAAAGTGAAACACAATAATAATTGAATCCAATATGGTCTCAGAACCCTTTTGAATATAAATAGAACCACCTTTTATTTATCACCATATTGATTACACACTATTCATTGTATAATGTATCAAATAATCAACTTAAGACTTGAATAAAAACATCATTCGTCCTATGCTCCTGGCATGTACACTTTGTTTTTCTAAACAATAGTTATGCCATACTACAAGTATGCACACTACGTTTGTCTATGATCCTTACATTGTGATGTAGATCATTTGAACATGATTCCAATGATACTCATTTCACAATCCCAAATCCTTATTTTAAATGTGAGAATCCCCGATTCCTATCATTTACCAAAAAATCTGTTAGATTTTAAACTTTTATGCAATGTTCCTCTTGTATTGATTATGCACAAAGTCACCAAAACCTTGTCACCAGTCATTACAGAGTATTCCAAAGAAGGTCAACCTCTATAGTGTCTCATATTCAAAGTACATTGCTTTGAACATCCTTCTTGCATTAAGGTTTTCTAATCTTACATAGATTGAATAACTTCCACCTATGGAGACATTTCCATAGTCCCATTTTGACTATCACTTCCGAACAAGAGTTACTTCTTTTCAGAATATGTCAATATGGTCCTTTCCGACAACTTACCTCATAATTCCAACTTTCCCTGAGCAACGAATCTTTGGCGAACCTCAGATTGTCCTTGACAATTGCTTAATCACTTTAGTCATATCCAGTTCTATACTTTTCCCTTCTCAATGCCTTAATCATTTGGAAAATTTAGAAAAGATGAATATTATAACACATGCAATCGATCCTATATCCGAAGCATATGGGACACGATTCATGATGTTTGACATAAAGACATGATACTAGACCAGTCTTTTGCTACAATATTTTTCATTTTCCATGTTTTCAAAATTTAACTATGAAGAGGGATGCCATAATCATAATCGAATTTTAAAAAAACGCAATATATATAGAATTTCTTGAAGTTGAACCATTCCAACACAAAATTCATATATATTCTTGACTAAAGATGATTAAAATCTCAATCTAAGCTTTAGAATTGAAATGAAGTATAATTTCCTCTCCCTTAATTATAGCAAAACAGCTTTTCAACCCCTGCAACTTCACGAATTGAAACTTTGTTTTCTATAATTAACATTGCTAGCTTGCAATACTAATCATCATAATCATGCTCCCACTAACATGATGATTATTAGCATAACACTTATGCTCCCACTAGCTCTGACATATTTCCAGAAATCTGCTGGACTTCTGAAATTTAGATTCATACACCGTTTCTTAGATAGCTCACATGTGTGTCTAAACAATTTTCAAAACTATGAAAAGGGATGTCGTAATCATAGTCTCAATTGCTTAGGCATTTGCCATTTCTCACAAGTCCATGTTAGTGTTCCGATTAACCACACGCGCTCCACTAACAACTTTTAAAAATGCAAATAACACAATTGATATCTACTTAAAATCTACTTAGTGAAAGCATTTCCTCACCATCATTTTCATGAATCGGAGAGAAACCTTATGACACTTAGATTTTATAGTGTATGAGTTCCTATCTGATGAGTTTAAAACAAACTTAAAGATCGATTAGATCTATGAAACAGGTAGATGAATGACTAAGTAAACAATTAAGAACAAGCTACTGAATCAAAAGGTGTCGAATGATTCAATAAACAATCCTCAGAAGAGCTCGATAAAGAACGTCAACTGTAGAGGATTTTAGGGTTTACAATATTCAATGAGAGTGACGACCGTTACTATACGCATACATGCATGCATATATTTATAATGAAACCCTAACAGTTTTTCTAAGAAAAGGAAGGCTAATCTAGCTGAACACGGATTGACAAGCCCAATCCGGTTGTAAAACAAAAGGGCCCAAGACGCAACTCTATTATCTTCAACAATCTCCCCCTTTGCGTCTTTGGCACAGAATCTTCATTCTCTTTTAATAGTAGAAGGCTTCTTTACCGTCTAAAAAATCCTCGGTATTATAGCCAGAATGTGATGCCTGAAGGTGATATACCAACGAAGCATATCAGTGAAGTTCTTCTTGTCTGCTGTTGAGTTCTGCTTGCATCGGTGAATGATATTTATAATATGCTCCAGACAATCTGTTGAAAACAGATGTTTGTCTACCAAAGCAAACAGAAACTTATGCTTGTCGCCTCTTGTGAACATGACCGTCAGATTGGAAGAATCAATTTGCCCTACCTTCATTTTATGAATGTCTCCTGTCTTGGAAGTAGGCTTGACAGTCGGTTTCTTGTTCATAATCTTTGCTATTTCCTGATCCATAGTGGCGAGCTCATGGATGTAGGAAGCCAACATTCTTTTGAGATGTTTAAGAATCGGTTCATACTCTCTATGATTGGAGAGAAGAATGTTGTATAGCAGAATCCAATCATGCGGATTCAGACTGGGAAGATCTGCCAGAGAAATGAGATGTTCTGTGTTGGCCGTTCCTCTGTTGATTTTGAAATTAACGTTCACAAATTTCCCAGCCTGTGTCGGTTTCAGTACCTTGACTTTAATTATCTTCTGAGCACTCCATGTCCAGTACTGCGGTTGACCATACTTCAGATAGAAATCTATTAACTCTCTGTCAACCTTCAAGTTTGGATGAGGGACATCGACAATGACATCAAAGCAATGAAATGTAAAAGCTTTTCGCGTGATTGGCATGTCAAACTGCGAGTCTTTGGTATTTTCACACTCGAAAGATGCAATCGGTTCCAACCAATATATGGAGGGAAACTCGATCGCTTGAGTGATGAGTGTGTCTCTGTCCCATTCTGGGAACAGAGTCTTCTTGGCTTGAATGGCATCCTCATCCTCCTTGATTTTTCTTTCCCTAGCCTCGGCCTCTCGAGCTATTTTAAGAGTTTCATCTAGCTCTTTGTCCCTTTTCTTTCGTTGAAGAGCTTAAGTGATAGTTTCATCTGAATCTGACTCGCTCTCAACAAGGACTTGTTTCCCAGAACCCGAAGCTACATTAACCTTCGGTTCTGTCTTTGACACACCTTCCTCTCCCCCTTGTCGCGGAAGAACAAGCTTCTCCGAGACACCCTTCATTTCGCTCAAGATGTTAATTGCAAGAAGGAGTTTAGCCTAGAGATGCTGTCTGATAGTAAGGGTAAGGAAGGGATCATGAGTGTCAAGAACATTTGTTAACATATTCTTGACATCACCAGCGCAACCTTGAAGAACTGCCCGCTGAGTCTTTAGCAAAGAAATTTCTTGTTGTGCCTGGGCCAGTTGTATCTTTTGTAGGTCGATAGTTGCCTGATGCTTGACAAGATCTTCCTTTAGGGTGCTCTCTGCTGCTAGTGAAGCAAAACGTGAATCCAAAGATTTGAGAAAGGAGGTGGATTCAGTTCTGAGGTCAGCACGCAGAGCCTCAAACTTGGAGGTTTCACCCTGAAGGGTAGCCGAGAAAGAGTCGACGGACGTCTGAAACTTGGTCGCACTGGAATCAGCATGTGCTTTTAGAAAATCAAGAAAGATCTGAGTTGTGTGAACAACCTCAGAAACTTCCTTAGTGGCTTTGGAGCATGAAGCAGCTGAGTTGTCGATGGCATCAGTGGAACGATCCAGAGCGTCAGTGTACGTCTTGATCGCAGACTCAATGAAGGCTTTTAGCACAACACCCCCGTAGGCTTTATTATCAGCCATCAGACTATTGAGTTTGTCGTGAATTTCTTGAATCTGCTGACTAGTAACAGGGGTATCGGCATCAGTGTCTGTGGGAATCCGGTATGGGCTATAATAAAGAGAATCGTACTCTTCATCATCACCGCCCAAGGTAGCACCGGAGTTGGAGGATGGAGAAGGAGATACATTGATCGTTACTGGTGGTTGGGTATTGGTGATAGTAACTGATTCGGTGATAATTGGTGTGGGGATAGAGGATGAAGGTTGAGTAACAGAGAGTGGAATGATTGGTTTTGTTGTAGTGGGAAGGATGGTTATAGGAACAGATAGTGGGACCTCCTGTGTTGGTGATTGGGGTGGGGTAGGATTTTTAGGAGAAGTGGGAGGAGTGGGTGATTTGGTAATTTTGGGAGATGTTGGTAGAGAGGGTGATTTGGGAATTTTGGGAGATGCTGGTGGAGAGGGAAGCTGAGTGCCTGCAGGAGAAGATGGTTGTTGAGGAGACTGAGCAATGGTTGTCTCGGTTGGAGGAGCAGCAGCCTCTGTGTCGGATGGGTCATTAGGAGCAGAGCCAGGAGAAGGAAACCCTTTGGCTCTTTTAGCCATCTTCTTGACCTTCTTGGATTTGGACTGAGAAGGTTCCTCCGCATCAGATTTGCGTTTAGAGGATCTTCGCTTCCTCTCCTTTTTCGGTTCAGATTCGTTCTTCTCTGGTTTCTCTTTTTTGCTGGCCCTCTTGCCACGGTTGGCAGGTTGATCAAGGGCGTCTAGTGCAGCTCTCTGTTCATCGGATAGAACCCTTGGAGGCAAGGGTGTTCTGGTGCTATAGTCAGCCATGATTTTGCTGTGAGGCGTGACACACCTATACATGGATTCAGGGATCAATCCATAATGGAGAAACTTACTTGGATTAGAGACGATGATCTTCTTGGTGTGGTAAGAGGAAATTGAAGCCATAAGAGCATCCTTCATCACCGGGATTTCAAGGGAATCCATGGCCTTCTTTGTAATAAGCGTCCAGAAACAGCCGCATGATATCTCAGAGTACCGTGTAGTGGTGTTGAGACTCTGTGAACGACTTGAGACCAGATTATGGAGCCATAATCTAGATTCATGCCGTTGTAAAGACCATACAGGATGGTGAGAAACCCTTTACTCGTGGTGTCAGAACCACCACACCTCTCCGCTAAACCCTTAATCAAAAGGGTAAGCAATCCGTTCCACTGAGACGGAAGACAGGATTTCTTGACCTTCGCGATAGTAGTAAGAACATCCGTATACCCCATCTCATACATCATTGAGAAGAGTTGAGTAGTGGTGATAAAATCCGGTGAGATGACGGAACAGATAAACTTCGACTCATATGCTTGTTCTACTACTTGTTGAATTGTACACAAAGGCACGTTTTATAACATCAAGTTACTGATGCGTTTACGTGCAATCAATGCACAACCAAATCATAGGTAACAACTCATATCTCTAGGGTTGAAGATTTATATGATATTACCGTCTCACGATCACTCGAGATAAATTCCATGAAGTGATACAAGTGAGTGTGGGTTTATTCCAATACTCATAACTTATGAGCACTCATGAATGTTGTAGCAACCATTGCTGTGACTAAACCCATTTAGCCATCTACAAACTCGATTCATGATAGTCTTGATTCATACCTACTTCCAACATATGAACGACTGTGGAGTGTTTAAATAACTTAGTCATTCAGAAAGAATAACCTAGCTATTTTGGAAGTCAAAACATGCAAAGTGAAACACAATAATAATTGAATCCAATATGGTCTCAGAACCCTTTTGAATATAAATAGAACCACCTTTTATTTATCACCATATTGATTACACACTATTCATTGTATAATGCTTCAAACAATCAACTTAAGACTTGAATAAAAACAACAGTCGTCCTATGCTCCTGGCATGTACACTTTGTTTTTCTAAACAATAGTTATGCCATACTACAAGTATGCACACTACGTTTGTCTATGATCCTTACATTGTGATGTAGATCATTTGAACATGATTCCAATGATACTCATTTCACAATCCCAAATCCTTATTTTAAATGTGAGAATCCCCGATTCCTATCATTTACCAAAAAATCTGTTAGATTTTAAACTTTTATGCAATGTTCCTCTTGTATTGATTATGCACAAAGTCACCAGTCATTACAGAGTATTCCAAAGAAGGTCAACCTCTATAGAGTCTCATATTCAAAGTGCATTGCTTTGAAAATCCTTCTTGCATTAAGGTTTTCTAATCTTACATAGATTGAATAACTTCCACCTATGGAGACATTTCCATAGTCCCATTTTGACTATCATTTTCGAACAAGAGTTACTTCTTTTCAGAATATGTCAATATGGTCCTTTCCGACAACTTACATCATACTTCCAACTTTCCCTGAGCAACGAATCTTCGGCGAACCTCAGATTGTCCTCGACAATTGCTTAATCACTTTAGTCATATCCAGTTCTAGACTTTTCCCTTCTCAATGCCTTAAGCATTTGGAAAATTTAGAAAAGATGAATATTATAACACATGCAATCGATCCTATATCCGAAGCATATGGGACACGATTCATGATGTTTGACATAAAGACATGATACTAGACCAGTCTTTTGCTACA
Source organism: Lactuca saligna (assembly GCF_052625555.1). Taxonomy (NCBI): domain Eukaryota; kingdom Viridiplantae; phylum Streptophyta; class Magnoliopsida; order Asterales; family Asteraceae; genus Lactuca; species Lactuca saligna. The sequence continues at coordinate 130,046,276 of NC_136419.1, read as the reverse complement.
ATATTTTTCATTTGCCATGTTTTCAAAATTTAACTATGAAGAGGGATGCCGTAATCATAATCGAATTTTAAAAAAATGCAATATATATAGAATTTCTTGAAGTTGAACCATTCCAACACAAAATTCATATATATTCTTGACTAAAGATGATTAAAATCTCAATCTATGCTTTAGAATTGAAATGAAGTATAATTTCCTCTCCCTTATTATAGCAAAACAACTTTTCAACCCCTGCAACTTCACGAATTGAAACTTTGTTTTCTATAATTAACATTGCTAGCTTGCAATACTAATCATCATAATCATGCTCCCACTAACATGATGATTATTAGCATAACACTTATGCTCCCACTAGCTCTGACATATTTCCATAAATCTGCTGGACTTCTGAAATTTAGATTCATACACCGTTTCTTAGATAGCTCACATGTGTGTCTAAACAATTTTCAGAACTATGAAAAGGGATGTCGTAATCATAGTCTCAATTGCTTAGGCATTTTCCATTTCTCACAAGTCCATATTAGTGTGCCGGTTAACCACATGCGCTCCACTAACGACTTTTGAAAATGCAAATAACACAATTGATATCTACGGAAAATCTACTTAGTGAAAGCGTTTCCTCACCATCATTTTCATGAATCGGAGAGAAACCTTATGACACTTAGATTTTATAGTGTATGAGTTCCTATCCATGTGAATTTGTCAAAACCATGATCAAAAGAGAAGGTTAGTGACAAATTCAGCCTTACATGGATTAAACTTGCTCAATCTTAGTTTCTTGTCACCTTGGTAGCACAAGGCCCACCAATGCTTCCAAGTTGAACTCTGATAACTCACATTCAAATTCAACTTATTTGAAGTAGGTACAGAAATAAGAATTATGTCAACACGATAGGTTGCAAACCTTAAGTCGTGTGCTAGTGATAAATTACAGGTTTTACTATTGATTAAATCTTGAAACTCTTTTAGGATCTTTAAGGCTCCCACTATCCCTTTGACATATAAGTTTCCCCAATCAAGAACCATTCCTTGACAAAACAAATATTCAAGGGATAGTGCGGATTCTTATTAAGACTAGCACTTTACACAATTGGTCTTAGTTGGTCTTTGTCTGATCCAAGACATCACAACTCACCAATCTCAAATGTACAAGAGTAGAAAACATTTTACTCTTACATTTGACTAGTGTTAATAAATCTTCGTTTATGTCACTCAAGGTTACAATCTTGGAGTGTGACTCTAAGAATTGTTTTGGAACGAAGTATGACTCATCTTCTTGATTTTAACCAATCCAACAATTCATGACCTCTCTTCTTAGCCATAACAATGCACTAAGACGTCCTTAGTGTATGAATTTGTGATATGGTTTCATAATCATTAAGATGATCATGAAATATGATACTAAAGTATTCTCCCATCCTTTCGGATTTGAGAAACTCTTATCTTTCTACCTAAGTTGATTCTTGTCATTTGTTTTGTCATACATTGTAACCTTTCCAATGTTACAGAATTATACTTAACCTCATAAGTATAATCATATTTACTAAACTTTAGTAAATCATGACAAATCAATCTTTGTGGTGGACCTTGACCAGCACACACCCAGTGTACCTAATTCATGTGATCAAAGAATTAGTCTTAATTTTCAAAGATGAAAATTCTCATTCATCATACAATACAACTTGTATGATTCCAAGTTTTTGTCCAATTGAAACTTGGGTGATGAAAAACTTTCTTCATTTGGTAAATTCAGACACTACCACAAATGAAAGAGTCAAATCCACTTTCCAATATTGCCATTACTGGAAACATATAAGCAACATTTTTCCACAGATGCCATTGTAAGGATATTTTTTTTAAATAAATAAAATTAAAACCCTTTTTTTTCTTTTATTTTAAAACTTTGCGGAAAAACTTTTCCTTACAATCCACATGAAAACTTGGTTGTTATCTATTCCTAAGAAATATATTATAACTCTTAAGCAATAGCTCAAAATTCTGATTACCGAACCATGCGATCGAAACCCACCTTCGCAATCAGAATCAACATATTCTTACTTTAAGCTTCCTATCTTTTCTTTGATTCTTAAAACATCAGCATGTGACCCATTCACATTATGTAATAAGAATCTCCAAATAGGAACTTAATAGAGTTAGACAGTGGACTTTAACTGAAATAGAGTAAAACTTTTTGACTTGATCAATCTTATGATCTTTCAGGTAAATATGGCAGCTTCGCAATCAGTGTCCCTTCCTTTGGCAACAAAACACATAGACCCTTTGGTAATGGCACATGAGACTATCTCAGACTCAGCCTTTCTCTGTACCATTAGGTCAACCGAGTTGACTATGGCCGATCCCTTTCCATTGTGAAGAGAAATGCTTTTCTAGATATCCAATGCTACCATTGCCAATGTCCATTTAAGGTTTGGGAAGTTGATCTTCTAATAAAATTTGCTTTACTGGTGTTCCAAATCATTGCTGATTCCACAGCACAAAGTAAATAGATAAGATCATTAAGGCTCGTGACATAGTCTGTCTCATAGTAGTCCCAAAGAGACTCACTATGTTACTAAGAAAGTGATTGAACATCCAACTTTCACGAGACTTTGACACCCAACTCTCCCGACTTGTCAATATGTGACTTTATCTCCAAGATGTGAGCACACATAGACTATGCTTGCCAATAGGGATTGAGTGACTTTAAACTTTTCAAGAACTTGTGGGTGAGGGAGAATAATTGGAGAAGGTGGAGGAAGTGAAGCATGATGTTGAGGGACACCATCTTCAAGAGATTTGGGAAGATTATAGTTGTCTGAACCAGACATCTATTATGGGAGAAAATCAAGTTAGTTGATTCAAAATCCTTAATATAACACCCAATATGAAATATTAAGGCTAGGACCCAACACAATATTTTATAATTTGGAAGAGGGATGCCGTAATCCAAGCTATAAAATATTTGAAGGTAGACGAATGACGATTCACCAATTTCCACCATGAAAAACGAAATAATTTATTAGGTTTTAATTGGATTTGAAATTCCTAGATCTTTTGAGATTCATTGAACTTTTTCAATGGTATGTTTCAATCTCGAGTGTGCCCTCTCAAATTTTGTGACTGGGATGCCGAGGATCACAAAACAAGGTGTGAATAACCATACCAATTCACTTGGTACCCTTAATATTATCACCTAATCAATGTGTCGGTTAACCACACACCCTCCATTGATCTATGACAAACATTAAGTCACGCTTCGTGGTCCTTACTAGTCCAAGTTAGTGGGTCGGTTAACCACACACGCTCCACCAACGACTTGGTAAGGTACAAAGTGTGAATTCCATGGGCTAGCACCAAATTCACATTTTTCCTAAAGTAACTAAGATTAGGAATTAAAAAAATATATATATTTAGTTACTTTATAATAATCATTATACTTTTAATGAGAATTTAAAGTCATTGTCCTACCCGTTCGGTTAACGACCCTCCACTGATCAAGCAAGCGGTGGGTGAGAGTGGACACCCATTAAGTCGCCATTTTATAGGCAACAACCTTATACCCACCTTATAGACCGGCTTCGTGAATGAGGCCTTCTAACAGTAAAACAACTTGTTCTTATACATATATATATATATATATATATATATATATATATATATATATATATATATATATATAAACCATTAATCTTATAATAGTATAAGGGTAGAATTTTAACTTTTAAAACTTCTAGGGTATTAAATTAAAGTTTGTGTGAGACTTTACAAATTCCAAAACTTGAGGGCAAGTTTTGAACAATTCATAAACTTTTGGATATTCATAACTTAAGAGTTTTAATTAAGTGTTGAATACTTTTAATGAAGAGTCTCTTGGAAATCCATAACTTGAGGACAAGTTATGAAGTCCATAAAACATTTATGGGAAAAACTCTTCAAGAAAATGTAACCTACAACTTCTTAAAAAACATTTAAAAGAAAAAAACTTTTGGAATTCCATAACTTGAGGACAAATTATGAATTCCATTAAAACACATTAAGATCAAGAATTAACTAACAAACAATTTGCAAACAATTCCTATGATCTAACAAAACTCACATGAACATGAACATCCACATCAACAATTTCAAGAATCATATGAACACATATAAACTTGAAATTTTGATTATAACTTTGAAATTGGTCCACCATCATCATTACCACATCAAAAATAGATTTTATGAGTCCAAAACATTTTAAGGTAATGATTCTATACCAATTCCAGCACCAAAACTCGAAGATATGTTGTCTGGGGGTCCAACTCGTCGAGTGCATGAACCAACTCGCCGAGTTGGATGAGTGTTGCCTTGGACTCGTTGAGTCCCTTCATGGACTCGGCGAGTCAGCTGTGCAGACAGAATAAAATCTTCGATTTTCAGCAATTTGCATCAAGTATTCAAACAAGCAATCCTAGGCTCTGATACCACTGTTGGGTTTTGAGCAATCTAACACTTCCTAAGTGTGCATGCAACCGTAATAAACCTTGGATCTATGTTTGTCTAAATACATGCAAAATAATAATTTTTCCAAGGTTCATAATCTATCTAACATGGCATGGGGTACTTTTAAACATAAAGAGAATTAGATGAGATTACATACCTTTTGATGATGAGTGATATGTGCATATTTAGTGTGTATTAAGTATAGTTTTTTATTCATATATTAGCTAAATTGTTGCATATTATGGACAAAAGGTACTTAAAAGTGTTAAATTATGTTTTTCAGTCCAAAGATGAAGCTCGGAAGCAAAAGGAAGCAAGAGAAGCGGTTAGGAGCTCAAGAGTGGAATGAAGAAGGAAAACACCTAAAAATAGGCTTCTACTCGTCGAGTCGAGCCTGGACTCGACGAGTCCGGTCGCGGAATCAGAAGGATAATGATTCGGAAGTCAAGATAGTTATCGCAATACAAAGAATGTGAGAGGGACTCGACGAGTCACCATATTACTCGACGAGTCGGAACGCATATTTAAAGATAACTCCACAAATCGAGAGGAGAAATTCTGGGAAGTTTCAGAAGTGTTTAGCTGTGAATAAGAAGCCAGAAGAACCCTAGAAGTCGACCAAGGAAGCTAGAATCCAATTCCAGGAATAATTAAGGCATAATTTCATCATTCTACTTATTTCTTTTGTTTTGTCAACATGATTAAGCAACTTGAACTTGTTTGTTTGCTGTTATTTACCTTAGTTATGAACTAAATTCTTTAGACTTCTGTTTGGGAATACAAAGTTGACAATATGGTTTGATTGATTGGTAGGATTAATTCCAAGTTGGTGAATTATTGCTATTTTAGCTTGCTAAAGAACCTTGTGAATGAATGATAATTAATTTTCTATTAATAGGAAGATAATTGATTAGCATGAACATCTATTGATTATCAACCTCATATGATATGTGACCACTATACCATATGTCTAGAATTAATGAATATGAAACTAGGATTAATAAGGAAATTGAGTAAATTCATGTGCAAGCTTGTAAGATGACCATCAAACAAGAAGTTAATTAAGAATAATAAATTAATTAGCTATTGCAAGTCTAACTTAACCCGAATAATTAATCTAGTAAATATAATTCAATTAAGCTATTGGCCACTGTTTGAGTTAGTTAATTTGCTAAGGATTAGGGTAGTGAACATGAACTTAATCACTTGAATCGGTAACCAACGAAAGAATTAATCCATTGCACTATTACCTTAAAATCAACCATAATTTTAACCGAGTTGAACTAAACAGAAGTTCCTTTCCCGTTATTGAATCTAGTTAAATTGTCATTTTCTAGTCTTTAATTAGTTATAGTTAGTAAGTTTCTAGTCTTGTAAAACTAGAGAAAAAACCCCTATTTTCTTAATCAACTTAGATAGAATTAGTTTTTAATTTAATTTGTCGTTCCCTGTGTTCGATACCCTGCTTATTTAGCTATACCACAATTGATAGGTTCACTGCCTTTTGTGTGTTATTTGATAATTAAAGTAGGATTAAAACTAAGTGAGTTTTACACACATCAAGTTTTTGGCGCCGTTGCAGGGGAACGGTTCTAAAATTAGCATTAAAATTCTAATTCAATCGATCATTTGTGTAAGATTTATCTTACACAAAGTTAATTTCTGTTTAATTTTTGTTTAAGTTTTTATTGTTAAAAAAAAAAAAAAAAAAAAAAAAAAAAAAAAAGAAAAAAAAAAAAAAAAACGCTGATTTTTACTTGAACTCGCCGAGTGCATTCGCCCCGACTCGGCGAGTACAACGCTGAATCAGATTTAAATTTTTGTTCTTTTTTACGCGTTTTGTTTTGTTTTTTTTTGTTTTGTTTGCAGTTGGTTCATGATCCGAGGATCTGCTACGCCTCTAGTTCCCCCTTTTGAAGATCCAGAAACCGCATTAAGAAGTAACAAGAGCAAAACCGTTGGAGAAACCGCTTCTTCAAAGAACTCACCACTCAAAAACCTCAAATCCGTTTTTAGCAAGAAAAGGAGCAGCAAATCAGGAGCATCGAGTGCATCGTTGACAACCAAAGACCCGATCCCAAAAGACAACGACTACGAGACCGAGGAAGAAAGCGAGCACACATCCGACTTTGAAGACGATTTAGCCACCGCTATGGCTAATATTGACGAAATCCCCATGGGGGAGTGGAAGAAAAGGATGCGTGATGACACTGGCCCGGGACTTGTGCAACCCGCAATTCCCGCTACCGCTACGTTTGAACTAAAGGGCCATATTCTCGCTCAACTCAAGGAGATACCTTTTCACGGGAGAGATCATGAAGACGCCTATAAGCACTTGGATGAAGTAAATGATGTGGCGGATTACTTCAATGTACCTAATGTGCCCCGCGAGATCCAGCTACTACGCATGCTTCCTGTCACATTTAAAGGAGCTGCAAAGGATTGGTTGAAGTCACTCTCTCCCGGATCGGTTACCACATGGGCCAAAATGAAAGAAGAGTTCATAGATCATTTCTGCCCACCTTCCAAGATAGCCAAGCTAAAGAAAGCCATTGCCAACTTCGAGCAACAACCCGGAGAATCTCTTTATGAAGCTTGGGAAAGATACAAGAGCCTACTTAGAAATTGCCCCCACCATGATCTTAATAGCCAACAAGAGGGGTCTATCTTTTATGATGGAGTCAATGTCACCACAAGGCAACTACTCGATTCACAAGGCCCGCTCACCCGAAAGCCACCTCCGGAAATAAAGGAGTTAATTGAAGAATTCTCCAGGCACTCTAGAGAATACCACAACCCGAGGAATGAAGTGAGTCGTGGAGCAATAAACTTGGTAAACGATAGCATGGCGGCGGTGATAGCTAAACTCGATAGCCTAGACTGAAGAATGACGAAAATGGATCAAACGATCCATGCTATTAGAGTTGGATGCGAAAATTGTGGCAGCCCCCATCTTACCAAGGATTGTGATCGAGACGAGAATGGAAATAAAAAGGCTCAAGTATTCTATTCCAGTGGTGATAGATATGATGAAGACTGGAGGAAACCCAAGAAGGAATGGCTCCCGTACGAAGAGTATAAAAAGGCTAAGTAGGAGAAATACAAACAGAGGAAGAGGGGATACTATCAAAAGGAAGAGCTGGTGACGGACAAGAAGGCGAATTTAGAAGATATACTTACAAGGTTCATAACCGCGTCCGAGAAAAGACATAATGATCATGATGTGGCAATGCAAGAAACCAGAAACATGTTGAGGAATCAGCAAGCTTCCATTCTCAACATTGAGAAACAGCTGGGACAACTTGCACATCAAGTGAACGAAAGAAGACCGGGCCAACTTCCGAGCAATACCGAGCCCAATCCAAGAATGGAGAATGTGAGCGCAATAACCTCCAGAAGTGAAGAAAAATGCACAAAAACACTAAGGATCTCCATGAAGAAGGAAAACAAGGTAGAAAAATTGGAGCCAGCCAAACCCGACCCGACTCGCCGAGTCATTCCTGTGGACTCGACGAGTCCATGCAAAACAGAGAAACCCATCAATTCTTCAAAACCTTATAAGCCTCCACTGCCATACCCAACCAAAGCCATGCCTGCAGAAAAAGTTGAAGCATACAGAACCTTCATGAATCATGTTAACGCTCTACAAGTTAATGTGCCATTCGTGGAAACAATACTTCAAACTCCTAAATACTTCAACTTGCTTAAGGGCCTTTTTGCTGCTAGGAAGGATTTGGCCGAAGTTGCAGAAGTCTTGATGAGTGAACTACCTAAAAAGAAGGGTGATCCCGGTGATATGGTGATTCCGTGCCAATTTGGTAATGAGATCTTCACATGAGCATTGGCTGACTCGGGGGCAAGCATCAATATGATGCCCTTGTCATTCTATAAGAAGATGAATCTACCAGAACCAAAACCGGTGCATATGAAGATCCATTTGGCGGACAAGACAATAATCTATCCAAAAGACGTTTGTGAAGATCTCCTTATAAAAGTTGATAAGTTTATATTTCCAGTAGACTTCGTGGTTGTTGATATGGAAGAAGACCCCGAAATTCCAATTATTTTGGGGAGATCCTTCTTGAACACCGCGTGTGCCTTAATTGATATAAGTGAGTCTACATTGACATTGAGAGTGGGTGATGAGGCTGTGAAGTTTAAAGCTATTCCAGAAATCAAGCAAGAAGAGAAATAGATTGAAGAAGTCTCAATGATCCAATTGGATGATGAGATATTAGAAAAAGAGCTTGCACATTTGATGAAAGAAGATCCAAGCAAGTTTGTGATGCACTCTGAAGAAGAAGGAGATGTTAACAAGGACTTGGAAGAATTGGAAAAGCTACTGGAAGGAGCCCACTCAGAAGAAACCCAAGAATCGATGGAATTCGTACCGACTCGTCGAGTCACTTCAATGGACTCGACGAGTCCAGTCGATTTGGGCAAACACTTGGTCGACTTGGATCTGCTTGTTACTAGTCCTTCACATACCTTAGATTTCAGTAATATATAGGATTCTTTAGAAGAACAAACAGCAGAAAAGGGAAAGGAAAGGAGAGTTCAATACGCCGATGTAGCATGTCTTCATACGGTCCAATTCGAGGAAGGGTTCAGCACGGGAAAGGATGCAGAGATAAAGGAAAGGAAGGAGGAAGCTGATCACCAATTCACCACTAAACCTAGAGCACGGACCATCATGGAATGTGAAGTTATTAAATTTAAAGAAAAGGAGGTTCAAGAGACGGTGAAAAAGAAAGGGGTGAAGAAGAAAAAGAGAAAAAGGGAAGCCCAAGCAGCTGAAGATGAAGCAATGAAAAGAAAAAGAGATGAATTAAAAAGGGCTTACAAGAAAAAGATCCACGCTTACAAGACCAAGTACAAATCACAAAAAGATAGGCGTGCGTTCCCGATGCTCGAAGATGACAAAACGTAGATGGGAAGGAGTCTAGCTCATGACTCCTCAAAAAGAAGCGCTTGGCGGGAGGCAACCCGTTATATAGAGTTTGCTTTCTTTTACTTTTTAGTCTACTTTTTATTTTTTTCTTTTTATTTTCCCTTCGTTTTTATTCGTAATCTTCCAAATCATCGGGCATGTCTGCTTGAGAGTGTGCATAGCCTAAGTGTGGGGTGAAATGATTCATAATAAACATAAAATTTTTGAAAATTATACAAATTATTAAATGATTCGCCGAGTCTGACCACGACTCGACGAGTCTACATGGATTTCAGAAAAGCATTTGACTTCGCGACCAGACTCGCTGAGTCTGACCACGACTCGACGAGTCGGTCTTATTTACAGAAAAAAAATAATTTCAAAATTAATTTTACATTGGGTAAGTAGGGTTTTAACCCTAAAGAATCAGTTTCACATCTACACTCGTCGACGGGCCGCTTTTTGCAAGTTCTCTCTCAAGCATTCATCAAGTTCTTCAAGTTCTTCCAAAATTCTCAAGCACAATCCAAAAAGGTATCAAATTTCTTCCTATTTTATGTTAAGAGCATGATTATAAGGCAATCCAAGGTGGAAATTGCATGAAAAACCCATTTTTGAGAAGTTCTAAATTTCTAGGGTTTTGATTTCTCATGAATTAAGTTGTTTTGAATGCTTATTTTGGCCTTAATACATCAATAATAAGTGTTGAGACAAAACCCTTGAAAGAATTTACAGGTTTAATGGTCCAATTTTATGAGACCCGTCGACCGACTCGTGCAGGTTGCACGACTCGCCGAGTCGGGCATGGACTCGACGAGTCCAGTCGATTTACTGATGCAATACAGTTTTTAATTATATTCTGTGTTTTCTAGGTTTTGTTTATATGTTTTGCAGAAATCATGTTCAGAAGGGGACAATCTTCAAGTGGTAGCCAAGGGGAGTTTCCATGGCTAAACTTCCCGCAAATTGAATCCGCTTCAACAATGAGGAAGTGGAAGAAGAAGCTCTTCGACATTAAGAAGAAGGAGGTGTATGTGCCGAACATAATTGATTGGGAGTGGCTGCAAAGTGTTAGATATGAAGAAGAATTAGCTCCTTACCTTTTGAAGGAGTTCCAACATGAAGGCGAGACAATGATCTGCGATGGGTGGAGCCGGGTCTTCCGCATACAAGAGCCGGTCTATTTAGAGCTTTGCTTGGAGTTTTTCTCCACGGTATCTTTTACCGGGGGAATGGATGTGTATCACCCGGCAAGCTTTACTTTTTGTCTTGGGGGCGAGTATCGTCAATGCTCGGTGGTGGACCTTGCCTGCCGACTAGGGATCTATGATCAACCCTTGGTGTCAACAAACATCTTTCGGGCCTTTTTGGCAAACACTCACATGGTGTTCCCCGATGGAGTTACAAGCACGGGTTGGTGGAATACCATAGGAAATAAAGTTTACATCCCAAAGTCTGCACAAGAAGGGAGCATCCGATCCCCAACTCACCGCCTCATTCACCGCCTTATTTCCTCCACCATCAACCAAAGGAAAGACGATGACAAGGTCTCTAACCTTGACGGTTTCTACTTATGGAGCATAATAACACCCGACATCTTTTGCAACATCCCTTGGTGTATAGCTTCATACCTTTCGGAGGGTGCGGTCAAAGATCGCAAAACCTCCCGTATCAATGGTGGAATGTTTGTCACCCGATTGGCTAATTCATTTGGGTTGATGAACCACGGTGCCTGGAACTTCATGACATTGATCCCAACACCCCCGTTTAATCCCATTCTTTTTCGAAGAGCACGGATAATTGAAGACTATGGTGGTGGCCATTATGTCATCCCAAATGATGACCCCGTTGTTGGTCCCGAAGCACCGGGAATGAGGGTGAGATCAAGAAGAGAACGGGATGTGGAGGCCGAGCCGCTAGTGATTCCGGTCGAGAATGAAGACGTACCAATGGATTGGTACAATGTAGAGATGAGGCGGATGCAGGATCAAATGGCGAGAGGGCTGAACTTTAGCAACCAATCCCACATACGACTTTTTGACCACTTCAATATCCCACATAGTGATGGTGGGAATTACCCATTCATTCCATCTTGGGATGAGAGGATTGGTGCGCGACGAAGCGGAGCCGGGGGAAGTGGAGCCGCCAATGATGATGAGGAGGATGAAGATTGATTTTTATATTTTTGTGTTTTTAATCAAACAATTTTAATTTTTTTTTTGTTTTGTTTTTATTTTTTATTTGGTGTGTATGCTTTGTTTGAGATTTTATTATGTTTAATGGTTGTTTGCTTTAGTTATTTTTCAGGATTGAATTATGATTGCTTGTTTAGGATGGTTTAGAGATATAAAGCATGGATGTTTTCGCGAGTGAGAGCGAGTCAAGGAAGCAAAATTTTAACGTCAACGTGTCGAGTCCGGTCCTAGGGGTATGAGCAATTGAGTCCGAACGTGAGGAAGAGTTAAAGAAGTTTTTAGAGGCTAAAACAGTTGCAAAATACCAAGATTTTTCGTTCAGTGGCCAACTCGTCGAGTGCACTAAGCTGACTTGACAAGTCGCCTTGTATTTCCACAAAATCTGAGAAGGCGCACTGGTACTCGACGAGTCCATCATATGACTCGACGAGTCGTTCAATTTTTATGCCGGAGGACTGCTGATTTGATGCTAATACTTGTACCACTTGCTTCCTTATTCTTCTATATCCATTCTTCAAGATCTTACACCGATTTTCGCATATTTGGAGCGACCCACACGAGACGAAGCACCCAAGACATGGATGAGATGTTACCATGTCTAAAGTTGATTGAAGTTGGAGCTTAAATGAAAGTGATCAACCTATCCACTGCTATCTCAGGGGAGTTTGTTCCAATTCCCTCTTTATTTTTTTATGTTTCTATGCATAATATGCAATGAGGGCATTGCATCACATAAGTGTAGGGTAGGGGGTTGGTTACATAATAGTCAATTTTTAAAAAATTTGCATACCAAAAGTATTATTTAGGATTTAATTTAGAAAATTTTGGTAAGTAATTAGGATTCCATATTAGAATTGTGTTAATAATTGCATGAAAACCCAAATATTTAGTTGAGCCTATATATGTTCTAGTGCATTTGTGGCTTCCTTATTCCAGTGAAATAATGGGACAAAAACACGACCTTGCTCAACCTGAGGGATGCAATATGTTTAGCAGCCTAAACCTGAAATGTATCCAGGAAAATTTTTATCATTAGCCAATAAAGGTTGAGATTGAGCGCCCCTGCTTAAGCATGTAGGGATTTGAGTGAAAAAAGTGAGGTATACATGTAAGAAAAAAAAGAGAGAATTACAAGAAAAATTGTAAGAATTTTGGAGCAAATGAAGTGAAGATCTAAAGATCAAAATTCCAAGAAATTCAAAAAATTTGAAGATGCCAAAAGTCAATACAAGTTGGTGAATTCAAAGATATCAAAGATCAAATTATCAAGGAAGTGAAGAATTCAAAGAATTCCATAGTGGTATCGAAAAGTTGTAATTCTTGAATATGTATGCTTGGGTTGCTCAATTAAAAATACCTTGAGGGTAAATAGGTTTTATGAGGATGGATTCGGAGGGTTGCATAAAATGAGCATAGTTCGGGGTGAGTGGGCGAATGTTTATGTGGATTGTGAGTATTTGGAGTATGGGGGTTCTTTAGGAATAATTTTAGACACAAATGCATGCGTTGCGGTCTTGGCATAATGGTTGGGTTAGATTGGAGTTGTTATACATAATTCTAATGTGTTAAAATTCAGTTTTGCTTGAGGGCAAGCAAAAGACAAGTGTGGGGTATTTTGGTATGTGCATATTTAGTGTGTATTAAGTATAGTTTTTTATTCAAATATTAGCTAAATTGTTGCATATTATGGACAAAAGGTACTTAAAAGTGTTAAATTATGTTTTTCAGTCCAAAGATGAAGCTCGGAAGCGAAAGGAAGCAAGAGAAGCGGTTAGGAGCTCAAGAGTGGAATGAAGAAGGCAAACACCTAAAAATAGGATTCTACTCGTCGAGTCGAGCCTGGACTCGACAAGTCCGGTCACGGAATCAGAAGGATAATGATTCGGAAGTCAAGATAGTTATCGCAATACGAAGAATGTGAGAGGGACTCGACGAGTCACCATATTACTCAACGAGTCGGAACGCATATTTAAAGATAACTCCACAAATTGAGAGGAGAAAATTCTAGGAAGTTTCAGAAGTGCTTAGCTGCGAATAAGAAGCCAGAAGAACCCTAGAAGTCGACCAAGGAAGCTAGAATCCAATTCCGGGAATAATTAAGGCATAATTTCATCATTCTACTTATTTCTTTTGTTTTGTCAACATGATTAAGCAACTTGAACTTGTTTGTTTGCTGTTATTTACCTTTGTTATGAACTAAATTCTTTAGACTTCTATTTGGGAATACAAAGTTGACAATATGGTTTGATTGATTGGTAGGATTAATTCCAAGTTGGTGAATTATTGTTATTTTAGCTTGCTAAAGAACCTTGTGTATGAATGATAATTAATTTTCTGTTAATAGGAAGATAATTGATTAGCATGAACATCTATTGATTATCAACCTCATATGATATGTGACCACTATACCATATGTCTAGAATTAATGAATATGAAACTAGGATTAATAAGGAAATTGAGTAAATTCATGTGCAAGCTTGTAAGATGACCATCAAACAAGAAGTTAATTAAGAATAATAAATTAATTAGCTATTGCAAGTCTAACTTAACCCGAATAATTAATCTAGTAAATATAATTAAATTAAGCAATTGGCCACTGTTTGAGTTAGTTTATTTGCTAAGGATTAGGGTAGTGAACATGAAATTAATCACTTGAATCGGTAACCAACGAAAGAATTAATCCATTGCACTATTACCTTAAAATCAACCATAAAGTTAACCGAGTTGAACTAAACAGAAGTTCCTTTCCCGTTATTGAATCTAGTTAAATTGTCATTTTCTAGTCTTTAATTAGTTATAGTTAGTAAGTTTCTAGTCTTGTAAAACTAGAGAAAAAACCCCTATTTTCTTAATCAACTTAGATAGAATTAGTTTTTAATTTAATTTGCCGTTCCCTGTGTTCAATACCCTGCTTATTCAGCTATACCACAATTGATAGGTTCACTGCCTTTTGTGTGTTATTTGATAATTAAAGTAGGATTAAAACTAAGTGAGTTTTACACACATCAATGAGTTTAATTCCTAAGGAGTTTGAGGGCCAAGCACCAATAGTGTGAATGCCTCAAATGGAATCACAAATCACCACAAACTCTTGGAAAACTTTGAGAGAGTGTATACACACTTATAAAATCGGTCACACACAAACACATATACTCTAGTTACACTAGTTTCACTAGTGGCTATTTCATGCAACATAAGCATGGTTATATAATGTACATGATTAGGGTGAAACCCTAATAACCCATGACCTTTCCTTTTCCAAGGATCCATGGGTTAAAAGCTCCATGGATCATCCATGGACTTCCATACAAGCCTAGCCCATTAACAAATGAGTGTTAGCCCACACCATATAAAACCAATAGCCCACAATCTAATTGGTCTTCCTTTTAATCTCTAAATTAATTCATAATTAATTTAAGACTAAGACTAATTAAATAACATGACTTCATATTAATATATTATAACTTACAATATATTAATAAACATATGTGTATAACTCTCATAAAATTATCCATAAATAGTTTGGATGAAATGCAACCTAAATGGACCATGCCGGGTCGGGTCAAGTATGTACCAAATAAGTTATAGACTTAGACACCTTATCCAACACTTATTTGGCACCAAACGCTCAACCGACACTTTCACCCGATTTACCCAATTTACTCGATTTCAGGTGAGTTCATACGTCTTTAATGAACCTCTCAAATGTTTTTATATGTTTTAGGGGGGGGGGGGATACAAGTCAATTATACATGTTTATGGAAATTAATCACATGTGATTCACTATCTATAGTTCAAATCACATGTGATTTACCACTATGCCTTATAAAAGGATTTTACGTTTTCAAAACTATTTTGAATAAATAAACTACTTTTTAAATGTTCCCTTTGGACATGATTTTTCTTAAATAAATTTTCTTATAAAATGTAACCCCAAAAATATATTTATATAAGTAAGACATGAAGGACTTAGGACCGATAGCTCGCCTTATTTCCTGTTCTTGTTTGATTGTGGGCTTAGGGTAGTTGCTATCCGTCCGACTGTCGTTGATTTCTTTGTTATATATCATGTATATTAGTGTTGGATACGAGCATTTTATTTCATTTGATGCTTAAACCACTAAATTGGTAAGTACTATACACACTAAGTTAACTATAATAGGTATAGTTAAGGCCATTACTACTCGTTATAACTACTACTCTACACACTATAATACACACTATTACGAGACGATATACTAATAAGAGAACACACTACGAGCTATACAAAAGACTACTACGCTATAATACAAGAAAAGGCACTAAACAAAAGATAACACACTAACTCACTACGAGATACTCTATTCGCTACATACTATGCCCAGAGTTTTTCCGACCGGAAGACGACACTACACGTATAGACCTATACGGGGCAGACACTATTACATCCCGACTGTTAACTTTAGTCCGAGCCGTGCAGGCCCAGGGATGCCACTAATTCACTACACTGTGTATGATCGGGAAGGTCATGGGGTCCTCTATTGCTCACGATATCGGTAACATACAAGGAATACACTATATCCACACTAAAATACTAAACTAAAGTCTAATTTAACATCCCAAAGTAAACAAGTATCTATCACTAAAGGGAGTTTGCACCTCTATTATTGACTACAGGCATATCCTATCTTATTACATTACTTATTGGAGATTTAATAATATACTTTTACAATAAACGATTTTCAAAGATGAAGATTACTTGTTTCTTAAAGGTTTTCACTTACAATGTATTTTCTGGAAAATATAGGATTTTCTAGGGTTTTCTATTACTTATGAATGTAAATTGCAGCTTTTCATACTATCGGTTCTAATGCATATTATTCAAAAAACTCACACTAAACTCTTATGAACTCACCAGCTTTATGCTGATACTCGTTTTCAAAATAACTTGTATCCTCAGGTCAAAGATAGACAGGTACAGGTGCAGCACTTTGGAGAAGGTGGAGCATACAAGATCCATCTCTTATTTTTGTATTACTTTTGGTGTTTGTTAAACATCACAAAACACACTTGTAATTAAACTCAATATGTAAATGAAATGGTTGTATGTTTCTTGTTTTTACTATTATGCAATTGTGATGATACTGTACATGATGTCCTCCACCCCGAAACGTATTCCGCCGTTATCAGTTTTGGGGTGTGACAGCAGCCCACCATTCAGCAATACACAGTGACAACTGTCAATGATACTAATACATCTAGAGGGATCACATCTACACAAGTTTCCTGGTCTTGTCTTACCCTTCCTCGATTCAAGTACAGATCTTCTGCTTTCAGTAGTACGGGCCCATACTACCTTCCACATCTATCCATACATTCCTCAAGAACTGCCTCGACTCCACCATGTCCATTCTACTGTTACAGATCTCCGCTACTCTCATCCTAGGGTTGCCGTACGGTACCTCTGACTCCACCCGAATCAATCCTTAGCTATTGAAGGCCTATTTGTAATGCCAATTAGCCATTACCTGAATACAATCACATGCAATGAGGCCTATATAATCCTTCGAGTAAGGGACTCACCCCTACGATGGTTAGGACTCAAACAAAAGTTGCGAAATAGAGTCAAATCGAATCCTCTAAGATTATTCAACCCTTATCACATGTGACTTTAACATATTCACCTAATAGCTAACTCCCATCACTCAAAGTCCAACAAAGCAAAAAGCAAGCAGCATTCAGACAAAAGGGAATGATCTCAAGCAATGCTATTCTCATAATAGGAAATTGTACTAGCATACAATGCTAAGCTCATACTATCAGGCATAACCTAAACAGGCTATCCTACTACTATCTAATCAATACTAGCACGTAATTCTCATAAGCTGAAACACATAAAGCAGGCACATAAGGCATCATTCCTGGATCCTTAGTCCTATTCTAGCATGATGTTCTACCGAAACTGATCAACATAACATGAACTTGTATGGGTACTTTGGGGAATACTTACCTGAGCTCGGCTGGTCGTGCACATCACACACTTCGTTCTTTTTTCAAAACACTTTTAACTTATATTTTAGAAAACCATTTTGTCACACCACGCTAAAGCAGAAACGCAAGGTATGACAGCGATAACGGTTTCATTGGAAAAGATAAAGATACATCACCATAGCAGTATTTAAAAGTTTACAACCCATAGCTTAAAAAGAAACAAAGTACAAGTTTTTCCAAAATAACATTGTTCAAAATATAACTTCATAATAGCTTCAACATGATGCAGCATGCTCTATGATGATGAATCTTTACAACCACTTACTAATTATTTCCTAAAAAATCATGTAAAACGAGCGTCAACTATGAAAATAGTTGGTGAGTTCACAAGTTTATAAAATCGAGCTTGAATAAGGCTTTTCGTAAATACAAGTACATTGCTTTAATGAGAAACACAGTTGATTGCTATTAATGAATACAAGTTTATTGCTATAACGAGAAACGAGTTTGTATGTGTATGAGCAAACAATAAGTCTCAACCAAACCTATGATTGAAGCCCTATCGAGATCTATGCTTATCGTTCCATAGATGAATATGGTATCATGCACTCCAGCGATTCGGACGAGTGAGGATTTGTCAATTCCTAATAGCGCTATCCATAATGACCATTGGCTCAAAGAGTTAATGGTTAGAGATAAGGGAAGGGCCTTAGTACGATAAGTTCTCATGTTCCGTGTTGCATAGACATACATAAAGAAACATAGCAATACAATAGCAATCATGTTTGATACAATTCAACTTAAATACAACATGCAAACAGTAGTTTTTCTGGACATGCTTTTCCACCCCAAAACATAAAAACTGAAAATAGGGGAGTGCGTGAATACTCATGATGTTTCGTGTAGGCACAAGCGGTACTTTGGGATGCACCAACGTCTTACTACCGGTATCCTACGACATCAAACACACACACTAGTGAGTTTCCATGTCGATATCTAATGTTAATATACTAAACTCTACATATAGGGAACTGCCAATTTATGTTTTAGTATTGTATTTTATATCAATTGGTTACACTTTTTCTGGAATATTGAAATTTTACAAGTCGTGTGATTAATTACAACTTTGGAATATTAATTTTCCAAATATTTTTTTTAAGTCTTTATAACATAAATTCACAAAAAATAGCATTCGAGGGATAAAAATTTTCAAAATTTTTATTTAACTGTTATTAGTCAATACTAAGCTGGGAAAATAAAAAAATGGAATTCCAAGCTGTTTAATTATACTTTATAATTTTTGAGCATTTATTCCAATAAAAATTGAAATAAATAGAAAACCGTTTCCAAAATTACCCAAACTTTTTATTTAACTGTTATTATACATAACTAGACTAGGAAAAATATAAAAGATATTTTTCATTGGGTATTTCTATTTTTCCTTGTTTTATTCCTTTAAATAGTCATTAATTAAAGAAATAATATTAAACAGTTAAAATAAATCACCATAAATTTTTGTAACATCATTTACAATATAAATATTATGGGAAAAGTATCAATAGTGGTTTACATAATGTATAAACTTGTTTTGGGTATTTATGTGTATTTAAGTGCATTTTAATGCAATTAACTTTAGAAAATAAGAGAAAAATAGTTTACAGTAGAGAAAAATCCTCAAAAGTTTTATGTAACCTCCTGCTGTATAGTATGATATCCTAGTAAATTTTCATGAATTTTGGATAATCAGAACTATTTTTCCCATTTTTAGACCATTATAATTACCAAAAATTAGGATAAATAGTAAGACATGATGAAAAATCTTGAAATTATTTTCTGGAGTCACCCATCACAGCTAAGGTATGCGAAAATTGTTAAATACAATTTTCACATCTTCTAAAGTGGTTTTGTAATTTATCATGTCCTAAACAAAAAAAAAATTAGAAATCATATTAAAGAGTAACAAAATTGTTGAAATTTGGTGAGGGGTCATTATTCCCCATAATGATCATCCATGAATTTAGTTGGGATTTATTGACCTCTGGACGTATTTTATATGATTTATGCCATTGGTTTTAGCAATAATTCTAATAAATCAAAGGAATAACAAAAGCTCTTGAAATTTTCCAGATTATCTCATGCATGCAACGAATTTCAAAAGAAAAAATGTTAAAAATGTATTCAGAAGAGAAATGAGGGTAATGATTCCAAACAATTTAAGAAAAGTTGCATGCAATAATGCATGAAGTGTAGATGTGGCTGAAGTTCATGAATTTTTGTAGCCCATTCAGTGAGGTTTTAAGCCACGAAATTTCAACCATCATTCACTAGATATGTTAAGTTTCTAAGGTATTTTTCCTCAGATTTATGGTTGGGTTTAAGGCCATTGATTATGCAAGACAAAAATAGTGGTCACAGAAAAAGAGATGTATGTGCAACCATTTTGTAAAAATTGCCAAAAATCGGATATTTAATATTTTATAGTAAGACCAGTTGGGTTTGAAAGTTAACTCGTGGAACGAACCAATACAAAAAGAATATCATGATTTGGTTAAGAAATGACTGAGTTATGGCCGTTCAAAGTCGAACAAAGTAATCTGGCAGATTGCATGTTTGCTTGTGTGCATGATTAGGGTATTTCAACAAGAACATCATGCATGTCTTTGGTAAGGTCCGATTTCTAACACATGCATGGAATGAATGAGCATCCAAGATGTACTAGAAATGGTTTAAATGCTTTTGGTCATGCATGAACACAAAAGAAATGGAGAAGAACATGAAATATTAGGTTTTGATGTCACATGATCATATGTGCATCTTTTTCACTCCTTGCATGGGTTTGATCCCGGATTTTCACCATCTCAAACACATGCATTGTGTTATGGTGAGAATCTACAAACCACAAGGGAAAATATAAAGATTTCTAGCCATGGAATGACATAGAATCCGAAAAGAAGAGAAAACAAAGAAAGAAAAAGAAGTAAAATCATGTAACTATGGAAGAAGATGATGTTGTTTACCTTGGTTATGATCTTGAGGGAAGTAAGAACACTTCAAGGGCTTCACAATCTCGAAATTTTGCAGAGGAATGAGAGGATTTTCGTGAGTTTAGAGAGAGGGAAGAAGAGAGTGAAGTGTGTGAAGAGTGGAGTGTAAGAGAGTGAAGAAAGAAGAGGTGGAGTGAGGGTTTTGAATTAATGATTTTGTTTTGGGAAGAGAGAGTGTATGGGGAGGGGAGATGGCTGGTTCTTACATGCATTTAGGCCTCCTACCTCCAAAATTTTAAACTTTATAAACTTCACCTCCATCATTTATATAAAAACATTCATTTTTTTTTTATAAAAATGCTTATTAAGCAATTTGATTTATTTAAAAATCTTGTTTTCAACAAATAAATTATGATTAATACTTGGTAATTTACTTTCTATTTCATTGACTATAATTCATAATTTGATTAATAACAATTTGATATTAGGAAGTTTATAGCCAAATTTTATAAGGTTTTTAAGCTTTATAATTTATAACTTTGGATTTTTGGCTCTTTAGGGTTTTTGGAATATTGTTTGATATTCAACAACATGTTGAAGTATAATTAGAATGTTTTAATTTATTTTTAGGGTTTTATACCCTATTTCAATTATAACAAAGCTTGAAGCTTTATTCTAATTATAGTATTGACATTTCCTATTGTAGCTAAGCAACTTACTAGAATTGTAAGTATCAAGTATATTAGTCCTAGACCTTAGTTGGATCCTAGTTTATGCAAGATTTTTGACCTAATTTATACTACTAGGTCATGGCATGTTGTGCATGAATGGTTTTTATAAAGATGAATGAGTCCGAGAATGACCTGAATTGGCAGTTGTCACACATTTCCTTGTAAAAATCTTTTAATCCCTCGATTTGAGTCCATCCGAATCCCTCAAACCAGGGCTCTGATACCAACTTGTAACGTCCCAAATTTCATGTCTAAAAATTTCATTTTTTAATTAATGGATTTGAAAAACATTTGTAAGTAACAATGTGAAATCATATCATCTCATAAACCATGTATCATGTCTGAAAACCCACATACTGAAAATAATAACATGTTAGAGTACAATCCCAAAATATCTCATAATGCGGAAGGTAACAAGAGTGTATATGATATGAAGCTACCGCGCCAGCTCCTTCCCCTTTGCAGAAGAGGTACCTAAAACCAAAACTGTAAACCGTAAACACAAAGCTTAGTGAGTTCCCCCAACGTACCACATACCATACAATCACATAACATATATACCGTCGGGCAATTCTGGGGTGTCGACCTACCCAGTACGGCCATTCTGTGTTGCCGACCTACCCGGTATGTCCATTCTAGGGTGCCGACCTACCCGTTGCAAGCCCTTTTGGGGTGCTGACCTACACATGTCAAGCCGTTCTGGGGTGCTGACCTACCCTTCGGTCCTAACAATCGAATTTCGGGGACTATTTCACCCTCTACTTCTACTATCACATATATCATAACATAAACATACTATCATACATATATGGGGTGTCTGACCTACCCTTCGGTCCTAACAACCGAACTTCGGGACTGTTCTCTTCCTACTAACACTATCACCTATAACATATCATGCCAGCAAATAAACATATCATAACATATTGTCAGACATATCTGGGGTGTCTGACCTACCCTTCGGTCCAAACACCCGAACTCTACTACTATCACATATAACATATCATGCCAGCATATAACATATCAGGTAGTAGCAAACCTAGATGATATCACAAAGATAACCACCTAACATACAACTCTTACTGGTGGGCCGACATTGTGGCTGTAAACCCACTGCTACTAGAAGGTAACTCACTTCGCAAGGCTGACTGTTGAAAATATGATTTGCAGATGTCTGACTACTGTTCCAGCGGTCCTCCGGCTGTAAATCCATAAAACAGTTAATAAGACACTGATAACTACTCTTAGGGTAAAATGACTATTTTACCCCTAACCAAGTCAAAGTCGAAGTTAACGTCAACTTCCAGTTGACCCGACTCGCCGAGTTGGGTCGCCAACTCGTCGAGTCTCGATCCTTTCTTTTGGCCTTCTTCATGCCTCAACTCGTCGAGTTTGGCAACGACTCGACGAGTTCTCCTTCTAAAATAACTCCGAATGAGCCTTCATCTGACTCGCCGAGTTGTATGAACAACTCATCGAGTTCATTACCATCCTATGAGTAAGTCCTGCCCTTGACTTGTCGAGTTGTATGACCAACTCGTCGAGTTCTGTGACAACTGTCAATTCAGGTCATTCTTGGACTCATGTATCTTTATAATAACCATTCATGCACAACATGCCATGACCTAGTAGTATAAATTAGGTCAAAAATCTTGCATAAACTAGGATCCAACTAAGGTCTAGGACTAATATACTTGATACTTACAATTCTAGTAAGTTGCTTAGCTACAATAGGAAATGCCAATACTATAATTAGAATAAGCTTCAAACTTTGTTATAATTGAAATAGGGTATAAAACTCTAAAAATAAATTAAAACACTCTAATTATACTTCAACATGTTGTTGAATACCAAACAATGTTCCAAAAACCCTAAAGAGCCAAAAATCCAAAGTTATAAAATATAAAGCTTAAAAACTTTATAAAATTTGGCTATAAACTTCCTAGTATCAAATTATATTAATCAAATTATGGATTATACCAATGAACTAGAAATATAAATTACAAGTATTAATCATAAATTATTTGTTGAAAACAAGATTTTTAAATAAATCAAATTGCTTAATAAACATTTTATAAAAATGAATGTTTTTATATAAAATATGGGAGGGAAGTTTATAAAGTTTAAAATTTAGGAGAGAGGAGGCCAAAAGGCATGCAAAAACCGGCCATCACCTCTCCCCATGCCCTCTCTCTTCCCCAAAACACAATCATCAAGCCTAAACCCTTACTCCACCTCTTCCACTTCACTCTCTCACTTCACTCTCTTCTTCCTTCTCTCTAAACTCACGAAAATCCTCTCAATCCTCTGCAAAATTTCCAGATTTTGAATCCCTTGAAGTGTTCTTACTTCTCTCAAGATCAAAACCAAGGTAAACAACAACATCTTCTTCCATGGTTTCATGGTTAAACCTCTTTTTCTTCTTAGTTTTCTCTTCTTTTAGGATTCTATGCCTTTCCATGGCTAGAAATCTTTATTCTCCCCTTGTGGTTTGTAGATTCTCACCATAACACAATGCATGTGTTTGAAATGGTGAAAATCCGGGATCAAACCCATGCAAGGAGTGAAAAAGATGCACATATGATCATGTGACATCAAAACATAATATTTCATGTTCTTCTCCATTTCTTGTGTGTTCATGCATGAACGAAAGCATTAAACCATTTCTAGTACATCTTGGATGCTCATTCATTCCATGCATGTGTTAGAAATCGGGCCTTACCAAGGACATGCATGATGTTCTTATTGAAATACCCTAATAATGCACACAAGCAAACATGCAATCTGCCAGATTACTTTGTTCGACTTTGAACAGTCATAACTCAGTCATTTCTTAACCAAATCATGATATTATTTTTGTATTGGTTAGTTCCACGAGTTAACTTTCAAACCCAACTGGTCTTACTGTAAAATATTAAATATCCGATTTTTGGCAGATTTTACAAAAAGGTTGCGCATACAGCTCTTTTTCTGTGATCACTATTTTTATCTTGCTTAAACAATGGTCTTAAACCCAACCATAAATCTTAGGAAAAATACCTTAGAAACTTAACATATCTAGTGAGTTATGGTTGAAATTTCGTGGCTTAAAACCTCACTGAATGGGCTACAAAAATTCATGAACCTCAGCCACATCTACACTTCATGCATTATTGCATGCAACTTTTCTTAAATTGTTTGGAATCATTACCCTCATTTCTCTTCTGAATACATTCTTAACATTTTTACTTTTGAAAGCCCTTGCATGCATGAGATAATCTGGAAAATTTCAAGAGCTTTTGTTATTTATTTGATTTATTAGAATTATTGCTAAAACCAAGGGCATAAATCATATAAAATACTTCCAGAGGTCAATAAATCCTAAATAAATTCATGGATGATACTTATGGGGAATAATGACCCCTCACCAAATTTCAGCAATTTTTGTTACTGTTTCATATGATTTCTAATTTTCTTTTATTTAGGACATGATAAATTACAAAACCACTTTTTAGGATGTGAAAATTGTATCTAACAATTTTCGCATACCTTACTTGTGATGGGTGACTCAAGAAAATAATTTCAAGATTTTTCATCATGTCTAGCTATTTTTCCCAAATTTTGGTAATTATAATGGCTTAAAAATGGGAAAAATAGTTCTGATTATCCAAAATTCATGAAAATTTGCCAGGATATCATATTATATAGTAGGAGGTTACATAAAAATTTTGAATATTTTTCTCCACTGTAAACTATTTTTCCCTTATTTTCTAAAGTTAATTGCACTAAAATTCACTTAAATATACATAAATACCCAAAACCAGTTTATACATTATGAAAACCACTTTTGATATTTTTCCCAAGATATTTATACTGTAAATGATGTTACAAAAATTTATGGTAATTTATTTTAACTGTTTAATAATATTTCTTTAATTAATGACTATTTAAAGAAATAAAACAAGGAAAAATACAAATAACCACTGAAAAATATATTTTATATTTTTCCCAGCCTATTTATGTATAATAACAATTAAATAAAAAGTTTGGGTAATTTTGGAAACTGTTTACTATTTATTTCAGTTTTTATTGAAATAAATGCTCAAAAATTATAAAATATAATTAAACAGCTTGGAAATCCATTTTTATAATTTTCCCAGCTTAGTGTTGTGTATTAACAGTTAAATAAAAAGTTTGAGAATTTTTATCCCTCGAATACTATTTTTCGTGAATTTATGTTGTTATTGAGACTTAAAATTTGGAAAATTAACCTTCCAAGGTTGTAATTAATCGCACGACTTGTAAAATTTCAATACATCAGAAAAAGTGTAACAAAATGATATAAATCCAATACTAAAACATAAATTGGCATTTCCCTATATGTAGAGTTTAGTATATTAGCATTAGATATCGACATGGAAACTCACTAGTGCGTGTGTTTGGTGTCGTAGGATCCCGGTAGTAAGACGTTGGTGCATCCCGAAGTACCGCTTGTGTCTACACAAAACATCGTGAGTATTCACGCACTCCCCTATTTTCGTTTTTTATGTTTTGGGGTGGAAAAGCATGTCCAGAAAAACTATTGTTTGCATGTTGTACTTAAATTGAATTGTATCAAACATGATTGCTATTGTATTGCTATGTTTCTTTATGTATGTCTATGCAACACGGAACATGAGAACTTATCGTACAAAGGCCCTTCCCTTATCTCTAACCATTAACTCTTTGAGCCAATGGTCGTTATGGATAGCGCTATTAGGAATTGACAACTCCTCACTCGCCCGAATCGCTGGAGTGCATGATACCATATTCATCTATGGAACGATAAGCATAGATCTCGATAGGGCTTCAGTCATAGGTTTGGTTGAGACTCATTGTTTGCTCATACACATACAAACTCGTTTCTCGTTATAGCAATAAACTTGTATTCATTAATAGCAATCAACTTGTTTATCATTGAAGCAATGTACTTGTATTTACGAAAAGCCTTATTGTACGCTCGATTTTATAAACTTGTGATACTCACCAACTATTTTCATAGTTGACGCTCGTTTTACATGCTTTTTCAGGAAATAATTAGTAAGTGGATGTAAAGATTCATCATCATAGAGCATGCTGCATCGTGTTGAAGCTATTATGAAGCTATATTTTGAACAATGTTATTTTGAAAAACTTGTATTTTGTTCTTTTGAAGCTATGGGTTGTAAACTTTTAAATACTGCTATGGTGATGTATCTTTATCTTTTGCAATGAAACCGTTATCGCTGTCATACCTTGCGTTTCCGCTTTAGCGGGGTGTGACAGAAGTGGTATCAGAGCTAAAGTTATAGAGAACATCGGTTTTTCTTTAAGAAAACACAACCTATAACTAAAACTTACAAAGAAATTCCTTTTACATCAAACATATTACAAGTATAATTAGGTTGGGAGTTGTATTATTGGACCTTGATTAAACATAGCCTGATCACCTATGTTTAATTAAGAAAAGATTTATACAAAGCTTGAGCTAATTATAATGGGAATATGTTCAACAAAAATATTTGAGAAAACCTTATTTAAAAATTTCAAAAGGTTAATTTTGGTGTGTGTAAGCATTGCATATTATAGGCATGCATTGTCATTTATTTCATATCTCATTGAAACTATGTCACAGTCCACTATGTCAAGATCGTCATCTTCCCGCGCTACCGCCTCAGCCGATGAATCCGGCTACGTCACTGTTATCCCTCGACGTAATCCCCCCGCCTCGATAGAAGAAGACCCATCAGAGGATACGGAAGATACTGGGAACTCGGTGGAGATCAGCAATGACAACGCCCCGAGTCAACGACGCGAGGCATCACCGACATCGGTGTTGCCACAGCCACCGCTCTATGGACTTCGCATTCGGAGGACAGCGAGGAAGAGTGTCCCCATTCCAGGAAGGATACCCGCCAGCACAGCAGGACATGGCACGGCAGGACCTAGCGGGGTAGGACCCAGCGATGCAGGACCAAGAGCATCCTCACCTCAGCAAGTCATAGGGATACCTGTCCGACAGCCAGGTATGACCCCGGAGGAGTCCCGGAGATTGCAGTCGATAGCAGCAGGCCTACGTCACAGTCTCGCTGTGATAGCTGGGCATCGAGAAGTTTTGGATGAAGTCTTGGCAGGAATGGAAATCCTGTATCAGCATTCGATGGAGACTGCTGACACTGCTAGTGCTGCTAGACGAGAGGCAGGTCATGCGATGACAGCATATTATATGTTTGGTTGGCTATTATTGATTGTGATGTGATAAGGATGGGAGCATCGACAATGGAAAGCTCTAGTAGCAAGAGGAAGCCAACAGATCAGGGAGAGAAGAAGTATGGAGGCAAGTCAGGGAGGAAGCAGAAAGTCTCAAGAAACTTTATGGTAAGAGCCCAGGAGCAAGAACCAGTGAAAACTCAAGGACAAGAAGT
The DNA here is from genome assembly GCF_052625555.1 of Lactuca saligna. NCBI lineage: Eukaryota > Viridiplantae > Streptophyta > Magnoliopsida > Asterales > Asteraceae > Lactuca > Lactuca saligna. The sequence continues at coordinate 130,018,568 of NC_136419.1, read as the reverse complement.
GCAGGAGCGAAAGCAGTACTCAGGGTCGCTTCCGAAGTGCAATAAGTGTAACTTCCATCACAAGGGAGCTTGCCCGGTGTGCCAAAACTGTAAGCAAACAGGCCATTACTCGAAGTATTGTAAGGTGAATAAGGAGGGAAAAAGGACATGTTACGAGTGCGGGAGTAATGATCATCTCCGTAGAGCATGTCCTAAACTGAACAATGGACCTGGTAACAATGGACAAGGCCAAGCCAGGAAAAACTTTCAAGGAAATCAAGTTGGACAGCCAAGAGGTGTAGCCTTTGTGATTGGTGCAGAAGAAGCTCGTCAGAACCCTGAAGTGATAACAGGTACGTTCCTCCTGAACAACCATTTTGCATCAGTAATATTCGATGCGGGAGCAGATAGGAGTTTTGTTTCTTTAGCATTTAGACCGTTAATTGGCTTGAAATCGGTAAAGATGAGGATTGCATATGCTATTGAACTTGCTGATGGGTATGAAATTAGGGCTAGTGATATAATTCCTGGTTGTACTCTGAATTTAGCTGATAAACTCTTTAGCATTGACCTAATTCCTATAGAGCTAGGTAGTTTTGATGTGATAGTAGGGATGGATTGATTATCCAAAAATAGAGCAGACATTGGTTGTTATGAGAAAGTCATCAGAGTGCCTCTCCCTAATGGAGAAACCCTTATCATACACGGTGAGAAGCCAGGAAGAAGTTTAAACATAGTATCAAGCGTGAAGGTTCACAAGTACCTGAAGAAGAATTGTATTGCATGCATGGCCCATGTGCTAGAAAGAGAACCTGAAGCTAAGCAACTCAAGGAGATTCCAGTGGTTCAAAACTATCCCGAAGTATTTCCGGAGGAATTGCCCGGTCTACCCCCTTATAGACAGGTCGAATTTCGGATAGACTTAGTTCCCGGAGCGGCACCGGTAGCAAAAGCACCATATCGCCTTGCACCATCCGAGATGCAAGAACTATCCGGACAACTTCAAGAACTTCTAGACAAAGGGTTTATTCGACCAAGTTCTTCACCTTGGGGAGCCCCAGTGTTATTCGTCAAAAAGAAAGATGGTTCGTTCCGAATGTGCATTGATTACAGAGAATTGAACAAGTTGACAATCAAGAATCGATATCCCCTCCCTAGAATAGATGACTTGTTCGATCAGTTGCAGGGCGCTTCCTACTTCTCAAAAATCGACCTTCGGTCAGGGTATCATCAGCTAAGAATTCACGAAGAGGACATTCACAAGACAGCGTTTAGAACCCGTTATGGACATTATGAATTCTTAGTCATGCCTTTTGGACTAACGAACGCACCCGCTGTATTCATGGATTTGATGAATAGGGTCTGTAGACCATACCTAGACAGGTTTATAATTGTCTTTATCGATGACATACTTGTTTACTCGCGGACCAAAGAAGATCACAATAGACATCTAAAGCTAGTGTTGGAGCTGTTGAAGGAACAAAAATTGTATGCCAAGTTCACTAAGTGTGAATTTTGGATTCGGGAAGTACATTTTCTTGGTCATGTGATCGGTGAAAGAGGAATCCATGTAGATCCAGCTAAGATAGAGGCAATCAAGAAATGGGAGGCCCCCAAAACCCCGACAGAAATACGACAATTCCTAGGATTAGCTGGGTACTACAGACGCTTCATTGAGAATTTCTCTAGGATTGCTCAACCATTAACATCTTTGACCCAAAAGGATAGAAAATTTCTCTGGGAAGAGAAACACGAAGAGGCGTTTCAAATCCTGAAAAACAAGCTGTGCAATGCACCAATTCTGGCTTTACCAGAAGGATCAGAGAACTTTGTGGTGTATTGTGATGCGTCTCATCAAGGATTAGGATGTGTGCTAATGCAAAAAGATAGGGTCATTGCATATGCTTCCAGACAACTCAAACCGCACGAGAAGAATTATACCACCCATGATCTAGAACTAGGAGCAATAGTTTTCGCCCTTAAGATATGGAGGCATTATTTGTACGGAACCAAATGCACCATTTATACCGATCACAAAAGCCTTCAGCATATCCTGGATCAGAAAATGTTAAACATGCGGCAGAGAAGATGGGTAGAGTTGTTTAGTGATTATGATTGTGAGATACGATACCACCCAGGAAAGGCTAACGTAGTAGCCGACGCTCTTAGTAGGAAAGTAAGAGTGAAACCTTCCCGTGTGAGAGCTTTGGGAATGGTAATTCAGACAAGCTTGAAATCTCAAATCATTAATGCCCAGGAGAAAGCGTTATGCAAGGAAAATCTTCCAGGCGAAACTTTACATGGTTTGGAAGAAAGATTTGAAACCAAACCTGATGGAGTTCGTTATTTTAAAGACAGGGTCTGGATTCCAAGGGTTAACAACCTGAGAGACATGGTATTAGAAGAGTCTCATCGATCTAAATACTCCATCCACCCTGGAGCAGATAAGATGTACAAGGATCTTAAAGAGTACTATTGGTGGCCTGGAATGAAAAAGGATATTGCCTTGTACGTCGGGAAGTGTTTGACATGCTCAATAGTCAAAGCTGAACATCAGAAACCTTCCGGGTTGTTGCAACAACCTGAAATTCCCCAATGGAAATGGGAGCAAATATCTATGGATTTCGTTACCAAACTCCCTAGAACTGCTAGAGGTCACGACTCAATTTGGGTCATAGTGGATCGACTGACGAAATCCGCTCACTTTCTCCCTATTCGAGAAGATTTCAAGATGGAAAAATTGGCCCAAATCTACATCGACAAAATTGTTTCTCTGCATGGTGTACCCCTATCTATCATTTCTGATAGAGATAGTCGTTTTACATCTCGATTTTGGTGGATGTTACAGAGGGCACTAGGAACCAAGATAGATTTGAGCACAGCTTACCACCCTCAGACAGATGGGCAAACAGAGAGAACAATACAAACATTGGAAGACATGCTACGAGCGTGTGTCATTGAGTTCAAAGGAAATTGGGATACTCATTTGCCCCTAATTGAGTTTTCCTACAATAACAGTTACCACACGAGTATCCAATGTGCTCCATATGAAGCATTGTATGGACGCAAGTGTCGTTCGCCCTTATGCTGGACAGAAATCGGTGACAGACAGTTGACTAGAGTCGAACTTATCCAGGAAACATCTGACAAGATTACTATCATCAAAGATAAGCTTAAAGCTGCTAGAGATCGTCAGAAAAGTTATGCGGATAATCGTCGAAAACCATTAGAATTCCAAGTAGGAGACAAGGTACTTTTAAAAGTGTCGCCTTGGAAAGGGCTTGTGCGTTTTGGTAAGAAAGGAAAACTAAGCCCGAGATATGTTGGACCCTTTGAAATCCTTGAAAGGATTGGTCCGGTAGCGTATAAACTCCAATTGCCCCAAGAGTTAAGCGCCATTCACGACACATTCCACGTCTCCAACCTTAAGAAATGTCTAGCCGACGAAACATTAATAGTACCCCTGGAGGAAATTAAGATCAATGATAAGCTGAGCTTCGTTGAGGAACCGATAGAAATCCTTGACAGGGAGGTAAAACAACTTAAGCGGAGTAAGATCCCGATTGTGAAAGTTCGATGGAACTCAAAACGCGGGCCGGAGTACACCTGGGAGCGCGAGGATTACATAAAGGAAAAGTATCCGCAACTATTCCCATGCGATGACAAGCGATGATATAGAATGAATTTCGGGACGAAATTCTTTTTAAGTGGGGGATACTGTGACAACTGTCAATTCAGGTCATTCTTGGACTCATGCATCTTTATAATAACCATTCATGCACAACATGCCATGACCTAGTAGTATAAATTAGGTCAAAAATCTTGCATAAACTAGGATCCAACTAAGGTCTAGGACTAATATACTTGATACTTACAATTCTAGTAAGTTGCTTAGCTACAATAGGAAATGCCAATACTATAATTAGAATAAGCTTCAAACTTTGTTATAATTGAAATAGGGTATAAAACTCTAAAAATAAATTAAAACACTCTAATTATACTTCAACATGTTGTTGAATACCAAACAATGTTCCAAAAACCCTAAAGAGCCAAAAATCCAAAGTTATAAAATATAAAGCTTAAAAACTTTATAAAATTTGGCTATAAACTTCCTAGTATCAAATTATATTAATCAAATTATGGATTATACCAATGAACTAGAAATATAAATTACAAGTATTAATCATAAATTATTTGTTGAAAACAAGATTTTTAAATAAATCAAATTGCTTAATAAACATTTTATAAAAATGAATGTTTTTATATAAAATATGGGAGGGAAGTTTATAAAGTTTAAAATTTAGGAGAGAGGAGGCCAAAAGGCATGCAAAAACCGGCCATCACCTCTCCCCATGCCCTCTCTCTTCCCCAAAACACAATCATCAAGCCTAAACCCTTACTCCACCTCTTCCACTTCACTCTCTCACTTCACTCTCTTCTTCCTTCTCTCTAAACTCACGAAAATCCTCTCAATCCTCTGCAAAATTTCCAGATTTTGAATCCCTTGAAGTGTTCTTACTTCTCTCAAGATCAAAACCAAGGTAAACAACAACATCTTCTTCCATGGTTTCATGGTTAAACCTCTTTTTCTTCTTAGTTTTCTCTTCTTTTAGGATTCTATGCCTTTCCATGGCTAGAAATCTTTATTCTCCCCTTGTGGTTTGTAGATTCTCACCATAACACAATGCATGTGTTTGAAATGGTGAAAATCCGGGATCAAACCCATGCAAGGAGTGAAAAAGATGCACATATGATCATGTGACATCAAAACATAATATTTCATGTTCTTCTCCATTTCTTGTGTGTTCATGCATGAACGAAAGCATTAAACCATTTCTAGTACATCTTGGATGCTCATTCATTCCATGCATGTGTTAGAAATCGGGCCTTACCAAGGACATGCATGATGTTCTTATTGAAATACCCTAATAATGCACACAAGCAAACATGCAATCTGCCAGATTACTTTGTTCGACTTTGAACAGTCATAACTCAGTCATTTCTTAACCAAATCATGATATTCTTTTTGTATTGGTTAGTTCCACGAGTTAACTTTCAAACCCAACTGGTCTTACTGTAAAATATTAAATATCCGATTTTTGGCAGATTTTACAAAAAGGTTGCGCATACAGCTCTTTTTCTGTGATCACTATTTTTATCTTGCTTAAACAATGGTCTTAAACCCAACCATAAATCTTAGGAAAAATACCTTAGAAACTTAACATATCTAGTGAGTTATGGTTGAAATTTCGTGGCTTAAAACCTCACTGAATGGGCTACAAAAATTCATGAACCTCAGCTACATCTACACTTCATGCATTATTGCATGCAACTTTTCTTAAATTGTTTGGAATCATTACCCTCATTTCTCTTCTGAATACATTCTTAACATTTTTACTTTTGAAAGCCCTTGCATGCATGAGATAATCTGGAAAATTTCAAGAGCTTTTGTTATTTATTTGATTTATTAGAATTATTGCTAAAACCAAGAGCATAAATCATATAAAATACTTCCAGAGGTCAATAAATCCTAAATAAATTCATGGATGATACTTATGGGGAATAATGACCCCTCACCAAATTTCAGCAATTTTTGTTACTGTTTCATATGATTTCTAATTTTCTTTTATTTAGGACATGATAAATTACAAAACCACTTTTTAGGATGTGAAAATTGTATCTAACAATTTTCGCATACCTTACTTGTGATGGGTGACTCAAGAAAATAATTTCAAGATTTTTCATCATGTCTAGCTATTTTTCCCAATTTTTGGTAATTATAATGGCTTAAAAATGGGAAAAATAGTTCTGATTATCCAAAATTCATGAAAATTTGCCAGGATATCATATTATATAGTAGGAGGTTACATAAAAATTTTGAATATTTTTCTCCACTGTAAACTATTTTTCCCTTATTTTCTAAAGTTAATTGCACTAAAATTCACTTAAATATACATAAATACCCAAAACCAGTTTATACATTATGAAAACCACTTTTGATATTTTTCCCAAGATATTTATACTGTAAATGATGTTACAAAAATTTATGGTAATTTATTTTAACTGTTTAATAATATTTCTTTAATTAATGACTATTTAAAGAAATAAAACAAGGAAAAATACAAATAACCACTGAAAAATATATTTTATATTTTTCCCAGCCTATTTATGTATAATAACAATTAAATAAAAAGTTTGGGTAATTTTGGAAACTGTTTACTATTTATTTCAGTTTTTATTGAAATAAATGCTCAAAAATTATAAAATATAATTAAACAGCTTGGAAATCCATTTTTATAATTTTCCCAGCTTAGTGTTGTGTATTAACAGTTAAATAAAAAGTTTGAGAATTTTTATCCCTCGAATACTATTTTTCGTGAATTTATGTTGTTATTGAGACTTAAAATTTGGAAAATTAACCTTCCAAGGTTGTAATTAATCGCACGACTTGTAAAATTTCAATACATCAGAAAAAGTGTAACAAAATGATATAAATCCAATACTAAAACATAAATTGGCATTTCCCTATATGTAGAGTTTAGTATATTAGCATTAGATATCGACATGGAAACTCACTAGTGCGTGTGTTTGGTGTCGTAGGATCCCGGTAGTAAGACGTTGGTGCATCCCGAAGTACCGCTTGTGTCTACACAAAACATCGTGAGTATTCACGCACTCCCCTATTTTCGTTTTTTATGTTTTGGGGTGGAAAAGCATGTCCAGAAAAACTATTGTTTGCATGTTGTACTTAAATTGAATTGTATCAAACATGATTGCTATTGTATTGCTATGTTTCTTTATGTATGTCTATGCAACACGGAACATGAGAACTTATCGTACAAAGGCCCTTCCCTTATCTCTAACCATTAACTCTTTGAGCCAATGGTCGTTATGGATAGCGCTATTAGGAATTGACAACTCCTCACTCGCCCGAATCGCTGGAGTGCATGATACCATATTCATCTATGGAACGATAAGCATAGATCTCGATAGGGCTTCAGTCATAGGTTTGGTTGAGACTCATTGTTTGCTCATACACATACAAACTCGTTTCTCGTTATAGCAATAAACTTGTATTCATTAATAGCAATCAACTTGTTTATCATTGAAGCAATGTACTTGTATTTACGAAAAGCCTTATTGTACGCTCGATTTTATAAACTTGTGATACTCACCAACTATTTTCATAGTTGACGCTCGTTTTACATGCTTTTTCAGGAAATAATTAGTAAGTGGATGTAAAGATTCATCATCATAGAGCATGCTGCATCGTGTTGAAGCTATTATGAAGCTATATTTTGAACAATGTTATTTTGAAAAACTTGTATTTTGTTCTTTTGAAGCTATGGGTTGTAAACTTTTAAATACTGCTATGGTGATGTATCTTTATCTTTTGCAATGAAACCGTTATCGCTGTCATACCTTGCGTTTCCGCTTTAGCGGGGTGTGACAAGTTCATCTTCAAACGTTGGGAGATTGCGTTGGACTTGTCAATTCTATTCATACATTCATCGACTCCCATGATTATCAGGGCCCTTTTCACATCTAACCATCTACGCGACTCCGCTAACAACTGGTCCATTCGCAGAATGGATTCGGTGGTCATTACCCCTCGACTCACCGAGTCCCAAGAACAACTCGGTGAGTCCATACTTGACCAATACTATATAGTCGATTTAAATGGTTCTTAACACATCATAACCATAGATCTGGCCTCCTAATGTTCATTTTATACATAAAGTTCCAAACTTGGTGCACATTCATGGGGTTTTTGGCTCAAAAATCCATAAAAGGTGCTCTACAATGTGCATGGGGCTCTAGTGGCCATAAAGTTGGCACCTTTATTCCATGAGACCCCTCCAATGACTTAGATCTGAAAGTAGAACTCCATGAATCCCATCACAAATCTAGAAATGGCTTATAAAGCCCTAAATGCACCAAAAATCTAAGCCCTAAAGATGAACAACCAGAAGAAGGACGAAAACTGGGGGTATTTACCTCAATTGAGCTGAAAATGGAATAAAATCTCTAGATCTTCAAGCCATAACTCGAATTCCTAATCTTCCTCCTTCCTACCAAGCTTCACAGCCACCTAAAAGCACCAAAAATGGCCTTAGATAACTCAAAGTGTTTAGGGTTTTGATAAGAGGTGTTCGGGGAGCATAAGGGACAATGGAGGCTGCAATAAGTAGTTTAAATAGGGTGCAAACCCTCAGAGTTAGGGTTTCCCTCAAACAACACCTACTCGCCGATTCAGTCTCCTGACTCGTCGAGTTGGTCACTTAAAATACTTATGGATCGCGACCATACTTGATGAGTTAGGCAACTAACTCGTCGACTCCTAGAGGAAATACAGAAATGCTTAAATTAAATGTGTACCGGGAATCAGGTGTTACACATTCAAGCTTGAAAAAGATAAGACACCTAGTCAAAGTCAATAAGGAGGAGTCTACCAACTCCTGATCTTAAAGGCATTAATGCAACATGACTCCCTACACCTCCAAGGCTAATAACTACAACATACAATGTTTTCACTTTTTTCTAAGCATCAAAACCAATGAACTGGACATCCTTAATGAAAATTATTATGGTTTAGGGTTTATCGATACACATATTGACGGTATTGAAGAAAGATATTGAAGAGAGCATGGGTAAAAGTACATGGTGATCTATTTAGAAACTATTTGGTCTTTCAAAGGTCTAAAGGTTCCATCTTATATGTTTAAACTATTAGAGAAGTATTAAAGAAAGATATTGGTGGTATTGGATGTATTGTGGTAAAGGAATAGTGGTATGAGTTAAGTAATGAACTATGGTAGGTGGTGCAACTGGGATAGCGTAACATACACATTCTGAAATTGTGTATTGTTATTATTAAAAGTGAATAAAATTGAGTGTTGAGTTCTAACAACTAGTTTTTACTAGAAAGGAAGTAAAACTATGTGTAGAATCACTTAGAAAATATTGGAAATCTTATGAGATTCCAATTAAAATTCAAATAGTGAAACTTAGCGAAAATACAAAATTTTAAATAAGTAAAATTTTATTGTTTTATGTTGTAGAGAATCTTGTTAGAAACTTGTAGGTGAAAACCTCATCAAAATCCGAGTTATAACGGAGAAGTTATGACCAACCGAAGATCCGCGACAATACCGACACGGCGTCGAATGACATAAAAAGTGAGTTTTTGATAAACTACTTTTTAGCCTTAGTAATCTAATTGAAAGTCGTAGTATTCTTTAAACTGAGAAATTTGATAAAAAGAATGCCAAAATCTGACTTCGTATGAGGAAGTTATGATTTTTCGAAGTTTCAACTTAGCAGTAGACAGCTAAAATCTCGAATTTTAGATCAAGAGATACTTTACCGATACATTCTAAATGAGAATCAAAGGTCTCGTCATATGTAGTACAACGGTAAAAAGTCTGACGAAAACGGATGCCGGATGAAGAAGTTATGAGTTTTTAACGGATTTTCCTGTCCCGGTCTGTTAAAAATAATAATATTAATATTAAATTCAAAATTAGCTGACGAAGTCTAAACAAAAGTTGTAGAGCGTAATTTTACCTACGGGTGCATATAAAGAACGTCAAAAACAGAGCTCGTATGCGAAAGTTATGAATTTTAGAAGTTCGGGGCTCAAAATTCGAGAAATCTCGCATGAGAGGTCCGGATTCGGCCACATCCTTTCCACAAAGCTGCTGCGTCACCAAATTGTGTCCCATCCGAGCTACTGATGCGCCTCGCGCTCCTGTCGTTTTCCAAGTGGACCGAAGCGCTGGCCCAATCTAAGTCCGCCACTTGCCCTTCCCGTGTCAACCTGCGAAGCGAGCCACTTGGAGGCTCGCATGCGAGCCACGTGCGTGCTTCTGATTTGCTCTAGATCCGAGCCTCTTGCCTATAAATAAGAGGCCTACGAGCCTTCTCGGGTAATTTTAAGAAATTGCCATTTTTGGCACCTTTTTCCATATTTTCACTATTTTGACTTTTCCCGAAGCGCCGGTATCAATTTTAGCACCCGAAACACGTCCCGAGACCCCCGAGAAGCCCGAAAATTTTATCTTTTCGGTTTTGAAGCCCTACCTTCGCAGAGCCCGGTTCTCAATTAAGCTCCCGGTTTTCAACATAGAAAGACATATTTAAAGCCGAAATGTTGTCCAAATTACTATTTTAACCCCCGGTTAACTTAAGGTGAGTTCAATATATAGGAAAAATTGTATGTTATGTGTTATATGTGCTATGTGCTTCTCAGTGTTATTATTCTGAGTTATTCTCCCATGTTAGTTTATTCACTATGTTTATAGCAATTATAATACCTTTGACCATGTGATCAGTGAAAGGACTTAGATTCACATTGGTACTGGTACGTAGCCTCTGGCCATGTAGAGCATGTCTCCGTAAGAGAATGACTTGTATTCTATGGCTTTGGCATAAGGTTTGATAGGAATGGTATGTAGCCTCTGACCATGTAGAGCATGCTCCGTAAGAGAATGAACTCTATTCTATGGTATTGGCAAATGGTTAGACAGGGCTATAAGCCTGAAATCTACCAAAATGTTAATCATAAATTGTAAGTCTTCTGTGCCAACTGGGCCAAAGCTTTATTGATGCATATCAAGTATTAAAATCGTTATGTCTCATTGAAAAGTATATCTTGAAATAAAGTCTTTGATTGATATGAACGCTTTTCACATGATTTCACATATGTATTCTTGTTCCCTTCTGCTTCTGTCATATTGGTATATGTAAGGCATAATATTATATTGTATCTATCTATTGAATTCACTAAGCGTTATCGCTTATTCCTCTCAATATTTAACAATTGCAGGTGATGAGTATTCCAATATAACTTTATACTGCTGAAAGGGTTAGAATAGTTAATAGCATTTCTCTGTATTTTCAATATTTATGTATGTATATGAATAGTAGATTCCTGGGTAGACATGAAATTGTAATAAACTTAGTCGGTTTGTATCCAATTCTTTGTAATCACTTTATCAATATAAGATATTGTTTTATAAATATGCATGTAGCATGTTTTGAGGAAGTAACTTAAGAAATCTTTTGAAATAGTATGAAAGTTTGGGTCTTTCATAAATACGAAAGTTGGGGTCTTTTAGATAGCAAGAGTCTAAATATATGCAAGGGAGTTCCTGTCATGATTAGGTTGGGGGCGACCACAAGTAGAAGTTGGAGGTATTTAATTATTAAGCTCTTACAATTATAAATCAAATCACAATACATCATCGAGAATAAGTAAGTATCATATATTCCTATTCAGTTGCTCTTTTTGTTTCTGTATTATTAAACGAGTAAAAAAGGAAAAAAGTTTAGTTTGGTTAGTACCTGTACCTAGGTGTCATTTTGGACATGTTCTGAACAGTTTTCAGATAAATCAAATTTGGAACAACCACCAGTCCTTTTCCAACCACTAGTAAAGCTACAACATTGTTTGTAGTAATAATAAAGAGAAAAGAGTAATCAATTGGCCATCACTGCAATTTATGATCGGTTCCTAAATATAATAATACTTTACTTCATGAATATCTTTTACAAAACAAAAGATACAAATCTGCTTGCAACTGCACTAGAACATATGCATTATTTATGTTTATAATGAAATCATGGTTAGCTATGTCTCTTCTCCTCTAAAGCTCCTAGATAGCTAGCATCTTCAAGATACCTGACCTAAAATGTTGAGAAATGAAAACAACAGGTCAATCCATTCTTAGATATGATGCCAGCAGACACCAAAAGAAATTAGAGAAACTTCTAAAAATTTAAAACTAATAGAAGCTTAATCACATAACAAAAAAATACTTAAATTTAATAATTATCCCACAAACTACAAAACAGATATGTAAGCCTTTGAATTCATAAAATAAAATAACATAAAACATATTAACTAATAATAGACAAAATAGAATAGCAAAATGCAAGGTAAAATCAATCCTAAATGTGACAAATTTTTGGCAAATTGTATGGATATAATGGAGCAACCAAAAACAAAATATAAAGAGGTGAGCTACAAGGTCAACTTCGTAAGTATTTCCTATATAAAAGAAGAAGCCTATAAGGTTTATAAGATAAAGTGTATTTTTATTAGTAATGTGCAAAGTCACACCACCAATGTTGGGTTTCTCTATTACGGTTTTTGGGACTGTAACACAACAAAGTTTGACGATTTTACACATTTAGTCTTTTTTTGCACAATAGACCATTCAGGTTAAATTTTACCTATCAATTACACCATTATATAACCTATTACAGGTAGAGTCGGTTACTTTTATGATGTGGCATTTTAAATTAGTTTTCTTCGTATATTTGAAGGTTTTAAAGGCCATGTAAGCTTGTTTTTTTTTTGTTGACATAGCATTTAACTGGAGCCATCCATTTCAATTTGGGAAAAAAATTGTGTTTCTTCCCAAGAACCATCGGCACCAATGGCATCTTCATTTCTCCACATCAAGGTTGACCATTTTCTTCGGTGAAGGTTAAAACCTATGCCCAAAACCTTCAAGGAAGAAATCTATGTTCCTACAGCTGATGAAGTCTAGTCCTGGTGAAGCTTGTTTAGTCTCCGACCACTGTTGGTTAAAGGTATGTTGGAGTGTTATTGACTGGAAAAACATGTATTTATCTGGTCTCGAAAATCATAGCCACCGCCACCATGGATCTTGGGAAGAGATGGTTTCCTTCCAATGATTCATCTTCCTAAAACAATCAAAACGATATCTCAATTGACACTATCGAAACTTGTCATTCATCATCGAAAGAAAATTTTAGTTCATCGTTCGAACCATGGATTTAAGCAACAAACTCGAAAAAACATTCACCCACCAAAAATCCAAAATCGAACTCGTCTGGCGGTTTTTAGATCAAATACAAGATTCAAAGTATAACAAAAACCCAAACACACTTATTGACAAACAACTTATAGCAATATTTTAGATTCGAACTGCAATTTAGGAAAAGAAGCACAAAATATGATATTTTGGAAAAGAAGTACAAAATCAAACTGTAATATAACAAGATTCGAGATTCAAAGTTCAGGTGGCCGTCAATTTCAATTTCATATACTGAGTTGAAGCACAAAGTGTTGATTTTAGATTCGAACTTCACATTTTTTTGTATCGAGCAGGGTGGAGAGCGCTAAAGGTGAGGCATTGTAGGGAGGTGTATCGCCAGAGATGAGGCGTCACCGGAGTTGGTTTCCTCAGAGGTGAGGTGTCGCGAGAGTTGGAGAGCGACAACGGGAATGAACAAATGAATTTTAGGCAAAAAGGTCTTGCGGACTGCTTTTTAAGCAGTAGGTTTCATAGTATTTATTCATATATTATGATCGTAACTTAAGGAAAGAAGGAAAAAAACACTACATTGATTTAGATTTGATTTTTAGTTTCGAAAAAAAGCAACCTAGATTAAGGCTAAATATAAGCCGGATAAAATTCCTTTCAATCCCTTAATTAGACGGTCATTCTTAACTTTAATGGTTTAGTGCGGAAAAAAATAACTTGAATGACTAAATGTGTAAATTCGTTAAACTTTGTTGTGCTACAGTGCCAAAAACCCTCTCTATAATGACGGTATTGAAGTTTCTCCATGTATAATACATGAGAAACTTTGCAAAGAAATGAAGCATCAAGTTCATAAGCTAAATGAAAGTACCAGGATAAGAAACTTAACCTGAAAATGTCTCCATGAAGAAAAAGGAAACTTACCATCTAAATAATAGTAACATCATAGTACAACAGAGGATTTATCTGGTCATGATTGCAATTTGAGATACCTTGAAACCAAACTCAGGGAAGGCAAATCAAAAGCTATGCATTGTTTATGCTGATATTGTTTTTGTTCCTACTGATGTTGCTTGCGATAGGCCAACTGAAACCTCTGCTATGATTTGTCATCTTCTGATAACACATGACTTGGATTATCAGTGATCACAACCTTGGAAACTATAAGCACAGATGTCATACCCCCGGCTAGTAGCTGAAACGTTGGGCGATGCGAACAACGTGAGATTGGGCCGAGGCATACTGATATATATATATATATATATATATATATATATATATATATATATATATATATATATATATATATATATATATATATAACATAACATAATATCACAAACTTTTCTTTAATTGATTATAATTATTTTAGGATTATATTGTTTTAAAAACACGCACACAATTCCTAAAAACAAATGACCAATAGTCAACACTAAACTTTGGTAGCTTCGTTGTTGAGTTCCTCTATCTTGACAGAACTATCCTCATCCTCCTAGTCCTGACTATTCTTACTCTTGACACGACTAGCCTTTACACTCATCTCCCTGAGAAAACATGTATTTTCTGAAACGTCAACATAGTGTTGGTAAGCGAACAAGTTTTTATAGTTTCTGGCTTTTATTGGGTTGCATTATTCTGAGAATCTTTTTTCTTATAGAAAAACATTTCCTAAAGTATTTTTATCAACCTTAGCTTGCTAACTTTGTAGGATATCTAACGAACATATCTTTAGTTTCTTTTAGGATGTATTTATTAATACTGATTTACTATCTTTATAGGATATCTAATGATCCTAACATATTTTACCTACCATTCTAAGGTATCCCTAATGGTAGTTATACCCTGAGGCGACAAGTGAATAATAAGAAAGTTTTCCCGTCGGGATTTTAGCTATCAATCGCAAGTGGGGTTGTCAGATGTCACATCCCAAAACCGGAACGACATAAACGTTCGGGGGCAATTGTCTTTATCTTGTAATATCATAACAAGTGTATATAAAGGAAACGTATACATCATAATCACCATACATAAAATATATCAACATACATGGTTTACATCATTGTATCCATTCATAAATTGCATCCCAAAAATAACAAGTGTATGGTGAAAATAAAAATACAGGAAATTCCCAAAAGTCCAAAGCTGCCAACCTGCTTAATGAGTTCCTGAGAATACAAGTTAGTTTGAAAGGCGTCAACATATAATATGTTGATCAGTTCATAAGTATTTTTATATGAAAATCCTTGTAGTAGTTAAAACCCCAAAAAATCCAATATTTTCTGTAAAAATAGTTGTGATGGTTAAAACCCCAGAAAGAACCAATATTTTCTATAAAGATAGTTTGTGAAGTCTTGTTTTCAAATCAGGTATAGTTTCTAACGTGTACTTGTTTATTCTTATTTGCGAGTTCCCCAAAAAATCCTATATATTCTGATGTACAAAAGGTTGTGGTCTTAATACCATAAGACCTGTGTAGTGAATTTGTTACCAAGGTATCTAGCACATAAATAGTTACAAATTGTCACACCCCGAAAACCGAAGGCGGAATCATTTTCGGGGTGGACTCCACGTTGAGTATCAAATCCAATGCACATAGTACTTAAAGTAAACAACCATTACATTACATATAAAACTTTACATTTGTTCAAAAGTAAAGTTGTACATTTGTGACACATAGTATATATTAAAAAAAGTAAGACGAGTCTTCTACGCACTCCGTCTTCGCCAAAAGGAATCATCGGGTACCTGCCTAATGCGGACCTGAGAATACAAGCAGTTTGAAAATCAGCATAAATGTGGTGAGTTCATAAGCGGTTTTGTTTTGTGAAAATGTACGAGTTTCCTTTTGGTTTCTTAAAATGTTATGACCCAAGAAAATCTCATATTTTCTTAAAGGTAATGTTTAGTTAACTGTTAGGTTACACGGTTCCGGTTATGTTTAACTGTTATCCCAAGAAAATCCCATATTTTCCTAATGTGAAAGATGTATACTGAAAACCTGGTTATCCTTGTAAAGTGCATGTTAGTTTACCAACCCGAAATGTAATGTAAATGATGTACACTAAAAATGAATTAGTTTTGACACGTTTATAAAACTAATATACACCAAGTAAACTAGTTACTTAACCCATTATTAATAAAAAGTAAATCTATGTTATCCAAATTGTGAGTTCTATAACCATACTAAAGACTAGATATGACTCGAGATGAGGCCAATATCTTCTATGACTTTTGTCACCCTTGAACCTTTCGGTTCGACTGTAGCTAGCAGCCAGGTGCGGGATAGTCAGTCCTGTATAGATCTATACACTCAATTCACGCTCCCTATCTAAGAGATTCTGGTTACAGGGACGGTCCTCCACTCGAGTATCTTCGTGGAGTGTTCACCGAGGACGTGTCTCCAATTTATAGGAATAACAAATTTACTAGTAATAATATTGAAAGATCAAATGACCATCTTCCACTCGCGTAACTCTGTGGAGTGTTACCGAGGACAAAACCATGTTCAAATGTTATGATTTTAACTGTTATAATGTGGGAAAACATTTGTGAAAATATAAATACAACAATTTATAATGTATTTCACAAATAACATGATAATGTGTTCTGTAGGTTCAAACGGTTGTATGTTACGACTGTCAGTGTTAAAAGCATTTTTAATATGAAACACAATGTATATAAAACAAGTTTTGAGTACAAGTATTACTTGTGCTTTGCTTGTATTCCCCCCTAAAAACAGTGAAAACATTGAAAATGGGTAGGGGTATGAACTCACTAGACGAGAAAATGTGATAGTTTGGATGCTATGTGACGGTTCGGGGCTTGATAACGCTCGAGGTTCCTATGTAATATGAAATGGTATAAATATGTATCTAATTAGACTTTAAACCACTAATTAGATATGATAATACACTCCCATGAGTGAAAACACTTGAAATCAAGTGTTTGGAGTGACCCGGGTGACATCTACGGACGTGTATGGTTTAGATAATGAGTTGGGACTTCAAGAGTAAGCTCCTTAGGGATTTTATGGCACTAAGACCATGTCCATATGAGTTCACGGCCGTGAACTCATGAATATGGGATTTTATAGTGCCAAATGGTCAATTAACACATGGGAAGGGTTGTTATGAATTAATCTAAGGCATAGGAATAGGTTTTACCACCAAATGGACCATCAAAGGGAGTTTATGGACCTAAACAAGGATTTTACGGCTGTAAGCTCGTATACCCCCCTTGAATTGTTGATTTAATGGCCTTATACGTGATTCTAACAATTTATACAAGCCATAGGATGAATTTTGGGCACCATTTGACTCATCTAAATGAGTTTACGACCCTGGAACCTTTCCTTGGGGGGTTATGGCCGTAAACTCTCAAATGAAGGGTTTTTATTATGTTTAGGGTGCCCAAACTGGTTGTGGTTGATTCTAGGATTTATTCTAAGGCTAATTGTGTGTTTAAATGGCTTTTAAACACTCGGTTTTAAGTTTACTCTCCATGAATGAGGATTTTATGGCTGAAGCTTGTTCTTGGGTAGTAAACTCATGTTTACTCCTCAAAAATCATGTTTAAGGTGTTCTAAGTCCGAATTGGTAAGTCATTTAGTCATATCTAAGTCTCAAAGTTGGTTTGGAAGGGTTTAAAGGCTCAAAAACCCCTTAAATGTGTGTTTACGGCCCAAGCATGTTCTAGGGCCGTAAACACATGAAAATGGTCCTAATTGATTGTTTGAACTCGGATTTGAAGGCTAAAGGTTCTATACAATTAGTTAGGGAAGTTACCTTGATGAATTTGAGCCTTAAATTGGTGTATTTGGACCTTGAATTTCGATTGAGGAGAGAGGTTAGAGAGAGAGAGAGTAGTGAGAGAGAGAGAGAGAGAAAAAAAAGTTTCAAATGGAAGCTTACATCACTTTAAATAGTGTCTAAGTTTTGGACACTGTGGAATTCTACCCGATACCGGCGTTATATGGTGCTTTTGGTCGCACCCGATTACGTTACCGTAACCCGATATGGTCGATTCTAAAATGTTACCGATTATTAATGTGAAGTGTTAATGTGAGTTCTGAACATGTTTAGACACTCATTAAGTCATAATTAAAGTCCCACATTTATGACTTAATTTATTGACGTATCGGAAACGAAATCGAAAACGACGACTTTATTAACGAAAAGGGTTACAATTAATGGAACGAACTTCGGGTTGTCACATTATCCCCCCGTTAGAGGGAATTTCGTCCCGAAATTCAGAATTAAGATACAAATCATGGATCTGGAAAGAGATGTGGATACTTCTGTTTCATCGAGTCTTCACGCTCCCAAGTGAACTCTGGTCTGTGCTTGGCATTCCAGCGAACCTTCACTATCAGGATGCGACTTTGTTTCGTGCGTTTGATCTCCCGATCCATGATTTTGATCGGTTCCTCCATGAAGTTCAATTTTTCGTTTATCTTGATCTCGTCTAAGGGAATCACTAGGGTTTCATCGGATAAGTGCTTCTTGAGATTTGAGACATGGAAGACAAGATGGATGTTACGGAGTTCATGAGGTAATCGAAGTTTATAGGTTACCGGACCGATGCTGGCGAGGATCTCGAAGGGTCCAATGTACCTCGGATTAAGTTTCCCACGCTTTCTAAAGCATACCATGCCTTTGCAGGGCGAGACCTTTAATAGGAAACGGTCTCCAACCTGGAATTCCAGAGGTTTCCGGCGATTATCTGCGTAACTCTTTTGACGATCAAGCGAAGCTTTCAAGCGTTCTCGGATTTAGATGATCTTCTCGGTGGTTTCACGTATGATTTCAGGACTAGTGAGAGCACTGTCAGGGAATCGACTCTTGGCTAGCTTTGTGTCCCCTACCTCGGCCCAACACAGAGGGGATCTGCACTTGCGACCGTAGAGGGCTTCGAACGGAGCAACCTTGATGCTGGTATGGTAACTGTTGTTGTACGAGAACTTGATCAATGGAAAATGTGTGTCTCACGACTTGCAGAAATCGATGACACATGCCCTAAGCATGTCTTCCAGGGTTTGGATAGTTCTCTCACTCTGTCCGTCGGTCTGAGGATGATAAGTCGTGCTCATGTCTAGTTTGGTTCCAAGAGACTGCCAGAATCTGGAGGTAAACCTACTATCTCGATCAGAGATAATGGACGCAGGTACACCGTGCAGTCGAACTACCTCTTGGATGTTGATCCGCCCGTCTTTCCATCTTAACCGATTCTTTAATCGGGATAAAGTGAGCGGATTTTGTCAAACGATCGACAATTACCCAAATGGTATCGTACCCACTCGGACACTTGGGTAACTTGGTGATGAAGTCCATGGTAATCATCTCCTATTTCCATTTGGGTATCTCGGGTTGCTGGAGCAGACCTGAGGGTTTCTAGTACTCGACTTTCACTTTGGCGCAAGTCATACACTTGACCACAAACGTAGCGATCTCGGCTTTCATGTTCGGCCACCAGTATTGTTTCTTGAGATCTAGGTACATTTTGTCCGAACCTGGGTGAACAAAGTATCTGGTCTTGTGTGCTTCCTCCATGACAATCTCCCTGAATCCTCCAGACTTTGGAATCCAGATTCGGTCCATGAAACAGTAGACTCCGTCACCTTTGATCTCAAGTTTCTTATCCATTCCCCTTAAGGCTTCGCTTGATTTGTTCTCGGGTTTGAGGGCTTCTATCTGGGCATCTCATATTTGCATGGATAAATGGGAATGGATAGTCATCGTCAGGGTCTTCACTTTTCGGCTTGAACTTTCCTTTCGGCTAAGGGCATCTGCTACCACATTGGCCTTGTCGGGATGGTAGCGGATTTCACACTCATAATCGCTGAGTAGTTCTACCCATCGCCGTTGCCTCATGCTTAGGTCTTTCTGATTGAGGATGTGTTGTAGGCTCTTATGGTCAGTGAAAATTGTACACTTGGTTCCGTAGAGATCATGTCTCAAAATCTTTAGTGCAAAGACTATGGCTCATAACTCCAAGTCGTGCATGGTATAGTTGACCTCATGTGCTTTTAGATGTCTTGAGGCATAAGCAATCACTTTTCCTTTTTGCATAAGCACACAGCCTAAGCCCTGATTAGACGTATCACAATAGACAATGAAGTCTTCTGTCCCTTTGGGTAGGGACATAATAGGTGCGCTACACAAGGCTTGCTTTAACGTCTGGAACGTGGATTCTTGATTTTCACTCCAACAAAAGGGTACACCTTTCTGTGTTGGAGTGGTTAGAGGTTTGGCGATTTTGGAAAAGTTCTGGATGAATCTCCGATAATAGCCAGCGAGACCTAAGAATTGACGGAATTCTGTGGGTGTCTTCGGTGCCAACCAATTCTCTATTGCTTTAATCTTGGAAGGATCCACGTGAATGCCCTCCTCGCTTACCACATGACCAAGGAAAGTTACCTTCCGAATCCAGAATTCACACTTGGAAAATTTTGCGTACAACTTCTCGGATCTAAGAGTTTCCAACACCGACCTTAAGTGTTGTTTATGATCTTCTTCGCTTCTGGAGTAGACAAGGATGTCGTCAATGAACACAATGAAGAATTTTTCTAAGAAAGGACGACACACCCAGTTCATCAAGTCTATGAACACTGTCGGTGCATTGGTTAGACCGAAGGGCATCACTACGAACCCGTAGTGTCCATACCGAGTCCTGAAAGCTGTTTTGGAAACATCACTCTCATGAACTCGTAGCTGATGCTACCCTGACCGAAGGTTTATCTTTGAGAAGTAACTGGCTCCTTGAAGTTGATCGAAGACGTCATCTATTCCCGGAAGGGGATATCGGTTCTTGACGGTCAACTTATTCAACTCATGGTAGTCAATACACATCCGGAAGGATCCATCTGCCTTCTTTACAAATAAAACCGAAGCTCCCCAGGGTGAGGAACTCGGTCTGATGAACCCTTTACTGAGTAACTCATTGAGTTGGCTGGATAACTCCTGCATTTCTGCTGGAGCTAGGCGATATGGAGACTTGGCTATAGGGGTAGCTCCAAGAATTAGGTTAATGTGAAATTCGACCCGACGTTCAGGAGGGATTCCTGGAAGCTCTTCTGGAAAGACATCAGGAAAGTTACAGACTTCGGGGATGCTCGCGAGGTCTTTAATTTCCTTTTTCTCGTTAATGACATGGGCTAGAAATGCTTGACATTCCTTTCGTAAGAGTTTCTAAGCTTTGATGCAGGAAATGATGTGAAGGTTGGAACTGAGTTTATTGCCATAGATTATGAGAGTTTGACCCGAAGGAAGGTTGAGACGGATGGCTTTTTCGTAGCAAAGGATATCAGCATGGTTGGGGCTCAACCAATCCATGCCAATGATAACATCAAAGCTCTTAATGGAAACTGGAATAAGATCAATGGGGAATGAATGATCGTTCAGGGTAAGGGTACAACCTATGAATACATCGTTAGCACTTTCTTTCTCACCGTTAGCCATCTCGACGGTAAACGTTTCGGTTAATGGTTGGGGGTTAGGTTTTAGTTTATGTTTGAATGAATGACTAACAAACCTTCTTTCAACACCCAAATCGAAAAGAATACTAGCATAAGAGTTGTCGAGAAGGAACGTACCTGAAACAACAGTGGGATCGGCGACTGCCTCCTCCCATCCCATGGCGAGGACTCTCCCGGTGTTATCAGTTGTCGCCTTCTTGGGGAAGTTCCTCTTGAAATGCCCAACTTCTCCACAATTATAGTAAGCTTGACTAACACCTGCTCCAGAGGATTGATTTGCAGATTGGGTTGGTGCCTTGCAGAATCGGACCGTGTGCCCCTTTTTACCACAGTTAGTGCATGATAGCTCGCGGTAGGGGCCGGGGTTATGGTGGTACTTGCACTTCTCACACAGAGGAAGGTTACCAGCATATATACTGGTAAGGGTCTGAGCTGTAGATCTGACAACAGAAGCAACAACAACGGGGGTAGTAGCATCATGGACTGCTACAGTCTGCTGTTTCTTTGAGGATCCTTGGGAAGATTGACCCTTCTTCTTCTTCCAAATTTTCCTTTTCTCACCACTCCTCTTGGTCGATTCAGGGGTGGCGGTGGTTTCCTCAACATCATCACTGTGATCAATTAGGGTCTGGGCTAAACTTTTGGCGCTGTCATACGTATCCGGTTGTGTAGATAATACATTTCCCTTGGTTGGCTGGGTCAACCCCCAAATAAATCTTTCTATTTTCTTACTCTCCGGGGTAACCATTCCTGGACAGAGCAGTGCCAGGTCATCAAACCTCGAGGTGTACGCTACAAGATCGGAACCCTTCATCTTTAGGTTCCAGAGCTTGTGCTCTAACTTATGTATTTCTCCCCAAGGGCAGTACTCAGCTAGAAGGAGTTCTTTCATGGCTTCCCAACCCATAGCATTAGCCACGGGTAGGGTCAGGGAGTTGACTCGGCCGTTCCACCAAGTATGGGCTTTGTCGCTGAAGGTACAGGCTGCGAACTTTACTTTATCAGACTCCGAACAAGCACAGATTTTGAATATGGATTCGATTTTCTCAAACCATCGAGTGAGGGAAATGACACCTCCAGTGCCATCAAATGAATTGGTTTTGCGCTCATGAAGTCTATATAAGAACCCCCTTTTCGGTGTCCTTGACTATCTTCTAGGTTTTGGGGCTGGGAACCACCTCCTGAACTACTGGGGTTCCTTTGTGACATGGCGGCTGTCACTGCAGCAGTAATGGCTGTTTGAAGTGTTGCGAGGTCAATTTGAGGAGAAGGTGGTGACGGAGGGTCGTTAGTCTTTGAGTTGGGTCTCTTTATTGGAGGCATCTTGATCTAACAAGATCAAGAAAGAGAGAGGATGGTAAGTCCTTTGAATTGAATCGAGAGATATGACAAATATATATTCTGAATAAGCGATAAAGCATGAAAGACTTATCAAAACAGATAATTTATCGCTAAGGAATGATCAGGGAACATCGCGTAAATGAGGATTTCTACAAAGGATTTGCTCAAGAAATACTCCCATAGTATTTCATGGTGTGCTATGACACTGGTTCGATGTTTGTGGTATTTGGGTAAGTTTAGGCATGTCGCACACCACAACCACTCCCAAGCACATGTTGGCCGTGTCTCAAATGAATATAGTTGGCCAGACTATATTGATCCTAGACACGACTACATAACTGCCCAGGTTTAACCGCAGCATACAACACCCATTTACTTATGTTTTGTACTACTTGTAGTTACGAATCTCGACAGGTAGGTATACTTGTATACTTTTGAAAATACTTATACTTTGAAGGATACTTTTAGTTCAGAGCACTTAGGCCCCTTAGTGTTTATAGTTTTATACCATGTAAGGTTTGGTATACTTCATTCACTATAAATAAGGGCTTTGATACCAATCTGTCACACCCCGAAAACCGAAGGCGGAATCATTTCCTGGGCAGACTCCACGTTGAGTATCAAATCCAATGCACATATTAAGTATAGTAAACAACCATTACATTACATATAAAAGTTTACATTTGTTCAAAAGTAAATTTGTACATTTGTGATACATAGTATGTATGAACAAAAGTAAGAAAAGTCTTCTACGCACTCCGTCTTCGCCAAAAGGAATCATCGGGTACCTGTCTAATGCGGACTTGAGAATACAAGCAGTTTGAAAATCATCATAAAGTTGGTGAGTTCATAAGCGGTTTTGTTTTGTGAAAATGTACGAGTTTCCTTTTGGTTTCTGAAAATGTTACAACCGAAAAAAGTCTCATATTTTCTTAAAAGTAATGTTTAGTCATATGTTAGGTTACACGGTTCCGGTTATGTTTAACTGTTATCCCAGGAAAATCCCATATTTTCCTAATGTGAAAGATGTATACTGAAAACCTGGTTATCCTTGTAAAGTGCATGTTAGTTTACCAACCCGAAATATAATGTAAAAGATGTACACTGAAAATGTATTAGCTTTGACACGTTTATAAAACTAATATATACCAAGTAAACTAGTTACTTAACCCATTATTAATAAAAAGTAAATCTATGTTATCCAAATTGCAAGTTCTATAACCATACTAAAGACTAGATATGACTCGAGAGGAGGCTAATATCTTCTATGACTTTTGTCACCCTTGAACCTTTCGGTTCAGCTGTAGCTAGCAGCCACGTGCGAGATAGTCAGTCCCGTATCGATCTATACACTCAAGTCACGCTCCATATCTAAGAGATTCTAGTTATAGGGGCGGTCCTCCACTCGCGTATCTTCGTGGAGTGTTCACCGAGGACGTGTCTCCAATTTATAGGAAAAACAAATTTACTAGTAATAATATTGAAAGATCAAATGAGCATCCTCCACTCGCGTATCTCTGTGGAGTGTTACCGAGGACAAAACCATGTTCAAATGTTATGCTTTTAACTGTTATAATGTGGGAAAACATTTGTGAAAATATAAATACAACAATTTGTAATGTATTTCACGAATATCATGATAATGTGTTCTGTAGGTTCAAACGGTTGTTTGTTACGACTGTTAGTGTTAAAAGCATATGTAATATGAAACACAATGTATATAAAACAAGTTTTCAGTACAAGTATTACTTGTACTTTGCTTGTATTCCCCCCTGAAAGCAATGAAAACATTGAAAATGGGTAGGGGTATGAACTTACTAGACGAGAAAATGCGACGGTTTGGATGCTATGTGACGGTTCGGGGCTTGATAACGCGCGAGGTTCCTATGTAATATGAAATGGTATACAAATGTATATAATTAGACTTTAAAGCACTAGTTAGATATGATAATACATTCCCATGAGCGAAAACACTTCAAATCAAGTGTTTGGAGTGACCCGGGTGACATCTACGGACGTGTATGGTTTAGATAATGAGTTGGGACTTCAAGAGTAAACTCCTTAGGGATTTTACGGCCCTAAGACCATGTCCATATGAGTTCACGGCCGTGAACTCATGAATATGGGATTTTATAGTGCCAAATGGTCAATTAACACATGGGAAGGGTTGTTATGAATTAATCTAAGGCATAGGAATAGGTTTTACCACCAAATGGACCATCAAAGGGAGTTTACGGACCTAAACAAGGATTTTACGGCCGTAAGCTCCTATACCCCCCTTGAATTGTTGATTTAATGGCCTTAGACTAATCATATGTGATTCTAACAATTTATACAAGCCTTAGGATGAATTTTGGGCACCATTTGACTCATCTAAATGAGTTTACGGCCGTGGAACCTTTCCTTGGGGGGTTATGGCCATAAATTCTCAAATGAAGGGTTTTTATTATGTTTAAGGTCCCCAAACTGGTTGTGGTTGATTCTAGGATTTATTCTAAGGGTAATGGTGTGTTTAAATGGCTTTTAAACACTTGGTTGTAAGTTTACTCTCCATGAATGAGGAGTTTATGGCTGAAGCTTGTTCTTGGGTAGTAAACTCATGTTTACTCCTCAAAAATCATGTTTAAGGTGTTCCAAGTCCGAATTGGTAAGTCATTTAGTCATATCTAAGTCTCAAAGTTGGTTTGGAAGGGTTTAAAGGCTCAAAAACCCCTTAAATGTGTGTTTATAGCCCAAGCATGTTCCAGGGGCGTAAACACATGAAAATGGTCCTAATTGATTGTTTGAACTCAGATTTGAAGGCAAAAGGTGCTATACAATGAGTTAGGGAAGTTACCTTGCTGAATTTGAGCCTTAAATTGGTGTTTTTGGACCTTGAATTTGGATTGAGGAGAGAGGTTATAGAGAGAGTAGTGAGAGAGATAAAAAGCTTCAAATGGAAGCTTAGATCACTTTAAATAGTGTCTAAGTTTTGGACAAGGTGGAATTCTACCCGATACCAGCGTTATACGGTGCTTTTGGTCGCACCCGATTAAGTTATCGTAACCCGATATGGTCGATTCTAAAATGTTACCGATTATTAATGTGAAGTGTTAATGTGAGTTGTAAACATGTTTAGACACTCATTAAGTCATAATAGAAGTCCCACATTTATGACTTAATTTATTGACGTATCGGAAACGAAATCTAAAACGACGACTTTATTAACGAAAAGGGTTACAATTGATGGAACGAACTTCAGGTTGTCACACGAATTGTAGGTGTGTCCTGCGTAAATTTTTAAATAAAATTTTTTATACTCTAAATGAGTTGTTATAGCCTTGCTAATATGACGGAGTGTTTATATTGATGTTCTTTAGGCGTCGGTTTCAGAGAACATATTTGTCGCCCTACCGTACCTAGCTGTAGCGAACAGCTCAGGTGTGGGATGTCAACCATGTATACATCTATACACAAATTCACGCTTTCCCTCTAAAAGACTCTATTTATAACCTTACAGGGCTTAAGTTGTACACTAAATAGGTACGGTAAAGGTGCTTCTCATTAGAGCCCTAACAAAATTTACGATCATAGTTAATCCCGTTATGTATTATAATAAATAACGCTAATTGTGTGCGTTACCAAAATATTTCGTTTGTATCGCATGTGCCGATGATAATCCTATTTTTAATCTTATTGTTAAAAATGGCTCAACTTTTCTGAAAATGCCAATGATGGCCCAAAAATAACGAGAATGGCATAAAAGGACCATATTTATCAAAAAAGTAAATTTAAGCCCAATAACACTTACAATTCTCGAATATTGCCCATTTTTACTAAAATATTCATTTAAGGCTCATTCTTACAAAATGTTCAAAAATGGTCCATGTTTGTTAACTTGTTCATTTCCGGCCCATTTTAATTAGAAATGTAAACAATGGTCCATTTTTATCAAAATAACCATTTTAGCCCATTAATACCGAAAATGACATAAGGGCCATTTTTCACACTTTTTGGCGAAAATGGTCCCTATTTTCTACAAAGGCCTATCTTCGGCCCATTTTACTGAATTTTGTTAAAAATAGTCATTGGTTGTTTTTATGGCCAAAAATGCCCCCTGGTAAATGAAAAACTTCCATATTTTATTATTTTCCATATTTTTTTGTTAAAAACTTGTAAAAACATATTTTAGGGCTAATCTTTCGGTTTTCTACCAAACATCAATAGAACAAATCACCTTTAGGAGCTAGTTTTTATTTTTAACCACAAAATATGTTAACTTAGTCCAACTTCTTGAGATGTAACCATAAATCTCGAGTTTTTGGACTTTTTCCATGGGATTCACAACATATAACACACATAACATACAATACGCACATACAAGAAAATATACAAGATTAACACAAGACTTTGACTTGTATTCTCCTCCAAAAGAAAGAAAATCTTGAAAATAGGGGGTATGAAGCTGACATTGGGGCTTTTTCGGTTTTGAAGAGGGAGAAGGAGTAAGTTTTTAGCCTAGATAGCTTCCTTGAGGAGAGTTTTGAAGTTGAGATGGTTCTAAGAAGCATGAACATGAACATGAAATGAAATGGTATGAGGAAGAATTCTTATTGTAGCTTGGAATCAACAAGTTAATTTATTCAAAACATACCAAGTTTTTGAAAACTTAAAAGATCCATTTTGATGTACCCACACAACTTACGGTTTTTAGGAGAAAAGGGTGAGAATTTTTTTAAGGAATTTTGAAGGGAAATAAGAAGTATGATTCAATTTTGAAAAGAAATGGTGGTAGGGAGTATGTTTGGTTGAAGATAAGGAGGAGAAAGGAGAGAGGTTAGAAGGTTAATGTAACACCCTGTTTATTTATTAGATAAATAAATAAATTAATGATGGAATGGTAGCCATAAAATAAATAGTTATATATCAAAGGATGGTTTCGAGGAGTTAACAATCATGATTTTAGAGGTTAGGGGTTAAAAGTGTAAGTTTCAGATTGGTTTTGTAAATATTATTGAAGGCAGGGATTAAAGTGTAAGTTCCAGACTTAGTTTGTAAATATTTTTAAAGGCAAGGGCTCCGTGGTAATTATTGGGACTTAATTCCAAAGAAAAGAGAAGAGAGGGTTGAAAATGTCATAATTGGGAATTGAGGGTTTAAAAAGATAAATTCTGGATTAGTTTTGTAAATATTTTAGAAGATAGGGGCTGCATTGTAAATCTCGGACCTGATTTGTAATATATTTAGTTGGCAGGTGTTGGAAGGGTAAAATATGGGCTGAATTTGAAAAGGAATGAGAAGGGAGGGACTGTTTGTGACATTATGGGAAAACGTCTAAAGGTATCGGGTATATATTTATCTAACCCTAACCCTAGTCTTCATTCTCACAGCCGCATCCCTCTATCCATAGAACCTCTCACCGGCGGCCACTTCCACCCTTACAATTCCCGGCGCTTCGCCACCTTGTGGCTCCCTAATCGCCTCGTCCTTTCATTTCGTTTTTCTAATCAGAGAATGGGCGAGAGTAACCGCAGGACTGCCACCATGAGGCTGGCTAGGGTGTTTGTTACAATTAGAAGCATGTGTTTGTGTTGTGCGTGTCTTCGTTTGACTGGAAAAGCCAATGCCACCACCGTGAGGTGGTGGCTGCCGCCGTGTACCACCATGGGTGGGTATATTTTCGTGTGTATGTGTTTTTAATTAGATTAGGGTGTGCGTGTGTTGATCGGATGGGCTTTGTAACTGTAAAAAAAACAAATTTGATTAATGAAAGAAAACCAAAAACCACCACCTTAGGGTGGTGGCTACCGCCACCGGCCGCCGTGTCGGGTGGCGGTGTGCTTAGCTGTGTTGGGATTGCTAGTTTAGGGATGTTTGGTAAAGGGACTAAAACCCTAATTGTCACACCCCGCTAAAGCGGAAACGCAAGGTATGACAGCGATAATGGTTTCAATGCGAAAGATAAAGATACATCACCATAGCAGTATTTAAAAGTTTACAACCCATAGCTTCAAAAGAAACAAAATACAAGTTTTTTTTTTTCCAAAATAACATTGTTCAAAATATAGCTTCATAATAGCTTCAACACGATGCAGCATGCTCTATGATGATGAATCTTTACATCCACTTACTAATTACTTCCTGAAAAAGCATGTAAAACGAGCGTCAACTATGAAAATAGTTGGTGAGTATCACAAGTTTATAAATCGAGGGTACAATAATGCTTTTCGTAAGTACAAGTACATTGCTTTAATGATAAAACAAAGTTGATTATTATTAAGGTATACAAGTTTATTGCTAGAACGGGAAACGCGTTTGTGTGTGTATGAGCAAACAATGAGTCTCAACCAAACCTATGACTGAAGCCCTATCGAGATCTATGCTTATCGTTCCATAGATGAATATGGTATCATGCACTCCAGCGATTCGGGCGAGTGAGGAGTTGTCAATTCCTAATAGCGCTATCCATAACGACCATTGGCTCAAAGAGTTAATGGTTAGAGATAAGGGAAGGGCCTTAGTACGATAAGTTCTCATGTTCCGTGTTGCATAGACATACATAAAGAAACATAGCAATACAATAGCAATCATGTTTGATACAATTCAATTTAAATACAACATGCAAACAGTAGTTTTTCTAGACATGTTTTTCCACCCCAAAACATAAAACCGAAAATAGGGGAGTGCGTGAATACTCACGATGTTTTGTGTAGACACAAGCGGTACTTCGGGATGCACCAACGTCTTACTACCGGGATCCTACGACATCAAACGCACGCACTAGTGAGTTTCCATATCGATATCTAATGCTAACATAGTAAACTCTACATATAGGGAAATGCCAATTTATGTTTTAGTATTGGATTTTATATCAATTAGTTACACTTTTTCTGAAGTAATGAAATTCTATATATCGGGCGATTAATTACAACCTTGGAATATAAACTTTCCAAATTTTTAAGTCCTTATTACAACATAAATTCACGAAAATAGCATTCGAGGGATAAAAATTCTCAAACTTTTTATTTAACTGTTATTACACAATACTAAGCTGGGAAAATTATAAAAATGGATTTCCAAGCTGTTTAATTATATTTTATGATTTTTGAGCATTTACTTCAATAAAAATTGAAATAAATAGAAAACAGTTTCCAAAATTACCCAAACTTTTTATTTAATTGTTATTATACATAAATAGGCTGGGAAAAATATAAAAGATATTTTTCAGTGGGTATTTCTATTTTTCCTTGCTTTATTCCTTTAAATAGTTATTAATTAAAGGAATAATATTAAAAAGTTAAATTAAATCACCATAAATTTTTGTAACATCATTTACTGTATAAATATCCTAGGAAAAATATCAAAAGTGGTTTTCATAATGTATAAACTGGTTTTGGGTATTTATGTATATTTAAGTGTATTTTAGTGCAATTAACTTTATAAAATAAGAGAAAAATAGTTTACAGTAGAGAAAAATATTCAAAATTTTTATGTAACCTCCTACTCTATAATATTATATCCTGGTAAATTTTCATGAATTTTGGATAATCAGAACTATTTCTTCCATTTTTAGTCCATTATAATTACCAAAAATTGGGAAAAATAGTAAAACATGATATAAAATCTTGAAATTATTTTTTGGAGTCACCCATCTCAGGTAAGGTATGCGAAAATTGTTAGATACAATTTTCACATCATATAAAGTGGTTTTGTAATTTATCATGTCCTAAATAAAAGAAAATTAGAAATCATATGAAACAGTAACAAAAATTGCTGAAATTTGGTGAGGGGTCATTATTCCCCATAAGGATGATCCATGAATTTATTTAGGATTTATTGACCTCTGGAAGTATTTTATATTATTTATGCCCTTGGTTTTAGCAATAATTCTAATAAATCAAAAAAATAACAAAAGCTCTTGAAATTTTCCAGATTATCTCATGCATGCAAGGGCTTTAAAAAGTAAAAATGTTAAGAATGTATTCAGAAGAGAAATGAGGATAATGATTCCAAACAATTTAAGAAAAGTTGCATGCAATAATGCATGAAGTGTAGATGTGGCTGAAGTTCATGAATTTTTGTAGTCCATTCAGTGGGGTTTTAAGCCACGATATTTTAACCATAATTCACTAGATATGTTAAGTTTCTAAGGTATTTTTCCTCATATTTATGGTTGGGTTTAAGGCCATTGTTTAAGCAAGATAAAAATAGTGATCACAGAAAAAGAGCTGTATGCGCAACCTTTTTGTAAAATCTGCTAAAAATCGGACATTTACTATTTTACAGTGAGACCAGTTGGGTTGGAAAGTTAACTCGTGGAACTAACCAATACAAAAAGAATATCATGATTTGGTTAAGAAATGACTGAGTTATGACTGTTCAAAGTCGAACAAAGTAATCTGGTAGATTGCATGTTTGCTTGTGTGCATTATTAGGGTATTTCAACAAGAACATCATGCATGTCTTTGGTAAGGCCCGATTTCTAACACATGCATGGAATGAATGAGCATCCAAGATGTACTAGAAATGGTTTAAATGCTTTTGTTCATGCATGAACACAAAAGAAATGGAGAAGAACATGAAATATTAGGTTTTGATGTCACATGATCATATGTGCATCTTTTCCACTCCTTGCATGGGTTTGATCCCGGATTTTCACCATCTCTAACACGTGCATTGTGTTATGGTGAGAATCTACAAACCACAAGGGGAGAATAAAGATTTCTAGCCATGGAAAGGCATAGAATCCGAAAAGTAGAGAAGACTAAGAAGAAAAAGAGGTTTAACCATGAAACTATGGAAGAAGATGTTGTTGTTTACCTTGGTTTTGACCTTGCGAGAAGTAAGAACACTTCAAGGGCTTCACAATCTCGAAATTTTGCAGAGAAATGAGAGGATTTTCATGAGTTTAGAGAGAGGGAAGAAGAGAGTGAAGTGTGTGAAGAGAGTGAAGTGAGAGAGTGAAGAGGGAAGAGGTGGAGTAAGGGTTTAAGCTTAATGATTGTGTTTTGGGGAAGAGAGAGGGCATGGGGAGAGGTGATGGCCGGTTTTTGCATGCATTTTGGCCTCCTCTCTCCTAAATTTTAAACTTTATAAACTTCCCTCCTATATTTTATATAAAAACATTCATTTTTATAAAATGTTTATTAAGCAATTTGATTTATTTAAAAATCTTGTTTTCAACAAATAATTTATGATTAATACTTGTAATTTATATTTCTAGTTCATTGGTATAATCCATAATTTGATTAATAAAATTTGATATTAGGAAGTTTATAGCCAAATTTTATAAAGTTTTTAAGCTTTATAATTTATAACTTTGGATTTTTGGCTCTTTAGGGTTTTTGGAATATTATTTGATATTCAACAACATGTTGATGTATAATTAGAATGTTTTAATTTATTTTTAGAGTTTTATACCCTATTTCAATTATAACAAAGCTTGAAGCTTTATTCTAATTATAGTATTGGCATTTCCTATTGTAGCTAAGCAACTTACTAGAATTGTAAGTATCAAGTATATTAGTCTTAGACCTTAGTTGGATCCTAGTTTATGCAAGATTTTTGACCTAATTTATACTACTAGGTCATGGCATGTTGTGCATGAATGGTTATTATAAAGATGCATGAGTCCAAGAATGACCTAAATTGGCAGTTGTCACACTATCCCCCACTTAAAAACAATTTCGTCCCGAAATTCATTCTATGTCATCGCTTGTCATCGCAAGGGAAAAGTTGCGGATACTTTTCCTTTATGAAGTCCTCGCGCTCCCAGGTGTACTCCGGCCCGCGTTTTGAGTTCCATCGAACTTTCACAATCGGGATCTTACTCTGCTTAAGTTGTTTTACCTCCCTGTCAAGGATTTCTATCGGTTCCTCAACAAAGCTCAGCTTATCCTTTATCTTAATTTCCTCCACGGGTACTATCAATGTTTCGTCGGCTAGACATTTCTTAAGGTTGGAGACGTGGAATGTGCGTGAATGGCGCTTAACTCTTGGAGCAATTGGAGTTTATACGCTACTGGACCAATCCTTTCAAGGATTTCAAAGGGTCCAACATATCTCGGGCTTAGTTTTCCTTTCTTACCAAAACGCACAAGCCCTTTCCAAGGCGACACTTTTAAAAGTACCTTGTCTCCTACTTGGAATTCTAATGGTTTTTGACGATTATCCGCATAACTGTTCTGACGATCTCTAGCAGCTTTAAGCTTATCCTTGATGATAGCAATCTTGTCGGATGTTTCCTGGATAAGTTCGACTCTAGTCAACTGTCTATCACCGATTTCTGTCCAGCATAAGGGCGAACGACACTTGCGTCCATACAATGCTTCATATGGAGCACATTGGATACTCGTGTGGTAACTGTTATTGTAGGAAAACTCAACTAGGGGTAAATGAGTATCACAATTTCCTTGGAACTCAATGACACACGCTCGTAGCATGTCTTCCAATGTTTGTATTGTTCTCTCTGTTTGCCCATCTGTCTGAGGGTGGTAAGCTGTGCTCAAATCAATCTTGGTTCCGTACAAATAATGCCTCCATATCTTAAGGGCGAAAACTATTGCTCCTAGTTCTAGATCATAGGTGGTATAATTCTTCTCGTGCGGTCAGAGTTGTCTGGAAGCATATGCAATGACCTTATCTTTTTGCATTAGCACACATCCTAATCCTTGATGAGACGCATCACAATACACCACAAAGTTCTCTAATCCTTCTGGTAAAGCCAGAATTGGTGCATTGCACAAATTGTTTTTTAGGATTTGAAACGCCTCTTCGTGTTTCTCTTCCCAGAGAAATTTTCTATCCTTTTGGGTCAAAGATGTTAATGGTTGAGCAATCCTAGAGAAATTCTCAATGAAGCGTCTGTAGTACCCAGCTAATCCTAGGAATTGTCGTATTTCTGTCGGGGTTTTGGGGGCCTCCCATTTCTTTATTGCCTCTATCTTAGCTGAATCTACATGGATTCCTCTTTCACCGATCACATGACCAAGAAAATGTACTTCCCGAATCCAAAATTCACACTTAGTGAACTTGGCATACAATTTATGTTCCTTCAACAGCTCCAACACTAGCTTTAAATGTCTATTGTGATCTTCTTTGGTCCGCGAGTAAACAAGTATGTCATCGATAAATACAATTACAAACATGTCTAGGTATGGTCTACAGACCCTATTCATCAAATCCATGAATACAGTGGGTGCGTTCGTTAGTCCAAAAGGCATGACTAAGAACTCATAATGTCCATAACGGGTTCTAAATGTTGTTTTGTGAATGTCCTCTTCATGAATTCTTAGCTGATGATACCCTGACCGAAGGTCGATTTTTGAGAAGTAGGAAGCGCCCTGCAACTGATCGAACAAGTCATCTATTCTAGGGAGGGGATATCAATTCTTGATTGTCAACTTGTTCAATTCTCTGTAATCAATGCACATTCGGAATGAACCATCTTTCTTTTTGACGAATAACACTGGGGCTCCCCAAGGTGAAGAACTTGGTCGAATAAACCCTTTGTCTAAAAGTTCTTGAAGTTGTCCGGATAGTTCTTGCATCTCGGATGGTGCAAGGCGATATGGTGCTTTTGCTACCGGTGCCGCTCCGGGAATTAAGTCTATCCGAAATTCGACCTGTCTATAAGGGGGTAGACCAGGCAATTCCTCCGGAAATACTTCAGGATAGTTTTGAACCACTGGAATCTCCTTGAGTTGCTTAGCTTCAGGTTCTCTTTCTAGCACGTGGGCCATGAATGCAATACAATTCTTCTTCAGGTACTTGTGAACCTTCACGCTTGATACTATGTTTAAACTTCTTCCTGGCTTCTCACCGTGTATGATAAGGGTTTCTCCATTAAGGAGAGGCACTCTGATGACTTTCTCATAACAACCAATGTCCGCTCTATTTTTGGATAACCAGTCCATCCCTACTATCACATCAAAACTACCTAGCTCTATAGGAATTAGGTCAATGCTAAAGAGTTTATCAGCTAAATTCAGAGTACAACCAGGAATTATATCACTAGCCCTAATTTCATATCCATCAGCAAGTTCAATAGCATAAGCATTCCTCATCTTTACCGATTTCAAGCCAATTAACGGTCTAAATGCTAAAGAAACAAAACTCCTATCTGCTCCCGCATCGAATATTACTGATGCAAAATGGTTGTTCAGGAGGAACGTACCTGTTATCACTTCATGGTTCTGACGAGCTTCTTCTGCACCAATCACAAAGGCTACACCTCTTGGCTGTCCAACTTGATTTCCTTGAAAGTTTTGCCTGGCTTGGCCTTGTCCATTGTTACCAGGTCCATTGTTCAGTTTAGGACATGCTCTATGGAGATGATCAGTACTCCCGCACTCATAACACGTCCTTTTTCCCTCCTAATTCACCTTACAATACTTCGAGTAATGGCCTGTTTGCTTACAGTTTTGGCACACTGGACAAGCTCCCTTGTGATGGAAGTTACACTTATTGCACTTCGGAAGTGGCCCTGAGTACTGCTTTCGCTCCTGCACTTCCCGTTCTTGAGTTTTCACTGGTTCTTGCTCCTGGGATCTTACCATAAAGTTTCTTGAGATTTTCTGCTTCCTCCCTAACTTGCCTCCATACTTCTTCTCTCCCTGATCTGCTGGCTTCCTCTTGCTACTAGAGCTTTCCTTTGTCGATGCTCCCATCCTTATCACATCACAATCAGTAATAGCCCACCAAGCACATAATATGATGTCATCGCATGACCTGCCTCTCGTCTAGCAGCACTAGCACTATTAGCAGTCTCCATCGAATGCTGATACAAGATTTCCATCCCTGTCATCAGTTCGTTCAATACCTCCTGTTTCCTGGCTATTACAGCGAGGCTGTGGCACAGATCCGCTGCCATCAAATGCATCCTCTAGGACTCCTCCGGGGTCATACCTAGCTGCCTGACAGGTATCCCTATGACTCGCTGAGATGAGGGTGCTCTCGGTCCTGCATCGCTGGGTTCTGCTCCGCTTGGTCCTGCCGTGCCATGTCCTGCTGTGCTGGCGGGTATCCTTCCTGGAATGGGAACACTCTTCCTCGCTGTCCTCCGAATGCGAAGTCAATAGAGCGGTGGTTGTGGCAACACTGATGTCGGTGATGCCTCGCGTCGTTGACTCGGGGTGTTGTCATTGCTGATCTCCATCGAGTTCCTAGTATCTTCCGTATCCTCTGATGGGTCTTCTTCTACCGAGGCGGGGGGATTACTTCGAGGGATAACAGTGATGTAGCCGGATTCATCGGCTGAGGCGATAGCGCGGGAAGATGACGATGTTGACATAGTGGACTGTGACATAGTTTCAATGAGATATGAAATAAATGACAATGCATGCCTATAATATGCAATGCTTACACACACCAAAATTAACCTTTTGAAATTTTGAAATAAAGTTTTCTCAAATATTTTTGTTGAACATATTCCCATTATAATTAGCTCAAGCTTTGTATAAATCTTTTCTTAATTAAACATAGGTGATCAGGCTATGTTTAATCAAGGTCCAATAATACAACTCCCGACCTAATTATACTAGTAATATGTTTGATGTAAAAAGAATTTCTTTGTAAGTTTTAGTTATAGGTTGTGTTTTCTTAAAGAAAAACCGATGTTCTCTATAACTTTAGCTCTGATACCACTTCTGTCACACCCCGCTAAAGCGGAAACGCAAGGTATGACAGCGATAACGGTTTCAATGCGAAAGATAAAGATACATCACCATAGCAGTATTTAAAAGTTTACAACCCATAGCTTCAAAAGAAACAAAATACAAGTTTTTTTTTCCAAAATAACATTGTTCAAAATATAGCTTCATAATAGCTTCAACACGATGCAACATGCTCTATGATGATGAATCTTTACATCCACTTACTAATTACTTCCTGAAAAAGCATGTAAAACGAGCGTCAACTATGAAAATAGTTGGTGAGTATCACAAGTTTATAAATCGAGGGTACAATAATGCTTTTCGTAAGTACAAGTACATTGCTTTAATGATAAAACAAAGTTGATTGCTATTAAGGTATACAAGTTTATTGCTAGAACGGGAAACGCGTTTGTATGTGTATGACCAAACAATGAGTCTCAACCAAACCTATGACTGAAGCCCAATCGAGATCTATGCTTATCGTTCCATAGATGAATATGGTATCATGCACTCCAGCGATTCGGGCGAGTGAGGAGTTGTCAATTCCTAATAGCGCTATCCATAACGACCATTGGCTCAAAGAGTTAATGGTTAGAGATAAGGGAAGGGCCTTAGTACGATAAGTTCTCATGTTCCGTGTTGCATAGACATACATAAAGAAACATAGCAATACAATAGCAATCATGTTTGATACAATTCAATTTAAATACAACATGCAAACAGTAGTTTTTCTGGACATGCTTTTCCACCCCAAAACATAAAACCGAAAATAGGGGAGTGCGTGAATACTCACGATGTTTTGTGTAGACACAAGCGGTACTTCGGGATGCACCAACGTCTTACTACTGAGATCCTATGACATCAAACACACGCACTAGTGAGTTTCCATATCGATATCTAATGCTAACATACTAAACTCTACATATAGGGAAATGCCAATTTATGTTTTAGTATTGGATTTTATATCAATTAGTTACACTTTTTCTGAAGTAATGAAATTCTATATATCGGGCGATTAATTACAACCTTGGAATATAAACTTTCTAAATTTTTAAGTCCTTATTACAACATAAATTCACGAAAATAGCATTCGAGGGATAAAAATTCTCAAACTTTTTATTTAACTGTTATTACACAATACTAAGCTGGGAAAATTATAAAAATGGATTTCCAAGCTGTTTAATTATATTTTATGATTTTTGAGCATTTATTTCAATAAAAATTGAAATAAATAGAAAACAGTTTCCAAAATTACCCACACTTTTTATTTAATTGTTATTATACATAAATAGGCTGGGAAAAATATAAAAGATATTTTTCAGTGGGTATTTCTATTTTTCCTTGCTTTATTTCTTTAAATAGTCATTAAATAAAGAAATAATATTAAACAGTTAAATTAAATCACCATAAATTTTTGTAACATCATTTACAGTATAAATATCCTGGGAAAAATATCAAAAGTGGTTTTCATAATGTATAAACTGGTTTTGGGTATTTATGTATATTTAAGTGTATTTTAGTGCAATTAACTTTAGAAAATAAGAGAAAAATAGTTTACAGTAGAGAAAAATATTCAAAATTTTTATGTAACCTCCTACTCTATAATATTATATCCTTGTAAATTTTCATGAATTTTGGATAATCAGAACTATTTCTCCCATTTTTAGTCCATTATAATTACCAAAAATTGGGAAAAATAGTAAAACATGATATAAAATCTTGAAATTATTTTCTGGAGTCACCCATCTCAGGTAAGGTATGCGAAAATTGTTAGATGCAATTTTCACATCATATAAAGTGGTTTTGTAATTTATCATGTCCTAAATAAAAGAAAATTAGAAATCATATGAAACAGTAACAAAAATTGCTGAAATTTGGTGAGGGGTCATTATTCCCCATAAGGATGATCCATGAATTTATTTAGGATTTATTGACCTCTGGAAGTATTTTATATTATTTATGCCCTTGGTTTTAGCAATAATTCTAATAAATCAAAAAAATAACAAAAGCTCTTGAAATTTTCCAGATTATCTCATGCATGCAAGGGCTTTAAAAAGTAAAAATGTTAAGAATGTATTCAGAAGAGAAATGAGGATAATGATTCCAAACAATTTAAGAAAAGTTGCATGCAATAATGCATGAAGTGTAGATGTGGCTGAAGTTCATGAATTTTTGTAGTCCATTCAGTGGGGTTTTAAGCCACGATATTTTAACCATAATTCACTAGATATGTTAAGTTTCTAAGGTATTTTTCCTCATATTTATGGTTGGGTTTAAGGCCATTGTTTAAGCAAGATAAAAATAGTGATCACAGAAAAAGAGCTGTATGCGCAACCTTTTTGTAAAATCTGCTAAACATCGGACATTTACTATTTTACAGTGAGACCAGTTGGGTTGGAAAGTTAACTCGTGGAACTAACCAATACAAAAAGAATATCATGATTTGGTTAAGAAATGACTGAGT
Source organism: Lactuca saligna (assembly GCF_052625555.1). Classification (NCBI taxonomy): domain Eukaryota; kingdom Viridiplantae; phylum Streptophyta; class Magnoliopsida; order Asterales; family Asteraceae; genus Lactuca; species Lactuca saligna. Next base: position 129,979,883 of record NC_136419.1, on the reverse strand, counting down.
TATGACTGTTCAAAGTCGAACAAAGTAATCTGGTAGATTGCATGTTTGCTTGTGTGCATTATTAGGGTATTTCAACAAGAACATCATGCATGTCTTTGGTAAGGCCCGATTTCTAACACATGCATGGAATGAATGAGCATCCAAGATGTACTAGAAATGGTTTAAATGCTTTTGTTCATGCATGAACACAAAAGAAATGGAGAAGAACATGAAATATTAGGTTTTGATGTCACATGATCATATGTGCATCTTTTCCACTCCTTGCATGGGTTTGATCCCGGATTTTCACCATCTCTAACACGTGCATTGTGTTATGGTGAGAATCTACAAACCACAAGGGGAGAATAAAGATGTCTAGCCATGGAAAGGCATAGAATCCGAAAAGTAGAGAAGACTAAGAAGAAAAAGAGGTTTAACCATGAAACTATGGAAGAAGATGTTGTTGTTTACCTTGGTTTTGACCTTGCGAGAAGTAAGAACACTTCAAGGGCTTCACAATCTCGAAATTTTGCAGAGAAATGAGAGGATTTTCGTGAGTTTAGAGAGAGGGAAGAAGAGAGTGAAGTGTGTGAAGAGAGTGAAGTGAGAGAGTGAAGAGGGAAGAGGTGGAGTAAGGGTTTAAGCTTAATGATTGTGTTTTGGGGAAGAGAGAGGGCATGGGGAGAGGTGATGGCCGGTTTTTGCATGCATTTTGGCCTCCTCTCTCCTAAATTTTAAACTTTATAAACTTCCCTCCTATATTTTATATAAAAACATTCATTTTTGTAAAATGTTTATTAAGCAATTTGATTTATTTAAAAATCTTGTTTTCAACAAATAATTTATGATTAATACTTGTAATTTATATTTCTAGTTCATTGGTATAATCCATAATTTGATTAATAAAATTTGATATTAGGAAGTTTATAGCCAAATTTTATAAAGTTTTTAAGCTTTATAATTTATAACTTTGGATTTTTGGCTCTTTAGGGTTTTTGGAATATTGTTTGATATTCAATAACATGTTGATGTATAATTAGAATGTTTTAATTTATTTTTAGAGTTTTATACCCTATTTCAATTATAACAAAGCTTGAAGCTTTATTCTAATTATAGTATTGGCATTTCCTATTGTAGCTAAGCAACTTATTAGAATTGTAAGTATCAAGTATATTAGTCCTAGACCTTAGTTGGATCCTAGTTTATGCAAGATTTTTGACCTAATTTATACTACTAGGTCATGGCATGTTGTGCATGAATGGTTATTATAAAGATGCATGAGTCCAAGAATGACCTGAATTGGCACTTGTCACACTATCCCCCACTTAAAAAGAATTTCGTCCCGAAATTCATTCTATGTCATCGCTTGTCATCGCAAGGGAAAAGTTGCGGATACTTTTCCATTATGAAGTCCTCGCGCTCCCATGTGTACTCCGGCCCGCGTTTTGAGTTCCATCGAACTTTCACAATCGGGATCTTACTCCGCTTAAGTTGTTTTACCTCCCTATCAAGGATTTCTATCGGTTCCTCAACGAAGCTCAGCTTATCCTTGATCTTAATTTCCTCCAGAGGTACTATCAATGTTTCGTCGGCTAGACATTTCTTAAGGTTGGAGACGTGGAATGTGTCGTGAATGGCGCTTAACTCTTGGGGCAATTGGAGTTTATACGCTACTGGATCAAATCCTTTCAAGGATTTCAAAGGGTCCAACATATCTCGGGCTTAGTTTTCCTTTCTTACCAAAACGCACAAGCCCTTTCCAAGGCGACACTTTTAAAAGTACCTTGTCTCCTACTTGGAATTCTAATGGTTTTCGACGATTATCCGCATAACTTTTCTGACGATCTCTAGCAGCTTTAAGCTTATCCTTGATGATAGCAATCTTGTCGGATGTTTCCTGGATAAGTTCGACTCTAGTCAACTGTCTGTCTTCGATTTTTGTCCAGCATAAGGGCGAACGACACTTGCGTCCATACAATGCTTCATATGGAGCACATTGGATACTCGTGTGGTAACTGTTATTGTAGGAAAACTCAACTAGGGGTAAATGAGTATCCTAATTTCCTTTGAACTCAATGACACACGCTCGTAGCATGTCTTCCAATGTTTGTATTGTTCTCTCTGTTTGCCCATCTGTCTGAGGGTGGTAAGCTGTGCTCAAATCTATCTTGGTTCCGTACAAATAATGTCTCCATATCTTAAGGGCGAAAACTATTGCTCCTAGTTCTAGATCATGGGTGGTATAATTCTTCTCGTGCGGTTTGAGTTGTCTGGAAGCATATGCAATAACCTTATCTTTTTGCATTAGCACACATCCTAATCCTTGATGAGAGGCATCACAATACACCACAAAGTTCTCTAATCCTTCTAGTAAAGCCAGAATTGGTGCATTGCACAACTTGTTTTTCAGGATTTGAAATGCCGCTTCGTGTTTCTCTTCCCAGAGAAATTTTCTATCCTTTTGGGTCAAAGATGTTAATGGTTGAGCAATCCTAGAGTAATTCTCAATGAAGCGTCTGTAGTACCCAGCTAATCCTAGGAATTGTCGTATTTCTGTCGGGGTTTTGGGGGCCTCCCATTTCTTTATTGCCTCTATCTTAGCTGGATCTACATGGATTCCTCTTTCACCGATCACATGACCAAGAAAATGTACTTCCCGAATCCAAAATTCACACTTAGTGAACTTGGCATACAATTTCTGTTCCTTCAACAGCTCCAACACTAGCTTTAGATGTCTATTGTGATCTTCTTTGGTCCGCGAGTAAACAAGTATGTCATCGATAAATACAATTACAAACCTGTCTAGGTATGGTCTACAGACCCTATTCATCAAATCCATGAATACAGTGGGTGCGTTCGTTAGTCCAAAAGGCATGACTAAGAACTCATAATGTCCATAACGGGTTCTAAATGATGTTTTGTGAATGTCCTCTTCGTGAATTCTTAGCTGATGATACCCTGACCGAAGGTCGATTTTTGAGAAGTAGCAAGCGCCCTGCAACTGATCGAACAAGTCATCTATTCTAGCGAGGGGATATCGATTCTTGATTGTCAACTTGTTCAATTCTCTGTAATCAATGCACATTCGTAATGAACCATCTTTCTTTTTGACGAATAACACTGGGGCTCCCCAAGGTGAAGAACTTGGTCGAATAAACCCTTTGTCTAGAAGTTCTTGAAGTTGTCCAGATAGTTCTTGCATCTCGGATGGTGCAAGGCGATATGGTGCTTTTGCTACCGGTGCCGCTCCGGGAATTAAGTCTATCCGAAATTCGACCTGTCTATAAGGGGGTAGACCAGGCAATTCCTCCGGAAATACTTCGGGATAGTTTTGAACCACTGGAATCTCCTTGAGTTGCTTAGCTTCAAGTTCTCTTTCTAGCACGTGGGCCATGAATGCAATACAATTCTTCTTCAGGTACTTGTGAACCTTCACGCTTGATACTATGTTTAAACTTCTTCCTGGCTTCTCACCGTGTATGATAAGGGTTTCTCCATTAAGGAGAGGCACTCTGATGACTTTCTCATAACAACCAATGTCCGCTCTATTTTTGGATAACCAGTCCATCCCTACTATCACATCAAAACTACCTAGCTCTATAGGAATTAGGTCAATGCTAAAGAGTTTATCAGCTAAATTCAGAGTACAACCAGGAATTATATCACTAGCCCTAATTTCATATCCATCAGCAAGTTCAATAGCATAAGCATTCCTCATCTTTACCGATTTCAAGCCAATTAACGGTCTAAATGCTAAAGAAACAAAACTCCTATCTGCTCCCGCATCGAATATTACTGATGCAAAATGGTTGTTCAGGAGGAACGTACCTGTTATCACTTCATGGTTCTGACGAGCTTCTTCTGCACCAATCACAAAGGCTACACCTCTTGGCTGTCCAACTTGATTTCCTTGAAAGTTTTGCCTGGCTTGGCCTTGTCCATTGTTACCAGGTCCATTGTTCAGTTTAGGACATGCTCTATGGAGATGATCAGTACTCCCGCACTCATAACACGTCCTTTTTCCCTCCTAATTCACCTTACAATACTTCGAGTAATGGCCTATTTGCTTACAGTTTTGGCACACTGGGCAAGCTCCCTTGTGATGGAAGTTACACTTATTGCACTTCGGAAGTGGCCCTGAGTACTGCTTTCGCTCCTGCACTTCCCGTTCTTGAGTTTTCACTGGTTCTTGCTCCTGGGATCTTACCATAAAGTTTCTTGAGACTTTCTGCTTCCTCCCTAACTTGCCTCCATACTTCTTCTCTCCCTGATCTGCTGGCTTCCTCTTGCTACTAGAGCTTTCCTTTGTCGATGCTCCCATCCTTATCACATCACAATCAGTAATAGCCCACCAAGCACATAATATGATGTCGTCGCATGACTTGCCTCTCGTCTAGCAGCACTAGCACTATTAGCAGTCTCCATCGAATGCTGATACAAGATTTCCATCCCTGTCATCAGTTCGTTCAATACCTCCTGTTTCCTGGCTATTACAGCGAGGCTGTGGCACAGATCTGCTGCCATCAAATGCATCCTCTGGGACTCCTCCGGGGTCATACCTGGCTGCCTGACAGGTATCCCTATGACTTGCTGAGGTGAGGGTGCTCTCGGTCCTGCATCGCTGGGTTCTGCTCCGCTTGGTCCTGCCGTGCCATGTCCTGCTGTGCTGGCGGGTATCCTTCCTGGAATGGGAACACTCTTCCTCGCTGTCCTCCGAATGCGAAGTCCATAGAGCGGTGGCTGTGGCAACACCGATGTCGGTGATGCCTCGCGTCGTTGACTCGGGGCGTTGTCATTGCTGATCTCCACCGAGTTCCTAGTATCTTCCGTATCCTCTGATGGGTCTTCTTCTACCGACGCGGGGGGATTACGTCGAGGGATAACAGTAACGTAGCCGGATTCATCGGCTGAGGCGGTAGCGCGGGAAGATGACGATGTTGACATAGTGGACTGTGACATAGTTTCAATGAGATATGAAATAAATGACAATGCATGCCTATAATATGCAATGCTTACACACACCAAAATTAACCTTTTGAAATTTTGAAATAAAGTTTTCTCAAATATTTTTGTTGAACATATTCCCATTATAATTAGCTCAAGCTTTGTATAAATCTTTTCTTAATTAAACATAGGTGATCAGGCTATGTTTAATCAAGGTCTAATAATACAACTCCCGACCTAATTATACTAGTAATATGTTTGATGTAAAAAGAATTTCTTTGTAAGTTTTAGTTATAGGTTGTGTTTTCTTAAAGAAAAATCGATGTTCTCTATAACTTTAGCTCTGATACCACTTCTGTCACACCCCGCTAAAGCGGAAACGCAAGGTATGACAGCGATAACGGTTTCAATGCGAAAGATAAAGATACATCACCATAGCAGTATTTAAAAGTTTACAACCCATAGCTTCAAAAGAAACAAAATACAAGTTTTTTTTTTTTCCAAAATAACATTGTTCAAAATATAGCTTCATAATAGCTTCAACACGATGCAGCATGCTCTATGATGATGAATCTTTACATCCACTTACTAATTACTTCCTGAAAAAGCATGTAAAACGAGCGTCAACTATGAAAATAGTTGGTGAGTATCACAAGTTTATAAATCGAGGGTACAATAATGCTTTTCGTAAGTACAAGTACATTGCTTTAATGATAAAACAAAGTTGATTGCTATAAAGGTATACAAGTTTATTGCTAGAACGGGAAACACGTTTGTATGTGTATGAGCAAACAATGAGTCTCAACCAAACCTATGACTGAAGCCCTATCGAGATCTATGCTTATCGTTCCATAGATGAATATGGTATCATGCACTCCAGCGATTCGGGCGAGTGAGGAGTTGTCAATTCCTAATAGCTCTATCCATAACGACCATTGGCTCAAAGAGTTAATGGTTTGAGATAAGGGAAGGGCCTTAGTACGATAAGTTCTCATGTTCCTTGTTGCATAGACATACATAAAGAAACATAGCAATACAATAGCAATCATGTTTGATACAATTCAATTTAAATACAACATGCAAACAGTAGTTTTTCTGGACATGCTTTTCCACCCCAAAACATAAAACCGAAAATAGAGGAGTGCGTGAATACTCACGATGTTTTGTGTAAACACAAGCGGTACTTCGGGATGCACCAACGTCTTACTACCGGGATCCTACGACATCAAACACACGCACTAGTGAGTTTCCATATCGATATCTAATGCTAACATACTAAACTCTACATATAGGGAAATGCCAATTTATGTTTTAGTATTGGATTTTATATCAATTAGTTACACTTTTTCTGAAGTAATGAAATTCTATATATCAGGCGATTAATTACAACCTTGGAATATAAACATTCCAAATTTTTAAGTCCTTATTACAACATAAATTCACGAAAATAGCATTCGAGGGATAAAAATTCTCAAACTTTTTATTTAACTGTTATTACACAATACTAAGCTGGGAAAATTATAAAAATGGATTTCCAAGCTGTTTAATTATATTTTATGATTTTTGAGCATTTACTTCAATAAAAATTGAAATAAATAGAAAACAGTTTCCAAAATTACCCAAACTTTTTATTTAATTGTTATTATACATAAATAGGCTGGGAAAAATATAAAAGATATTTTTCAGTGGGTATTTCTATTTTTCCTTGCTTTATTCCTTTAAATAGTTATTAATTAAAGGAATAATATTAAAAAGTTAAAATAAATCACCATAAATTTTTGTAATATCATTTACAGTATAAATATCCTGGGAAAAATATCAAAAGTTGTTTTCATAATGTATAAACTGGTTTTGGGTATTTATGTATATTTAAGTGTATTTTAGTGCAATTAACTTTATAAAATAAGAGAAAAATAGTTTACAGTAGAGAAAAATATTCAAAATTTTTATGTAACCTCCTACTCTATAATATTATATCCTGGTAAATTTTCATGAATTTTGGATAATCAGAACTATTTCTCCCATTTTTAGTCCATTATAATTACCAAAAATTGGGAAAAATAGTAAAACATGATATAAAATCTTAAAATTATTTTCTGGAGTCACCCATCTCAGGTAAGGTATGCGAAAATTGTTAGATACAATTTTCACATCATATAAAGTGGTTTTGTAATTTATCATATCCTAAATAAAAGAAAATTAGAAATCATATGAAACAGTAATAAAAATTGCTGAAATTTGGTGAGGGGTCATTATTCCCCATAAGGATGATCCATGAATTTATTTAGGATTTATTGACCTCTGGAAGTATTTTATATTATTTATGCCCTTGGTTTTAGCAATAATTCTAATAAATCAAAAAAATAACAAAAGCTCTTGAAATTTTACAGATTATCTCATGCATGCAAGGGCTTTAAAAAGTAAAAATGTTAAGAATGTATTCAGAAGAGAAATGAGGATAATGATTCCAAACAATTTAAGAAAAGTTGCATGCAATAATGCATGAAGTGTAGATGTGGCTGAAGTTCATGAATTTTTGTAGTCCATTCAGTGGGGTTTTAAGCCACGATATTTTAACCATAATTCACTAGATATGTTAAGTTTCTAAGGTATTTTTCCTCATATTTATGGTTGGGTTTAAGGCCATTGTTTAAGCAAGATAAAAATAGTGATCACAGAAAAAGAGCTGTATGCGCAACCTTTTTGTAAAATCTGCTAAAAATCGGACATTTACTATTTTACAGTGAGACCAGTTGGGTTGGAAAGTTAACTCGTGGAACTAACCAATACAAAACGAATATCATGATTTGGTTAAGAAATGACTGAGTTATGACTGTTCAAAGTCGAACAAAGTAATCTGGTAGATTGCATGTTTGCTTGTGTGCATTATTAGGGTATTTCAACAAGAACATCATGCATGTCTTTGGTAAGGCCCGATTTCTAACACATGCATGGAATGAATGAGCATCCAAGATGTACTAGAAATGGTTTAAATGCTTTTGTTCATGCATGAACACAAAATAAATGGAGAAGAACATGAAATATTAGGTTTTGATGTCACATGATCATATGTGCATCTTTTCCACTCCTTGCATGGGTTTGATCCCGGATTTTCACCATCTCTAACACGTGCATTGTGTTATGGTGAGAATCTACAAACCACAAGGGGAGAATAAAGATGTCTAGCCATGGAAAGGCATAGAATCCGAAAAGTAGAGAAGACTAAGAAGAAAAAGAGGTTTAACCATGAAACTATGGAAGAAGATGTTGTTGTTTACCTTGGTTTTGACCTTGCGAGAAGTAAGAACACTTCAAGGGCTTCACAATCTCGAAATTTTGCAGAGAAATGAGAGTATTTTCTTGAGTTTAGAGAGAGGGAAGAAGAGAGTGAAGTGTGTGAAGAGAGTGAAGTGAGAGAGTGAAGAGGGAAGAGGTGGAGTAAGGGTTTAAGCTTAATGATTGTGTTTTGGGGAAGAGAGAGGGCATGGGGAGAGGTGATGGCCGGTTTTTGCATGCATTTTGGCCTCCTCTCTCTTAAATTTTAAACTTTATAAACTTCCCTCCTATATTTTATATAAAAACATTCATTTTTATAAAATGTTTATTAAGCAGTTTGATTTATTTAAAAATCTTGTTTTCAACAAATAATTTATGATTAATACTTGTAATTTATATTTCTAGTTCATTGGTATAATCCATAATTTGATTAATAAAATTTGATATTAGGAAGTTTATAGCCAAATTTTATAAAGTTTTTAAGCTTTATAATTTATAACTTTGGATTTTTGGCTCTTTAGGGTTTTTGGAATATTGTTTGATATTCAACAACATGTTGAAGTATAATTAGAATGTTTTAATTTATTTTTAGAGTTTTATACCCTATTTCAATTATAACAAAGCTTGAAGCTTTATTCTAATTATAGTATTGGCATTTCCTATTGTAGCTAAGCAACTTACTAGAATTGTAAGTATCAAGTATATTAGTCCTAGACCTTAGTTGGATCCTAGTTTATGCAAGATTTTTGACCTAATTTATACTACTAGGTCATGGCATGTTGTGTATGAATGGTTATTATAAAGATGCATGAGTCCAAGAATGACCTGAATTGGCAGTTGTCACACTAATGGGCCTTGAAACCCTAATGGGCCTAAACGAGGCTTAATGGGTATAAAAGCCCAAACATGTATCTAATGGGCTTAATGGAACCTAATGGATCCAAGGACTTAACTAATGGGCCTATTGGGTTAAGACGGGTTGGAAACCCTAATTAGGGTTTAGAAAACCTTAATATTGAATTTATGGGCTTGGACTTATTGAGACCCAGTTGTGGGCCATTGGAATAATGGAATTGTGTGATTAAGCCCAATTAAACCATATGACTTATTTAGAAGAATGATGGACTTAATAGATTAAGTCCTTGATGGGTTAAGTGAGAAACACTTAACCCTAATCGTCATTTTATGTGAAACCCTAATTTCTCTTGGGTTTATTGTTGGGCCTTTCTATTGGGCCTTGATGATTGGATTATTATCGGGCCATCCAAAGTGAAGCAATTGGATTAGAATAATTAATGGACTTTGAGGTAAGGCCCATATGAGGAGTGAGCCCAATTTGGAAAATTGGGCCATGTGTTGGGCTTTGATTCCTAATTGACTTTGGGCCTAAGAATTAGGGGTAAAGTAGTAATTACCCAAAGAATGTACTTATGGTTATGTAGTGGGATCCCATTTATTAATTGGGTGATGATTGATAACTAACAGAACGGGAATCTATCATCCAACGGTTGGAGTTAAGTCTGCAGGACTTCAGCAGTGTGGGATTGAGTCTGCTGGACTTCAACAGTGTCAGGTGAGTCTTCTCATTATACCTTACCTGGAATGGTAACTAGGTGTGATCGGAAGGTCTTATGTGTATGAATGAGCTATGTAACTTATGTGATATGTGACCGGAAGGTCTTATATATTTGTATGAGCTATGTGACTTATGTGATATGTGACCGGAAGGTGTTATATAATTGGATGAGCTATGTGACTTATGTGATATGTGACTGGAAGGTCTTATATATATTTGTATGAGCCATGTGACTTATGTGATATGTATATGTTGTATGATTTAGGACCGGAAGGTCGACAGAGATATAGCCGGAGGGCAATCAGATTTATGGCCGGAAGGCAAATAGAGTTGAGGCCGGAAGGCAAGCCATGGTAGGGCCGGAAGGTCTACCAGAGTTGTGGGACCAGAGGGTCCCGCTGAGACACATTGACCGGAAGGTCTTATAGAGCTATAGCCTCGAGTGACTAATATGTTTATGTGGTATTTTGGGAAACTCATTAAGCATGCGTGCTTACCGTGTTATGCATTATGTGTTTCAGGTACATTGTTTCAAAGGAAAGGAGTCGGCTTGGTCGCAGCGCATCACACTATGTTTTCCGTATGCGGGATCCTTGGGATTACACTCTGATATGGTTTTATGATACTCTGTTTGATTAATGACACTTTAGTTTTTGATATGAGATATTATTACGAAAGTTTTGATATCAATCGCTTTTATGCAATAACTTAAATAAAAATTAAATTTTTGGCCTTCAATTTTGGGATGTTACGGTTAATACTCTTTGGTTAATCTTATGTTGCATAGATGTATGTTATGTAAAGTCTTGGTTGTATGTGATACAAAAATGAGGTGTCACATTTACATAAATCCATTTCCTTTTTTTTTTTATAAAATTTCGACTAGCCCAATAGGAGTGGGGAAGGGATTGGGCTTCGTTTTTCATGAATGGTCGAAAACATCTGAAGCCCACTAAGAGTTTTCAGCTTATGCGTGTTTTTGGCTTGGGTTGGGCCCAAAATCGTTTTTGGCCGAATATTGGGTCTAAAAGAAATGGATTTGACATAGAGAGATCAAGTGGCAGAGTTTTCGGTCCAATAGGGCCCATTAGGTGATTTTCGGCCTAATGGTTGACCCATTCGAGAATTTGGCCCAATAAGAGTTTCAATAATAATTTATGACACATAATGATTTCGGTAACATGTTCACAGCCCCCTTAAGGCCCATTACAGGTCTTATGGCCCAAAATACTATTGCATAATTAATTTCGAACCAACTAGGACCCAAATGTGGGTTCTCAGCCCAAAAGAACAAAGTTCAGGCGTTATACGCCCATGAGGACCCAATAAGGATGTTTTGGTCCATTAAGAGGTTTGAACAGAGAATTCAAGGGCAAAACCCAATGTTGAGTGAATATAGCTTATTGGATTAGGTTTAGAGCTTTCAGGAGGAAGTTTTGACTTGAGATCATTTATGGCTGTATAAATTGATATTACATTGAAGTTGGTTCACATTTAAACATAGTGTTACATAGTTACACAAAGAACGACCTTTTACATGGATAGGAAAACCTGGCACTAAAATACTAGTAGTGACATCATCCCTCCGTTAGAAGGAATTTAATCCTCAAATTCTTTCATAAGTTATCCTTAAGGGCTAGAAAAGAAGAGAGGGTATTTCGCGTTGCCATGTGAACTCAGGTCCGCGTTTTTCACTCCATCGAACCTTCACAATAGGAATATGGCTCTGCTTTGTACGCTTCACTTCCCGATCCATGATTTTAATGGGTTCTTCAACGAATACGAGATTCTCGTTCACTTCAATCTCATCGAGTGGAAAAATGAGGGTTTTATCCAATTTTCGCTTCTTGACTTTTAACATGTGAAAGATAGGGTGTACGTTGCTGAGCTTTGAGGGTAGTTGCAACTTGTAGATCATCAGATCGATCCTGGCAATGATCTTGAATGGTTCGATGTATCGTGGAATTAGCTTTTCCCACTTTCCAAACCGTATCATCCCTTTCCATGGAGAGACTTTTAACGGCACATGATCCCTTACTTGGAACTCCAGCGGCTTTCGTCTTTTATCCGTGTAGCTCTTCTGTCTATCCGAGATGCTTGGAGCCGTGCCTTGATTTGGATGATTCTCTCAATTATTTCCTGGATAATCTCAAGTCCTCTGAGTGTGCTGTTTGGAAACTATCCCCTTGCCAACTGGTTGTCTCCTACCTCAGCCCAACAGAGAGGTGATCTACATTTCCGACCATACAAAGCCTCGAAGGGAGTGACATTAATGATTTTGTGGTAGCTGTTTTTGTAGGAGAATTTGATTAGTGGCAAGTGGGTATCCCATGCCTTGCCAAAATCTATCATGTAAGCTGAAAGCATATATTCCAGCATCTGAATGGTTCGCTCACTCTAGCCATCGATCTAGGGTTGTAGGTAGTACTAATATCAAGCTGGGTCCCCATTGTTTTCTGGAGTGACTGCCAAAATTGTGAGGTGAATCTACTATCTCAGTCAGAGATGATAGTTATCGGCACCCAATAAAGTATCACCACCTCCTTTATGTAGATTTCTATTAATCTCTCTGTTTTGTATGTTTCTTTTATTGGTAGGAAATGGGCAGATTTAGTCCACCGATCGACAATCACCCATATGACATCCAGTTCGCCAGCCAATTTAGGCAATTTGGTTTTGAAATCCATTGTTATTCTTTCCCATTTCCACTAGGGTATCATAGGTTGTTGTAATAATCCTAAGGGCTTCTTCTATTCTATCTTAACTTTGGCACAAGTCAGGCACCTGCTCACGTAGGTAGCAATCTCCGCTTACATGTTTGGCCACCAATATTGTTGTTTGATATCCAAGTACATCTTACCCAAATTGGGATGGATGAAGTATCATGTTTTGTGTGTTTCATTCATGACTACGTCTATGAATCCTCAAAATTTTGGGGATCCATATTCAGTTAAGGAGATAGTGTGCTCCGTCCTCTTTGATTACTAGATTCTTGTCCATCCCACATACGGCTTCGTCTGCAGCGTTCTCCGGTTTCAAGTCTTCTATTTGAGCCTTTTGTTTTGCATCCCAGGTGAAGGGTACACCTTCGAGCGCGGTAAGTTGCTTGGTGATCTTGGAGAAATTCTGAATGAACCTTCTGTATTAACCAACAAGGACCAAGAATTGACTGATCTCCGTTAGCCTCTTTGGGGTTGCCCAACCCTCCATAGTTTTGATCTTAGATGGGCCTATATGTATCCCCTCTTCACTGACTAAGCGTCCCAAGAATCCACCCTACGAATCCAGAATTTTCATTTGGAGAATTTTGAGTACAACTTCTCTAACCTTATAGTTTCCAAGACATGCCTTAGATGTTGACTATGTTCTTCCTTACTTCGTGAATAACGAGTATGTCATCGATGAAAAACGTTTATGAAATTATCGAGGAATGGTCGGCAGACTCGGTTCATGAGGTCCATAAATGTTGTAACTATATTTGTTAGACCGAAGGGCATTACCACGAACTTAAAATGTCCATAGCAGGTTTGGAAGGCGGCTTTGGGGATATCTTCTTCTCGAACCAGTAATTGTTGATATCCGGACCTTAGATCTATCTTGAAAAAATAATTGGCTCCTTGAAGCTGGTCGAATAGATAAGCAATCCAAGGGAGTGGGTATCGGTTCTTGATAGTGAGCTTGTTAAACTCCCGATAGTAGATGCACATTATGAAAGATCCATCTTTCTTCTTAACAAACCAGACCGGAGAACCCCAGGGCGAGAAACTCGGCCTGATGAATCCTTTCTCTAGGAGTTCGCTCAATTGGCTAGATAGCTCTTATATTCCTTCAGGTGCTAACCTATAGGGTGAATTGGCAATTGATGTGGCTCCGGGTATTAGGTCAATTCGTAATTCAACCTGTCTTTCGAGCGGTATTCCCAGGAGATCTTTGGGAAATACATATGGGAAGTCACTTAACATGTGGATATCCTTTATGTTCTTCTCCTCCTTCTGCTTTTCCACTATGTGGGCGAGAAAGGCATGGTTTTTTTTTTGTGCAAGAACTTTTGTGCCTTGATGCATGATATGAGGCGAAAATTTACGCCAGGTTTATCTCCATAAACAATTAGGGTTTCGTGGTTTGGGAGATGAAGGCGAACTGCCTTCTCGTGGTACATAATATCAGCATGGTGGGGGCTTAACCAATCCATGTCGATAATCACATCAAAACTCCTAGTATTAACGACATCAGGTAGATTTGAAAAGAGTGGTTGTGTAGTGTTAACGTGCACCTACATAAATGTTTTTGGTTATTTCAGTCTTCCCACTAGCCATTCTCACCATGAAGGATTCGCTTAGCCTTTGGGGTTTTTGATTTAGTAGGTTTTTGAATTCATGACTCACAAAACTCCGCTCAACCCCACTACCGAATAAAATACATGCATAAGTGTTGTTGGGGGAAACATACTAGTCACTACTGCGGGGTCCTGCACTGCCTCCCCTTTCCCCAAGATCATACAACTTTTGAGCTAGGCACTTGGCACTATCGAAAGTTTCAGGTTTGGCCGCAATCACATTTTCCTTAAATTGGAGGAGTTAACGCCCAAATAAAATGTTCAATTTTCTTGCTTTCTGAAGTTATCATCCCTTGGCACAAAATTGCCAGCTAGTTGAACCTAGCGATATAGGCTTCAGTGTTTGAGTTTTACACCGTTAAGATTCCATAACTCTTGTTCCAACTTTTGTATTTCGCCAAAGGGAGAGTATTTGGCCAACATCATTTCCTTGAGTTCCTCCAACGGCATAGCATTTGCAACTGGAAGTGTTAAGGCTTCAACATGCCCATTCCACCATGATAATGCTTGATCAACAAACGTACAGGCTGTGAACATTACTTTTCTTTCTTCTGGGCATTCACGTATCTAGAAGACGAACTTGGTCTTCTCAATCCAGTGTTTAAAGTTATCACCCCACCGGTTACGTTGTATGTTCTGGGTTTCACATTAGAGAAATATTTATAGGTGCATGTTTTTGTTGGTCCTTATTTGGCTCCATGGTTAGAACTTCCCGTTCCCTGTCTATTGCCACCCCCATTGTTACCGTTGTCGACGTGAGCCAATGAAGCAGTAACTATAGTTCAAACTACTGCCTGGAATGCATCAGAGTTTATCCCTGGTGGGGACGGCGGTGGTGGTGGGGGAGTCGTGTTGTTGTTCCTACGAGCGTACCTCCAAGGCGTCTTCCTTCATGAAACAGAAGGATGATGGGTATATAATGATTTTGTACATAATTTACACAATTCCTTCAAATTCTAGTGGTTGCAGTGGTTCGATTGTGCTTTTAAGTGAAGTCATGTAATATCAAGAAATAATGAAAGCAGAAAACATAACAGATAACAACATCATTAATAAAACATACTCGTTTAATTACTAGTAGAAGTTTAGTACATGTTAAGTGAAAATTTCCCTTCACGAGGCATATAGTACATCATGGATATCATCAACCAACATAACATCCCAATCAAATAGCGTGATCACTTAATCGATGGGTTAGCCTTACCTACACAGAGCAAAATGGAAAAGGATATAACATCAAATAGCATCATAACTCTAACAAGTAGTGTGGTGATACTCAGATGCCGAAATGACACACAAGAAGTTTGGGCAATTCACTCATTTCACGAGTGATTTCATATTCCTTTTGCTCTGCTTGAGTTGTCCTAGCTTCGGTCGTAAAGAGTTGTTACTTAATTTGGCCACTTCTTCCTCTAGAGCGCGTAAACAGTCGGTATTGCTCTCCTATACCAGGTACTAGTTCGGTATTGTTCCCGAAGGATGGGGTTCGCTAGGGATTCCTCCAATGCCTTCTCCCTAATCTGACTCCTCATCAGATTTTTCACTCTCATAGTCCATTTCTTTATATTCTTCAAGTATCTCCTCTTTGTTTCCCCTTTGAACCTCTTCTATTTCATCATTAATCCATCTATTGGCCACCAAGACCTGGTAGTAGTGGTATCCATTCTAATACTCATCCATGGCGCCTGCACGAGAATGGAGGTGTGAGGAGTGTGTAGAAAGTGTACATGCAAAGGTTACATAATAGCCTAAAATAATCCTATAGTATTTTAATTTTTTGTGTTTGGTTCCTTAAAAAATTTTGTATTTAGAGTTGGTGAGTTTTAGATTCATTGTCAGCCACAATCACTCTGAAGCACATGTTGGTCGTATTTTGAATAAATATAGTTGATCATGCTATATTTACCCCGAATCCAGTTACATAACTGCTCGGGTTTAACCGTGATGCTTAACTCATCTAAAGACCTTTATTGTTTTCTTGTAGTGACAATCCTCTAATATGCACACATAGGTAAGTATTTTATTTTTGTTCATAGTATTTTATTCCCAATGTATTTACAGTTGCATATCTTGTATGATTAGATATACTAGTTCACTAAAAACATTGCTCTAATACAAATCTTTCACACCCCCGAACAGGAACATCGGAAATGTCTGGGGGCGATTGACCTCATCTTGTAATATCATAACAAGTGTATATAAATGAAACATAGACATCATCATCACCATGCATAAAATATAACAATATTCATTGTTTGCATCATTATATCCATTCGTAAATTACATCCCAAAAATAAGAAGTGTATGGCGAAAACAAAAATATAGCAAATTCCCAAAAGTCCAAAGCTGCCAACCTGCATAATTAGTTCCTAAGTGTACAAGTTATTTTGAAAAGTGTCAACATATAATATGTTGGTGAGTTCATAAGCATTTTTATAAGAAAATCCTTGTAGTAGTTAAAACCCTAGAAAATCCAATATTTTCTGTAAAAATAGTTGTGATTGTTAAAACCCCAAAAAGAACCAATAGTTTCTTTTAAGATAGTTTGTGAAGTCTTGTTTTCAAATCAGGTATAGTTCCGAGTGTGTTCTTGTTTATTCTTGTTTGCGAGTTCCCCAGAAAATCCTATATATTCTGGTGTACAAAAGGTTGTGGTCTTGATACCCTAAGACCTGTGCAATTAATTTGTTACCAAGGTATTCAGCACATAAATAGTTACGAATTATAGGTGTGTCCTGCATAAATTTATAAATAAAATTTGTTTTACTCTAAATGAGTCGTTATAACCATGCTATTATGACGGAGTGTCTGTCTTGATGTTCTTCAGGCGTCGGTTTCGAAGAAGATATTTGTCACCCTAGACTTGCCTGTCTAATTGTAGCGAATAGCTCAGGTGTGGGATGTCAACTCCATATAGATATATACACAAATTTCCGCTCTCCCTCAAGGAAACTCTGGTTATAACCTTACAGGGCTTAAGGTGTACACGAAATAGGTACGATGAAGGTGCGTCTCATTAGAGTCCAAACAGAAATTTATGTTGTCAGTTAATCCCGTTATTTATTATAATAAATAACGTTAATTGAGTGTGTTACCAAAATATTTCGTTTGTATCGCGTTTACTGAGGATAATCCCATTTTTAATCTAATTGTAAAAAAATGGGTTAACTTTTCTGAAAATCGCAATAATACCCGAGAAATGACGAGAATGGCATTAAAGGCCCATATTTATTGAAAATGTAAATTTTAGCCCAATAACACTTAAAATTTTCGAATATGACCCATTTTTACTAAAATACTCATTTTAGGCTCATTCATACAAAATGTTCAAAAATGGTCCATGTTTGCTAACTTGTTCATTTCCGGCCTATTTTAATTAGAAATGTAAACAACGGTCCATTTTTATCAAAATAACCATTATTTCCCATTAATACCGAAAATGACATAAAAGGCCCATTTTTCACACTTTTTGGCGAAAATGGTCCCTATTTGCTACAAACGCCTATCTTCGGCCCATTTTACTAAATTTGGTCAAAAATAGTCATTGGTTCTTTTATGGATGAAAATGCCCCCTTGTAAATGAAAAACTTCCATATTTATCATTTTCCATATTTTCTTGTCAAAAACTTGTTAAAACATATTCTAGGTCTAATCATTTTGTTATCTACCAAACATCAATAGAACAAATCACCTTTAGGAGCTAGTATTTATTTTTAACCACAAAATATGTTAACTAAGTCCAACTTCTTGAGATCTAAGCATAAATCTCAAGTTTTTGGACTTTTTACATAGGATTCACAACATATAACAAACATAACATATAATATGCACGTACAAGAAAATATAAAATATTAACACAAGCCTTTGACTCGTATTCTCCCGCAAAATAAAGAAAAGCTTGAAAATAGGGGTATGAAGCTCACATTGGAGCTTTTTTGGTTTTGAAGAGGGAGGAGTAAGTTTTCGGTCTAGATAGCTTCCTTAAGGAGAGGTTCAAAGTTGAGATGGTTGTAAGAAGCATGAACACAAAATGATATGGTATGAGGAAGAATTCTTTGGAATGAACAAGTTAATCCATTCAAAAATTACCAAGTTTGTGAAAACTTGAAAGATCCCTTTTGATGACACACAGAACTCATGGTTTTTAGGAGAAAAGGGTGACAAAATTTTTCAGAGAGTTTTGAAGGGAAATAAGAATATGATTGAAATTTGAAGACAAATGGTGGTGGGGAGTGTGTTTGGTCGAAGATAAAGAGGAGAGGGGAGAGAGGTTAGAAGGTAAATACTTGTTGGTTAATCTTATGTTGCATAGATGTATGTAATGTAAAGTCTTAGTTTTATGTGGTACAAAAATGAGGTGTCACATTTACATAATTCCATTTCTTTTTTTTATATATAATTTCGACCGGCCAAATAGGAGTGGGGAAGGGATTGGGTTTCGTTTTTCATGAATGGCTGAAAACATCTCAAGCCCATGAAGAGTTTTCAACTTATGCGTCTTTTTGGCTTGGGTTGGGCCCAAAATGGTTTTTGTCCCAATATTGGGTCCAAAAGAAATGAATTTGACATAGAGATATCAAGTGCGAGAGTTTTTGGCCCGATAGGCACTATTAGGAGGTTCTCGGCCTAATGGTTGACCCATTCGAGAATTTGGACCAATAAGAGTTCCAATAATAATTTGCGACACATAATGAATTCAATAACATGTTCACGGCCCCCTTAAGACCCATTACAAGTCTTATGGCCCAAAGTACTATTGCATAATTACTTTCAGCCCAACTAGGACCCAACTATGGGTTCTCGGCCCAAAAGAACCAAGTTGAGGGGTTATTGGCCCATGAGGGCCCAATAAGGAAGTTTTGGTCTATTGAGAGGTTTGAACCGAGAGTTCAAGGGCAAAACCCAAAGTTGAGTGAATATAGCTTATTGGATTAGGTTTAAAGCTTCAACAAGGAAGTTTCAACTGGAGACCATTTCTGAATGTATAAATTGATATTGCATTGAAGTTTCATATTTAAACATAGCATTACATAGTTACACAAAGAAAGATCTTGTACATGGATAAGAAAACCTAGCCCTAAAATACTAGTTGTGACATCAAACCCCGTATATATCTATAAATATCTTTCTAGCTCTCGCAAGATTAACAATTATTGGTATCTGGGGAGTGTCGAATTTAATCAAGCCCTTGGATGAATTAACAGCTCACTAAAACATTGACCTTAGGGATTTCCTATAAATATCTCAATATATATCTTTATCTTATATTTTCTAATTATAATCTTTGATCTCATATTTATTTTGTATCTATAAGTATTCATATATATATATATATATATATATATATATATATATATATATATATATATATATATATATATATATATATATGAGTAGGATCAAATGAGAACACCAAAAAGGTTGAGAACGCGAGAACAAAGTATATTCATTTGTGATTCCATGTATTCATTTGTGGAGAATGATAAATTTTTACGCCTTTAATTTCAATTGAAAAGAAAAGGAATATTCATGTCGATTGTGCGTAAAAATTTAGCATTTCTCCACAAATGAATACATGTGATCACAAATGAGAATACTTGTTCTCACCTTCTCAACCTTTTAGGTGTTCTCATTTAATCCTTTCCCTATATATATATATATATACACACACTCTAATTATGGTTATTTGAAAACATGGTATTTGGGTAGAGTAACAACTAAGTACGCTGCATATCCCTAATTTTGACAAGCATAACTTCGAGGTACTATTTTATACTAGGTAATTGGCCATTATAACATCTAGGTATTATATCTGCCTAGATTATCAGACATCATATCTCTTAGGTATAATATCATAGCTTAACAATAGCCATAGTATCAACAACAACATTATCCTAAGTCCTTTAAGTTTTATAAAACAATTTGATATTTATAACGATAAATATATTTTCATAAAATCATTTGATAAGCATGAATTCCCCCATTAGACATTTGAAATAGTGAAAATAGGGGTCGTGTACTTAATCTAGTCGTACAAAACCTTTTATATACTGTTGAATTGGGCCTTGTTCTATGGGGATCGGTCTAGATGGTAGCTACTTCGAGACTTAGGGACAGAGAGAGAGAGAGAGAGAGAGAGAGAGAGAGAGAGAAGTTATGAGGTGTAAGTAACTGGAATGACATAGCCCTCTATTTAGAGTCATGTTTTTGAGACTTGTGTCAGGAAAATATATGTGCGCTCCGCGGGTAAACATACTGGCTCTATCCGAAAGCTGCCACATGTCACTCCCCTACTTGGTTGCGTCTCTCACAATCTACTTGAATCATATTTCGGGTGTGCAGTGTGTGGAGATGCGCCACCTATCATGCACGAATGATTTTTGAAAAAATCATAACTTCTTCGTGCTTGCTCCAATCTAAGCTCTCTCTATATTTATGTGATGATCTTAACGGATACTACAACTCTCCTTTAGGTTGTTTTCGATAGTTTTGACTTTCACTTTTGTGCCTAATGGGGTTAGAAAAAAATGATTTTATAAAGATCATATCTCTCTTGTATGGACTCATTTTTGGAAAACTTTTTCCTAAAGTTTATATCTCAAGGATTACTATGAAACTCCTTTTCGCACTTTTAGTCAAAACTCAACCAATCTCTATGTACGGTTTTGACGTAATTAATTTTATTTACACAGTTAATTTCTATTTTAATAGAATCCATAACTCTCTCCTTTGGATTCGGATTTTTACAAACTTATATCCTTGAGAGCACGTTAATGAGTAATAACCAAGTATGTTAACTAGCTTAGAAAGGGTTACAACTTTTAGGACACTAATTTTTTAGCCTAATGGAAATTTTAACCAATAAATGTAAAGGCACACTTGATTATTATTATCTCAAAAATCAAATATTAAAATACTAAGCTATTACATCTATTTTCTTATTTTTCCCTGATGTCGATTAGTGACGGAAACCTCTCGATTGTCACAATCTCCCCTGTTTAGGAAATTTCATCCTGAAATTTTATCTTGTCGTTGAGCTTCCTTCGAACAAGTGAGGGTACTTTTCCTTCATTTGGTTCTCTCGTTCCCATGTCTACTATGGTCCTCACTTATAGTTCAATCTCACCTCTACATTGGGTATCCCACTTTTCTTGAGTTGTTATACCTCTACGACCATTATTTCGATTGGCTTTTTGATGAACTTCAGTTCAGGATTAAACAGTATTTCGTCAAGTGGGATGATGAACGTATCATCGAAATGACACTTCTTAAGATTTGACAGATAGAATACATCGTTCACATTATTAAGATCTTGGGTAATCTAAGTCGATACACAACTTGACCTATCCTTTCAAGGATTTCAAATGGTCCTATATATCTTGGATTTGGTTTACCTAATCTTTCAAATCTTATAAATCTTTTCCAAGGAGATAATTTGAGCACCGCCATCTCTCCAATTTGGAACTCTATGTATTTACGTCTTATGTCGGCGTATCTCTTTTGATTGTTACGTGTTGCCTACATGTGTTCTTTTATCTACACTATCTTTTTAGTCATCTTGTGGATAATCTCTAGGCTTGTTCGTAGGGTATCCCCTGTGAACTTCTTGTCCAGTTAGGTATCACCAACTTTTGTTCAACAAATAGGATATCGACATTTTTAAACGTATAGTGCATCAAATGATGTTGCTTTGATGCTCGTGTATTAGCTATTTATGTATGAGAACTCGACCAGAGGAAGGTGAGGATCCCATGCACTTCTGAAGTCTATCATACATGTTCTAAGCATGTCTTCCATCATTTGGATGGTTCTTTAACTTTGGCCATCGCTCTGTGGATGATAAGTTGTACTCATATCCAGGCACGTACCAAGGCTTTTTTCAAACTCTGCCGGAAATGAGAGATATACCTACTATCTCTGTCAGAGATAATGGATAAGGGTACCCCATGCAATGTGACAATCTCTCTAAGGTATGTTCAAGTCAACTTCTTCATCTTATTTCATCTCTTTTATTAGTAGGAAGTGGGCAGACTGGTTTAATCTGTCGACAACTACCCATATACTGTCATAAGTAGCAACAGTATTTAGTAAATTTGTAACAAAGTCCATTGAAATCGGCTCCCACTTCCGCTCAGGAATCTCCGTCTATTGCAACAATCCTAAGGGTCGTTGATATTCTGCCTTGATCTTGGAACATGTTAGTCATTTGCTTACATACTTCGCAATCTATATCTTCATGTTTGGCCACCAATAAAAGGCCTTTAGGTCCAAGTACATCTTTTCTACTCTAGGATGAATGGAATATCTAGTTATATGAGCTTCATTTAGAAGAAGTTCCCTGACTTAATTTCGAGTTGTCTTTCTATCCCTATGAGGCCTTCTTCTTTAAGGCTTCCTTCAGTTAAATGCTTAAGTTAAGTACTCCTAATCTGTGAGATTAGATTTTACTGTATATTCATTGTAAGTGCTTTGACTCTACGGGTCTAACTCGCTCTTTGTGGCTCAAATTATCAGCTACAACGTTAACCTTTCTTGGGTAGTCACGAATCTCACAATCATAGTCATTTAGAGCATATAACCATCTTGTTTGTCTCATGTTTAGCTCTTTTTTATTGCAGATGTACTAAAGACTCATGTGATCCGTGTATAGTACACATTTTGTCCCATAAAGGTAATGACGCTAAATCTTTATGGAAAAACCTACCGCTCCTAACTCAAGGTCGTGGGTGGTGTAGTTGTTCTCATACACTTTAAGTTGTCTTGAGTCATACACTATGAATTTTTCCCTTTGCATCAACACGCATCGCAACCCCTGATGTGAAGCCTCAGAATATACTACAAAGTCATCAATGCCTTCTAGAAGGAATAGTACTAGTGCACTACACAACATTTCTTCCGGCTTTTGGAAAGTTGTTCCATGCAGATCTCCCCAAACGAATTTTACTTCTTTTGGGTTAATGTTTTAGGGTTTTAGCTATACGAGAGAAGTTTCCTATACATCTTTGGTAATACCCAACCAGTCCTTAGGTTGAAGCACCTCTGTTAGCATTTTGAGTGCGTCCCAATTCTTTATTGCTTCTACCTTAGACGTGTCGACATGAATTCCTCTTTTGCTTAATATATGCCCAAGAAAGTGTACTTCTCTTATCCAAAACTCTCACTTAGAGAATTTTGCATACAACTTTTCTTTCCTTACAAGCTTTAGGATTACTCGAAGGTGTTGCCCATGCTTTTCCTTAGTTTATGAGTATATCAGAATATCGTTGATGAATACAATCATGAATTTATCCAAGTAGGGCTTCCACACACAATTCATAAGATCCATAAATACAGTTCGGGAATTAGTCAATCCAAAGGTCATGACCAATAACTCATGATGACCATAGCACGTCCTGAAAGCAGTCTTTGGAATATCCTATTTCTTGACTCGAAGTTGATGATATCCCGATCTCCAGTTGATCTTAGAGAAGTAACTAGACCCTTGCATTTGATCGAAGACATTGCCTATTCTGGGTAGTGGATATGTATTCTTAATGGTCAACTTATTTATCTCTCTATAGTCTATACACATTCGAAAAGATTCGTCCTTATTTTGAAAAACAAAACAGGTGCTCCCCAAGGCGAAAATCTTGGCCTAATGAAACTTTTGTCAAGAATTTCTTATAGTTGGCTAAAGATCTCTTGCATCTGCGAGGGTGCTAATCTATATGGAGACTTTGCTACAGGGCAACTCCTAGAACTAGTTAAATTTAAACTCTACTTGTCGAACTGGCAGTAGACCTGGTAGATCTTCAGGGAATACATCAGGGAAATCGCACACATGAGGTACTTCCTCGATCTTTTTCTTCTTATTGTCTTTCCTATCGACAATATAACCTATGATGGGGAAATACTTTTTCTTCATTCTAGCCTTCATGCATGAGATGATCCTAAGGTTTCTATTGGGTTTGTCTTCGTAGACAAGTAATGGTTATCCATTTGGTAGGGGTACACGTAAACTTTATCGAAGGATAGCACCTCGATGGGGTTAGGGGATAACTAGTCCATACCAATGATGATGTCGATACGTCTAATAATTATTGGCATTAGGCCGACGAGAAAAGTATGATTATCCAACGTGAAGGCATAGTTCCTGAGTATTTCTTTAACACTACCGATTTGGCTGTTACCCATTTCTACTTTATAGGCTTTCATAAGTTTATTAGAGGGGTGATCTAACATTTTCCTAAATTCGAAAGTAGTATAGCTTTTATCAACGCCAATATCAAAAAGCGTATTTGCATATAATTTATTGATTAGGAACGTACCCGTCACCACCATCAAAGCTAGGACAACATATCTTGCTCCTATGATAAATGCTCTGCCTCTAGCATTATCTCCCTGACTTCTCAACTTTGAAAAATCCCTTTGCAATATGTCCAATCTCCATACACTCATAGGACGCTAGGGTATCTATAGTTGCGGTTCCACAATTAGGTGGGGTTTTACATTTGATGGCAAGATGACCTTTCTTGCCATAGTTTTTACAAACCCAACATGCTCTATTGTGATGAAACCCACACTCATTACATTTAGGGATACTTCCAGAGGTAATCCCTCTCGAGGGTGTTGAAACCGCAAACGCTTGTATAACTTATTACTTCTATTTTTCCGGTTTCCTATCCTTCTTTTTGGAATCTTTACCAAGCTTCCTCTTTATACCCTCCACGTTCGGAAGGTTAACCTTTTGAACCATCATTCCACGATGAACCTCTTGATGGGTCAAACTAAAGGCTACTCTATTGGCTTTGTCGCAGGTAGTTGGTTATGAGGCAATGACTAAGCCTTTGATAAGCTAAGGAAAACCCCAAATATATGTTTCTATCTTCTTCTCTTTTGGAAATAACCATCCCGGGACACAAGGTGGCAAGGTCATTAAAATGGCTTGCGTAGGCGACAACATTAGCTTCTTGCATCATGAGATTCCACAACTCATGCTCCAACTTTTACATCTCTTTTTGTGGATAATATTATCCAATCATAAGTTGCTTCAACTCATTCTAACACATGGCATTTTCTACGTTCATGCTCATGGTCTTCGTTTTACTGTTCCACCAGCTTAATGTTGCGTTTGCTAGGGTGCAGGTAATGAACTTGACTTTACAGTCCTCCGGGCAGAAGCTTATCAAGACAATAGACTCCATATTTTCCATCCATCTAGTCGGTCCAACTACGCCTTCATTTCCATAGAAGGGTTTCAAATTACAGTTCATAAAATATTTGTATGAACAAACTCTAGTTCGACCTTGATTATCTCTGTGCGATATCTCGCCTCCGTTATCTCCTGATCCTATATTCCTAGGGGTTTCTAGACTTTCTATGGCATCAACTACAAGTTGGGCCACTAGTGCCTCGATCGTGGCTGAGCTCATAGGCTCAAGGTGGGTTTCGGGTTGACTTAGGTTCCCACTAGCGCATGGCATGATTCTAAATTTTAAGGCATATATTAGCTTGTTATTTCAAGTTTTACTTTGATATTTTAGTTAGTAGAGTTACTTGTATCAAGAAATCAAAGCAAGCATGAAACACAATAAAAAGAAATATCACATAGTTTTCATTAACTTTTTACAAACTTTTTACATCGGATTTTTAAGAACAAAAGAGTGTACAACAGTATGGTTTTGAAAAATGTTGTAGCAGTTTCCTATTATCGACTACATTATCATTCCCTCCCAAAAAATTATAAAATCATAGTATCTAGCTTCCCTAGGCAAGAAATATCTACCATAACTAGAAACAAACTACTATCCATACCACTATCTCAGCTAACAAATGCTAGAGGCAATTGGTCATCACCTCCAGAGTGCCCCCCTATCTCAAACACCAACAACCTTAACAACATATCTTTCACCCGTTGCTCAAGACTTTCAATCACTAGTTTATGATACCGTATGACAGAATGAGTCTCCTACATATAATCATCATCATGAAGGGTCCCTATCTTGTCAAAATCTCGCTATTGCTCTAATCCCCTAACTCTATCTACTAACATCCTGACCTCCTTGCTCAATGAGTCATGATCCTCCTCCACTTGATGTATGCGATCCTCATGTCATCCAACACGTGGGACTAACATGGAGATCGCTTAATCGATGGAATCCTCAAGGATGGAATCGTGTCTCGGACCGTAGGACGACTCTCCAACCTCAAAAAAACCAATACTATCCTCCTAAGTCCAATCGTCTACATGGGGTGTACATATTTGGTCAGGGAAGAGTTTCTTTGATGGATTCAGGGATAATGGTGGGGAGGGTTGTTGGATTAGGTGTCTAAGCCTATAAATATAATTGGTATGTACTTGAATTAATAGTAACAATGTCCTTTTTGATTGCCTTCAAACCTGACAACGGAATAGGATAATTGTTGGAGAGAGAATAATGATTTATTAACTTATTAAATGATTAATAAATTAATTTGAAATCAAGATAAATGATTTATTAATATATTATGGATATAATATATTGATTAGAAATCATATTGTTTAATTAATATTTAATTAGAAATTAATTTGGAATTAATTTTTGGATTAAAGGAATTAATTGAAACTGCAAGAACTAAAGGTGACAATGTTCAAAAGTTAAGCATTGAAGCATTCTAGAACCTCCCTTAAGGCGGCGAACGAAATCTAGAGTGTCCTAGGGTTTCGTTGGGCTCTAAGGGTGCCTTTGAAGCCTTAGAGAGGAAGTTAAGGGATTAGAGTTATCTAAGATACATCTGCCTTATCCTAAACTTTCCTTATCACCTATATAAACCTCTATAAGGTTGGATTCCATCTAAGGCACTCCAAGAGAGTCTTAGAGCCGAATTTTCCACTTCCCTTCTCTCTCCATAGTTCTCCTTGGTATCTAGGTTTGTTTGTGAGCCATTAGAGGCACGACACCTGTGGCGCTTGCTACCAAAGTTCAAGATCTCCAAGGATTTGATGGTTATTACAATATAACAATCAAGGTATGTATCATAACCCTAATTATATGTTAATTTTGAAAATTACATGTGCCTCCTAGGGTTTTCTAGTTTTTTGTGTTCAATTCTTGTATGTCTAATAGTGAAAAACATAGATCCTCAAATTAGGGTTGCATGCGCACATAGGATTGTTTGTTATGTATAAAACCCATCACTGGTATCAGAGCTTTAGGTTTTTGTTTTCAATTAGATTTGATACATATGTATGAATATGACAATTAGGGTTTATGGCTAATAAACCCTGGAGGCTTGATTTTCAAAATTAGGGTTTCTAAAGCCTAGATTTTGAAATTTTTGTAGGGTTTCCTAAAACCTTTCCTTTGGCCCTAAGATTTCGATTTTAGGGTTGTCTAACCCTACAATTTCGGAATTTGCCTTGTCCCCTAGATAGGATTCCCAAATTTTAGGGATTTGGATAATGGCGTATCTTGTAATTATCTTTGATTCCTTAAATATATAATTAAAGATCTTATGAATTATCCCATTCCATAAAATTTTCAAATCTTAGGGGATATGGGATTAGATTAAATTAATTGTTTAATTTAATAGACAATCCTAAAAGATTTAACAATTTTAAATTAATTGTTTAATTTTGGATAATTATTAAGTCAATATTTTAATATTTAAGAGTTTAAAATTAAAAAGTTTTAATTTTTGAAAAAGTTAAATATGATTAAAACCTTAGTATTTTAAAGGTATAAAATACACCTTTATACTATATGTAACATTAAAAGTCTAATATTATATATATGTATGAGTAAAGAGTCAGCCTTACCATTAGTAGGCCTCATTCACGAAGCAGGTCCATAAGGGGTGTTTAAGGAAATTGCTTATAAAATGGTGATTGAATGGGTATCCACTCTTACCCACCGCACTCTTAACTAGTGGAGGGTCATTAGCCGAATGGGCAGGATAGGACACAACCTTCCATTATAAGTATAATGAAGAACAAAGTAACTAAATGCTTTTATGAATTCCCAAATCATAGTTACTTTAGGCAAATGTGAAATTGTATGCTAATCCATGGAATTACACTTTGTAGCCTTGTCAAACGTTAGTAGAGCGTGCGTGGTTAATCGGAACACTAATTTGGGATTGACTTTGGTAGCGAAGGGTGGCTCGATGTTTATCATAGATCAATGGAGCGTGTATGGCTAACCGACACATTCATTAGGTGATAGTAGCATTGAGTAAACCATGTTGATTCACATGGTTATTCACCCCTTATTTGTGATCCTCGGCGTCCTAGTTGCAAAATTGAAGGGCATAATCTAGATTAAACATGCCATTGAAAATTTCAATGAATCACAATGGATCTAGGAGTTTTCAATACATTTAAAACTTCAATTGCTTTTTCGTTTTTCATGGTGGAAATTGGTAAATCGTCATTTTCTGCAACTAGATTACGAAATCCCTCTTCTAGGTTGTAGAGTATTGTGTTGGATCCTAGCCTTGATGTTTCATTTGGGTGTTACATCAAGGATTCTTATCAACTAACTTGAATTTTCTCCCTTTTTTTAGATGTCTAAATCTAAGAATGGTCTTCCTAAATCCCATGGAACAAGTTTTCCAAATGAAGATGACGTTCCACGATACGATCAAGGAAATAGGAGTCATTATTCACTTCCTCCTATTGTTCTCCCTAACCCACATGAAAGAAGGCTTTAAAAGTTCAAGCTCATTGAGGCCCTAATGGCAATGAAACATGAAGATGGACAACTTGTGTGTACACACATCTTAAAGATGAAGTCACACATTGACAGGTTGAGGATGTTGGGTGTCGATTTCTCAAAGATGTTGGCTGTAGACTGGGTTCTTCAGTCACTTCCTGACTCATATAGTGAGTTCGTAAGAGAGTACTATATGATGGAACACGATGTGACCCTCATGGATTTGACCTATTTGCTAATTCCGACCGAATCAACGATGATTTGGCGCACTGGTAGAGCAAACTTGATTGGGCAATCAAACTCCTAAACTTCATTGGACATTGGCAACATTGGAAGTACAGAAAAGGCTGAGATTATCCCATATGCTTTGCAATTGGAGATGAAGCTGCCATGACTACCTGAGAGATCTAAGATATAGGAGAGTCAAAACGTATGGCTCTACTTTAGGATCGAAGAAAAGAAAGGAAGCTTAAGGAAGAAGCATGTTGAATCTGATCATGAAGAAATGGATTTTGATTGCATGGATTCGAAGATCAAATTTGTGAGCTGCTACTTTAGAGTTAGGGTAGATTGCTAAGAGATATGTAATAGTATAGTTTCTCATTTGAATTGGATTGTAAGGACCAAGTTTTTCAGCAATAAAATAAAATTTTTGTTTATCTTATTTATTTATCCTTGCAATGGCATGTATGAAAAATTGATGTTAGTATATTTCTAACTTTAGCAATAATGGATTTGATTCTTAATTATGTTATTTCTGGAAATGTCAAGAATTCGCCAAATTAGGAAAGATTCTCATTGCCTAAGTTTGAATTGGACTTAAACTTGGAATCGTACAAGTTGGTTTGTGTGATCATTGAGAAACTTTATATTTGGAAATTTAAGACTAACTCATTGACAAAGAGTCAAGTGAAGGACTAAGAGATCAAGTTCACAATGTTGTGCAATAGTCTAGTCCACCACAAAGAAAAATAATAGATTTGTCTATTTGCCAAAAAGCTTGGTGAATATGGTTACGCTTAAAAGTTTAAGTATAATTCTACATCGTTGGAAAGGTCTCAATGAAAGGCAGGACGAATAAGAAGGATCAATAAGGCAGAAAGATAAAAGTTTTTCCATTCTAAGAAGAGGCGAGAGTACCTTTTATCATGTTTTATGATTGAATTAATGATTAAGAACCATAGCTCAATTGATCCTCTAAGTGAGTCTTAGTGCATTTGTATGAGTAAGAAGAGGAACTGCAATTGTTGAAATGGTTAAAATCGAAAAAAAGTTGATCATACTTCATTCCAATATCGAGTCTTAGAGTTAAGATGGCGACATTCAGTGACACACTTTGTAGGTTTATAACACTTATCAAATATGGAATAAGGAAAATTTCGTATTCTTGCACATTTGAAATTGGTAAGTTGTCATGTCTTGCAGAAGATAAAGACCAACCAGAACCAATTGAGTGAAGTGATAATTTTGATAGGATTTCACACTAACTCTTGAATACTTGTTTTGTCAAGGAAAGTTCATTGACAAGAGAATCATATATGTTAGAAGGTCAGTGGGAGTCGCAATTGTCTTGAAAAGTTCGAGTGCTAAATCAAGAATAAACTGATAGTTAATCACTAGCACACGACTTGAGGTTTGCGACCTATCATGTTGACATAATCTTGTTTCTGTGTCATTCAAGTTTGAGTCAACTATGCATATGAGATCTATGAGTTCTCAATTGATTGCATAGAGGCAAGGCACCCTGATCAATGGAATGTCAATTGAAAGGAAAGGGTGAGCTGCTTAACAACCTGGAAGCAATGGTGGGCATTCGTGATGCCATAAGGCGAGAAATCAAGATTGAACAAGTTCGATCCATAAGAGTTAGATTTGTCACAAACATTATCCTATGATTATGTTATGAAAAAATCGTATGTATAGGAACACATATACCAGATAAATCTAAGTGTCATAAGGTTTCTCTCCATTCATGAAAATGATTGTGAGGAAACGCTTTCAGTACGAGAGATTTAAAAGGATAACGATTGTGAAAATTGTATTCTCATATTCGATTATGATTACGGCATCCCTTTTCATAGTTCGAATTGTGAGATTTGGCAATCAGTCTGGAAATTTGGGACTTATTGATATAATTTACGAATTAGTTTAAACACACATGTGAGCTATTTAAAGAAAGTTGTAGTAGATTAAGAAGATTAGATAAAGGCTTATCAAAGCACCAGATATTAGAAATATGAACTTAATAAATTCAGTAAGCATTGTTTTATGGAAGTTCAGTTGTTTTCTAAATACATGTCAAAGATAGTGGGAGCATAAGTGTTATGCTAGTGATGAGTTAATCATCATGTTAGTGGGAGCATGATTATTATTTTAAGTATTGCAAGTTAGCAATATTAATTATAGAAAACGAAGATTCAGTTTGCAAAGTTGTAGGGGTTGAAAAATTGTTTTGCTATATTTAAGGGAGAGAATATTATACTTAGTTTCAAAAATCTAAAATCTTAGATCGAGAAATTTTCATAAAATTTAGTCAAGGATACATAGTTCATTCTCAAAATTTGATTATGATTACGACATCCCTCTTCATAGTTCGAATTGTGAGAACATGCCACATGTTATAATATTTAACCGTTCTAAAATTTTCTGAGAGACATTATGCATCCTGTCCATAGTTCGAATTTGATTATGATTACGACATCCCTCTCCATAGTTCGAATTGTGATAAAGTATCATATCTTTATGAGAGACATTATGCATCCTGTCCCATACACTTCTGGTATAGGATCGATTGCATATGCTATAATATTTAACCATTCTAAAATTTTCCAAATGCCTAGGGCATTAAGAGGGAAAAGGGACTAGAACCGGTTTTGACTAAAATAATTAAACAACTATCAAAGGACGATCCAAAATTCGCTGACGATTGGTTGCTTACCATTAGTTAGAAGTATAGTATTGGATGAACAATATCGACATTATAGATAAGATTCTATTTAGAATGAGTTGTCATATGGAAAATATGGAAATGTTTCCATAATTACGAGTTAGAAATTAAGAATTCATGCCTAGATTACAAATTTTATGCGAAAAGGATGTTCAAAGGAATGTACTTTGAGTGAGAGACATCACATCTAAAGAATTGTTTTGTAACAATTTCTTATAGAATACTTTGTAATTTCATTAGCCAAGTCTTGGTGACTTTGTGTTGCGACATTACAAAAGGATCATTGCATAAAATGTTAGAATCTGATGTATTCTAAAAGTGGCAAGAATTTGGTATTCTTACACTAATGATGAGGATTGGGGATTGTGAAATGAGTTTCATTGGAACAGTTTTTTGATTGATCTATTTCACAAAGTATGGACCATAGGAAACCAAAGTGTGCATGATCGGAGCATGGGACAATTGTGGTTATAATTCAAGTATAAAGTTGATTATCTAAAACATTAAACAGTGAATAATGAGTAATCAATATGGTGATTAAATAGAGGTGTTTTATTTATACTCACAAGTTTGGGGTCATATAGGATTAAGTATTATCATTGTGTTTCTCTTTGCATGTTTTGACTTCCAGAATAACCGGGTTATTCAAACCTCCACAGTCGGTCATACATTGGAAGTAGGTATGAAAGAAGACTGTCATGAATCTGTCTATAGATTATCTAAAGTGTTTAGGCATAGCACAAGTTTGCTACAGAGTTCATGAGTTCTTCGATAAGATTAGAGTATTGGATTAAACCCACACTTACTTGAATCACTACATGGAATTTAACACAAGTGATTAGTGAGATGATAACATTGTATATTCTTGAAACCGAGACCTGTGAGTTGTTATTTGCTGGTTAGTTGCACATTGATAATAAGTAAACGCACTAGTAACTTGGTGTTATAAAACTTATTGTTGTGTGTGATTCGATCAGTAGGTGAAAGCGAGCATATGAGTCGAAGTTTATCCATTCCTTTTACCCAATGTGGGAAAAATGCGATATATGTGGGCCCCTCGATGATTTAGTGATGACACCCTAAAGTCCTTGGCCAAAAGCAGGACTAATTTGATTTGTTCAATCAGTCATGACTTTCATAAATCGGGAATCAGGAAACAAAACATAGACTGAGAGAATGATCAAAATCCATGTCTCGTGTCTATACGATATATAAAATGGAGGAATATATGATCCCTTATCTAAAGGACACGTCACTGATAAGATCAGAGTTCGACAGCGGCTTTTGGTAGCTAAAATTTGCTAGTCAATTTTTGAAGTTATACTTGCAACTATAGTTATTAGACTTATCCAAGGGGCATACTGTTGGATTACGTGTCTAAGCCCATAACTATAATTGGTATGTACTTGAATAGATAGTAACAATGTCTTTTTGGGTTTCCTTCAAACCTGGCAATCGAATAGGATAATTGTTGCAGAGAGAAGAATGATTTATTAACTTATTACTTGGTTAATAAATTAATTTGAAATCAAGATAAATGATTTATTAATGTATTATGGATATATAGTATATTGATTAGAAATCGTATTGTTTAATTAATATTTAATCATAAATTAATTTGGAATTAATTTTAGGATTAGAGGAATTAATTGAAACTACAGGGACTAAAGGTGACAATGTTCACAAGTTGAGCATTGAAGCATTCTACAACCTCCCTTAGAGGTGGGGAATGAAATCTAGAGTGTCCTAGGGTTTCCTTGGGCTCTAAGGGTGCCTTAGAAGCCTTAGGGAGGAAGTTAAGGGATTAGGGTTATCTAAGATACACCTGCCTTATCCTAAAACACCCTTATCACCTATATAAACCTCTATAGGGTTGGATCTCATCTAAGGCAGTCCAAGAGAGGCTTAGAGTCGAATTTTCCACTTCCCTTCTTTCTCTATAGTAATCTTTGGTTGCTAGGTTTGTTTGTGAGCCATTAGAGGCGCGACACTTGTGGCGCTTGCTACCAAAGTTCAAGATCTTCAAGGATTTGGTTGTTATTACAATATAACAATCAAGGTATGTATCCTAAACTTAATTATATGTTAATTTCAAAAATTACATGTGCCTCCTAGGGTTTTCTAGTTTTTTTTTTTGTGTTCAATGCTTGTATGTCTAATAGTGAAAAACATAGATCCTCAAATTAGGGTTGCATGCACACATAGGATTGTTTGCTATGTATAAAACACATCAAGGGTGCCCTCTTGTAGGATGGGACATGAATGGGTTTTTTGGGGTTAGTAATAATTTTGAGTAATTGTTATGAATACTTTGAGGGGATGGGGAAGGTGGCGCTACAATATCTAGGGATAACTCTGAGTCAATAGGGTCCTCCTCCTGAATCTCCTGGTGGGAAGACGAATTTGGATAGGGTG
This sequence comes from Lactuca saligna, assembly GCF_052625555.1. Lineage (NCBI taxonomy): Eukaryota > Viridiplantae > Streptophyta > Magnoliopsida > Asterales > Asteraceae > Lactuca > Lactuca saligna. Next base: position 129,945,738 of record NC_136419.1, on the reverse strand, counting down.
AAATATATGCACGTAATCTATCAATCTCATCACCTGGCCACGTCTCCTAACTAGGTTATTCCTCATCTTCGAATGGCTCCTCATCAGTTGACACTAGAGTAAGTAGTAGGGGGATCGCTGGATCATAATCACTCTTATTCTATAGTGTTCATGGAACCACCTGATCTTCCTCTAGATATGGATGCAACAACCAGCCCCGTATGTCCTCCATATTGTCTCCAATTCCTAAGTAAGACATCAAACAGGTAGGTGTTTATGAGAAATAATATATAATACATATAATTTCTTTTATAGTGTGTGTGTGTGTGTATATATATATACATATATATAGTAGATAGTATCGTATCTTAGGTAACTTTCTATATGGGAGATATGTCGTATGCACAGCTCTATTCCGGATATTCTCGTGGTGTATGATCCTCTTGCACTAAGTCTTGATCTAAGGCTCAAGTTCCTCTTGCACTAGGTCTTGATGTAAGGCTCAAGTCTTCAGGTCATCGATCGATGCTACTGATCAAAAGATCCTCTAATCGTAGGCCTTGTCCTAATCTTCTAACTAGGCATACTACGCTACTGATCCATAAATTATTAAGAGTTTAGATTGTCAACTACGGCCTCCAGGTTCAGGCGTGCGTCAGTCGAACCATAATAAAACTTAGTTGGGCATTCTGAGTCTATTTATTGTACAGCCATAGTACTAGACTAACCCTAGGATTAGTTTTTGACCTACAATCTTGAGTTGTGATTTGAATGGATAGTTTTTATGGTACCCGAGTGCATTTATAAGAAGTAATATAACTCTTTACTTGACTAGTGTTTGATTTTTGTATTTTATTAATCCTATGTTTGTATACTCGATGATTACAAGGGTCAGACATGTAGGAAGAGTTGGAGGGTAGGTCCATTTTGGCATATAAGCATTCTGAAATCATGCAATCCGAATGACAATTATTTCCATTCTAGATACTTTTCCCGTAAGTAGTCTATCTGTATGGTAATTAATAATAATACCTTTATTAGGTTTTACTAATTCATACTTTTTATGACCTAGGTTATAGTCGTGGTTGCAAGGGAATTATTAGTTCTCTATAACACACTACAAGAAACATACCCTTTAATGATGCACAAACAATGACACTCTTTGATTTACGATATGCATTTTCATGTGACCTTAAAAATAATGTCAGCCCTCCAAAATTTGAAGGATAGAGGACACACATTTTTGTGTGCCTTAAAATTAATGGCCAACAAAAAAAATTCAAACACGGAGGAAACTTGTTTTAAAGGAGTGTCCTCTAAAAATGTCGCTTTATATTTTTTTTATCAAAAGTGCGTTTTTAAAGGCGGAAAATGAAATCCTCTAAAATTTTAAATTTTGAAGCACCGGCTTCTTCACTTTTTCCTCTAGATCTCCCTTCTCTCTACAAACCCTACGGCATCGCCACCTCCTATCTCTCTTGAACATGCTAGGGTTTTATTTTATTTTAATCTTCCTCTTCTCTCGATTTCTCTCAACCTAGTATGTGTGAGGGTTTTTGGTGGTGATCGATAGGTGGTGAAATGATTCAACCCTTGATCCCTCACCTTTTCTTCGCTTCTCCTCATAATCAAATGGTTTTGTGCTTATAGGGCGAAAATGACCATATTGCCCTGTATAATGTGTAGAAGGTTGGAAAAATGAAGCGAAGGTTAACATCGATATCTCAAACAATCGCTTCTCATCAGATTTCCCTACCAAAAATTCAACGCCAAAAACGGAAGCGACTCTCTATTCTCTTCTCGATTGATATTTCTAATGATTAACATCGGTATCTCAAATGACTTTAACTTTTTTCTCAGATTTCTATCCTTCTAATGTTATAATTTCTGATTTCTTCTATCTAATTTTGATTTTAGGTTGAGATTTCTTAATTCTGGTCACCATCAACCCATCACGGAAACCAAACTGGCTCAACTGCTGAAAGCCTGGAATTTGCTAAAAATCGATTACTCAAATGTGTGATTGACTGAAAGTCTAAAACTCATTGAAACTCGAATGTCTGATCTCACTTACAACAAGAAACCCCTAACTCTTTCCTTTAACTTATCTTTGCAAAATCAAGCACATACAACCATTGTCTATGAGATTATGTTTTTCTTCTTCCTCTTACAATCGCTAAGCCCTAACACCGAAGATTGAAAGTCAATTGACCCTTCATTCGAAGAAAAAGGTAAGCATTTTCCTTTATCTATTTCATTCTGTTAGTTCGGCCTCATATTCTTCTGGTCTTCGTCTTTTTTCTTCCAGATTATCAACTCTATCCCTATATTGTGTTCTCTTTAAATGGAGAACCATTCAATTTAGGGCTTAATTAAAGAGTTGGAACTCTTAAACTGGTAATATATTCCTCCCTTCCATACCATTCAACTGACTAATTTGGAATAAGCATAAAAAGGAAAAGCAGCCTTATATGTTGAAAGTTAACATGGTAGGAGTATTGGTATGTGCATATTTTTTTTTCTTTTGTTTGATGTAAATGCTTTGAGTGGGTATAGTATATAACATGTATGGAATATGGTTTCTTCTTTTCTATTTGATGTTGTTATCCCATGTTTTGAATTTGACTGATCTTTCTCCACTCTATTATATGATGCATAAATATATTGAGATTGGCATAAATCATAAAAGCCAATGGATCAATGGATCCTCTCAAAAGACAAAAGGGTCTCAATATATCTGTTGCAGATCTTCTTTCATAAATGGGATTAATATTCTTTTAATCATCAAAAAATGTAAGCTTTTACCATTATCCCTCTCAAATTATAGCATCAAACCCAATATATACTTTTCGTTTTATGAAAGTGAAAGCCAAGTAAAATATTTATTAAGATTTTTTTTTTGTTGTTGATTGGCCAAGCGATTCCTTGGTTGACTATTACTAGCATATAGATGAATTTGATGCATGTCCCTTTGTTTGCTTGTGTGGATTTTGGTACCTTTACAGTTGATAATGTCATTTAAGATGCAAAATCCTTACTTCTGGAATCTCAAATGAACCCTAATTATGAAAACAATCCTAATACATACATGGGATATACAATGGAATGGAATCGAGTGAGTCATTCCATTCCATTTCTTCCTTCTTTATTTTTCTTTTCCTTTTTTTCTAATGATCAAAGTTCTTCTTGTTAATATCAGTTGCCCTGTTCTTTTTTATACTTGATGCACCTTTTATTTGTAGACTTGGCCTGTGCGTACTCCAAGGACTGTTGCTTCCAAGCTAGCTTCTGATACCCCTGGTTGCATGTTTTTGTAATTTATATTTTTATTTATTTTATGTCAGCGTGTCCTTGATGCCCTTTTCCCTTCAGTTCTTGGTGGCACATGTACCATTCCTGGTGCCTTTGGCTGTGGGAAAACTATTATCAGTCAAGCTCTATCCAAGGTATATTATTTTTTTCAATTACTCATTCTAAATATTATATGTTGAAACTATTATTATTATTATACAGGTAAAATGAATTCTTAGAGTAACAGATTTGGTGTTTATGATTCTAGTTAATTTGTTCTAATCTTATTTATGTCCTTATTAATGATACCCTATTCATCCACTTTGACGTATCAAGTTGCCTGTGTTTTCCTTGGCATATCTGATTTTTGTAAGAGTATGAAACGAGGAATGGGCATGGTTATGTTCTTTATGCACAGTGCTTCTTACGTCAAAAACAATGCTATTACCATGAGCAAAGATTTTCCATGTCATGTGCTTTGACAAGTATCTGATAATCATAATCTTAAGCAGGTTGCAACATGACAAGTATCAGGACCAGTTGTCATTGCAGATGGAATGGATGGTGTTGCTACGTATGAACTTGTCCGTGTTGGATGTGCCAGTTTTATTAGATAGATTATTCGTTTGGAAGGAGATTCTGCTACAATCCAAGGTATTTTGGTCTTCTCTCTCTCTACCTCCCTCCCTCTCTCTCTCTCTCTTTCTCTCTCTCTCTCACACTCACACATACACACAAACACACATGCATACATAGCATAAAGGATCTTTAAGTTTCTAAATATTGAGAATAAAGTGCCCATTATATTTCAGTGTATGAAGAGACAGCTGGATTGATTGTGAATGATCTTGTTTTACAGACATGCAAGGTATTTATTGCATATTGTAACTTACTTTAAGATGTTGATAATCTAGAAATCAATTAAACTTACCTACAGCCTCTATCAGTGGGGTTGGTTCCTAGAATCTTGGGGAACATCTTTGATGGTATTCATGTTTGTAATATTTGATTTCTCTTGTTGATGATTTGAAAGTTGTTACACTTATTACACAACAAATCTTTAATCTTTCTAACAGCTTCTAACTCCACTCATATATACCTTTTATCAACTCACTTCTTTAGAGGCCTATGAAGACTATTGCAGAAGAAAATTGTAGAGAAGAACCAGAAATCAAAAGGATCTCAATTTGAAGCACGTGCCGTTGCTCTCAAAATTACATGCCCTATATGTAAAGTAAGTTCCTCTTTGTGTGATTTATATGATTGTTTAGGTTTGATAAAGCTGATTGTTTATTTGAATTCTTATCTAGATTTCACTTATATGACTAGAAGAAATTATTTATTATATATGAACAATGGTTATTTTGATGTTTTAGCTGAGAGAGGAAGGAATTCAGAAGATTGTTTGCTTGTTTTAGTTCTATTGGGCTTTAAATTAAACAATTGGTTGAACTTTAATTTTTGTTTTGTTTGTATGATTAGAAAATACAATATTCTCTTCATGAGCAAGCCGTATTTTCAGTGTTGTAGAAGAAATAAGTAATTGGAAGATACACTCTTACGCATGTTGATATAGTGTGTACGTGTTGCTTTTTTTAAAAAAAAATTATATACTTATTGAATTTTTTTTTAAATTCTGATATGAGTTTTCTTTGGAAGAATTAGAAGAAATAGTAAGTCAATATAGACTTATAATGTGTAGGTTTGCTTGTTTAAATTTAATGTACTTATTGAATTTGGTTTTGATTTAGAACTACTAGATTGAGTGCTTGTTTTAGGTGTATTTGGCTTCATTTCTGTTTGAATTTGATCTAAGTTTCATTTGGGTGATTAGACAAGATGATATATTCTATGAATTTATTGCATTTAGATAATTGGAAGTGATATTATAACTATATGAACAGCAGTAATTTTATGGCAGAAGCTTGAGACAAATTAGATGATACACATAGATGTATTGCTTATTTAAGTTCCATTTAGTTCTGAATGATAGTTAAAACCATTTTACCATTTTTTCCGGAATTAGTATCTAATGAAAAAAATGACTTTCTTGTTTGACGACTACTTGTAATATAAGTTATAAACATCAATAACTTGTAAATGTATAAGATAGTTAATGGAAAATGCATTGGAGTTTTGACTTTTCAGGTGCAGTTAGCAAATGAGAAGCAGCTTGTTGATCATTACAGCTCTAAGCATCGAAAGGAGAAGCCTCCAAGCAACTATGAATGATCTGATATGTATGCATTTGAATTGATGCACATGTTTGTGTTGCCTGTTTTTCTTTTTCATTTGCATGTTGATGATATGTCGAGTGTTTCTTTTGCTTTGACATTTTCATTTCTGCCAAAATCGAGTATAAAAAAGCTTAATTGATAAAGAGATTGTTTTGTTTTGTGAGTGTCATTCCAAATAAAGGGATAAGTCTAAGAAAAATCTAGTAAGTTATTATAGCAATTTTGTTGTTATAATTGGGTTGATCATTGAAAGTATGATGTGGTAAGAAGAAAAAGATTGGAAGTATAACGTTGGAATTGGGTAGATTTTTTTATCATATGATGCATCAATAATACTGAAAAAAATAAAAGTATAATGTTGTAATAGAAAGAAATGGAAATTTGTAAGTGTTCAAAATATTCTGATCATGTAGGTGTTCAAATCAATAGAAAATTTTTAAACGTATTTCTTTATTGTATTGCATGTTAAGTTACCGATTTGCCATGTGCAGGTTCTGATAGCTCTAGCAACCTCCATCCATGCCCTGAAGCCTCTCAATGTTCTTGCATCAGCTTATTCTTTTAGAAAGGAAATTGTCAAAGGAGAATTTAGTCATAGGTTTCTTTTAATGTTGTACATGTTTTCTTTTCTATAATAAATATTATGCAATATTAGCAATGTGTTACATTTACTTACTATTGGAATGATTATTTGTATTTGACATATTAGTGCAAGGAATTATATTTATTGTTTATGGTATTTTATTTTGTATTATAAGACTTTTAATGTGTTATTTAAATTGAAAATTAGTAAATCTACCAAAAATATATAATTTTAAAAACATTTAAAATTATGACACACAAAAATGCATGTTTTCATCCTTTATGACATGGGCTTCGTTGATACGCATTGCGTGTCATAAACACGCATGTCGTAAGGTTACGACACACAAATGTGTGTCGCCATCCTTTATGACAAGGCCTTCCTTGATATGCATTGCACGTCGTAAATGAGCGTCGTAAATGTGTGTCATAAATGCACATCATGAATGTACGTCGTAAATGCACGTCGTCTCTCGTTATGACAGGGCCTTCATTGACATGAATTTGCGCATCGTCTGAGCATTTTACGACATGCATTGCACGTCGTATGTAACGACCCAAAAATCAAAGGTAAAAAAATCATTTTTAATATAGCTAAAACATTGATACTATTTCCTCTAACAATTCAAATTGTCATTAAGTAAAACATTTATCAGACTTCATCCCAAAATCAATCATTGCGAAAATCATAGGTGTGTGCACTGCGACCAATCCGAGCCCTTCATTTCCAAAACGATGATACCTGAAACCATATAAGCACGATGCTTAGTGAGTCCCCCAGAGCATACCCCACACACAATCTACATAACACATCATATCAGCAATAAAAGCCATCTCTAATGCATACCACATATCAATTAGCTATAACAGCTACCTTTAACACATAATACAGAACAATTAGCTACAAAGGCTACCTCTACCACATATCACATATCAATTAGCTATCGAGCTATCTATACCGTTAGCTACAAAGGCTATCTCTACCCCTATCCCCAAAGACTAGCTCTACCGTTAGCTTCAAAGGCTATCTCTACCGTTAGCCACAAAGGCTATCTCTACCATCAGCCTCAAAGGCTATCTCTAGCATCAGCCATAAGGCTATCTCTACCATTAGCCACAAAGGCTATCTTTACCGCATATAATGCATACATACATATCACACACCTCTACATAGCAAGTATACCAACTATCATAAAATGGGCTAAACTTGGTGCCTTAGACCCATTGGTATGGTGAGAAAACTTACCTTGCATTGTCGAAGCTTCCCATACGAATTCATTTGTTGCTGCCTCGCCAACTTCTCGAGATGCCTTTACCAAAAAATATACCCAATTAGCAATTTGGTCCCAAACCATAATCCTTAATCCATGCATGAGGTAAAATGACCAATCTAACCCTGTTCTAGTATGATCCAAGCCCACTAGTGGCCCATTAATGGCCTAACTTGCTTACTTCGGCCCAATACCTTTAATGGGTCTTACCCTAAGCCGAAATATATTCCTGGCCCAAAATATCTGACTCCTGATGGCCCACAGAAGCCCAGAGAACCAAAGTGCATTGCTTGGCCCAACCCAAGGCCCAAAACACTACAAGCCCAAAATTGATGAGTAGGCAGGGGGTACTCTTACGTACGCTAAGCGTACTGACTGGAAGTGGTGTACGCGGAGTGTACTTGCATGTACGTTGTACCACCGTGAAATTTCACCAAAAAATTTCACTTTTAAAATCACATAAGTATCATCAACACATCTCAAAAAATCTCAATATATCAATTATCAAAAACACGTGTTCATAATTATTTGAATAAAATACAGGATCCTTGAACACAAGTCCATCTCGTGTGTACAATCTAGTCGGGGGCCTTCTCGTGATCCTAAGAAGTACCTGAAACACATAACACACAACACAGTAAGCACAAAGCTTAGTGACTTCCCCAAAATACCACATACAACCCATTAGCCACTCGGGGCTATAACTCTGTAAGACCCTCCAGTCAATGTGTCTCTGTGGGATGCTCTATTCCCAAGGCTCGTTGGACCTGTTAGGTTTTGAGCATTCTAACATTCCTATGGTGTACATGCAACCCTATAAACCTTGGATCTATGTGTTCTCTATTATACATGCAAATAAGAACTTTCCAAGGCTTTAATCCTAACTAGCATATTATGAAGTTCTTGTACTACAAAGTACTAGTTAGATGACATACCTTTTGATGTAGCTTGATGTCTTCAAGCTTTAAGAGCTTAGCCCCAATAGTGTGGAAGCCTCAAGTGGAATCACAAATCACCAAAACACCTTGGAAGACTTTATAGAATATGGATACTTGGTTCTCTCTAGTGAAATCGGCTAGCCCTTCTTAGTGTACCACACTAGTCCCAATTTCACCAACCAATGACATCTTTATATAGCATGGAGACTAGGATTAAACCCATGACCTTTAACTTCATATGATCCATGGGTTAAACACTCCATGGACTATCCATGAAAGCTTAGCCCAACCTAAATGAACTTGGCCCATTCCATATATATAAGATTCCATATTTAATTAGTTCATTTTGATCACTTAATTAATTCTAAATTAATTCTTGATCAATACTAATTAAATAATATGATTCCATATTAATATATTAGAACTTATAATATATTAATATTAATCATAAATATACTATTCTCAAAATACTATCCATATAAATTGTGTTGGTGAAGTGCAACCCAAATGGACCATGCCGGGTCGGGTCAAGTACATACCAAATATAATTATGGACTTAGACATTAATCCAACAGGACCCCCTCGTTCGATCTTAGTGAGAACCCTCCGGTCTCACAACTCATTAGACCCTTCGGTCCGGTCTCAGTATCACATAATATAGCATATATATCACAAGACTAATGCATAACTCAAAAAAAAAACATAACAACAATATATACACAGATTACCATAACAACATAAGTCACAAAGACATTATTCACAACAACACGTAATACATTGTAAACAAATAAGACCCTCCGGTCGATAATGTACTAAGAACCTCCGATCAATAGTGTAGATAATACCCTCCGGTCAATAACACGAATAAGACTCTTTGGTCACACAAAAATCACCACATAGGTAAGCATAGTGAGAAGACTCACCTCGGATGGCGGACAGATCCTACAAATGTTGTTGCTGTACTCTGGACTTCGGTCTCTAACACTAAGCCAAACCCACAATTAACATCATTAGGATCTAAGACCATACCTTCACATATTAGGTCTACATATGGTCCACCAACCCAGCCCATAAATAACCCAAGCCAATTGGGCCTACCAAGGCCCCAATATCACACAAATCCACAAAATTAGACTAATGGCCCAACTATGGCCCAATTTTCCAAATTGGGCCTAATCCCTCCGTTACACCTTGCCTTAGAGCCCATCCACATATTCTAGTACACAAAATTGGTCTTGAATAACCCATCCATAGCCCAGTCATCAAAGCCCAATAGAAAGGCCCAACTTAGGCCCATGCAAAATTAGGGTTTTCACATGAAATGATGATTAGGGTTAAGTATTCTCACTTAACCCATTAAGGACTTATCCCATTAAGTCCATTACTCCACTAAGCCATCATACAACTGAATTGGCATGAATTATAACATCAGTCCACTAGTCCAAACACAGGTCCCAATAGGCCCAAACCAACAAACCCAAAATTAGGGTTTTCTAAACCCTAGTTAGGGTTTCTAACCCAATAACCATCCAACAAGCCCAGATCAATCAATTAGGCAGATTAGGGTTCACTATGCCAAGCACCACCCACTACCACCTTAGGTAGTGGTGGTCAGCGGCGGCCACCACCTCACAGTGGTGGTGGTGGGTTTTCTGGCCACAAAAAGACGCATACAATCTCCAAAATGCTGGAAACATTGAAAACACTAAAGCATACACCCATAACCATGCCCAAAGGCACCACCCATGGTGGCTGGTGGTGGCGGAGGGTGGCAGAAAACAATAGTGGATGGCAGCCACCACCTCGCGGTGGTGGTAGTGGATGTGGTGGTGGCGGATTCTTTTGATTTCCAGTCGTGCAAACCCACGAGTACACTCACAGATATGATCCAAACACACAAACATAACCAATGAAAAGGTGGTGGTGGTGGTACTGGCATATTCTTTATTCCAAGTCCGTTTCTGACGAACTTTATATCCATGAAAAGGTGGTGGGAAGCCCTACTCTCCCGTTAACACCTCCAAGCCTAAAACCTTTCAGATAAATCTTGGGACCCATAAAAGACTTAATCACCCCTACCCTTTGGTTTCCGAGGCCCCAACCGAGTAATTTCAAACAGGGTGTTACAACTCTCCCCCACTTAAACTAGACTTCGTCCTCGAAGACATGCATCACCATCCTTGACATACCAGACTACCTGAGCACCATGACCACAAACCCGGGGATACTCCAATCTTCCCAAAGCAATCAAAACCAACCCTTGTAGGTTCTAGAATCTGAAGATGAACGATTTACTTGCAACCTAATCATGTCTATTCCATTTGAAACCTAGAGCCTCGAGATGGTCTATCTCCCTGACGTACTGCCCCCAACGAATCATCCTTAAACTAATTTCTCGAGAGACCGGCCTAGATAGAATACTTCCCACTCATGATACCATGAGTTTTCTTAACGAACAAAAGTCACCAAACAACTACAACCACCGAATAACCCACAATTCCACACACAAACCCCAAATCACTGTATTCGCTCCTAATCCTCTTGCTGCTACATGGTTGTTTTCCTAGAGAACACCCAGGGACCTCCCTAGTCCAGACCTGCTTGTCAACTGACCGGAACACCGCACACATACCCGATTGTTGAGCCACAAACACACTCAGTAGTCCCCTACGACCTCTGATGGATACCTCATCTAACCATAACTGTCCTATCTCCTTCAACCCATTGATCCATTCGATCTAGATAGGCTGACAACCAGTTGCTACTGGATCCAACACAAAAGATGAATACTACAAGAATAGATGTAGACTTACATCATACCCGGCCTCCTTTGTCCTACTGTTTCCTGATTCCAACATGTCGTGGCTCCATTACGGATAGATCCACCCGAGACACATCACAATGCCTTAAACTACCATCAAACCAACCCGTTCACCACCCTGGAATTCTGCCCTTAGCATATATATTTCCTCACATCCCATTCACTGAAACAAAATTTGAATTGCTACTCTGCTCCTGCCTAGAGATCCTCAAATCGACATTTGCATAATGCACCTCAACTTCCCATCCTCCCTTACTCGACTGATTAATCAACACCCTTAGTCGATTCCCTGAGACTATCAGTCTCGCACCCGGTCCAACCACCGGGTTCTTATGAGGTCCTATATCAGGGCTACCCAGCCGTAAAACCCTACTTAAACATGCATTACCCATCCACATGATCCTTTATCTCAAGACCCGACCCTCGGCTCCACAGTCTCTATCAGTTCCAACCTAGATTCACATAACCACCCGGGCTCGCCCCCGAATAACTGATCGGTCAATCACCTCTAGTCTTGATCCTCACTACACTGTGGCTCCCCCACAACCCTATGAACTATCCTGCCCTAGTAGAAATCACTCGAAAGAATCCGTGAATGGTATGGGAGCCCCCGTAGTCTCACAACTCTCTCTACTGCTAGTGAATGTTATGGCTCCACCGCAGACTTACAACATTATACCCTAATTGACCATTAGTGAATGCTACGGCTCCCCTGTAGTCTTACATCAGTTTCACCCTTGCTTCTGAACTGGATACCTGGACGGTTCTCCCCTACTTAGATTCAACTAAGTCCGCTCGGAATACAAGAATTGTAGGATTCGTAATCCTCATTACGTTACAATGTTCACATTGTTGACGATCGGTGCGTACCAAAGTTAGACACCATGAATAACCCTGCTCAAACAGCACACTTCCTGAAATCCAGCTAACACTTTTTGTATCCCAACTACATCAATGACTTCAAACGCTTAAAAGCGACATCACCCTCAGATCTCGGAGTCCAACGAACGGATAGTCCAACCAAAACCTTAGTGAAAACTCTCTCTTCCTCTGGCAATCCTGGTGGCCCTCCCAAACATAAATACCAAGGCTTTTGAAAACTAGACATAACTCCCTCGTTCAAGCCCTTGGACCAACCCCGAAAGTGACTAAAGTATGTCCACTCACTGCTCCTCCCTAACCGTCAGACAGTCGACCTCCTTGTCATCCACCTGAACACAACTAAAATGAAATGGACTTGCTCCCTATAGCCAATCCCTGATAAAGTGGCCAGACCTTCTACACCCGTAGCAAACCAGATCAATGAAAATATTCCGACAATGTCTCGGAGCAATCACGGTACACGTGGAATCCGCTCCGCAAGATACATCCTCCCGATCTCCCTCAAGGATTCCTTGACATGATGAAAGGCATCTGTAACCCTTGCTATCCCAGACAATAGCAGAAATCCGACCCGAGATCCAACTCATCACAATTCCCCAAGCAATACAAATACCCGGTATCCACCAGAAATGGCCGAAGATAGCATATCTACGAGCATATGAAGGATTCCTGACCACCTCCTCCTGTGGTACCCCAACCACCCAGAGAACATAATGTAGCACCTCATTCTGATCCTAATGACAATCCAAACCCTTGGAACGAAACTTCATCGCGCAGTTTTTGCAAGCGTCACACTGGATCTGAAACTGCTAGCCTCTTAAAAGCTGATCCAAACTCTTGGGTCTCTGCTCGAGACCCTCCAATAAATTCTCCTGACCTAGACCTCTCTCATGAGGTACTCCTAATCAATCTTCCATCCTCGACTCTGAGATCCATGTCATTCAAGGTCTCGCACCCTGATCCACTTACTAGCTCAATCGCCACGACTTTACTGCAATAGCTAGAGCAATCTCTGCTCTAAATCGGGCTACAACCTATTCCTAATACTTAGTCTCCAAACTCGAATGTGGAATAGATCGCACAATCAACCCTTTCCGTTTGATACAAGAGATCGGAGGCGAACTCGAAATCCTGGCAGTCCTTCCACTAATTGGCTCAACATCGGAGTTGGGACAAAACCTTGTCCGATCCCTGCATGCTCATCCTCATTCTGCAAAGTAGCTATTCCCACGATCAAGGCATAACCAAGAATTTTCCTTCCTATAAGCTTCTCACATTCTCCAAGACTCTCACCGATTCGAGTATGGATCTTGTGCTTTCAGTAGTACGGGCCCAATACTACCTTCCACGCATATCCATACTTTCCTCATCAATCCTCTCGAATCCTCTAAGTCACTTACTCCACCAACATACTAAATATTTGCTAAACAGCACGACGATCTCTACCGGGGCACCTCCTAGGTTCCCCCTAGGTTCCCAACTCCACTGAATCTCCCCAATAAGCTCACTGGAGCATATCCTAGGCTTTCCTAGGTTCATGCACTCACCCTGTCCTTAGTTGCTAAAAGATTCCTAGTAATGTCAACTAGCTACCATATGAATATAGCCATATGCAACAGAGATCAGATAATCCTCCGAGTAATAGACTCATCCCTAGAACGGTTAGACTTCAACGAGAGTTGCATAATAGGGTCAAGTCTTTCACTATGAGATTATCTAGCTTGTGCCACATGTGACTTAGCATATTCACTTAATAGCTAGCTCACATTACTAAGAGTCCCACAAAGCACAAAGCAAGCAGCATTCACACTATGGAAAATCTAACCAACATATACTAGACAAATCAATCTATCCACACATACATCCCGCAAGTAGGTAACACATGTCGCTAACCTGATCCTAAGCTTACCCTAGGGTAATCTCCGGCCCGCAAATTATCATAGAACACTCGGCCCATATACCACAACCCTTTCTAACCACATCCACCCTTGTTGTCGGTTGCCTTATGCATCCAAATTATACACAAAACATGATCTAATAGACTACGAATAATAGACTCTACCCTAAGACCGCAGGAAATAAGGCTAAATCAGCTATTCTAAGGCTATAAGATCCTAACCGTATACAAATTTCAAAACATACATATTGCAGTTACAAATACAAATTATCATTCTCATTCCAGTAGGACATCGAATATCATCATGGCTAAAAGCACCACATATTAGGCCAACCTATTGCTGACTGCTCAGCACTAGCATGCAAATCTATCAGCTCATACTGTTGGATTAATGTCTAAGTCCATAACTATAATTGGTAAGACTTGACCCGACCTGGCATGGTCCATTTGGCTTGCATGGCATCATGCATTTGGATAAGACTATAATGAGAGAAATAAGACACTTATGGTTATTAATATATTATAAGTTCTAGTATATTAATAATAAGAATAATAAGATTATTTAATTAGTATTGATCAAGAATTAATCTAGGGTTAATTAAGTGATCAAAAGAAGACTAATTAAATATATGGGTTGATTGTGTAAATCATCCATACTTGTATAGTGGGCTAATGCTCCATGGATTATCTAGTTGGGCCAAAACCCATATGATGCTCCATGGATGCTCCATGGTGTATTTGAACCCATGGATCCAAGGAAATGGAAAGTCATGACAATTAGGGTTTACCCTAATTGTAACACTATATAAAGATCTTATTCTTGACAAAATCGGCCACTAGTATCATTCTAGAGAGGGCTAGCCGATTTTCATGAAGTGTAGAATTCTCTCAAGTTATTCCAAGTGTATTTAGTGTTGTGTGAACCACTTGAGGTGTCACACTTGGGGTACTAGGCACTCAAGCTTCATGAAGACTTTCTACATGATAAAGATATGTATTCTATCTTGTTATACAATTGTTTTGTATGCTAGATTAGGATAATACCTTGGATGTTCATATTTGCATGTATAATAGAGAAAACATAGATCCAAGGTATTTAGGGTTGCATGTACACTTAGGAGTGTTAGAATGCTCATAACCCAATAGTGGTATCAGAGCCTAGGCTTGTTTTCTTGTTATACTTGCAAATGGAGCTGAAAAATCGAGTTTTGATGTTGTCTGCCCAGTAGACTCGCCGAGTCCACGAATGGACTTGCCGAGTCCAAGGCAAAAAGCATCCAACTCGCCGAGTTGGTTCATGCACTCGACGAGTTGGACCCCCAGACAGCATAAATTCGACTTTTTTGGCTGGAATTGGACTAGGAACATTACCCTAATATGTTTTTGAACTTATAAACTTGTTTTTGATGTGGTAATGTTCATGCTAATCCAATTTCAAAGATAATTGTCAATAGATTCATGTTTTGTATTAGTTTAAGGTTTAGACTAATTACATGAAAAAGTTTGATTTGAATTATCTTGTTTTTATGAGTTGCTTAGATTAATAGAAAAGTTGAGTGAAATAGTTGTTTTCAATCCAAATTAATCTAAGAGTTGATTCTAAAATGTGTTTTTGTAACTTGTCCTCAAGTTATATGAAAAGTCACATTTATGTTTCATAAAACTCATAAACGTTGGCAAAGGTTACAAAATGAAGAGTCCAGTTCTAATTAATTGGTGTTATGACTCCATAATTTGTCCTCAAGTTATGGAGGACCTACAGTCTCTTCATTAAATAATAAATTAAAAAAAAAAGTGTAACCTTAATTAATTCCATAAGTTATAAAATAAAGAAAAATTAATTCTTTTATTAGTTTAAAGTCTTCCATAACTTGTCCTCAAGTTATGGAACTTGAAGAGTTTTTGGATTAAAACTACTTTAAACACATAAGTTATGGAATTAATTAGTTTTGAATAGTTTCAAAACTTGCCCTCAAGTTTTGGAATTTGTAAAGTTTTCTCTTATGAATACTTTAATTCCAAGTTAGCCCTTAGAATTTTAAAAGTTAAAATTCAACCCTTATACTTTATAATATTATAAGTTAATATATATATATATATATATATATATATATATATATATATATATGTATAAGAGTAAAGTCAATCTTACTGCTAGTACGCCTCATTCACGAAGCCGGTCTATAAGGTGGGTATAAGGTTGTTGCCTATAAAATGGCAACTTAATGGGTGTCCACTCTCACCCACCGCTTGCTTGACTGGTGGAGGGTCGTTAGCCGAACGGGATTGACAGGACTAGAATTCTCCCTTCATTAAAAGTATTAATGATAAGTACTAGGTAACTAAACTCTTATAAATACCCAATCTTAGTTACTTAGGAAAATGTGAATAAGGTGCTAATCCATGAAATTACACTTTGCACTTTGTTTAAGTCGGTTAGGGAGTGTGTGTGGTTAACTGGCACACTAACTCGTATTTAACAAGGTAGGCAAAGGGTAACTTAATGTTTATCATAGTATCGATGGAGCGTGTGTGGTTAACCGGCACATCGATTGAGGGGTAAACACTTAAGGGTACCAAGTAATTTGCATGGTTACTTCACACCTTGTTTTGTGATCCTCGGCATCCTAGTCACAAAACCTGAAGGGCACACTCGAGATTGAAACATGCCATTGAACAGTTCAATGAATCTCAAAGATCTAGGAGTTTCAAATCCAATTAAAACCTAATAATACATTTCGTTTTTCTTGGTGAAAATTGGTGAATCGTCATTCACCTACCTTCAAATATTTTATAGCTTGGATTACGACATCCCTCTTCTAAGTTATAAAATAGTTTGTTGGGTCCTAGCCTTAATATTTCATATTGGGTGTCATATTAAGGACTTTAAATCAACTATCTTGAATATCTCCCAAAAGATGTCTAGTTTAGACATTTATGATCTTCCCAAATCTCTTGAAACATGCTTTCCTAATGAAGATGATGTCCCTTCGAAATCATACTTCTTTCACCTCCTCCAATTATTCTCCCTAACCCACAAGTTCTTGAAAAGTTTAAGATCAATCAAGCCCTATTGGCAAGGCAAGGTCTAGGTATGGTCATATCTTGGAGATATAGTCACATATTGACAAGCCGGGAGAGAAGGGCGTCAAAGTCTTGAGAAAGTTGGTGGTTCAACTACTTTCTAAGTCACATATTGAGTTCTTTTGGAACACCTATGAAACAGACTATGACAAGAGCCTTACTGATCTTATCTATTTGTTAAGATCAACTTCCTTAAAACTTGAAGGACATTGACAATAGTGACACAGGAAATCCAGAAAAGCATTCTCTTCCCAATGGAAAGGGATCGGCCATTGTCAACTCAGTTGACCAAATGGTAAAGAGAAAAGATAAGTTTGTGATAGTCCCGTGTACCATTATCAAAGGGTCCATATGTTTATGTTGCCAAAGGAAGGGGCATTGGTTGCGAAGCTACCAAATTTACCTAAGGAGGTTAAAGTCAATAAGTTTGACTCTACTTCAGGTAAAGTCCACTATCTAACTCTATTATGTTTCTATTCTGAGATTCCTAATACATGATGTGACTGGGTCACATGGTAATGCTTTAAGAATCAAAGAAAAGTGAAGAAACTTAAAGAAAGAATATGTTGAATCTGATCGCATAGATTGATTTCTATCGCGTAGTTTGAAGATCGGATTCTTGAGCTACTTCTTAGGAGTTATGAGATATTGCTTAGGAATAGATAACAACAAGTTTTCATATGGATTGTAAGGATAAGTTTTTCCGCATAGTTTTAAAATAAAAGAAAATTTTTGATTTTATTTATTTTAAAATATCCTTACAATGGCATTTAAGGAAAAATTGTTGCTTATATGATTCCATTAATAGCAAGAGTGGAAATATGAAATTGATTCCTTCATTTGTGGTAATGTCTAAATTTACCAAATAAGGAAAGATTCTCATCACCCAAGTCTCCATTGGACCAGAACTTGGAATCATGCAAGTTGTATAGCATGATGAATGAGAACTTTCAAGTATTGGAAAATTAAGACTAATTACTTGTTCACATGGATGTGTGAGTCAAGTAAAGGACTAAGGGATCGAGTACACATTCTTGTGCACTGGTCAAGTCCACCACAAAAGATCAATAAGATTATTCATCATAATTTACTAAAGTTCAGTAAATATGGTTATACTTACAAGCTTAAGTGTAATTCCGAGACATTGGAAAAAGGTTCCAATGTAAGGCAGAGCGAATAAGAAGAGTCAAATTAGGCAGAAGGATAGAAGTTTCTCAAATCTGAAAAGATGGTAGAGTACTTTCGTATTAGTTTTTATGATCATCTTAATGATTTAGAGACCTTATCACAATTCATCCTCTAAGTGCTTTCTTATAGCTAAGAAGAGGAACTATGAATTGTTGAAGTGGTTAAATCAAGAAGATCATTCATACTTCGTTCCAAAAACAATTCTTAGAGTCATACTCCAAGATTGTAACTTGAGTGACATGTCTCAAAGAAGGTTTAAAACACTTGTCAAATGTAAGAGTAAAAGTTTTCTACTCTTGTACATTTGAAATTGGTAAGTTGTGATGTTTTGGATATAACAAAGACCAACTTAGGCCAATTGTGTGAAGTGTTTGTCTTGGTTAGAATCCACACTATCTCTTAGATGTTTGACAAGGGAGACTTATAGGTCAAGAGGATAGTGGGAGTCTTAAAGGTCTTGAAAGTCTCAAGAACTAATCAAGAATAGAACCTAAAGTTCTTCACTAGCACACGACTTGTGGTTTATAACCTATCGTGTTGACATATTTTGTGCCCATTCCAGTTAAAGTTGGCTTTGCATATGAGTTCTTAGAGTTCTCAATTTGTTGCACAACAACTTGGAAGCAATGGCAGGCCCTTGAGCTGCCAGGTGGCAAGAAATTAAGATTGAGTTCAGTCCATATGAGTTTGGATTTGTCATTATCCTTGTCTTGTGACGATGGTTTTGATAATTCACATGGATAAGAACACATACACCATTAAATCTAAGTGTCATAAGGTTTCTCTCCGATTCATGAAAATGATGGTGAGGAAACACTTTTACTAAGTAGATTTTAGCTAGATAGCAATTGTGATATTTGCATTCTCAAAGTCGTTAGTGGAGCGTGTTTGGTTTACCGGCACACTAACCTGGACTTGTGAAAAGTGGCAAATAGGTCTAACCATTATGATTACGACATCCCTCTTCATAATTGTTTAGACACACAAGTGTGCTATCTAAGGGAAGGTGTATGACTTTGATAAAGTTTTATCAAAACAATCTAGTATCAGAAATCTAAACTTTGGTAAGAATGTCAGCTGATTTCTGAGTACATATCAAAGCTAGTGGGAGCATAAGTGTTATGCTAATAATCATCATGTTAGTGGGAGCATGATAATTATGATAAGTATTGCTAATTAGCAATGTTAATTATAGAAAACAAAAGGTTTCAATTGGGAAAAGTTGTTTTGCTATAATTAAGGGAGACGAAATTATACTTCATCTTAAATCTATAAGCTTAGATCATGAGGTTTTAATCATTTAGTCAAGGAAATATATATGAATTTCATGTTGGAATGGCTCGACATAAGGAAATTATGTATATGGGTCCATTATTTGCGTTCTTAAATTTGATTTTCATTACGGCATCCCTTTTTATAATTTGAACATGGCAAATGGAAATGGAAATGTTATAGCAAAAGACTGGTTTAGTCTTTATGTTAGATATCATGAATTGTGTCCCATATTATTCGGATATAGGATCGATTACATGTGCTATATTCATCCTTTCTAAAATTTTCCAAATGCTTGGGGCATTAAGAAGGGAAAAGGTTTAGATGTAACATCCCGGAACTTCAAGAGTTGAGTTGAAGGGCTGAAAGTGTAAGTTTCGGAGGGTGACTCGGCGAGTCCATGGATAGACTCGGCGAGTCAGGTCGCGACTATGGTCGCGTATCAAGTGGCCTACTCGGCGAGTCCAAAGATGGACTCGACGAGTAGGTGTTGTATGGAGAAAACCCTAATTTTCGGGGTTGAGTCCTATATAAAGAGCATTATGCCCCTCCACAGCCTCCCTTATTCCCCCCTTGAGTCCCAGAAACCCTGAATTCGTGGAGAGTCCCATTGTGGAGCAAATTAGAGCTTGGAGAGGTGTTGGTTGAAGAAATCTTGAAGGAGAAGTGGCTTGGATCAAAGGGCTTTGCTTGGATTCGAGTTTCATTGCTGTTGAGGCATCCTTTGGAGGTAATACTTTCGTTCTTGGGTTGTGTTTTCCTAGTTTCTCATTTTGGCTTGTGTGGGGAGCTTGGTTGTGTGGCATCTTGATGTTTGGGGGATGGATCTGAGGTTGCTACCTCAGATATGGAGTGGAGAAGATCTTAAGAGCATTAAAGCCCCTGTTCTTGTGTTGTTAATTGAGCTATCATGTCCCAAACCTTGGTTCTAAGGTGAATAAGGCCTAGATCTCTTTAGATTCACGTAAAGTTTTCCACTTTACATGATGGATGGATTGTAGGAGGTTGGATCTATGTTTTGGATCAATTTCATGGCCTGAGATGCTTCTGTATGGATTCAGACCGGTAGTACTCGACGAGTCACATGGGTGGACTCGACGAGTTGCTTGAAGATGGCCTGGAACTCGACGAGTTGGAAGAACAACTCGGCGAGTAGGTTGAAGATAGCCTTGGACTCGACGAGTCCATTTGGACTCGGCGAGTCTTGTCGATGAAGTCCTAATATTTCTGGTTAAGTCGATGAATCGGTGAGTCAAGGGATGACTCGGTGAGTTGGGTGCGAGTGGACTCAGAGTTGTGGGACTCGACGAGTCTTGGGGTGACTCGGCGAGTTGGGTCGCTAATTGAGGGAAGTTCTGAGCATAAGGACTCGGCGAGTCATCGGGTTGACTCGGCGAGTAGGGTCAGTCAGGGGTTGACTTTGACCCGGTCTTTGACCAAGGGTTGACCAGTAGTTTCCAGGAGTATTTTGGTAATTGTTGATTATGGTTTTGAGTTCAGGGCATTGGTGGTAGTCCAGTGGTGGAGATCGTATCAAGGATCGGAACAACTTGGGTTATCTATTCAATCGGCAGTTTTGAGGTGAGTTATCCTCACTATATCTATAGGGTTTAAGGCACCAAGGCCGACCCTTTTTATCGGATGGAAATCCGAGTAATTGTCTGTTGTATGATATTGCGAGATATGGGCCGAAAGGCGTTACGTTATGGGCCGAAAGGCATTACATGTTGTGGGTCGGAAGGCAATACGATGTGGACCAGAAGGTCGTGGCCTGGAAAGGCGTATGTGCATAATTAGTATGTTGGCTGAGTCGTAGGGTGATGTTATGCTAGTGATCGGCTAGGTTGGTATCTTGGTTAGAGTAATGATATGTTATGTGATTTGTTGACCGATTTGCTAACTGTGAATTGTTATATGATTACATGTTATGTGCATGGTTGTTTTATGTTCGGTCATGATATGTATGCTTTTTATGTTGCGGGCCGGAAGACTATATGATATGGGCCGGAAGGCTATGCGTTATGGGCCGGAAGGCATTACGCTATGGGTCGGAAGGCGATATGTTTTGGACCGAAAGGTTGTGGCCTGGAAGGGCGTATATGTGGTTGGTATTTTGGGGGTATCTCACTAAGCTTTCGGGCTTACAGTTGTGGTTTTTTATGTTTTCAGGTTCTCAGGAGTCTGTGGCAAGGCAAAGGCGTGATCGTACCGTTCCTCGTGTTGGTGTTTTATGAAATGGACCTGGAAGAAATACTCTGTTAAATAATGTGTTGAAAACCTTTTTGTAACAACGTTATTAAAATGGATTGTTTTGAAAAATTTAAATTGGTTGTATTTTTCGGTCGTTACAAGTTGGTATCAGAGCCTTGGTATGAGTGAATTGGAGGAACACTTGTGTGACTCCAGTCTCAAATCGAGGAGGGCTTTTAAAAGAGAATTTGAAATGGTTTTCAAAATAAGTAAAGGAGGACACGGAGGTACGATCAGCCGGAGCCAGTAAGTAACCCCAAATTGCCATTCATGACATTGTTTATTTGAGCTTTAAATAGAACAGCATGCTAGAGTTAGGCTAGGGATCTTCAGGATTTCTTGACGTGTTGCCTGATTTATGATGCCTGCTAGCCTAGAGTTTTGTTGTGAGAGATTTCTAGTGTTCCTCTAGTCGTGAGGATAGAGCGTTGTTATGTATGTTTCGCTAGGGTGTTGTGGAAGTACTTCATACAAATATGGGTAGGTGTGGAAGGTAGTATGGGCCCGTACTACTGAAAGCACGGACCCATACGCGTATCAGGGAAACCATGACCTCTAGGGTTGGGTTGGGAGTTGGTTCCCAGGATAGTGGGAAGTGTCTGAGATTTCTGGTGGTTTATTTTCAGTATGGAGACTTCAGGACACGCTGGGAGTGGATCCGGGTCAGGATCAGGAGCAGGAGAGGGAGTTCCGGGTGGGTCCGTACAACCCGAGGTTGTCAGTTAGATGAGTACGCACGACTTGGATGCGAGGATTCGTGAGATCCTGCATGATGAAGTTGCTGCATTGTTTCGGGCTGAGCTGCCGGAGTTGTTTGGGTCGATCAAGACCACCATGGTGGAGTATTTTGATGAGCGCTATGCGGCTCTCGCGGGGACGGCTTCCACGGCGGCTACAGTGGCTGTAGCAGTGGTAGGGGGAGGAGCTGACAGGGATTTTTAGTACTGGGACTTCGATAATACGGAGCCTTCCACCTTCGATGGAGTTCAGAACCCGATTGTTGCTATGAGATGGTTATCGGACATGGAGGGGTGTTTCTGCATGTGTTCATGCCCTGCTGATCAGAGGGTGAGGTGTGCTCTGAACCTGTTGAGGCTCGGGGAAAAGGATTGGTGGAGGTTGACCACGGGGTCATATTCGGATGCGCAGAGGGCTGCGATTTCATGGGATCAGTTTAGAGAGATGTTCAGTACTCGATATGTTCCGCAGGTAGAGAGGGAGAGGTTGCCTCGGGAGTTCCTCGAGCTGAAGCAGGATTCGGAGTCGGTGACGGAAATCACCAGGATGTTCACTGAGAGGGTGATGTTTTGCCCTGAGTTCGCTTCGGAGTAGGCTCAGATGTCCTGATATCTAAGTATGCTAAAGAGAGACATCAGACAGTTTGTGTCTGCGCAGAGGTGCGAGACTTTGCTGGAGTTGCAGGAGGCCGCCAGGCGGCATGAGTTAGAGATTGAGTTGCAGATGCGTGAGCTGAGGCAAGCTCCGGTTCAGTCGTAGCCAGCGATGAAACGGTCTAAGACCGTTGATTCCAGGATGGGAGATCAGGGTAGCCACGTCTGTGGAAAGTGTGGAAGGGGTCATGTCGGGGTTTGTTGGTCCGGTGGAGCATGCCGCAAGTGCGGAAAGGAGGGACACTATGCGAGGCATTGTCGGCAGTCAGTGCTAGTTCGGGATTTGAGGATATGCTATCATTGTCATCAGGTTGGACATTTGAAGGTCAACTGTCCACGGCTTGCTGCAGGACTGGTGCAGACTCCAGCACCGGCTACGTTGAGGATCACAGGTGGAGGTCAGGGTGGAGCGGAGCCCCCAAGGGCTTAGGGTTATGTTTTTCAGCTTGCTGCTGCGGGTATGTTCTTCCTACTGTTTTCGATTATTTATGATTATTGTGGAGTATTGTTATCTGCTAGTTTCGTTAGTTGGTTATGGATTTGCGTTTCGGGTGTTCGTGTGGTATCCGTTGTTCCTTGAGGGTTTGGCGAGTTGTGTTCGAGATTTCGTTTTGGTATCCTTTGTTACTTGAAGGATCGATATGGTTATGGATTAGTGCTTCGAGCTATCGTTGTTTATCTTGTGAGGATTGGTGGCGGATGCGGCGTTGGTTTGAAGGCCGGGTAGATTCTGCAGTCTGAGGAATGGATATTTGAAGATTAGGTTCCTTTCGAGCGGGTTGTTCAATGTGGAAACATGATTTTTATGGAAGTTGTTAGCGCTGGTGAGAAACATTTTGTGTGGAAGTGTTGATTGTCTGCAAGGTTGCTTTGGGAGATCGGTGATGGCGACCGGTGATTAATTGTCAGTGTCCTAAGTAGGGGAAGATTGGAAAATTATGCGGATGATCGTTGGGCCTAATAGGTTGTTTAGTTGTTTGGGAATTCATCGGTATTTCTATTAGCCGAGAGCAGGCTCGTATGGGTGAGTAACAGGCGTGCAGGGCGGAATACAGACCTAGAGCAATTGATTGTGGAAGGCATGGGAGCAGGCCGGGATCGAGTATGTATGATGGAGATAGAGTTCGGAATCCCTAGAGGGCTAGAACGGTATGCACGGAAGGTTTCCCGAAGGGATAGTGCGGAATGATGAATGCTAGTTGAGCGGTCCGGATAGACTGAAGGCTGGTAGGCGTACCAGTTAGGCCGAAGGCTCGGAGAACGGTCCAGTCAGATTGGCTGAAGGTTCTAAGAGTGGTCCAGATTGGCTGAAGGCCTGGGGAGGCGGTCCAGTCATGTTGAAGACTCTGCGAGTATGGTTAGATCGGTTCGAGGTTATGGGTTACGTATATTGCAGTGTGATTACATTGGGAGGTCTGGCCCCGGGTAGCGATCTTGAGCAGTGAAGGTAGTGCATGGGCTTGAGAGTCCCTGCGATGAGAGTCAGAGTAGTGGTGATGCATGGATGTCGGGTACGCTTTAAAGAGGTAATGTAGCGTGGGATGAGCACCATAGTGCCTGTCATGGTGACTGGGCGGACGAGTCGTTTCCTTGGTAAGGAAAGAAGGAGGAATGAATTCCAAAAGGGAGTGCGAATTCACGGAAGTGAACGCGACAGTGTAGAGTTATGATTGGAGTGTTCCGTCGATGGTCTTTGAGTAACGTGTTGCGGCGGTAGAATAAAAGCTCATTCGACTTGTTATGTTTGCTCAGGGGGGGTGGGAATACCGCAGGCGTAGAGCCAGGGAGAGGGGTTCGGAAGGGATGCAGAGAGAGAGTCTTGGACTCTCAGTGAGATTCTGATCAGGGTTTTGGGTATGTTTTAGCGGTTCATCCTGGAAGGATGTTTGAGGATATCATCAGTGTATTAGGTTTTCCAAACCTGAAGGTGCTAGAGCTAGATCAGCATGTGTGTGTGATTGCGAGAGGAGAACTCGGGGGAGTCGCTCCGGATTGGAAGAATGGGTCCTTCTGTCGTCATGTAATGGATAGAGTAGGATTCGTATCGGGGATCCGATGGTTCGTGGTTTTCTAGCCATATGAGTCAAGTGAAAGATGAGGATTGGAGCAGTAAGGCATCATGGGTAATTCTCGGTTGTTGAGTGTGGTTATCGGAGGGTACAGCTGGTGCCGGGTGGAGTAGGTAGTTGGGGCACCGTATGGAAGGAGAAGGTGAGCTTCTGGTTTCTATGGTTGTGCCTTAAGGGACTTGGTTCGGTCAAGGTCAGGTGGCCCGTCATGGGGAGTAATTTGAAGATGAGATGCCATAGGCTTCGAGGACGAAGCCTAATTTAAGTGGGGGAGAATTGTAACATCCCGGAATTTCAAGAGTTGAGTTGAAGGGCTGAAAGTGTAAGTTTCGGAGGGTGACTCGGCGAGTCCATGGATAGACTCGGCGAGTCAGGTCGCGACTATGGTCGCGTATCAAGTGGCCTACTCGTCGAGTCCAAAGATGGACTCGATGAGTAGGTTTTGTATGGAGAAAACCCTAATTTTCGGGGTTGAGCCCTATATAAAGAGCATTATGCCCCTCCACAGCCTCCCTTATTCCCCCCTTGAGTCCCAGAAACCCTGAATTCGTGGAGAGTCCCTTTGTGGAGCAAATTAGAACTTGGAGAGGTGTTGGTTGAAGAAATCTTGAAGGAGAAGTGGCTTGGATCAAAGGGCTTTGCTTGGATTCGAGTTTCATTGCTGTTGAGGCGTCCTTTGGAGGTAATACTTTCGTTCTTGGGCTGTGTTTTCCTAGTTTCTCATTTTGGGTTGTGTGGGGAGCTTGGTTGTGTGGCATCTTGATGTTTGGGGGATGGATCTGAGGTTGCTACCTTAGATTTGGAGTGGAGAAGATCTTAAGAGCATTAAAGCCCCTGTTCTTGTGTTGTTAATGGAGCTATCATGTCCCAAACCTTGGTTCTAAGGTGAATAAGGCCTAGATCTCTTTAGATTCACGTAAATTTTGCCACTTTACGTGATGGATGGATTGTAAGAGGTTGGATCTATGTTTTGGATCAATTGCATGGCCTGAGATGCTTCTGTATGGATTTAGACCGGTAGTACTCGACGAGTCACATGGGTGGACTCGACGAGTTGCTTGAAGATGGCCTGGAACTCGACAAGTTGGAAGAACAACTCGGCGAGTAGGTTGAAGATAGCCTTGGACTCGACGAGTCCATTTGGACTCGACGAGTCTTGTCGAGGAAGTCCCAATATTTCTGGTTGAGTCGATGAATCGGTGAGTCAAGGGATGACTCGGTGAGTTGGGTGCGAGTGGACTCAGAGTTGTGGGACTCGATGAGTCTTGGGGTGACTCAGCGAGTTGGGTCGCTAATTGAGGGAAGTTCTGAGCATAAGGACTCGGCGAGTCATCGGGTTGACTCGGCAAGTAGGGTCAGTCAAGGGTTGACTTTGACCCGGTCTTTGACCAAGGGTTGACTAGTAGTTTCCAGGAGTATTTTGGTAATTGTTGATTATGGTTTTGAGTTCAGGGCATTGGTGGTAGTCCAGTGGTGGGGATCGTATCAAGGATCGGAACAGCTTGGGTTATCTGTTCAGTCGGCAGTTTCGAGGTGAGTTATCCTCACTATATCTATAGGGTTTAAGGCACCAAGGCCGACCCTTTTTATCGGATGGAAATCCGAGTAATTGTCTGTTGTTTGATATTGCGAGATATGGGCCGGAAGGCGTTACGTTATGGGCCGGAAGGCATTACATGTTGTGGGCCGAAAGGCAATACGATGTGGACCGGAAGGTCATGGCCTGGAAACGCGTATGTGCATAATTAGTATGTTGGCTGAGTCGTAGGGTGATGTTATGCTAGTGATCGGCTAGGTTGGTATCTTGGTTAGAGTAATGATATGTTATGTGATCTGTTGATCGATTTGCTAACTGTGAACTGTTATATGATTACATGTTATGTGCATGGTTGTTTTATGTTCGGTCATGATATGTATGCTTTTTATGTTGCGGGCCGGAAGACGATATGATATGGGCCGGAAGGCTATGCGTTATGGTCCGGAAAGCATTACGCTATGGGCCGGAAGGCGATATGTTTTGGACCGGAAGGTTGTGGCCTGGAAGGGCGTATATGTGGTTGGTATTTTGGGGGTATCTCACTAAGCTTTCGGGCTTACAGTTGTGGTTTTTTATGATTTCAGGTTCTCAGGAATCTGTGGCAAGGCAAAGGCGTGATCGTACCGTTCCTCGTGTTGGTGTTTTATGAAATGGACCTGGGAGAAATACTCTGTTAAATAATGTATTGAAAACCTTTTTGTAACAACGTTATCAAAATGGATTGTTTTGAAAAATTTAAATTGGTTGTATTTTTCGATCGTTGCATTAGAACTGCATATGACTAAAAGGATTAAACAATTGTCGAGGACAATCTACGGTTTACCAGTGATTGGTTGTTCAAGGACAGTTGGAAGTATAGTGATAATTCTGGAAGGACCATATTGACATAATCTGTAAGGAGGCAACTCTTGTTCATAAGTGATAGTCAAAATGGAATCTAGAAATGTTTCAAAGTTAGAATTTTCAATATGTGTAAGATTAAGGAAACTTAATGCAAGAAGGATGTTTCCAAGGAGTTAATCTCCTTTGGAATGCTCTGTAATGTTTTTTGTCAAGAATTTACAAGAAGATCAATGCATATAAGTTTAGAATCTAACAGATTTCAGTAAATGGCATGAATTTGGAATTCTTACATTTGCAGCAAGGATTTGGGACTGTGAAAAGAGAATCATTGAAGTTATGTTCAATTGATCTAGTTCACAAAGTAAAGATCATAGACAAACATAGTATGCATACTTGGTGTATGGCATGACTAGTGTTTAGAAAACATAGTGTACATGCTTGGAGCATGGGACAACTATTGTTTTAAATTCAAGAATAAAGTTGATAGCTGAAACAGTATACAATGAATAATGTGTAATCATATGGTGATAAATAAAAGGTGTTTTATTTATGTTCATAGGTTTTGATACCATACTGGATTCAATTATTATTGTGTTTCACTTTGCATGTTTTGACTTCCCGAATAAACTAGGTTATTCTTCCGGAATGACTAAGTTATTCAAACCATCCACAGTCGGTCATATGTTGGAAGTAGATATGAATTAAGACTGTCATGGGTTGGCTTGTAGAGGTCTAAGGTGTTGGACAAAGGGCTACAACACTCATGAGTGATCATAAGTTCTGAGTATTGGATTCAACCCGCGCTCATTGGAATCACTTCATGGATTTTATCACAAGTGATCATGAGACGATAATATCTTATATTCTTCAAACCTAGAGATATGAGTTGTTACTATGAGTTGATTGTACATTGATTGCACGAAAATGCATTGGTAACTCGATGTTATAAAATGTGCCTTTGTGTATGATTCAACAAGTAGTAGAACAACCCATATGAGTCGAAGTTTATCCATTCCTTTTACCTTCGGGATAAAAGCGATATATGTGGGCCCCTCGATGATTTGATGATGACAAATGGAAGTGCTCGGTTGGGCCAGGACTGATTTGATTTGTTCAATTAGTCAGTCGTCATAAATCGGAAATCGGGAAACAACAAATGGATAGAGAGAATGATTATAATCCATGTCTCATTCCATATAATATCTAGAATGGAGGAATATTTGATCCCTTATCTAATGGACAAGTCATTGACAAAGGTCAGAGTTCATCTACAAAGTCAAGAGTTCGACAGCAGCTTTTGAGAGCTACGATTTCTAGTCGGTTCCTGAAGTCATACGCAATATTAGTTTTAGACTTATCCAAGTGGGAGACTGTTGGATTAACGTCTAAGTCCATAACTATAATTGGTAAGACTTGACCCGACCCGACATGGTCCATTTGGGTTGCATGGCATCATGCATTTGGATAAGACTATAATGAGAGAAATAAGACACTTATGGTTATTAATATATTATAAGTTCTAGTATATTAATAATAAGAATATTAAGATTATTTAATTAGTATTTATCAACAATTAATCTAGGATTAATTAAGTGATCAAAAGAAGACTAATTAAATATATGGGTTGATTATGTAAATCATCCATACTTGTATAGTGGGCTAATGCTCCATGGATTATCTAGTTGGGCCAAAACCCATATGCTGCTCCATGGATGCTCCATGGTGTATTTGAACCCATGGATCCAAGGAAATGGAAAGTCATGACAATTAGGGTTTACCCTAATTGTAACACTATATAAAGATCTTATTCTTGACAAAAATCGGCCACTAGTATCATTCTAAAGAGGGCTAGCCGATTTCATGAAGTGTAGAATTCTCTCAAGTTATTCCAAGTGTATTTGGTGTTGTGTGAACCATTTGAGGTGTCACACTTGGGGCACTAGGCACTCAAGCTTCATGAAGACTTTCTACGTGAAAAAGGTATGTATTCTATCTTGTTATATCCATTGTTTTGTATGCTAGATTAAGATAATACCTTGGATGTTCATATTTGCATGTATAATAGAGAAAACATAGATCCAAGGTATTTAGGGTTATATGTACACTTAGGAGTGTTAGAATGCTCATAACCCAACACATACAACATATACATGTATCTCCCCTAGCTTACTCGAGCTTAGTTGATTGCATGCACCACACTCTTTCTTGTCTTAGAAATTCTTTACTTAAAACATTTTTCTTTTGAAAGCTTTACAGATCCTCAGTCTGAGTTCAGACACACCCGAAATTATGTCGGAATCCCTCAAACCAAGGCTTTGATACCAACTTGTAACGACCCAAAAATCAAAGGTAAAAATTTCATTTTTAATATAGCTAACACATTGATATCATTTACTCTAACAGTACAAATCATCATTAAGTAAAACATATATCAGAGTTCCTCCCAAAATCAATCATTGCGGAAATCATAGGTGTGTGCACTGCAACCAATCTGAGCCCTTCCTTTCCAAAATGATAATACCTGAAACCATAAACAAAACCTATAAGCATGAAGCTTAGTGAGTCCCCCAAAGCATACCCCACACACAATCCACATAACACATCTCATATCAGCTATAATAGCCATCTCTATTGCATACCACATATCAATTAGCTATAAAAGCTACCTCTACCACATAATACAGAACAGTTCGCTACAAAGGCTACCTCTACCACATATAACATATCAATTAGCTATCGAGCTATCTCTAACGTTATCCATCAAGGCTATCTCTACCCTTAGCACGAAAGGCTAGCTCTACCGTTAGCCCCAAAGGCTATCTCTACCGTTAGCCACAAAGTCTATCTTTACCATCAGCCCCAAAGGCTATCTCTACCATCAGCCATAAGGCCATCTCTATCATTAGCCACAAAGGCTATCTCTACCGCATATCATGCATACATACATATCACACACCTCTACATAGAAAGTATACCAACTATCATAAAATGGGTCAGCCATGGTGCCTTAGACCTACTAGTATGGTGAGAAAACTCACCTCGCACTGTCAAAGCTTCCCACACGAATTCCTTTGTTGCTGCCTCACCAACTTCTCGAGCTGCCTCTGCCAAACAATATACCTAATTAGCAATTGGTTCCCAAACCATAATCCTTAATCCATGCATGGGGTAAAATGACCATTCTACCCCTGGCCCAGTATGATCCAAACTTAGGCCCAATTCCAAAACAAAAGCCCAACACTAGGTGGGCTTTCAAAGCCCACTAGTAGCCCATTAATGGCCCCAACTGCTCAATTGGGCCCAATCCTTTTAATGGGTCTTACCCTAAGCCCAAATATATTCCTGGCCCAAAATATCTTACTCCTGATGGCCCACTGAACCCAAAGACCCAAAGTCCATTGCGTGGCCCAACCCGAGGCCAAAACACTACAACCCCAAAACTAATGAGTACGCAGGGCGTACTCTTATGTACGCTAAGCGTACTGACTGGAAGTGGTGTACGCGGCACGTACTTGCATGTACGCCCAACGTAAACCTTTATTAAGCTACTTTTCCATTAAGTGCTTAATACTCGGGATTTCCTACATCAAACTTCAGATTTATGTCCATTAAGATGGCTTATGGCATAAAGTTTGCAACTTTATGCTTTGCATGCTCCTTGTGTTCTCAACAACCCATTAAGACCTTTCCAAGGGTCTTGATCCATGCTTGAGGTTAGAATACTCATCAAGTTTGCATTTTTATGAAGAAAATAGACCAAAGAACCTCAGATCTACTCTCCCTAAGCTTTGGAGTTACTCAACTCCCAAGAGATAGTCCAAAAGCTCATAAAAACACCAAACAAGCCCTAATCTAGATCTCAATAATAAGATAACAAGGTAGAAACTTTATACCTTCTGAGACTTGTAAATGAGCTGGAGAACCTAGATCCAAAAGCTCTTCCCTGATCAATGAAACTTCAAGATGATCACTCCTCTTCAAGAACACCAAAATGCACTCTAAGATGGCTTTACAAGCTTACACTCTCACTATTAGGTTAGCGTTTCGAAGAGGGGTTTAAGGATGAGAAGGAGGCAGACCCTGAAGGGTGTAATGTTCTTTATATAGTGTCACGCCCTAAAAATTAGGGTATAGTGACTATGGGCATACGTTGGGCGTACTCCTAGTACGTTGGGTGTACGTCTCCAATCACCTGCGACCATTTACTCCATCTACGTTAGGCGTATCCTAGCTTATGCTAGGCGTACTCTCGAGTTGGCCACCTTGCATGCATGGGATCATCTTGTCACTAATTTCCATTAGAGGGTAAAATCGACAATAAATACCAAGTGTCATAACTACTTTATTCCAAGTCCGTTTCTGACGAACTTTATATCCATGAAAAGGTAGTGGGAAGCCCTACGCTCCCCTCAACACCTCCAAACCTAAAACCTTTCGGATAAATCTCGGGACCCACAAAATACCGAATCTCCCCTACCCCTTTGGTATTCGAAGACCCAACCGAGTAATTTCAAACAAGGCGTTACATCGTAAAAGGTTGTTTTTATAGTAGTGACATGTAGCTCTAATACCAACCTGCCATACCCCCGACCAACAGTGGAAACGTCGGTCGGTGTGAACGAAGGGAGATTGGGTCGAGGCATATATATATATATATATATATATATATATATATATATATATATATATATATATATATATAGAGAGAGAGAGAGAGAGAGAGAACATACCATAATATAACAAACATTTACTTTATTTTATTTTAAATTATTCTAGGATTACATTTTTTTTTAAAAAGAAAAACGTGGTTTCTAAAAACAAATGATAAGCAGTCGATAAACTATGACACCTTCCTTGTAGGCATCCTCCATCTTGACACGACTATTCTCATCCTCCTTGTCAAGAATATTCTTCCTCTTGACACAACTACCATCTACACTCATCTCCCTAAGAATACATGTAAATTTTTGAAACGTAACATAATCTTGGTAAGTGCATAGGTTTTTATAGTTAAGGCTTTTATTGGGTTGTGTTATTTTGAGAATCATTTTTCTTATAGAAAAACATTTCCTAAACTATTTTATAAACCCTAGCTTACTATCTATGTAGGATATCCAATGAACCTATCTTTAGTATCATTTAGGATGTATTTATCAATCCTAATTTATTATCTGTGTAGGATATCTAACAATCCTAACATATTTTATCTAGCATTCTAAGGTGTCACTAATGGTAGTTATATCCTATCGTGATCTAATGTATTTCCATGAGCCCCTATAATCGACGTTGTTTGACTAATAATTGTGCCCCATCATGACGTATCATCGGGCGTCGAAGAGTGAATAATAAGAAATTTATCATGTCGGGATTGTAGCTAGCAGTCACAGGTGGGGTTGTAAGACCTCGTGTAGATCTATACATGTCTTTCTAGCTCTCACATGATTAACGATTATAGGTATCTGGGAATGCCAGATTTAATAAAAGCCTTTGGATGAATTAATAGATCAAAAACACATTAACCTTAGGCATTTATCTTTTATCTTTTTATCAGTTATCTTTTATCTAAATCAGTCCTACTATTTTTCTACAATTTATGGCGATTTTTACAAAACTGCCTATCATTTCAGAAATGATTTTGGACCAGTCTATGAAGATGAACATTTCTACACTGGTTTGAGCCCACTAAAAATCATAATAAAAATTATGAACAAAGTAGACTTATTTTCTAAACTCTCAGAGTTTACGAATTCAGAGTTCGACTAATGATGATTTTTCTATAGTTTTTCTAAAAACAGGGACAAAAAAGTTAAAACTAGAAAAATTGTTTACAGGTTCATTCACACTTTGTAACATGTTGAGTAAAGTGTGCAGCAATACAAAAATACATGTTGATTATATATGATAAACTATAATAGGTATAGTTTATGGTTCATTAATACTACGAACATACTAAGGAAGGTTTCATTTCCACTACAAAAAGGGATTTCATTGACACTACATGTAAACTCGTTAAAACAAACTTGTGAGGCACTACTTCATTGTACCCACTAGGGTACAGGTTAAAGTCCTGTAATTATACCCACGGGCTCTTGTAGGGAGAGCATGAAAATTGTACATAGATCTATATTGGAATTGACAATCCCGCACCAAAGTTGTAACGCCCGCGGATCCATGCTAGTCAATTTAGAGACAATAAGCATCAAAAATGAGTTTTTGATGGAAGATTATTTAGAATTATTAATCTTAACCATGTTTTCATATATGTTACAAGCGTTTTGTACATATAAAGAATACCGAAATCCGAGTTTTAACGAAGAAGTTATGACCCGTCGAAGTTTTTCGGTAAAACCGGTACGGCACCAGGAGACGTATATAATGAATTTACGATAGATGAATTTTTAGCCTTAGTAATCTAAAAGAGGTCGTAGAATATGTTAAATTGAGAGTGTCCATAAAAAGAACGCCCAAATCTGACTTCGTATGAGGAAGTTATGATTTTTCTAAGATTTAGCATAACAATGTACAACCCAGAAATTCGAATTTTAGATCAGTCGATTTTCAGCCAAAATAATCTAAAAAAGAAATGAATATATTGTTAATAGGAGTTAAACGATAATAAGACAGTCGAAAATGGAACTCGTATGCGAAAGATATGGACAAAGCTTAGTCTCTACTTTTCGAGCGAGGCGAATTCGATACAGTTTTGTAAATCTAAGATAGAATGAGAATTAGACACCGGGATCTAAATGAAATTTGTAGTACTCATAAATACCAATGTGTGGATATAAGTAACATCGATAATAGAGCTCGTATGTTAGAAATATGGATGAAACATAGTCTCTACTCTTCAAGCGCGACAAATTCTAATACAGTTTTGTAAATTTGAGATACAATGAGAATTAGCCGATAGGGTCTAAATGAAAGTTGTAGTACTCGTAAATACCAACGTGTGGAAATAAATAACATATAAAATGGAGCTCATACGGTGAAGATACGGGGGAAGCTTAAGGGTTACTCTACGATAAAATCCCTATAAATAAATGATGAATCCTTCAAATTTTCTCCACACAATAAGCCTCTCTTTCTCTCTCTAACTTCCCTCTAGCCTCCATAAACCCCTACCAAGTATAGGGAACCTCCCTAGCATGAGAAGGAAGCCCCGGAGAGCCTGACGGCTCCGAAAAAAAATCTTTCGGCTCGGGAACGCTGCTCCAGAAGCCTGGTTTTGAGAAAACCCTGCTATTTTGTCGAAGGAAATTGTTTTAAGAATAACGAAGCGTTGTCTGAGTTCGGAATCACCACTTCAACAAGTGAGTGCATAGTTACTTTCATCTTACAAATATATCTGAAGTAGTTTAATATAAATTACGTGTTATGTGTGCATATTGTTTGAATACTTGCTGTTTATGTTGGGTGAAAGATTTTTATACATGTTTTAAATGATTTAAACTCTATATGTATTTTATATCTACAAAATGTGTTGGGTAAAACATGGGTAGATGAAATAGTTGATGTGTGATAACACGATGAAAGACATCAATGTTGACAGTGAACTAGTCATCTAGTGGAGTATAGATGACGACCACATACTATAATACACAGTCCAGTGGAACGCTAACAGGCTCGTAACATGTACGTGTTTTTGAACTAGGTGATCATTAGGTATTTTGAACTAAGTGTGTTCACTAGGTATTTTTTTTAACTAAGTGTGTTCACTAGTTATTTTTGAACTAAGTGTTCACCATATGTTTTGGACTACATGTTCACCCGTTGTAATCTATAAACCTTGGTAACGATGGATTCGTGCCAATTCCTTAGGATGATCCTTAGGAATAAATGAATGAGGAATAGTTGATTTTTGGGTAGATCTTTAAGAGTATAGAAGATAATGGGGATGGGTAATTGGGTTGCTTAATTGTTTGAAGATTAAACATAATAATTATATTATTGTGGGTTCAAAACCCTATGTACTCACCAGGTTTCCCAACGTGACCCACTCAGTTTATTTATATCACAAGTGTTGATACGAAGTCACATTACACTGAGAGATTAAGGAGATATAAATCACTAGTGATAATGAATGTAAGTTTTGTTTATGCTTAAGTTTATGTATTGACGATGATATCCCAAATGTTTTAAAATGAAAATAAATACTTTTCTTTGGAATTGCCTTGATAACGTATTTATCATGGTTTACTGGAAACAAAATCCGCAACATTTTTATTAAAAGAGGTACTCTGATTTTTATAAGGCATAAACAAAATCGGTCTTTTCTAGCCGTGAAAATGGGGATGTCACATTTGGTATCAGAGCATTAGTTTAAGTGAACTAGGAATATGGATTTATTTCTAGACTTAAACATAGAATGCTAAGCGATGATCGTGAGGAGTGTGTCTAATAAATTTAGGTAATACACCTGAGTAGACATAAGCACTAGCTTATTTAGGGAAAAATGCCTAGCATGCTTTTATGTGCTAAATGATTTATGATATGCATTATATGATTGGAACTATGTTCTATTGCTGACCGCATCTGAAAACTTTATGTGTTCAGGTTTTTGAACATTTAATTATGGTATTAGAACTGGCATATACCTTTTCGTAGAGATAATGGGATTTATACATCAATCATAGATAAAATCTTTCCTAACTTAATTCTCCTCATTACACACCGAGTGTCTGATTTGGTGCATGTATCTAAATGGCAAGAACCCGAAGTCGATTTTGGAATGCAAATGGAAATAGGAATCAACAACCCCCATTGATTAAACTAATACATGTTGTA
This sequence comes from Lactuca saligna, assembly GCF_052625555.1. Lineage (NCBI taxonomy): Eukaryota > Viridiplantae > Streptophyta > Magnoliopsida > Asterales > Asteraceae > Lactuca > Lactuca saligna. The sequence goes on along the minus strand of NC_136419.1, from coordinate 129,909,422 downwards.
GTAACTGCACCAAAGCCAATCACAATGGTTGGGGTACAAGCGATGATCCAAATGATGTTGTATCGTCAAATGGAGGAAACAATGCGTTTACTTCAACAAAATGGAGGGGAACTTATGATGCCTATTGAATAGCCCGAGCTGAATGATGGGCAGTCAGAAGGAGGGAACTGCAGTGGGACGGTTGGTCAAGCCAACCCGCTGATAGTTAGACGAAACAATCAGGATGGATCAAATGATAGACGTGGATGCAAGTACAAGGATTTCATGGCATCCAAACCCCCAAGTCTTTCTGGAAGCCCATCATCGGTGGAAGTTATGGACTGGATCTCCAAGATGGAGACAATCTTTGAGAGTTGCGAGTGTAGCAACGAACAGAAGACTGCCTATGCGGTTCCTCTGTTAAAGTCTGGAGTACTGTGCTGGTGGAAGCTACTAGCTAATACGAATCCCAAGGGAGAAGCAAGAAAGATCTCCTAGGAATTTTTCCTAGTGAAATTAAAGATGCAGTACTAATCATAGCAGGATCTTCTGGAGATCAACAATGAATTCCATAATCTAAAGAAAGGGAGGATGAGTGTCACCGAGTATGCTGCAAGTTTTATGGAGAAGATGAAGCTCGTTCCTTATCTAGTTCTAACTGAGATCTCCCAGGTCAACAAGTTTTCCCACGGATTACCAGCGGACTTTGGTCCAATGGTCAAGCAAGCAACCACTCTGAAAGCCGCCATTTGGGCTGCTAACAATGTGGAGACCCAGATGTAACATCTCGAAATTCAGGTACAATCATTTAGTACTTATTCTTTTTCAAGTTGTCAAGATTAGTCCCTAAAGTAATGTTATACCCGATGATTATGATGGGCGTACTGAGGAGTACGTTGCGCGTACTCATGCGCTTAAGTTGGACATGGACTCGCCTAGGTACGCTGGGCGTACCCATGGTTACGCTGGGTGTAGCGGGCCCAGATGCAAACCCTAATTGTGGCTTGTGGACTATAAAAGGAATGTGTTGTTCGTATCTCCAGCCATCATTCCTCAGAGAGAAACCATAAGAGAGTGATATTTTCGTTCCAAGCTAGTGTGTGAGGATTATTGAGCTAAAATTGCCTTTGTGTGTTAGAGGAGAAGAAAAAGAGACTCTTGTGGAGGCTAGAAGTTGGAGTGCAAGCTTGGATCTGAGTTCTACATAGAAGAAGCTTCATTTGGAGGTAAAAACCTCAGAGCTTTCCTTTTTATTGTTGATTTGTGCTTCATGGACCAGTTTTTTGGGGTTTTTGGTCCCAAGGTGGAGACTTTATGAGAAAAAGGTCTCCATCATCTTAGATCTAATCTATTAAAGAGTAATATGAGTTGTGGGTTCATAAAAATCAAATCTTGAACGTGAATACTGCTCCATGCATGAGATCTAGATTTTATAAGGAAATAGAAAAGGTATTAGAGTGATTAAGAACCTTTACAGCCATTCAAAGGCTTAAAGGCTTCGACTTTATGGATTAGGTGACCTTAGGGAAGTCAGATTTGAACTATGAGTATTTGTCTTAACCGATTAAGACCCAAAACTCAAAGGAGCGTGAAAATGGGATTTACGCGAGGCGTAATCCCAGTAAGCGTAGTGTAAGGGGTCGCGTTCCCCATTTCTGTGACGTCACCGAGTACGCCCAACGTATAGATTTGGTACTCGCAGCGTAATCCGGAGGGTTGCCTTTTGTTGACTTTTAGGGTTTAGTCAATGATTGGATCTTTAAGCCATAAAAGGGGTAAAATGGTCTTTTACCCTTCTGGGAAAACCTAGAGAGGTATTAGTCTAGCCTTGAGAGTTATATTGACTAGAGAAATTATTCCATGTGATTAGGCAGAGGCTAGACCAGTATTACCGAGTCCAAGATTTACCGAGTTACCCGAGGTGAGTCTTCTCACTATACTATACCTGGAAGGGTACCTATGTGTGACCGGAAGCTCTTATATGCTATGAGATGTATGTGCTATATGCTATTATGTGATATGTATGTGTTATGTATGTTATGTATGATAAGGACCAGAATGTCAAGATGACATGGACCGAAAGGTCAGGAGGTTACGAATCGGAAGGTTGATAAGGGTAGGACCAGAAGGTCTACCGGGATTCGGGACGGAAGTCGCCTGAGACACTTGGACCGGAAGGTCCCACAGAGTTATGGCCTGGAAAGGCGTATGTGTTATATTGGTATTTTGGGGAACTCACTAAGAATTTATGCTTACCGTGTTCTGTGTTATGTTTTTCAGGTTCTAGCGAGGATCGCGGGTAGACATCGGCGTAAACAATACAGACTCATGGAGTTCACGTTTTGAGATTCTGGGATTTATATTGTAATGATAACATTGGATACATTATGTTTTGATATTATCATGTGAATGAACGTATGTTTTAAAAATGAAAATTTGTTTTGAAAATTAACGTCGTTACCAGTTGGTATCAGAGCCTTGGTTTGAGGGATTCAGGTGCATCTTCGGGTGTATTTGAACTCAAACTGAGGATTTGATAAAGTTTTTCATAAAATAAACAATTTTTCTAAAGAATTAGAATTTGAGAAAAGCAGAAAGAAGCAGTGTGTACGATCAGCCAGCGCCCGAACGGTGATTTCCCAAAAAACCCTTACATTATGTGTTATGAAATATGTTATGTTATGCTAAAGTAGGCTAGGTATTCATATTCGGAATAGAGTGGCCTAATTTGTGATGCCTTAACCTACGAAGATTTTTGCTGCTATGAGATGCTTGAGAGTGAGTAGGTAGTAGTGAGGAGCTTATGAGAGGCCTACCGAAGGGTAGCCTATGCTAGCGAGATATAGAGTACTTGTGATCTGGAATCCAAGGAGGAGAATTTGGGGTGAATACTGATGCGATATGGACAGTAGTATAGGTCCCGTGCTACTGAGACACCGGATCAGTGCGCAGTACAAGTAAGAATCCTTAGGATACTAGGGAACAAGTAAGATTGAGTTATGGAGTGTAAGCATGCTCGAGTGAGTCTCTGATATTTTTATGTTATGTTTCAGAGACATCATGGTTAGGACATGCCACAGACCTGAGACAAGCGGCGTGAGTGACGAGGAGCTTTGTCAGATGATTCACGATGAGGTAGCAGCGGCGATTCGAGCCGAGATTTCGGAGATGTTTGGGTCTATCAAGACCACATTGGTTGAGACTTTGGATGAGCGGTATGTAACAGTTACTAAGGTTGCGGCTGCTGCAGCTACTGTAACTGTGGCTGCTGCTAGACCTCAGGGAGGTGACTTGTTGTTGTTTCGGGAGTTCAGCAACACGAAACCACCGGAGTTTTACGGGGCGCATGATTCGATCGCTGCAATGAGATGGATTTCTGATGTCGAGGGATGCTTCTACACATGTTCATGTCCGGAGCATTTAAGAGTATGATTCGCGGTGAACCAACTTCACTTGGGAGCGAAGGCCTGGTGGAAGTTCGTGACAGCGAACTGCACACTTGCATAGCTTTTATATGTGACCTGGGAGAGGTTCACCGCCATGTTCAGAGATGAATATCTTCCCCCGGTGGAGAGGGAAAGATTGGACCAGGAGTTTTTGACCCTCAAGCAGCGTACTGATTCTGTTACTTTGGTTACCAGGAAATTTCATGAGAGGGCGATGTTCTGTCACTACAAACAAAATATCATTTAGTGGCACACATGTTTAATGACATATCTTTTTTATGTCACTATAGTGTGTTTTTAGTGGCATATTTTTATATGCCACCATAAAATTAATAGATTTAACGGCACTTTATAATATATGTCACTAGTATCAATCTTTATTAGTGGCATCAATATTCAAAATGCCACTAAAACATCTGCATGTCATTTTTTTTATACGCCACTAAAGTGTTGTGTTTACCCATCTATTTTTGTGCCATTAAAAACACTAAATCCACGCTTCTTAGTTCCTATCCCCTCTCCAAAATGAATCGACCTATATTATGTGTGGCCTTTGACGTTTCCCCAATTCTTTTGCCCTAATCGATCGCATTTCACAGCTCACAACATCAATACATCATACATCCGGCTGATGGCGAGTTTGCTAAGAACAGACAGTTGATATCATTGAATTCTTATCTAGTTTACGATCAGGAAACTCAAAATCAACATCAAAAATATGAGAATCAGATTTTCTTATTGCGTTATCGCTCTTCTCCGAGCTCCTTCATTTGGAATATACTCAATGAGAACAGAGAACAGAAATTCCTGGATCTTATCACCACCGCCTCGAATCACGAGCGGGAGGAAAGGTTCTTTAAGAAACAAAAGAAATCTGAATATGATTTACATGAGTTCCAGACTTTCCAAACAATCTATCATTAGCATCAACACCTAAAAAGCAGGAAAGGAGAGAAACACCGATTCATAACCAAGATCTTCCACCTCAGTCAACGGATGTGACACACGGTTGCAGTTCATGGCGAGTTTCGGATTCTGGTGGTTATGAGTATGCAAATCAAAGTAATCTGGATTTTTCATCGTCTTTTAGAGCTATGGATTCAGGTAGTTAAAACATCATCAGGAATAATAGCACTCCAGTTGGATTTTTGTTCTCCTTGACTGTTGAATATGGTAAACAATTCAACCTACTTGTTAATTTCATTATTTTTCTCAACTTGCAGTTGATTTATTAGCGAAAAAAGTTCACATGTATTTGAAATTGACATATATTGGGAGTTGACTTTTTGCTACTGGTTCATACACCCCAAATTTGTCATGATGTTTGATGATCTAACGAATTGAAGACTTCATCTTATTTCTTGTTTAAATTTGTTGCTTGTAAGATTGATATCCAGAGTAAGATTATTAAGACTCGATTGCTTTTGATCTTAAAACGTAGGTCTTACGGGCATGAAAATGTGAGAAAAAGCAATTCATCAAGTGCTCCGAATAACCAACATCATAAAGAATAACTTCTAATTGGACAACAGGGAGTTTAGAGTTCTAGACAACATATTTGATTTACCCAAGAGAAAAAGAAGACTCTTCTCTTTTGAATGGAATTTGTGTATGTAAATTGAGTATTTAACTGATAGTAATCTCTCCCTAGTTAGTTGATCCTAATTTCTTATTTTCTTCATTTTCGCTTGTAGTTCAAGAAGTTTGAAAGGCGCACATTTTCAAATGCATATGGAACCCATTTCATTACAGCATTCAGCATCATGAAGTACTTGGAATACACTCCTTTCCAACGATACTTGTTATCTATATTCTTGTATAGTTAATAAATTCCTTTAATTTTCTCATTTTTTTGGTTCTACATTAAATCTAGTGTTATCTGAAGTAGTGTTTTCTTATTATATAGAATAAATGCTTTTCTAGATTACTTCAACCTTGGACAACGTACCCTAGGGATGCATTAAAGCTTACTCTTGTGAGTAGAATCTATGTTTTGGGATAATTTATAAATCACAGGTTCTTATGTAAAAAACTTCAACTTTTGAAATTCCCACTTGGTTTTTACCTTTTGATCATGTGAACATACAGGCTTGGATAACCGAATCTCTTAATTTGGAAAATAAGTTATAGTTGTAGAATAATAAAAATTAAATAATGGGTCTTTAATAGTTATTCCTAATGTTTGGTTTCTTTTATAAAATTGTCTGATTTCTGTTTTTAAATTTCAGTTCTGATTCTTGATTATCTTGGTAACTCTCCTGATGCCGGCTCACCAACTAAATATATTTCTAATAGATCCAGGTGGTGATGCAACCGTTACCTAGGTTAACTTAACTATTCATCTAGTTAGATTGGATAATTATTTGATTTGGTTTTGTTTCAATATCATGTTTGTTAAACAGCTGAAAGATGTTGATATGTCTGATTTTGACTTTGTACCACATGTATCCAGACTATAACTGTAGGTAATAACTTTATTTTGCTATAACTCAAATTTTATTCAAGAAGTTTAGAAGGGGTTAATTAGGAAATCAAATAAATAAAGAGCAAACTATTGGTGGTAGGGGTCTTTTGGGTATTTATGTTTACTTAGTTTGTTGCAACAGTGCTTATAAGAGGGTAGATAGTATGTGGATATCATCATATATCTTGTGAGAAATATGGTATTTCATACATTGGGACAAGATAGGCTCTCGAATCACTATCAAATCACTAGGTTTATCTTGTTATTTTGAGTCCTATCAATACATCAGTGTAGTATTGGTTTTCTGTTCTTGATTTGACCTTATATTCTAAATTAGTTCTGATAGAGATATGAAATTACTAACTACAAAAAGGACATAAACCAAGAATCATCCATTTTTGTTTAAGAATGGAAAAATTGGTAAGTAGCTAAAGTTTTGTTGGGGTAAGAAAAAGAATAAAAGGAAGAATTGGTAAGTAGCTTGATTCACGACATAGTTGTTATAATTAATCTAACATATATATATTGATTCATTTTCCACCTACCCCTACCCCCACTTTTCCAGGACAAGTTGGGCTCATGATCAATAACTCTAGATTGGTATTTTGGCCAACAACGAATTATCATCTATTTTTTGCATTTTTGTAAGTTTGTATCAACGACAATGCAATTGAAAAGCTATTGGCTCCTGTGTAAGTTACTAAAATGCTCAAAATCTTTTCATTTTTTATGGAAAAATTAAAGATATAAAGTTAGGCGAGCGGAGCAATTGGAAACATCAGTGCAAGCAAAACCGTGGCGATCTACTGGTGTAAGGGTTCTACTGCTGTAAGGGGGTCTACTACTGTAAGTTTTGTGACCTAAATGTATTTCCATTTATGTTATTATTAAGTGTGATATTTTTCATTTGTAGATAATGTGTCATTATTTATTTAAATATTATGTTCCTAAATGTTTACAGGTAACCCAAAGAAAACTAGCAAGTATCCTTACACCATCAACCATGATCAACGGAAACATTGGGCCTTAAGTTGTACATCTTCTTGCTATAAAGGAGGTATATAATTTTGAGTTATATATGATTTTGTGTAGGGGGTATCAGAAGTCTTGATGATGATTCAACTACATATGGATTTGCCTTTGTTGATTGTGATGCCTTATAGTTTTGGATAGGATCAGTGAGTGATGATGCTTCATGTGCAACTTTAGACTTATTTGGCATTTATGTAGACTATCGTTTAAAAGATTCAAAATATGAACAACGAAACTATTATTATTTTCAACGAATTACAATTAAATTATTTTTTATGTGTTGCTATAAGTAGCATGAATTTTGAAATCATGTGTAATTAGCGCTTTAAAATATATACCACATTATATTATTGTATTGTGGCAAATAAAAAAGTGCCACTAAAGAGGGGATCAATATTAGAATTTCACGAGTTTTTAGCGGCACAACTTATGTGCCACAAAATAGTTTTTGTCTATCGTGACAAACAAAAAAGTGTCACTAAACCCTTAAAAACTGCAGCGACAAAACTGAAAAGTGTCATTAAAGGGTTTTAGTGGAAGCGCTTCTAGTAACACTTTTTATTTGTGCCACTAATTATCTTTGAGACATTTAGTAGCACTTTTTTAGGTATTCAGTGGCACTTTTTGTGTGCCACTAAATGACGTTTTGTTTGTAGTGTGTCCTGAGTAGGTGTCTACCGAGCAGGCACGCATGAGTCGTTATCTGGGCATACTGAGGAGGGATATGCAGGAGTTCATAGCGAACTCGACTTACCGAACATTTTCTGAGCTCTAGGAAAATGCCCAGAAGAAGGAGATTGAGTTGGAGACTCAGGACAGGGAGGAGGCCGAGTCTCAGGGGAAGGATCGGCGGCCGGCACAGTCTCATCCGGCAGCCAAGCGGGCAAAGCCCACCGATTCGAGATCTGGAGGCCAGAAGGGCCGCACTTGCAGGAAGTGCAGAAAAGGAAATGATGCGTTCTATCAATCGGGTGCTTGCTACAAATATGGTAAGGTGGGGCATATAGCCAACGATAGCCCCAAGGGATTCACGGTTTGCTTTCATTGCAACCAGACGGGCCATTGGAAGGCCGAGTGTCCACAGCTACTATAGGGGTCAGCTTAGGGGTCTGCACAAGTTACTGAGGGACGGCCGGTGAAGGCCGAGGCACTGAAAGCTCGCGGGAAAGCTTTCCAGTTTACATTGGAGGAGGTCCGTGCAGCGCCCGATGTCGTGGCTGGTACGTATTCTATCATTTATTTATGCTGAGTAATGATATGGCGCTTATTTTATGATATGCGTAGGTACTTTTCTTGTGAATTTTGTACCTGCTTTGGTGTTATTTGACTCGGGTGCGAGCCAGTCATTTGTTTCTTTAGCGTTTAGTCGGCACATCAGTATTCAGCGAGAGGCGTCAAGTCGACCTCTACGAGTTTCTATAGCTGACGAGCAAGTAGTGTATGCTACGGATGTGATTAGAGGATGTGTACTTGAGATTTTCGGTGTTGAGTTTCCGATAGATCTTGTCCCGATTGTGATGGGGGACGTGTGTGTCATAATGGGCATGGATTGGTTGAGCCGATTTGGGGCTGTTATAGACTGCGAGCGATAGTTGGTGACGATACAAGACCCTAGTAGGGGACTACTTACAATGTACGATGAGGTTACCCAATGTGGTTCAGCATTTTGTTCGGCTGCCAGAGCGAAACAGAGTTTACACTAGGGTTGCAGTGGGTTCGTAGCCTATGTGATGGATACGCGCGTGGCCGCTGGGAGGCCATGTTCGATTGATGATGTTCCAATAGTGCGTGAGTTCCCAGATGTTTTCCCGAGGAGTTGTCAGGTGTGCCTCCCGAGAGGCAGGTAGAGTTCTGCATCGATTTGGTTCCGGGGGCAGCACCTATCGCCAAGGCGCCTTATCGCCTTGCGCCGCTAGAGATGCAGGAGTTATCCTTGCAGCTTCAAGAGCTATTGTGGAAGGGGTTTAATAGACCGAGTAGCTCACCATGGGGAGCGCTGATCCTTTTTGTCAAGAGAAAGGATGGTTCACACCGAATGTGCATTGATTACCTGGAATTTACCAAGTTGAAGGTCAAGAATCGTTATCCATTACCGAGGATCGACGATCAATTCGATCAGATGAGAGTACGGGATGAAGATATCTAGAAGACAGCATTTAGAAATCATTACGGGCATTAAGAGTTCGTGGTGATGCCTTTTGGGCTCACCAATGCACCGGTAGTGTTCATGGATGTCATGAACAGGGTGTGCCGGCTGATGTTGGATTGATTGGTAATCGTGTTCATTGATGATATTCTGGTATACTCAAGATCTAGAGAGTAGCACGAGGAGCACCTGAGAGAGATTCTCGGGGTATTGAGGTCGGAGAGGCTTTTTGCCAAATTCTCCCAGTGTGGTTTTTGGTTACGAGAGGTCCAGTTCTTGGGACACCTCGTTAACCAGAATGGGATTTTGGTCAACCCGGGCAAAATTGAGGCGGTTATGAGGTGGGAGGTGCCGAGATCAGGAGTTTTCTATGATTGGCCGGCTACTATTAGAGATTTATGAAGGATTTCTCCAAGATCGTCGTGCCTCTCACCAGTTTGACCTGGAAGGATGTTGCTTTTTCGTGGGGTCCGGAGCAACAGACCTCGTTTGAGACACTTCACCAAAGATTATGCGAAGCCCCAATGTTAGCCCTTCCGGAAGGGATGGAAGATTTTGTGCTTTATTGTGAGGCATCGATATCAGGTTTGGGTGCAGTACTCATGAAGAGAGGGCACGTAATAGCATATGCTTCCAGGCAGTTGAAGCCTCATGAGACGAGGTATCCCACCCACGATCTGGAGATGAGGGCAGTGGTGTTCGACCGCAAGATCTGGCGTCACTATTTGTATGGGGTTCGGTGTACTATATACACGGACCACAAGAGTTTGAAGTACTTTATGGATCAGCCCAACTTGAACATGCTCCAGAGGAGATGGATGGATGTGGTAAAGGATTATGATTGTGAGATCCTGTACCACCTGGGCAAAGCTAATGTTGTAGCTAATGCGTTGAACCGTAGGGTAGAGAGTGCCCTAACTCGATATATTTGTATGCGATTGATGGTCATGACGCCGGTGTTAGACACTATTCAAGAGGCCCAAGCAGAGGCCCAGGCAGAGGCCATATTAACGAAGAATCGCAAGAAAGAGCGGGTGATCGGGCAGATATCTAAGTTCGTTACCGATGGAGCATGTACCATTTTGATGCAGGAGGCGCATAAGTCAAGGTTTTTAATCCATCACGGGGCCAATAAGATGTATCTAGGCCTGAAGAGAGAGTATTGGTGGCCCTGTATAAAAAGGAATGTAGCGTGGTTTGTTGAGAGGTGATTGACTTGTTGCAGGGTTAAGGCCAAGCACCAGCGATCACATGGCAAGTTGCAGCCACTTGAGGTTCCCCAGTGGAAGTGGGAACAAATTTCTATGGATTTCAACACCAAATTGTCGAGGACCACGAGGGGTGTCAATGCAATTTGGGTGATCGTCGACCGATTGACAAAGAGTGCTCACTTCCTTGCTATTAGTGAGAGCTCTTATGAGGAGATGCTGGCAGAGTTGTATGCGAGGGGGGTGGTATCGTGGCATGGAGTACCGATCTCGATTGTGTCAGATCGATATGTACGTTTCACTTCTAGATTCTGGAAGAAGTTCCATGAGGAGTTGGGTACGAGGTTGCATTTCAATACCGCTTACCACCCACAGACGGATGGACAAAGTGGGCAGATGATTCAGACGCTCGAGGATATGCTCCGAGCATGTGTTTTGGATTTCGGAGGAAGTTGGGACATGTATTTTCCATTGGCTGAGTTCTCATATAACAACAGCCATCATTCGAGTATTGGTATGCCTCCCATCGAGTTGTTGTATGGGAGAAGGTTTCAGACTCCCATTTGTTGGGGAGAGGTAGGGCAGCGAATGATGGGTGACACCGAGATAGTGCTTCAGACAACTGAGCAGATACAGCGGGTTAGGAAGAGATTGTTGACCGCTCAGAGTCACCAGAAGAGTTATGCAGATACGCGACAGTCCGAGCTCGAGTTCCAGGTAGGAGTTTTGTGCTCCTGAAAGTATCTCCTTGGAAAGGAGTGATCCGATTCAAGAAGAGGGGCAAGTTGGGGCCTCGGTACATTGTTCCATTCAAGTTGATTGCAAGGGTGGGTAGAGTAGCTTATCATTTAGAGCTACCCACGGAGTTGAGCCATATTCATGATACCTTCCATGTGTCCCATCTAAAGAAGTGTATCGCCAATGAGACGGCAGTGGTGCCACTAGAGGACATTCAGGTGGATGCGAGCCTGAATTATGCTGAGAGACCAATCACGATTGTGGATCAAAAGATCAAGGTTCCAAGGAACAAGGAGGTGCCACTGGTTTAGGTCCAGTGGCAACATTGAAAAGGGTCCGAGCTCACTTGGGAGCCGAATTCAGTGATGCGGAAGCAGTATCCAGGGTTATTTGAGGTATGAGATATCGAGGGCGAAGTCTGGTTCTAGTGGGGGAGAATTGTAACATCCCGAAATCATGTACAATCATTTAGTCCTTATTCTTTTTCAAATTGTCAAGATTAGTACCTAAAGTAATGTTATAGCCGACGATTACGTTGGGCATACTGAGGAGTACGTTGTGCGTACTCATGCGCTTAAGATGGATGCAGACTCGCCTAGGTACGTTAGGCGTACCCAGGGTTACGTTGGGCATAGCGATCCCAGATGCAAACCCTAATTATGGCTTATGGACTATAGAAGGAATGTGTTGGTCATATCCCCAACCACCATACCTCAGAGAGAAACCCTAAGATAGTGATATTTTCATTCCAAGCTAGTATGTGAGGATTATTGAGCAAAAATTGCCTTTATGTGTTAGAGGTGAAGAAGAGGAGGCTCTTGTAGAGGCTAGAAGTTGGAGTGCAAGCTTGGATATGAGTTCTACAGAAGAAGAAGCTTCATTTAGAGGTAAAAAGCTCAGAGCTTTCCTTGTTATTGTTGATTTATGCTTCATGGACCAATTTTTAGGGTTTTTGGTCCCAAGGTGGAGACTTTATGAGCAAAAGGTCTCCATCAGCTTAGATATACTCTATTCCAGAGTATTATGAGTTGTTGTGACAACCCGAAATTTCCATTCTGAACAAACCATATCAACCCAATAGAAGTTAGAACAGTTACAGGGAAATTACAGACTTTAGGTATAAGTTTGAGTTTTTCATGATTTACACTTCAGGAAATATCAAGAGAGTGGATGCACTAGGGTTTTTTTCAACACTGTTATTTCGATACTCTATGATATTAGAGTTCATTCCGTGAATAAAATATTTTCTGCAAAAAATCTCAGGACTATAAATAGAAAACTAAACCAAATAATTCATTAGTTACATTTCCAATTAGAGAAAAGCCAAATTCTCTCTCACGGATCTTCGGGTTTTTATCCCAAATCATGAGTACTTCAATCTCGTTGTATTATATAGCTTAGATTGTGCTTAACAACATCAAAATCATGACAGAACAACAAGATCTGTAAGTTTACTCCCCAAAAACATCTTGGAGAGTAAACTCCTTTTCAAGAGCCAAATGGTGCCTAGTATTTCCTTAAGCTATGAAACTAGTTTGGACTTGTACACTAACGAGTTTAGGGACAGAAAACAAACTCAAAGCAACAAGATTTGAGAGTTTACTCCCCAAGAACATCTTGGAGAGTAAACTCCTCTTGGAGAGTAAACTCCTTTTGGAGAGTAAACTCCATTTTAAGGGCCAAAAGTGTCCCAATGTCCCTCAAAGCCTCGGAACTGAACCTTGAGACTACCTATGACATGTTTAGACATCCAAAACAAATAGAATCAAGGGTTGAAAGTGAGTTCACAGCCAAGGAAGTTCTTGGGCCGTGAACTCCATTTTAGGGTGTCAAAATACCCTAAATGCCTCCCTTAAGCCAAGGGACTAGCATAGCTTTTTACCTTGATGTGTCTAAGACCCAAAACAACCAAAATACCACTACCCACAAGTTTTTATGGCTGCAAACACATGACCAAATGGTCTATGGGCTGAAAACTCAAGTTAGGGGTGTTTTAGTGCCACAAACACTTCCTAAGGCTTAGGCATGAATTTAGAATGCTTCCTTATGACCTTTAAGACCCTCATAAACATATTTAGACATGAGTTTATGATTGTAAACTCATTTGGGCCGTGAACACCCCAAAAGTGCCAAAAGAAGTGGTCTTTCTCATCCTAGGCTAAAGCTAATGTCCCTAAATCATTCCCTAGCTTTCATACTTGCACCAACCCATGGGTAACCATGAGTTTACGGCCGTAAACTCCCTTGGGCTGTGAACTCATTGTAGTAAACTCATATGTGTGCCTTATACCTTCCTATGTTGAATCACATGTGATTCCAACACTTGGTCAAGGTGTTTCCTAGTCCTGAAAGGTGTTATCTTTCATATAGTTGTTTATAAACACTATATTCATGTCAATATGTGTCCTTATATGTCACTTAGGACTTATTGTGTCTCGGGACTTCATTCGTGGAACTTCTCATCCTTACACGCATACCCGTTAGAACCACTCACAACAGGTGAGTTCATACCCCTTAATCAATGTTTTAAATGATTTTAAATGCTTTAATGGGGGGAATACAAGTAGAAAACAATATGTTATTAACTCAATCTTATGTATTTATAACTATGTTTTCACTCAGTAGATTTCACATACTTCAAAAGGTGACACATGAAATGGTTTTCTATCTTAAAATACCTTGATAACAAAAGTATTAGTTTTGAAATGTTAATTAAAATGACATCAAGTCACTCTTAATTATTGTTCAAAACTCCTAGATATCTTGCAAAACCATTATTTTTACCTTCTTGAACAAAACTACACTTATACGCATATGTTCTTATATATGTATTGATGTTATAGTTTCCATCCTTCGTTCAGTTTTCCCACACCCTGTTGTATCGAGGGTGCATAAATCTACTTGAAAAACCAATCACTTTCCAGTTAATTATCATAGGGATAGTTAGAAGAAACAAAACATTATTCCTATTGCAAGGAATCACACAAGAGTCAGTTCATTCATGAGTCTATATCAGTACCTTACCTGATACATGAGTACAATTACCTAGGATTACATGATACATGAGTACGTTTACATAGCTACATTTATCTGAATACGCTTACATGAACACATTACATGAATACCTTTACGTGGATACTTCTACCTGTGTATACTTCCATGAATACTTGAAACTCGATTCGTAAAGATGATTTGTTAGTACCTTCAATAAATCATCCAGCTCATCCCAGCTCAACGGGAGTCTGTTATGGGACTAACCATTCCTGGAGCCACTGTTCGCTATGGAGGTTAATGGACATCTACAGATGCCTAAGGTTATTACTTATATTAGGAGTCAATTACGGGGTTAACCATTCCTGGAACCTACTGTTTGCTACAGAGATTAATTGGACAATCTTTGGATGTTCATTAGGTTATCTATTTCTCTTACAACGATGTAGAGGTTGTTACGGGACTAACCATTCTTGGAACCTTCTGTTCGCTACAGAGGTTAACTGGACAATCTTCGGATGTTCATTAGGTTATATCTTTCGCTTCAGCAATGTCGTGTTAATCCAGGTAATCCAGGGATAACACTTACATGATTATGATTTTTCCTGTTTAGTTTATTTTGTGAGATATTCACATAAACGCTGAGTTAGACTACGTACTTTTAGTACTAGTCATTAGAAAGGAAAAACTATCATTTTACTTACAGAACATTTGGGTCTTGGTAGAAGACTATCATATTATTTTCCTATTTTAGTTTATTTTGTGATATATTCACATAAACGATGAGTTAGACTACGTACTTTTAGTACTAGTCATTAGAAAGGAAAAACTATCATTTTACTTACAGAACATTTGGGTCTTGGTAGAAGACTATCATATTATTTTCCTATTTTAGTTTATTTTGTGATATATTCACATAAACGATGAGTTAGACTACGTACTTTTAGTACTAGTCATTAGAAAGGAAAAACTACCATTTTACTTATAGAAAATTCGGGTCTTGGTAGAAGACCACATTTCTTACTTATATCAACTGTTCTATTTAAATATTTATACGACATTCTTAATAGCTTTCCAAAACAAGACAATAACACTTAAATACTTATGAATTCACCAGCTTTAGGCTGATACTCGCTTTCAAAATAACTTGTATTCTCAGGTCACCAGTTAGACAGATACGATGTCCACGACTTGAGAAGACGGAGCACAGTCAAGACTCGTCATATTTTGATTATTCATTTTTATTGTTGTACATTATGAAAGAACACACATGTATTAAAACTTTCCCATTTAATGCAATGGATGATGTTGTTGCTTGTTTACTACTTTACACTGTTATGATACTTCACATGACGTCCTCCACCCCGGAACGTTTCCGCCGTTCTTGGTTTTGGGGTGTGACAGTTGTGGCTTCATAAAATCAAATCTTGAACGTGAAACTGAATAGTGATCTATGCATGACATATAGGCTTCATGAGGAAAGAGGAAAGGTGTTACAGTGATTAAGGACCTTTACAGCCATGCAAAGGCTTAAAGTCTTCGAATTTATGGATTAAATGACCTTAGTGAAGTCAGATCTGAACTATGAGTATTTTTCTTAACCGATTAAGACCCAAAAATCAAAGGAGCATGAAACTGGCATTTACATGGGGCGTAATCCCAATACGCACAGCGTAAGGGTTCGTGTTCCCCGTTTCTGTGACGTCACCGGGTACACCCAGCGTACAGATTTGGTACATGCAGCGTAACCCGGAGGGTTGATGTTGAGGTTGCAAAGTTATTCATTCATGACTTTGTAAATGTTTGACTTCTGTAAAACTCACTTGCATGTGGTGTTTTAGCCTTTAGACCCATTTGTTAGTTAGAGTGAGAGAGATACATGTAAACACCTCTATAAATAGTGGGTTCAGATCACTTGTAGAGGAGTGCTTGAGAGATGTAAAAGTGAGTGTGTAAGTGTGTGTTAATTATGTAGTCTAGATCTAGATCCTTTTTGTAACACCATATACATTCAATATATCTCTTAAACACCCAAATCACCATGTTTAATTGTGCAAGCTTTAATTCCGCATGCCAAACCATGTTCTTATGTCACTACAATTGGTATCAGAGCGGGTCTTCAAGATCAAGGTGATTTTTGAAGAACGATTCTCGGTTTGGCAATTTTTTTCACAATTTTGAGCAATTTTGGTGAGTCTCTCTCTATGATCTCTCATAATATTTGATTCGTGCGTTACGTTTTTGATTTGTGATCATTTTATTCGTTGGATCTAAATTTTTGTTGAAAAACCCATTTGTTGTGATCCAATAAATTTTTTGTTGATCAAGCCCGATCCAATCCTATTCTTTTGTTTGATTTGATTCTTAATTTGTAATTGTTCTTTTGAATCAACATTTAGTCCTTAATTTGATAAACACAATTTGAATCCGAGTCTTGATCTGAAGGTGTTACAGTGATTAAGGACCTTTACAGCCATGCAAAGGCTTAAAGTCTTCGAATTTATGGATTAAATGACCTTAGTGAAGTCAGATCTGAACTATGAGTATTTTTCTTAACCGATTAAGACCCAAAAATCAAAGGAGCATGAAACTGGCATTTACATGGGGCGTAATCCCAATACGCACAGCGTAAGGGTTCGTGTTCCCCGTTTCTGTGACGTCACCGGGTACACCCAGCGTACAGATTTGGTACATGCAGCGTAACCCGGAGGGTTGATGTTGAGGTTGCAAAGTTATTCATTCATGACTTTGTAAATGTTTGACTTCTGTAAAACTCACTTGCATGTGGTGTTTTAGCCTTTAGACCCATTTGTTAGTTAGAGTGAGAGAGATACATGTAAACACCTCTATAAATAGTGGGTTCAGATCACTTGTAGAGGAGTGCTTGAGAGATGTAAAAGTGAGTGTGTAAGTGTGTGTTAATTATGTAGTCTAGATCTAGATCCTTTTTGTAACACCATATACATTCAATATATCTCTTAAACACCCAAATCACCATGTTTAATTGTGCAAGCTTTAATTCCGCATGCCAAACCATGTTCTTATGTCACTACAATTGGTATCAGAGCGGGTCTTCAAGATCAAGGTGATTTTTGAAGAACGATTCTCGGTTTGGCAATTTTTTCACAATTTTGAGCAATTTTGGTGAGTCTCTCTCTATGATCTCTCGTAATATTTGATTCGTGCGTTACGTTTTTGATTTGTGATCATTTTATTCGTTGGATCTAAATTTTTGTTGAAAAACCCATTTGTTGTGATCCAATAAATTTTTTGTTGATCAAGCCCGATCCAATCCTATTCTTTTGTTTGATTTGATTCTTAATTTGTAATTGTTCTTTTGAATCAACATTTAGTCCTTAATTTGATAAACACAATTTGAATCCGAGTCTTGATCTTACTGTTCATCATTAGAGATTTGAGCTTAAAATTATTATTGTTCATCATTTGTGATTGTAGCCCAAAATCATTATCCGATTCATTTGAGCCCAAATCACGAATCATTTACTGTTCATGCGAATAAATGATTTAGCCCATTCATCAATAATGTTACAAGGTTCAGAGAACCAAGTTTGATGTAGCATCTGACCTAAGCCAGAAGATTGAAGTGAAAGATAATCGAAACAATAAATAGAAGTTTTAATGTCAGAAGATTTTAGCTAGAAGTGTTGCATGCTAGAATATGATTATCTCACATTAGAACGTGAAGGAAGGTATATTCCTTTCTGGAATTTCACTCTAAGAGACCCGAGTCTAAGCCTTGCGTCATACAACGAGAGGTCATTAGAACATGACCCATCGGTCTATTACGATAATTGAAGTAAAGTCTATTTACGAAGGACCAAGAGTTTCCAATAAGGATCAAGATTGTAACTCGAAGGTTACAATTGAAATTCCAACATCGTATGAAGAGTGGCTGCAAGATTGAGCACCGCCAAAAGTCAAGAACTCCAAGAGTTAGATACTCATTCGAAGGAACAAAGAAGTTAAGATTATTACCTACGATGAAGAGATAATGTATGGAGTCATAATACTACCCTTTTTTGTAGATGATTCCGGGACATAATCATCCTAAGGGGGAGATAATTGTAATGCCCATAGATCCAGGCTAGTCAATTTAGAGACAATAAGCATCAAAAATGAGTTTTTGATGGAAGATTATTTAAAAGGATAAATCTTGACCAAGTTCTAGTATATGTTACAAGGGTTCCGTACATATAAAGAACGTCTGTAACGACCCAATTTTCACGTCCAAAATTTTCATTTTTGATTAAGTGATTTACAAAACATTTGTAACAAAATATCATCCGATCATATCATTTAATAAAACATGTCTCGTATTTGAAAATCGAATCGTAAAAAATAATAAGGTGAGAGTACGAATACCAGAATAACTCATAGTGCGGAAAACAAAGAGTGTGTGTATGATGTGCCGCTATCGCGCTAGCTCCTTCCCCTTCGCCGAATAGGTACCTAAAACCGAAACTAAAAACTGTAAGCACAAAGCTTACTGAGTTCCCCCATCATACCACATATCAAGCAATCACATAGCATACATACTGTCGGGCAATTCAAGGGTGCCCGACCTACCCGGTACGGCCATACTGGGGTGCCGACCCACCCACGCGGTCATTCTTGGGTGCCGTCCTACCCATGCGGCCATTCTAGGGTGTCGTCCTACCCATGTCAAGCCATTCTGGGGTGCTGATCTACCCATCGGTCCTAACAACCGAACTTGGGGACTATTCCCCTCCTAGTACCGCTATCACATATAACGTATCATGCCAGCATATAAACATATCAACAAATATTATCAGACATATATGGGGTGTCTGACCTACCCTTCGGTCCTAACAACCGAACTCTACTACTATCACATATAACATATCATGCTAGCATATAACATATCAGGTAGTAGCAACCCTAGATGATATCACAAAGACAATCATCTAATCATACAACTACTACTGGTGGACCGGCATTGTGGTTGTAGACCCACCGCTATTGGAAGGTAACTCACCTCATAGTTGCTGCTGATCTGTGCGGGAAACCTCTGACTGTTGTCGCTGCTGCTCCGGAAATCCTCCGGCTATAATCCCCACCAAACACTTAGTCAAACACTGCTAACTAATCTTACGGTAAAATGATCATTTTACCCCTGACCAAGTCAAAGTCAAAGTCAACTTCTAGTTGACCTGACTCGCCGAGTTGGCTCGCCAACTCGCCGAGTCCCTATCCTTCCATTTGTCCTAAAACTCCACAAAATGGGATCTATCAAAAGAACAAACAAGGTATAGACTTTATACCTTCTGAAGACTGCAAATGATGCTCAAAATCGGATCCTTCTAGCCTCCTCTTGATCCTTCATGCTTTTACTTCCTTCCTTGGGACAGAAAAACACCAAAGGCCTTAGATTGCTTCAATAATGGCTAAGGTTTGCTATGGGGGTCTTCTGGGAGAAAATGGGACGAAGGAGGCCGAGTTAAGGTGTTTAAATAGGGTGACAACCCTCGGGATAGGGTTTTTGTCCAGACAGGGCCTACTCGCCGAGTCTGGGACCCGACTCGTCAAGTCCACACCGTAAACCCCGCATCTCATCCTGCTTCTACTCGACGAGTTGGTCTTTCAACTCGCCGAGTCCAAGGCCAAAATCAAAAAATATAAATAAAAGAATACGTACCAAGAACCATGTGCTACAAATCTCCCCCACTTATTTTAGACTTCATCCTCGAAGTCTGCTGCTCGATCCTGTAATAGCTCGGGGTAATGTTCCATCATCTCGTCCGCCGGCTCCCATGTCCACTCCGACCCTTTCCGGTGCTGCCATTGCACCTTCATGAGTTCCACTCTTTTGTTTCTCAAATCCTTCGACTTCCGGTCGAGGATTGCCATCGGCCGCTCAATGTAGTTCAGGCTGTCGTCAACGTGAATGTCCTCCAAGGGTACCACTGTTGAGGCGTCCACCAGGCACTTTCGCAGCTAAGAAACATGGAAAGTGTTGTCTATCTGACTAAGTTCGGTTCGCAAATCTAGCCTATACGCCACCTTTCCCACCCGGGCTATAACCCTGAACGGTCCAATGTACCCGGGGCTCAACTTGCCCCGCTTCCTGAATCGGATAGTGCCTTTCCATGGCGACACCTTCAGGAGAACCACATCCCCGACCTGGAACTCCAGTTCTAAACGGAGCTTATCGGCATAGCTTTTCTGCCAACTCTGAGCACTCTGAAGCCTGCTCCGAACCTGCTGAATCTTCTCTTTCTTCTTGAGCACTACCTCAGTGCTCGACATTACCCTCTAACCAACCTCGCCCCAACATATCGGGGTCCTGCACTTCCTCCCATATAACATCTCGAAGGTAGGATGATCAATGCTCGCATGATAACTATTGTTATAAGATAACTCTGCCAATGGAAGGTAGGTATCCCAACTACCTTCGAAATCTAATACGCATGCTCACAGCATATCCTCCAAGGTCTGGATGGTACGCTCGCTCTAACCATCCGTCTACGGGTGAAAGGCGGTGCTAAACTACAGACGAGTACCCAAATCACCATGAAACTTCCTCGAAAACCTAGAAGTGAACCGCACATCCCTGTCTGAAATCACAGAAACTGGCACACCGTGCCGCTCCACCACCTCCCGGATATATATGTCGGCCAACTTCTCGGTCGAGATGATCTCCTGAATCGGGATAAAATGGACGCTCTTAGTCAATCGATCGACGATGACCCAGATCGAATCCACTCCCAGCGCAGTCCCAAGAAGCTTGGTGATAAAATCCATCGTGATGTCTTCCCATTTCCACAGCGGAATATACAACGGTTGCATCTTTCCATGAGGTCTCTGATGCTCATCCTTGACCTTCCTGCATGTCAAGCACCGCTCCAAAAACCATGCCACATCCCGCTTCATGCAGGGCCACCAATAGTCCATACGAAGATCCCTATACATCTTCATTGCCCCGGGATGAATGGAGAACCAAGATTTACGCACACCCCCGTTGTATGGAACCCACACCCTACGGTGTAGTGTCAGTAATCCTCGGCTTTCATAGTGGAAGGAGGAAACCTGCCCCACGATCTGCTCACTCTTCTGATGTTCCTCTTTCATGGCCTCCTGTTGGGCCTCCCGAATCTGGTCCATCAGTGGAGTCACCACCGTTATCCTCAGGCATATATCCCTGATCGGTGCTGCCTTGTGGCTAAGCACGTCGGCCACCACACTTTCCTTAACCAGGTGATAAAGGATCTCGCAATCGTAATCCCTTACCACGTCCATCCACCGACACTGCCTCATGTTTAGATTCGGCTAATCCATGAGGTACCTCAAACTCTTATGGTTCGTGTAGATGGTACAGTGAACCCCACAGAGGTAGTGACGCCAAATCTTGAGGGCGAATACAACAGCCCCCAACTCCAAATCATGTGTCGGGTAGTTCACCTCGTGAGGCTTCAGCTGCCTCGACGCGTAGGCGATGACATGCCCTCTCTGCATCAATACTACGCCCAAACCTGAGATGGACGCTTCGCATTACACAACAAAATCCTCCAGGCCCTCTAGCAGGGCTATGATTGGCATCTCTGTAACGCCCGTAGATCTGGGCTAGTTAATTTAGAGACAATAAGTGTCGAAAACGACTTTTTGACAAAATATTATTTAGAATAAATAATCTTAACCAAGTTTCATAATATATCACAAGGTTTTCGTACATATAAAGAACGCCGAAATCCGAGTTATAACGAAGAAGTTATGACCCGTTGAAATTTCGCGACGCAACCGGCACAGCACCGGGGAGCGTAAATAGTGAATTTACGATAGAGAGAGATTTAGCCTTAGTGATCTAAACAAAAGTCTTATAATATGTTAAACTAAGAACACTGATAAAAAGAACTCCCAAATCTGACTTCGTATGAAGAAGTTATGATTTTTCGAAGTTTCGGATTATACAGCCCGAAATTCGAATATTAGATCAAGTGATTTTTAGCCGACACGAACTAAACGAGAATCGAAGATTTCGTTAAGAGTAGCGTAACGAGAAAAATATGGGCGAAAACGGATGACGGATGAAGAAGTTATGAGGATTTAACAGACCAATCCTGTCCCGGTTTGTTAATATAAAATTTAAAATCGAATCAAAATTAGCCGATGAAGTCTAAACGAAAGTTGTAGAGTACGTTCCCACCTTCACGTGGATATAATGAACATCGAAAATGGAGCTCGTATGAAAAAGTTACGAATTTTTAAAGTTTAGACTCAAAATTGCGAAACCTGTTGCTCGACCGATGACATGGCGCAATCTAGACCCTCCATTGCTGACTCAGTACCCGCCTCGGATAAGTGACGCGTCGCCCCTCGCTACGCCCAGCGTCCGAAGCTCGGTATGCCTAGCGTACAGCTACAACCCTCAGTCCACAAGCAGCCACGTAGCTCCGGTCTTCATCCAACACGTGGCTCGTACGATGCTTGCTGGCGCCCTTATCCGAAGAACGCCCAGCGTAATCCGAGGCCTCGCTGGGTATAAAAAGGGGTGAGGGCCTCCAACATTTTCACACTAATTCTCATTCTCTCTCTAGTTTCGTTCTCTCTCTAAGACCCCAAACCACCCCAAAACCCTAGGTGAATCCCCTAGCACCCGAGGGAAGCCCCGAGGTTCCTGGAGTCCCGAGAAAAAGAGTCTTTCGGTTTCGAAACGCTGCTCCAAATAAGTTCCGGTTTTCGATAAAATTCGTTGTAAGTGTGCTACGCTTACGCAATTTTTAATATAGCTTTCAAATAATTATAGGAATGTTATTAGGTCCTTAAAATAATTATTTGAGCTATTATTATGAGTTATATTGAGTGTTATTTAATGCTTATATAATAATAATACTAGTCAGACTATTAATTGGTCGCGGTTATCATTAGACTAAACCCTAGTGGTATTAATACTAGGTTTTATCGAAGGAAAGTTGTTTTGAGAGTATCGAAGCGCTGTCCGAGTGCTGAGTCACCACCTTTCAAGTGAGTGCATAGTCCCTTTCATCTTACACATAGATATGAAGTATTTCAATATAAATTATGTGCTATGTGTGCATATTGTCTGAATACTTGTTGTCTATGCTGGGTGAAAGATTTTTATACATGTTTTAAATGATTTAAACTGTATATGTATTTTATATCTACAAAATGTGTTGGGTAAAACATGGGTAGATGAAATAGTTGTTTTGTGATAACACGATGGGAGACATCAGTGTTGTCAGTGACCCAGTCATCTAGTGGAGTATAGATGATGACTATGGATGATACTAGACGGTCCAGTGGAACGATAGCAGGCTCGTAACTTATAGGTGTTTTTGAACTAGGTGCTCATTAGGTATTTTTGAACTGAGTGTGTTCACTAGGTATCTTTGAACTGAGTGTGTTCACTAGGTATTTTGAACTAAGTGTGCTCACTAGTTACTTTTGAACTAAGTGTTTACCAAATGTTTTGGACTACGTGTTCACCAGATATATTCTATAATCCTTGGTAATGATGTACTTCGTGTCGATTCCTTAGGATGATCCTTAGGAATAAATAAATGAGGAATAGCTGATTCTTAGGGTAGATCCTTAAGACTAAAGAAGATAATGGGGATGGGTAATTGGGTTGATTGTTTGATTGTTTAAACATAATAATTATATTATTGTGGGTTGAAAACCCTATGTACTCACCAAGTTTCCCAACCTGACCCACTCAGTTTATTTATATCACAGGTGTTGATACGAAGTCACTTTACACTGAGATATTTAAAGAGATGTAGATCACTAGTGTAAATAAATGTAAGTTCTGTTTATGCTTATGTTTCTGTATTAACGATGACATCTCAAATGTTTTGAAATGAATAAAATACGTTTCTTCGAAAATGTTTTAATAACGTATTTATCATGTTTTTCTAGGAACAAATTCCGCAACATTTTTATTAAAATCAGTCTTTTATGGCCGTGAAAATGGGGATGTCACAGTCTCGCACAATCTCTATCTTAGTGTCTCGAACGCAGCCTACTTCTCAAGCCCCCAACGAAAGACCACGGCCTTCCTTGTTAGCCTGGTCAGGGGTACGGCTATCTTGGAGAAATCCTGGATGAATCTCTGATAGTAGCCGGCTAATCCTAGGAAACTCTAAATCTCGGATCGAGACTTCGGAACCTCCTATCTCATCATGGCCTCCACCTTGGCCAGGTCTACCGAAATCCCGTTTTGGTTGACGAGATGCCCAAGGAACTGAACCTCGTGCAACCAGAACTCACACTTGGAGAACTTAGCATACAAGTTCTCCCACCACAAAGTCTCCAGAACCTCTCACAGATGCTCCTCGTGCTCTTCTTGTGTCTTGGAGTAAACCAAGATATCATCAATAAACACTATCACAGACCGGTCTAACATTGGTCTACACACGCGGTTCATGAGATCCATGAACGTGGCAGGAGAATTGGTGAGCCCGAAGGGCATCACCACAAACTCGTAGTGGCCATAGCGTGTCCAAAACGCAGTCTTCTGTTCATCCTCCTCTCTGACCCTCATCTGATGATATCCTGAATGCAGATCAATATTGGAGAACCAAGATGCTCCCTGTAGCTGGTCAAAAAGATCATCAAACCTCGGAATTGTGTAATGGTTCTTCACTGTTTCCTTGTTCAGCTCCCGGTAATCTATACACATCCGATGCAACCCGTCCTTCTTCCTCACAAACAGAATTGGGGCTGCCCATGGAGAACTACTCGGTCTAATGAATCCCTTGTCTAACAGATCCTGCAGCTGTGTAGACAACTCCTACATCTTAGGAGGAGCCAACCGATATGGTTCCCTGGATATCGGAGCCGCACGAGGGACTAGGTCGATCCTGAACTCCACCTGCCTCTCTGGTGATATCCCAGGCAACTCCTCAGGGAATACATCCGCAAATTCTCGCACCACGGGCACATCATCCATTGTCGCCTTACCCACCTCCCGGGTGTCCGTGACATAAGCGACATATCCTGCACAACCCTGCTGAAGGTAACGCCTAGCTCTTGCTGCTAAACATACCGCTAGTCCTCTCTGTGGCCTCTCGCCCTGAACTACCAACTCTCCCCCACTTGGGGTCCTAATCCAAACCAGTTGTTGTGTGCAATCTATCACTAGCCCATTGGGGCTCAGCCAATCCATGCCTATAATCACCTTGTTTCCTCTTAACGGAATAGGAACCAGGTCTACCAGATAACTCTCCTCGAATAATCTCAGCACACAGTCTCGGAATACCGTCGATGCTCGCACCGATCGGTCATCTGCAATCTCTACCTATAAAGGGAAATCCAACATGCCCAAAGACTCAGGAAACTTCTTGCTAAGCGCAAGAGAGACAAATGATTGGGTAGCCCCCGAATCAAATAATACCTGAACTGGGATACCGTTCACATGGAACGATTATGTCACCATATCGGGTGCAGCGCGTGCTTCCGCGGTAGTCAACTTGAATGCCCTGCTCCTTACCACTGGAGCCTCTGCCCTGCCCTGCCGACCATCAATGATCCGTAGGGTCGCTAGAGCTGGCACCTTCACTGGCGTTGATACTGCTGTCAACTGGGGGAAATTGGCCTTTTTGTGGTCCCTCTGGTTGTAGTGGAAACATAGCAACTCAGAGGTCTGGACAATCAGTGCAGGGGCAGTACAATCCCTGGTGAAGTGCCCCATCTTGCCGCACTTGTAGCAGCCTGACGATCCCAATCTACATGCCCCCTCATGTGGACTGTCGCATTTCCTGCAGTGTCCTGACTGGCCTTTCGCCCTACCATCTGATCCCTTGGGCTTCTTCCCTAAATCCCCAGTCATCTGACCCTCCTCATTCTTCGTCTTCCGGGCATGCTCCAGATCGATCTCCCTCTCCCTTGCCCTGGCAATCATGGAATCCAGGGTAGGGCAAGCTAAAAACTAACATGCTCCCGAATGTCGGCTCGTAGCATGTCATGATAGCGGGTCCTCCTCATATCCTCATCCCCCGCATATTGGGGCACCAGCAATTCCCTCTCCCGGAACTTGGCGGTGATTTCCGCCATAGTCTCTGTAGTCTGCCTCATGTCCAAAAACTCCCTAGCCAGCTGCTGAAGCTCTACAGCTGGCGTGAACTCTGCTCGGAACCGGATCATAAAATCCGACCATGTCATAGCCTCAACAGCCGAGGCTCTCAGAGAGTCACCAACCGACTCCCACCAATCCCAAGCCCGGTCCCTCAAACATCCTGCTGCAAATCGTACCTTCGACCCCTCGGGGCAGAAGTTGGTCAGCTGCGCGGACTCAATGTCCGCAATCCATCGTCTGGCAACAATAGGGTCCTTCGCCCCGCGGAAATCTGGTGCACCACTGCCCCTGAAGTCCTTAAAGGAAAGTGTGCGGGATCCTGACTGGCCAGATGCCATATCACTCCTGAACACCCTGAGGTGATCCTCCATCAGCTCGACTATCCCTTCCTTGATCCACCCGAAGATGATGGGGGTCGACTCAAGGATGCATTTGGTTGTCTCAGACGCGATGAACTCGCGTAGCATCTTATCCACTGGTTCGGAGCCTGAACCTGAACCTGATCCCTCTCCTGAACTGCCAACTACCAGCCTCTGTCATAGTACCACCATTTTGCAAAACATAATACAACACTTAGTGATACTGATACATCTAGAGGGATCACACCCACTACAAGTTCCCTGGTGTCGCCTCAGCCTTCCTGAATTTAGGTACGGATCCTATGCTTTCAGTAGTACAGGCCCATACTACCTTCAACATCTATATGAACCTTCCTCAAGGACTGCCTTGACTCCACTAAGTCCCTTTCATCACTGCTGATTCTCTACCATTTCTATTTTAGGCTTAGCCTAGGGAAAATCTCTAACTCCACCCAAACTGGTCCTCAGCTGCTGAAGGCCTCCTTGTAATGCCAATTAGCCATTACCTGAACACCATCACATGTGATGAGGCTCAGATAACCCTTCAAGTAACAGACTCGTCCCTACAATGGTTAAACTCAGAAAAGAGTTGCGCAATAGGGCCAAGTCCAGCACTCTGAGATTATTCAACCCTGATCACATGTGACGTGATGTATTCACCTAATAGCTAACTCCCATCACTCAGTGTCCCACAAATCACAAAGCAAGCGGCATTCGGACGCAGGAAAACCTACTCAAGCAAATATGTTCTATAATGAGAAGCTAAACTAGCACATAATGCTGAGCTCATACTACCAGGCATAACGTAAACCGGCTATCCTACTACAGTCTACTCAATACTAGCATGCAATTCTCATAAGCTGAAGCACATAAGGCAGGCACATAAGGCATCATTCCTAGATCCTTAGTCCTATTCTAGCATGTTGTTCTACTGAAACCGATATACATAAGAAAATTTGTATGGGTACTATGGGGAATACTTACTTGAGCTCGGCCGGTTGCGCACATCACACACTTGTTCCTTCTCGAAAATCTTTTATCTTAGCTTTTAGAAAGTCATTTTCTTTGTAAAAATCTTTTAATTCCTTGGTCTAAGTCCAGAAAGCCCCGAAGGTGTGCCTGAATCCCTCAAACCAAGGCTCTAATACCAACTTGTAACGACCCAATTTTCACGTCCAAAATTCTCATCTTTGATTAAATGATTTACAAAACATTTGTTACAAATTATCATCCAATCATATCATTTAATAAAACATGTCTCGTATCTGAAAACCGAATCGTAAAAATATAATAAGGTCAAAGTACAAATCCCAGAATAATTCATAGTGTAGAAAACAAAGAGTGTGTGTATGATGTGCCGCTACCGCGCCACTTCCGTCCCCTTCGCTGAAGAGGTACCTAAAACCGAAACTGAAAACTGTAAGCACAAAGCTTAGTGAGTTCCCCCATCGTACCACATATCATGCAATCACATAGCATACATACAGTCGGGCAATTCTGGGGTGCCCGACTTACTCGGTACGACCATACTATGGTGCCGACCCACCCATGCGGCCATTATGGGGTGTCGGCCTACCCATGCGGCCATTATGGGGTGACATCCTACCCATGTCAAGCCATTTTGGGGTGCTGACCTACCCATCGTTCCTAACAACCGAACTTAGGGACTATTCCCCTCCTACTACTGCTATCACATATAACGTATCATGCCAGCATATAAACATATCAGCACATATTATCAGACATATTTGGGGTGTCTAACCTACCCTTCGGTCCTAACAACCGAACTCTACTACTATCACATATAACATATCATGCTAGCATATAACATATCAGGTAGTAGCATACCTAAATGATATCATAAAGACAATCATCTAATCATACAACTCCTACTGGTGGGCCGGCATTGTGGCCGTAGACCCACCGCTACTGGAAGCTAACTCACCTCGTAGTAGCTGCTGATCTATGCGGGAATCCTCTGACTGTTGTCACTGCTACTCTAGAAATCCTTCGGCTATAATCCCCACCAAACACTTAGTCAAACACTGCTAACTGATCTTAGGTTAAAATGACCATTTTACCCCTAACCAAGTCAAAGTCAAAGTCAACTTCTAGTTGACCTGACTTTCTGAGTTGGCTGGCCAACTCGCCAAGTCCCTATCCTTCCATTTATCCTTATACTTGTCTCTACTCGTCGAGTTAGACGATGACTCGACGAGTTTTCCTTCTAAATGAACATCGACTGATTCCTCATCCGACTCGCCGATTTGTATGAACAACTCATCGAGTTCATCTTCAACTAATACACAGGTCCTGTCCTTGACTCGCCGAGTTGTGTGAACAACTCGTCGAGTTCATCTTCATCCTTAATAAGATTGTCTTGGACTCGCCGATTCTGCTCATGCACTCACCAAGTCCTATGAACTTTCAGAACAATGGCTTAGTCCAGAACGTTGGGTCACTCCCCGGGACTCCCTAGAACCTTTCCATGCTCAACTGAGTCCTTTTGACCCTCAACTGATATGGGACAGAAACCTTGGACTCGCCGAGTCCAATAATGGACTCGTCGAGTTGGTCACATCCACTCACTAAATCTTCGATTTCTGACGTACAACCCTTGATCAAAAGGTATATCTATCCTTCTACAATCGATCTAGCACATAAAGTTACAAACTTTACGTGCATGCATGGGACTTTGAGCTCAAAAGGTCCTAAAACAATCTCTTACAATGCATGGGGCCTTCTTTGAGTGCAAAACCCACTCCTTTCTGCCTTGTAACCCCTCTAAGGACCTAGATTTGAAACATCAATTCCTAACCATGCTTGCAATCATGGTTGGTGACCAAAATGGCTTAGAAAAGCCCTGAAACTCCATAAAATGGGATCCATCAAAAGAACAAACAAGGTATAGACTTAATACCTACTGAAGACTACAAATGATGCTCAAAATCGGATCCTTCTAGCCTCCTCTTGATCTTTCAAGCTTTTGCTTCCTTCCTTGGGACACAAAAACACCAAAATCACACCAAATGCCTTAGATTGCTTCAATAACATCTAGGGTTTGCTATGGGGGTCTTATGGGAGAAAATGGGAAGATGGAGGCCGAGTTAAGGTGTTTAAATAGGGTGCAAACCCTCGGGTTAGGGTTTTTGTCCAGACAGGGCCTACTCGCCGAGTCCGGGACCCGACTCGTCAAGTCTACAGCTTAAACCCCGCATCTCATCCTGCTTCTACTCAGCGAGTTGGTCGTTCAACTCGCTGAGTCCAAGGCCAAAATGCAAAAATATAAACAAAAGAATACGTACCAAGAACCAGGTGCTACAACGTCGAAATCCGAGTTATAACAAAGAAGTTATGACCCGTCGAAGTTTTTCAGCAAAACCGGCACGGCATCGGGAGACGTAAATATTGAATTTACGATAAAGGATTTTTTAGCCTTAGTAATCTAAAAAAAGGTCATAGAATATGTTAAACTGAGAGAGGCCATAAAAAGCACGCCCAAATCTGATTTCATATGAGGAAGTTAAGATTTTTCTAAGATTTAGCATAACAATGTACAGCCCAGAAATTTGAATTTTAGATCAGTTGATTTTCAGCCAAAATAATCTAAATGAGAAATGAAGATATCTTTAATAGGAGTTAAATGATAATAAGACAATTGAAAATGGAGCTCGTATGCAAAAGATATGGACACAGTTTAGTCTCTACTTTTCGAGCGTGGCGAATTCGATACACTTTTGTAAATTTAAGATATCATAAGAATTGGCCAACGGGATCTAAATGAAAGTTGTAGTACTCATAAATACCAATGTGTGGATATGAATAACAGAGATAATAGAGATCGTATGTTAGAGATATGGACGAAACTTAGTCTCTACTCTTTAAGCGTGACGAATTCGAATACAATTTTTTAAAGACCCCAACTTTCGTATTTTTGAAAGACCCAAACTTTCATATTTCACATTATCATTACTCCAAAACATGCTATTTGCATATTCATAAAAGCAATATTTTACATTGATATATAGGATTTACAAACTATTGGATACAAACCTTCTATTACAAAGTGTTATATATATTACATAACTACCCAAGATATTGTAATTTATACAAACATAAAAAAAAAAGTAGTACAAAAGTACTATTACAAACTATTCTACATCTTTCAATAGTATGTAAACACACTAGTTATTTATCACCTGCAATTGTTAAACATTGATAGGGTAAGTGGTGACGCTTAGTGAGTTCAAAAATAGATACAATATAATGTTATGTCATATATATACTTCAATGTGGCAAAAGCAAAGAGGAATAACAAGATGTATGTGAGATCATGTGACAAGCGTTCATATCAATCAAAGATGTTATTCAAACATATTCTTTTCAATTCTTGAGATACATCAATAAAGCTTTGGCCCAAATGGTATAGAAGACATGCAATTTTTGATTAACATCTTGTTAGATTTCAGGCTTATAGTCCTGTCTAACCATTTGCCAATGCCCTAGAATAAAAGTCATTCTCTTACGGAGACATGCTCTACATGGCCAGAGGCTATGTACCAGTACCAATGTGAATCTAAGTCCTTTCACTGATCACATGGTCAAAGGTATTACAATTGTTATAAACATAGCGAATAACACGAGAAAATAACTCAGAATAATAATACTGAAAAGCACATAGCACATATAACACATAACATACAATTGTTCCTATATATTGAACTTACCTTAAGTTAACCGGGAGTTAAAATAGTAATTTGGACAGCACTTCGGCTTTAAATATGCCTTTCTATGTTGAAAATCGAGAGCTTAATTGAAAACTGGGCTCTGCGAAGGTAGGGCTTCAAAACCGAAAAGATAAAATTTCCGGGCTTCTCGGGGTCTCGGGACGTGTTTCGGGTGCTAAAATTGATACCGGTGCTTCGGGAAAAGTCAAAATAATGAAAATACGGATTTAGGGGTGAAAAATGGCAAATTTCCAAAGTTAGTCGGAAGATCTCGCAGGTCCTCCTATTTATAGGCGAGGGTTCGGCCGAGAACAAGACAGATGGCAGTGAGGGGCTCGGTGGCAGCAGCAGAGCAAAGCAGGCGGCGGTCTCGGATTGGCTGAGCCATCGGTGCGAAAGGGTTGCGACACGCGTTGCCAACTGCTCGGATGACTAAGCTGCTTCGGACACGGGGCGAGATCCGAAAGACGGTGACGCAGCTGCTTCGTAGGTCTTCGGTTTGGGCCACATCTCCGGTGACGCACCTGCTTTGTGCGAGGTGACGTGGCCGGACACTATTCATGCAAATTTCTGCGGTTTTCGGGCCCCGAAATTCTAAAATCCATAACTTTCGCATACGAGCTCCGTTTTTGACGTTCTTTATATGCACGCGTAGCTAAAATTACGCTCTACAACTTTCGTTTAGACTTCGTCAGCTAACTTTGAATTTATTTTTAATATTATTATTTTTAACAGACCGGGATAGGAAAATCCGTTAAAAATTAATAACTTATTCATCCGACATCCGTTTTCATCAGACTTTTTACCGTTGTACTACATATGACGAGACCTTCGATTCTCGTTTAGGATGTATCGGTAAAATATCGCTCGATCTAAAATTCAAGTTTTTAACTGTCTACTGCTAAGTTGAAACTTCGAAAAATCATAACTTCCTCATACAAAGTCAGATTTTTGCGTTCTTTTTATCGAATTTCTCGGTTTAATGAATACTACGACTTTCATTTAGATTACTAAGGATAAAAATTAGTTTATCAAAAACTCACTTTTTACGTCATTCGGCGCCGTGCCGGTTTTGTCGCAGATCTTCGGTTGGTAATAACTTCTTCGTTGTAACTCGGATTTTGACGAGGTTTTCGCCTACGAGTTTCTAACGAGATTATCTACAACATCAAATAATAAAATTTTACTTATTTAAAATTTCATATTTTCGCTAAATTTCACTATTTGGCTTTTAATTGGAATCTCATAAGACATCCAATATTTTCTGAGTGATTCTAAACATAGTTTTACTTCATTTCTAGTAAAAACCATATGTTAGAACTCAACACTCAATTTTACATAATATTTCACAATTTTATTCATTACAAAACACGATTTCAAAACGTGTATGTTACAAATACCTCCTCCTTTTGAGGATTTCGTCCCCAAAATTACATCGATTAAAATAAATGGGGATATTTTGCTTTTATCTTATTATTATTCTCCCAAGTATAGTTTGAGTCACGATGGTGTTTCCACTTGACAAGCACCAATTCTACTTCTTTATTGCGTAGCTTAGTTGTTCTTTCATTCACGATTTCTTCGGGCTCTTCAACATATCTTAACTTATTATCCAATTTCACTTCAATAATGGAATTGTCTCATCGTAGATACTCAAGAATTTGCGCAGATAACTTACATGAAACACATCATGAATACCTGCCAAATCTTCAGGAAATTCTAAGCGTTATGCTTGCTTTCCAATTCTCTGGATGATTTTGAAAGGACCAACAAATCTAGGACTCAACTTTCCTTTCTTCCCAAATCGCATAAGGCCTTTCCATAGGGATACCTTCATCATCACGAAATCACCCACATGGAATTCTATAGGTCGTCTTCTCTTTTCCGTATAGGACTTCTGTCGATCCTGGGCCGCTTTCATTCTTTCTCGTACGATTTGAATCTTGTCGGTGGTGTCCTAAATCATTTCAGGGCCTCCAAGGATCTTCTGCCCTACATCACGCCAATATAACGGCGTATGGAATTTGCGACCATATAATGCTTCATATGGTGGCATTTTGATTGAAGTGTGGTAACTGTTATTATACGAAAATTCGACAAGCGGTAAGTATTTATCCCAGTTACCACCGAACTCCAAAACACATGCACGAAGCATATCTTCTATTGTCTGGATTGTTCTCTCCGTCTGACCATCTATTTGGGGATGATAAGCGGTGCTGAGAGCAACTTGAGATCCCAATTCGCGTTGCATACTCACCCAAAAGTGAGAAGTGAAGCGAGTATCGCAATTGGAAATGATCTTTAGTGGCACACCATGTCTTGCAATAATTTCATCCAAGTATACTTGTGCGTATTTATCTATAGGAGCCTTTTCACGCATGGCGAGAAAATGTGCACTCTTAGTCAGACGGTCAACGATTACCCAAATGCTATCATGCTGTCTAGCAGTCTTTGGCAATTTGGTAATAAAATCCATGGACAGCTCTTCCCACTTCCATACAGGAACACTAAGGCTTTCTGGAGTTTCATAAGGCTTTTGGTGTTCTGTTTTGACTTGTAAGCATACTAAGCATTCCTGTACATATCTTCCAATGTCTCTCTTTAATCCAGGCCACCAATAATCAGCTCTTACATCAAAGTACATTTTACTTGTACCAGGATGTATTGATAGCTTAGAGTTATGAGTTTCATCTAAAATCTTCTGTCTTAATCTACCAATCTTTGGAATCCATAGTTGATTCTTAAATACTTTTAATCCTCATGGATCATCAAGTAAAACATCGGCATAATGTACCATTCCTTCCTTCTTTACATTTTCTGGCTTTAAGGCTTCAACTTGCCACTTCTCTAGTTCATCAAGAATGGTGAACTTCACCGTAGTGTGAGTAATAGTATAACACATACTATTATGATAAACTTTCCTGCTAAGTGCATCTGCAACCACATTAGCCTTTCCAGGATGGTACAGGATTTCGCAATCATAGTCTTTGATCAGCTCCATGGCTCGTTGTTGTCTCATATTCAGAGTTTGCTGACTGAATATATACTTGAGACTCTTGTGGTCGGTAAATAATTGGCATTTCGTACCAAAAAGGTAATGTCTCCAAAGTTTTAGGGCAAATACTACTGCAACGAGTTCAAGATCATGGGTGGGATAATTCTTTTCATAATCTTTCAGTTGTCTTGAGGCATAGGCTATCACTTTACCATGCTGCATCAACACACAACCGAGTCCCAATCTTGAAGCATTGCTATATACGGAGAAATCATCATCACCTTCTGGGAGTGATAAGATGGGAGAATGAGTCAAAAGATCTTTTAGAGTTGACAAAGCTTTTTCTTGAGCTTCACCCCATTCGAACTTCACTTCCTTCCGTGTAAGACTTGTGAGAGGTACGGCTATACGAGAAAAGTCTTTAATGAATCACCGGTAATATCCCGCGAGACCTAAGAAACTTCGAATTTCGGAAGCATTACGGGGTACTTCCTAATTTTGAATGGCTTCGATTTTGATGGGATCTACAGATACACCGTTACTAGAAATAATATGGCCGAGAAATTGAACTTGACGGAGCCAAAATTCACATTTCGAGAATTTAGCATAAAGTTTCTCCTTTCGAAGAAGTTCTAAGATTTCACGAATATGAACGGCATGATCGGCTTCAGACTTGGAATAGATTAGAATATCATCAATGAATACGATGACAGACTTATCGGGCATTGGGCGGCACACTCGATTCATCATATCCATGAATACGGCAGGAGCAGTTGTCAAACCGAATGGCATGACAAGGAATTCGAAATGCCCATAACGTGTACGGAAAGCAGTCTTCGGTACATCTTGCTCTTGTACTTTCAACTAATGATAGCCAGATCTCAAATCAATCTTTGAGAAATAGCTAACACCCTGAAGTTGATCGAATAAATCGTCGATGCGAGGTAGTGGGTACTTGTTCTTCATAGTCACCTTATTCAGCTCACGATAATCAATGTATATTCGCATCGATCCATCCTTCTTCTTGAAAAACAATACTGGAGCAACCCAGGGAGAGGTACTTAGTCGAATAAAGCCTTTGTCAAGTAATTCCTGCAGTTGGATCATCATTTATTTCATCTCGGCTGGCACAAGACGATAAGGAGTCTTTGCAATCGGAGCAGCACCGGGCACAAGGTCAATTCGGAATTCTACTTGTTTGTCCGGAGGAAGTCCAGGCAGATCATCGGGGAAAACATCGGGATATTCGTTAACAATGGGAATATCATTTACAGTTTTATTCTCCTTTCTTCAGATGTCAACTGTATAGGCCAGATAAATAGGACAACCTTTCGATATGAATTTACGAGCTTTAAGGAAAGAGATTATTTTTAAGATCCTTTGTTCACCGTAGACATGAATAGGATCTTCCCCTTCAATAGGAATGCATACCATCTTTTCGTAACATAAGAGTTCTGCATGGTTCTTTGACAACAAATCCATGCTGATAATAATATCGAAACTGGGCAAGGAGATAGGGATTAGGTTAGCAATAAAATTATAGCCTTCAATTTCTATGACACAATCCCTATAGATTTTATCAGCAAGTAATGATATACTTCCTGCAATATCTACGTGAAATGGTTACGCGAGTACATAGCAAACAGTTTGAAAAGAATGTGCAAATTCATAAGATACGAAAGAATCCGAGGCACCAGAATCAAATAAGATGTGAGCAGGTCTAGAGTTGACAAGAAATGTACCCGTCACGACATTCGGGTCCTCACGTGCTTCCTCTGCGGTAATCTGGAATGCACGACCCTTAGCTTTTGGCACCTCCTCTTTTTTAGCTGGATTACTCTTCGGTTGTTGGACAGGGACTTGACTTCTTGCTAGTTGTTGAACAGAAGCTTGACTTCTCGTCACTTGGCTGGTAAGAGTGGGGCAAAAATGCTTCTTGTGGCCAGTAATACCACATGCATAACAAGTCACATCCTTTCTTGGGCAAGCTGGCTTGATATGACCTGTTTCTCCACACCCATAACAGATAATGGATTCCTTGTCTATTTTGCATTGACCCGGATGATTCCTTCCACAAACGCGGCATGACGGTGATTGAATAGAAAAATATTATGACCTACCACAGCCACGAAAAGCACTCTGAGATTGTGCTTGCTTGCTAGGATCGGTTTAAATAGATTGAGCTGGTGGAATAGTGGAAGCATGAGTAGTTCTTTCAGTACGTGGATGCTTTGGAATAGTAAGAGTGGCACCACGTATTTCTAAGTCATGCTCACGCCTTCGAGCATACTCAACGGCTTTATCGAACGATAGAACATCCCGGTTGACAACGAAATCATGGATTCCGTGTCGTAGTCCCTCCATGAATAACTGAATTTTCTCGTCTTCAGTTGGAATATACTTCGTAGCAAACCTTGCTCTTTGATTAAATTGAGTTTCACACTCATTCACAGTCATTCCTCCTTGTTTAAGCTCGAGGAATTCCTTCTCCAATCTTCTCCTCATATCTAGAGGACAATACTTTTCTAGCACATGAGTCTTGAACAATTCCCAGGATAAGTTCTCCTGGTCACATCCATCGAGAGCTTCATATGTTGCTTCCCACCAGACTAAAGCTTCTCCAATGAGCATTGCAGAATCATAGATAGCCTTGTCTTCATCATCCACATGAGAAACACGAAATACTTTCTCGGTGTTCTGAATCCAAGTTAGAACAATTATAGGATTAAGGACACCAGAAAACTCCATAGCCCCACTACTCTTGAAATCTTTGAACGAGGGACGCTTCACCTTTCCACTTGAAGATTCTCCAGTGACTTTCTCTTTTCCTTTATCATCATTCTTTTTGTGTTCTTCGAGAGTTTTTCGAATAACACCGGTAAGTTTACCTAAAAGCCGCTCCTCACGAGGAGATATTGGAGTATTCACTTCCTCGGGTTGAGGATCTCCACCAACATCAGGGGTATGGCTACTTACTTGTTCAGACATCGATCTGAAATACGGAGTAAGATAGTATTTTAGAATATTAGGGTTTACTATTACCTAATACTTTTACTTATATATTTCCTATGGTTTGTATCCCTATACTTACAATGATTAAGTTCATATATTGAACTCCCTATAGTTTAAATCTAAATACCAATCCGTGGAATTTAGTTCGCTTAAACTACCGCTCTGATACCATGGTTGAAAGACCCCAACTTTCGTATTTTTGAAAGACCCAAACTTTCATATTTCACATTATCATTACTCCAAAACATGCTATTTGCATATTCATAAAAGCAATATTTTACATTGATATAAAGGATTTACAAACTATTGGATACAAACCTTCTATTACAAAGTGTTATATATATTACATAACTACCCAGGATATTGTAATTTATACAAACATAAAAAAAGTAGTACAAAAGTACTATTACAAACTATTCTACATCTTTCAATAGTATGTAAACATACTAGTTATTTATCACCTGCAATTGTTAAACATTGATAGGGTAAGCGGTGAAGCGGTGACGCTTAGTGAGTTCAAAAATAGATACAATATAATGTTATGCCATACATATACTTCAATGTGGAAAAAGCAAAGAGGAACAACAAATGTTATGCCATACATATACTTCAATGTGGAAAAAGCAAAGAGGAACAACAAGATGTATGTGAGATCATGTGACAAGTGTTCATATCAATCAAAGACATTATTCAAAGATATTCTTTTCAATTCTTGATATACATCAATAAATCTTTGACCCAAATGGCATAAAAGACATGCAATTTCTGATTAACATCTTGTTAGATTTCAGGCTTATAGTCCTGTCTAACCATTTCCCAATGCCATAGAATAGAAGTCATTCTCTTACGGAGACATGCTCTACATGGCCAGAGGCTACGTACCAGTACCATTGTGAATCTACGTCCTTTCACTGATCACATGGTCAAAGGTATTACAATTGTTATAAACATAGTGAATAACACGAGAAAATAACTCAGAATAATAATACTGAAAAGCACATAGCACATATAACACATAACGTACAATTGTTCCTATATATTGAACTCACCTTAAGTTAACCGGGAGTTAAAATAGTAATTTGGACAACACTTCATCTTTAAATATGCCTTTCTATGTTAAAAATCGGGAGCTTAATTGAAAACCGGGCTCTGTGAAGGTAGGGCTTCAAAACCGAAAAGATAAAATTTCCGGGCTTCTCGGGGTCTCGGGTCGTGTTTCGGGTGCTAAAATTGATACCGGGGCTTCGGGAAAAGTCAAAATAATGAAAATATGGATTTAGGGGTGAAAAATGGTAAATTTCCAAAGTTAGTCGGAAGATCTCGCAGGTCCTCCTATTTATAGACGAGGGTTTAGCCGAGAACAAGATAGATGGCAACAAGGGGCTCGGTGGCAGCAGCGGAGCGAAGCAGGCGGCGGTCTCAGATTGGCCGAGCCATCGGTGCGAGAGGGTTGCGACACGCGTTGCCAGCTGCTCGGATGACTAAGCTACTTCGGACACGGGGCGAGATCCGGACGAGGGTGATGCAGCTGCTTCATAGGTCTCCGGTTTGGGCCACGTCTCCGATGACGCACCTGCTTTGTGTGAGGTGACGTGGCCGAACACTATTCATGCGAATT
Organism: Lactuca saligna; assembly: GCF_052625555.1. Classification (NCBI taxonomy): domain Eukaryota; kingdom Viridiplantae; phylum Streptophyta; class Magnoliopsida; order Asterales; family Asteraceae; genus Lactuca; species Lactuca saligna. Next base: position 129,870,634 of record NC_136419.1, on the reverse strand, counting down.
TCTTCAGTTTTCGGGGCCCGAACTTCTAAAATCCATAATTTTCGCATACGAGCTCCGTTTTTGACATTCTTTATATGCACGCATAGCTAAAATTACGCTCTAAAACTTTCTTTTAGACTTTGTCAGCTAATTTTGACTTTATTTTTAATATTATTATTTTTAACAGACCAGGATAGAAAAATCCGTTAAAAATTCATAACTTTTTCATCCGACAACCATTTTCGTCAGACTTTTTACCGTTGTACTACATATGACGAGACCTTCGATTCTCGTTTAGGATGTATCGGTAAAATATCGTTGGATCTAAAATTCGAGTTTTTAGCTGTCTACTGCTAAGTTGAAACTTCGAAAAATCATAACTTCCTCATACGAAGTCAGATTTTGGCGTTCTTTTTATCGAATTTCTCGGTTTAACGAATACTACGACTTTCATTTACATTACTAAGGCTAAAAAGTATTTTATCAAAAACTCACTTTTTACGTCATTCGGCGTCGTGCCGGTTTTGTCGCGGATCTTCGGTTGGTCATAACTTCTTCGTTATAACTCGGATTTTGACGAGGTTTTCGCCTACAAGTTTCTAACGAGATTCTCTACAACATCAAATAATAAAACTTTACTTATTTAAAATTTTATATTTTCGCTAAATTTCACTATTTGGCTTTTAATTGGAATCTCATAAGACTTCCAATATTTTCTGAGTGATTCTAAACATAGTTTTACTTCATTTCTAGTAAAAAACCATCTGTTAGAACTCAACACTCAATTTTACATAATATTTCACAATTTTATTCATTACAAAACACGATTTCAAGACGTGTATGTTACAATTTTGTAAATCTGAGATACAATGAGAATTAGTCGATAGTGTATAAATGAAATTTATAGTACTCATAAATACCAACTTCGGATGTAAATAACGTAGAAAACGGGGCTCGTACACAGAAGATACAGACAAAGCTTAGGGGCTACTCTTCGATAAAATCCCTATAAATAAAGGATGAATCATTCATATTTTCTTGACATCATAAGCCTTTGTTTCTCTCTCTCTCTCTCTGTGTGTAACATCTCTCTAGCCTCCCTAAACCTCTCCCAAGTCTATGGAACCTCCCTAGCACAAGAAGGAAGCCTCAGAGCGCTAGATGGCTCTGAGAAGAAAAAATTTCAACTCAGAAACGTTGCTCCAGCGAAGCTCGGATTTTAGAAAAGCCACTGTTCTGTCGAAGGAAATTGTTTTAAGAGTAACGAAGCGTTGTATGAGTTCAGAATCACCACCTCAATAGGTGAGTGCATAGATACTTTCATCTTACACATAGATATGAAGTATTTTGACATAAATTATGTGTTATGTGTGCATATTGTCTGAATACTAGCTGTCTATGTTGGGTGAAAGATTTTTATACATGTTTTAAATGATTTAAACTATATATATATTTTATATGTACAAAATGTGTTGGGTAAAACATCGGTAGATGAAATAGTTGTTGTGTGATAACACGATGAAAGACATCAATGTTGACAGTGATCCAGTCATCTAGTGGAGTATAGATGACGACCATGGACTATCTTAGACAGTCCAGTGGAACGCTAGCAGACTCGTAACCTGTAGGTGTTTTTGAACTAGGTGTTCATTAGGTATTTTGAACTGAGTGTGTTCACTAGGTATATTTGAACTAAGTGTGTTCACTAGTTATTTTTGAACTAAGTGTTCACCGGATGTCTTGGACTACGTGTTCACCAGTTGTAATCTATAAAGTTTGGTAACGATGGACTTCGTGCTAATTCCTTACGATGATCCTTAGGAATAAATGAACAAGGAATAGTTGATTCTTAGGGTATATCCTTAAGAGTAAAGAAGATAATGGGGATGGGTAATAAGGTTGATTAATTGTTTGAAGACTAAACATAATAATTATATTATTGTGGGTTGAAAACCCTATGTACTCACCAGGTTTTCTAGCCTAACCCACTCAGTTTATTTATATCACCTTACATTGAGAGATGAAGGAGATATAAATCACTAGCAAGGTTGTAAAAAACGCTCGACGTTAGCTAGTCGGTGGACTGGGGTCAAGAGATTAATCGGCTAGGCGGAGATTAAGCGGAGACCATTAATTGCTAATTTGTTGAATTAAAAAAAATTAAATATGAATAATATCATATCAAAGTTCGTAAATACCACTAATATGATAACAAAATAGGTTAATATGATTAGTACAACACTAATAATGCCTCAAATAATTTCCATTGAAATAAAACTTCTTCAAAATGTTAAAATTTCATCATTTTATAATGTTTCGTTCGTTATGTATGCAGAGATTAATCGCTAGGCGCCCTCTAATCGGTCGAGTAGCGCCTAGGGATTAATCGGGACCTAGTCGGGATTTTTACATCGGTGATCACTAGTAATAATGAATTTAAGTTCTGTTTATGCTTATGTTTATGTATTGACGATAACATCCCAAATGTTTTAAAATGAATAAAAATATTTTTCTTCGGAAATGCCTTGATAACATATTTATCATGTTTTACTGGGAACAAATTCCGCAACATTTTTATTATAAGAGGTACTCTGATTTTTTTATAAAGCATAAACAAAATCGATCTTTTCTGGCCGTGAAAATAGGGATGTCACATAAGTTGCATGCAACAGTTAGACCGGCAGGTCTGGGGTGACAAATGCCATAACATTCTGACGCCTAAAGAACGTCGTAACGGACCAGCTATGTCATTAGCACGGTTATAATAACTCACATTGGAAAATAACGTTACATATAGTTTATAGGGATTATTTCATTATAAACGGTTTTATCTCGGATTTTAAAACCGCATATACTAATATAAGAAAGGAAAATACTTGTACATTTCGGTCTTTGGGTCTTAAGACTACAACTCATGTTACAAGGAAAATATTGGATTTTCTGTGACAAACACTACTTTTACAAAGAAATGATTTCAACTCTACATCCAAAAGCTTATGAATTCACCAACTTAAGTGTTAATACTCTTTCAAAATTACTTGTATTATCAGGTAATCATTAAAACATGTAACTATCAAGCATTTGAGGATGGGATGCTAAGGCCTCAGACAATTCATTTTATCATTATATTTTAATCGATTTTGAAACATGTAACTCATGAAACCATGTAACTTTTTTGATTATATTTATGATTGTTGTGTTTACTTTGGTCACTATTATACTCATTGTTATGATACTATACATGAAGTCGTCCCATCCCCAGACGTTTCAGCCATCCTAGGTTTGGGGTGTAACAAAATCTAAGATCATATGAAGAAATTATGACATCCATAAAAGACCTAAGCAACCAAAAAGTTGAGGTCGCGGTAACCATAAGCATCAACAACCTCGAACACCTCATTAATGATTGTCCCACATAGGATGTTGTGAATAAAATCTGAAGAAACCTGTCATAAATACTATATGTGTACAAAACAACAATGATTTATTTTGTGAAAAAGAAAAAATAATAATTAAGGTGTTGTTTGTTTTTTTGTAAAAAAAGCCTCTTATTGCTGCACAACGCAGCACACGCGCAACACTTTAAATATCGCAGTTGTTTGTATTTTAGAAATTTTCAGAGTAAAAAACATTTGCGCGTGTTTTGTTTAGCGCAACACTTGTATTGTCTCTTCCAACCTCTTATGTTTCTTTTATCTTCCTGAAATTTTGTTTACAATTTATTTTATATATTTTTCTTGTTTAATTCTTGTTGATTTTTTTCGTTTTTTATATTAAATAATAATAATTTTTTGATGAAATGTTATTATTTTTTTGCTAAAATATTTTTATTTTTTGTTGAAATATCATTATTTTTTACTCAAATATCATAAATTATTGCTGAAATGTCATACATTATTAAATTTTCAATATCAAAAAATTATTTTCAATTTATAAAATCAGTTTATTTTAATTTTTTAAATATCTGCAATAGCATGCAGATTGTAGATATTAAAAAAAAATGTTTTTTATTACTGTCTGCAACCGTTTGTTCCACCTATTCTATTACAGAGGATTCTAGAGGTGATCCATAAACTTCACGAATTTTTGCTTAAAAAAACAAACAACACATAAAGGTGTATAAAGTGTGTGTGTATATATATATATATATATATATATATATATATATATATATATATATATATATATATATTACCCTATTAAGTTATTTTTCTCATACTTTGTCGGCTATAAAGATAGCGAGTCGAAAGGGTAAACATTTATGAAAAAAAAACTCAACAAATAAATATATAAAAATCAAAAAATATATTATCATTTAAATTATTATTCCATTTTTAAGTGTAAAATGGTATTATTATTTTTGGCAAGAAGCATAGACACAATAACACCATATTATGAGTACAGGCCAAAGGCAAAAAAAAAAAATTAGGTACCAAACTTATAATTTTAGCAAACAACATAGACAATTCAATAATTTGTTCTTAAATAATATATGTTTGTTTAAACTTTAAACGTGTAAAACTAATTAAGTATGATGATTATTCCCCGTTTATATCTGCAAGAATGTTTAAGATCTTTTCCTTGCAAGTTTCTAGATTCAAAGGTTGTAACTTGGCGCCCGAAAAAGCATAAGAATTCAATACTTTCCTTCCCTTCCATTAAAGACTAAAGAGCAATGAACCTGTGGACCCTCAGTGAACAATTGAATCGAATCCCTTTTTCTGTATTCAATTTTAAACATCATCGCCATATCTCGTCCTCATACCAACGAATTCTAGTCACACACAGTCGACAAAGAAATGGGAAGAGCATTTCCTTATGTGATAATTGGTGGAGGCGTCGCCGCCGGTTATGCAGCTCTCGAATTCACGAAGAAAGGTCTCTCTCATGGTGAACTCTGTATCATCTCCGACGAACCTGTAATTTTCCTTCATCAATTTACTTCATTCTACTTCATCATATCATAATTTCAGTTCCTAAAGTAAGCATTCCCGATCATGTCGAGTATGCACACCAGGTGTTTGATCTTTTGCTTATTGTCCATGTCTTTGACATTTTTTTTGCAGGTTGCTCCTTACGAGCGACCTGCACTTAGCAAAGGGTTTCTTTTTCCAGAAGGTTTTTCCATTAACTACGTTATAAGGTATGATGTTATTTTTAGAAAGTTCTGATTTTGTGTAGCTTTTTGGTTCTTTGATGAAGCTCCTTCACGTCTCCCTGGGTTTCATACTTGTGTTGGTGCTAATGAAGAAAAGTTAACACCCAACTGGTACAAAGAACATGGTAAATCTTTCTAATTACAAATTTAGATCAATTTTTATTGTGAATTATGTCGAAATTATGCTTAACTTTTTTTGAATATTCATCAGGAATTGAATTAATTCTGGGAACCCGAGTTGAGTCTGCGAATGTGAGGCGTAAAACACTATTGACAACAATGGGCGAAACCATTACCTATGAATTTCTCATAATTGCAACTGGTTCTCGGGTAATATTTATATAACATAGCGTCATTTACGTATTTTTTTTGGGAGAATAGTCTAAAAATTTTCATCCCAGCCAATGAAAAATAATAAAGAAATTTAATTATTTCTTTACTTTATTGTTTTAGAGCGTGGTTGAATCTTTGGAGTTGGTAGGTGTAATATGTGGTTGGTTTAAAAGATTAGTTTATGTGATTGTAACAATTTATCATATAGTGAATTTTCTCCGATTTTAGAGTTTCTATGTACATTCTTGTGTACAATTTTCTCTAGGCGGGTTGTGTAGAAATGTTCGAGACTATTTTCGGAATATTATTATTACACATATAGAAAACAAGCTCAATATCTAAAACCGAGCCTCGATGGGTAACGCTTTTAATGAAATGAGACTTATAGTTGTATTCGTTTACACTCTTGTGTGACCAATTTTACTAATTATTTGCATGGATTGAGTGTAGGTTGTGAAACTTGAGGAAATTGGTATAAATGGATCGGATGCTGAAAACGTATGTTATCTGCGTGATTTAGCTGATGCTACTAAACTTGTGAACGTGATGCAAAAGTGTAGGAATGGAAATGCAATCGTGATTGGAGGTGGCTATATTGGAATGGAATGTGCTGCTTCTTTAGTGATGAATAAGATCAATGTTTCCATGGTGTTCCCAGGGCCTTATTGTAGTAAGTAGTTCCCGTAATTATATAAAATTTATTGAGTTTTATAAATAAGTAATGTATTAAATATGATTATAAGAACTATGGTAACACAATAATGATATAACTTTTGTGTAATACATTTATTTAGAGAGTAGTAACTAAGAGAACAAACTTTGAATGATTTTTATTTTTTGTAACACGTTCAACCCATTTGGCCCGTTTCATTTGTAACTATGTTTTAAAAAGGATACTTGTTTGTGTCATCTCGAAGACAATAAATCCACATATGTTGCTTTCTTGTGTTATTTATTTTTGGTTTCTATCACTAGTTTTTAAATAATTTAGTATTTTTTTTCCTATAGTGAGTAGATTATTTACGCCCAAGATTGCGAGTTATTATGAAGATTTTTACAAGTCTAAGGGTGTCAATTTTATCAAAGGCACATCCGTGTCATCACTTGTGTTCAACTCCGAAGGGAAGGTAACTTATCGGGGAAAACTCAATCGTGTCACACTAATTTCTTTGATCTAAAATGTATTTTAACTCATAAATAATTAATATATACTTCAAAATTTCATTTTTTTTTTCTAGTAAAACAACTTAGGAACTTTTTTTAGGCTACTTCACATACTGCTCTTGACCACTTAGAGGTTGCTAGAAGAAAATCCGTTTTAGATAAACATTTTGAATATTCTTTGGATGACTTTTAAATTTTTTAGTTAGTTTTTTTTATCATTATTACGTTAACACATTTTTCATTTAAACTATTAAAATATCTCCCAGGTAACGGGAGCAAATCTCAAGGACGGGCGTCAGCTTCCTGCCGACATGATTATCGTAGGAATCGGCGCCCGTCCCAATACAAACCTTTTTACGGGCCAACTCACTTTCGAAAAAGGAGGAATAAAAGTAAACAGTCAGTTACAATCAAGCAACCCCTCAGTCTACGCAGTCGGTGACGTGACATCTTTTCCAGTCAAATTTTACGGCGACACCCGAAGGGTTGAACATGTTGATGCCGCCAGGCGAACCGCCAGGCATGCAGTGTCTGCAATAATGGACCCAAAAAACACCCCGGGATTCGACTACTTGCCATTTTTTTATTCTCGAGTGTTCTCGTTGTCTTGGCGGTTTTATGGAGATAATGTTGGAGAAGTGGTTCATTTTGGCGATTTTAATGGGACTAAATTTGGTGCTCTATGGCGGAGTAATGGTTGTTTAGTTGGGTGTTTTCTTGAAGGTGGAGGTGATGATGATTACGTGGCGATAGCTAAGGCTGTTAGAGATAAAGCGGCAGTGGCGGATTTGGGTGAGCTTGAGAGGGCGGGGTTGGGTTTTGCGGTGGAGGTGAACCGGAAACCGCCACTATCATCGCCAGTTTGTGGAGATGGTTTAAAGAAACTCGTGTATGTGTTGTGTGCAACTTCTGCTATTGTTGTTGCTGTGTTTGCATATTGGTATGGAAGTAGGTTGGTGTAGAAGGTATACATGGATGTGGGTTGTGTATATGTATGAAATGAAATTGTTGTATTTTAATGAATAAGTGCGTAGTTTGTACATGTGGGCATTTGGTCTAGTGGTATGATTCTCGCTTTGGGTGCGAGAGGTCCCGAGTTCGATTCTCGGAATGCCCCTTTTTTTTTGTGTTATATCGCAGTTGCAGACAATGAATTTCCAAGTGGGGTTAATTTAATTTCGTGACTTAGGCAATGGCTTTAGTTATACATTCTGTAGAGATACAGATGTCAACTCTATTTCACATTAATGGATAAATAAATAATTGAATGCCTTTGTTTAGGAATTGTATTATTTAACTACATGTAAACAAAGGTATATACGTTATTATTGTGAACGAAATAATGATTTTATATTAAATTAATAAAATTGTTATTAAACAGTGTTAGTATCGTAGACCGTATAATAAACTTGATATCTATTAGATGGCATGAAAGAATTGTAATAGTTATTATAATTTAGTATAATTAACATAAATAAAATTCAAAAGTAATATGGTTTAAGTTAGTATTTATCTCAAATCAAACGATCTAATTGATGTGAATAAATAAAATTATTTATGATTTTCGATATAATTAACAATTGTTAACTAAATTAACTTAGAAACTATCGATATGGTAATTTTTCAAATTAGATCGCTACGTTTTTTTTAAGAGAAATTTACAAATATAGTTTAATTCTTCAATTACTTTGTGGAAAAATAGCCAAAAAAAACTCAAATTACAAATATAATTATGAAAATCGAAGATGGATTAAGCTCATCTGCAATTTTAACATTCCATCTGCGAATGTACAAATCGTTAAAACACGGTTGCGAACGTACAAGTTGTTTTTTTTATTAGTTTTTTCGAATTTTTCCATATAAATACCCCATCTCTAACTAGACTACAAACGCAGATAAAATAAGTTCATTTACGATTTTCTTTCATCCCACCAGCAAATTTGCGTTTTTTATTTTAATTTTAATTTTTTTATTATGAAATTGATAGGCTTTGATTAGGAAATAATATTATTATATATAAAGTTTTGCAAAAAATTATCAATTTAGTTGTTATTTCTTTGGAAAGTTTGTTTAAACATCTCTAATAAAATGAAATCTCTAACAAAAAGTTTGAAAAATATTTGAAAAATGAAATTCTCCATAGTGCCTAGAAAAAAAGTTTATGTTTTTATACCCCTGAAAAATGCAAAATTACAGATGGATTGAGTCCATCTGCAAAAATACAAGTCGCTAAAACATATTTCTACTTTAACGACTTGTACGTTCGCAGATGGATAAGTAAAATTACAGATCGACTGATTCATCTGTAATTTTGGTGGCTATTTTGTAGTTTGAATTTTTTTAGCTATTTTTCACAAAGTAATTAAGGTTTTTTGCTATATTTATAACTTTCTCTTTTTTTAATATTAGCCATTACTTTCAAGTTAACATAATTTTTAGTTAAAAATATAACAAAAACCTCTAAAGTATGGAATTAGTTTAACACGACTCAAGTCGTGGTCGATCCCAAAAGACCGCACCCAAGAACGTCATTTTTGACCAAATGTCATGCTTAGATCCCGTTTGATATTTTATGTCTGGGAAAGTATTGTCTGGGAAAATTTTATGACTGGAAAACAAACCATGTTGTTTGATTATACATTTGATTGATTGTGCTGAATGATGAAAAAAGTAACAATTCAATTAAAAATAAATTTTTAAAAAAAAGTTATTTTGAAAAAAATTAATAATCCAAGAAAGAAAGAAAGATGCGGGGTTTGGTGCATAATTGTCTTTTCAGCCCATTCAGCCAGAAAGATATGATTTTGGAGCTTTCTGGGAAAGACATATCTTACCGGGAAATACCCTTTTTTTATGCAAATCAAACAGTCTTTCCGGTCCATTCAGCCAGAAAGATTTGTTTGGACCTGAAAATATGTGTATCAAACGGGCCTTAGTAAGCTCAATCTAGCAAACCATTCACCATCTTGAAGTCCACTTTGCAAACTATTTCCTTCATATGCTACCAATTATTTGTTCTATTTAATATTAAATGATAAATATTAAATTTCTTTTCCTTCATATTGTACAAATTATTTATTTCATTTAACATCAATAAGAGCCTATTTGCCAATCATTTTGCATTGATCTTGTATTGACAATTTATAAGGATTAATATTATATGCCTAAATTATAAAAGAAGGATCACATCCTTCGAGAACGTTGCTAGAATTTTGAAAATCCACACAAATAATTCAAAATGTCGAATTTAGCAATATCCCAAAATCTATTAAACATGTAGATTAAATTCATCAAGACATTTTATTCATACTATAGTCCCACATAGTGTTTTTTTTTTTTTTTTTTTTTTTTTTTTTTTTTAATTTCCCCCAAAGTAAAAGAACCTTCCACAAAAAGCATTTACCAAGCTTTATTTTTTGGAATTTGGTATTAGCTTTAAACCGATTTGTGAAATTACGACAAATTTAGTAGCAAAAATGAAAAGAAATCGTTTTTGACTACTTGGGGATCATCATTCCAAACACCATTAACCGAGACATCATGAATAGCAATCTGACATATTTTCCTATTCAAGATACCATGAAAATAATGAGAATTTCGATATCCTTCAATATCCCACTTGACTTTTACCTTTTGAGCCAATTAATAGGTGGAGTATTTTTCTGTTAATTGATGATTTGATTCCATGCATTTGATCAAAGATATATACTACTACACAGTTGATGGGATACATACACATAAAGAGGTTGTGGGTCTATATAACTTTACAACATAAATATATATGACTAATACAATAACACAATTTGAGCGGGAGATTGTTGAATGTTAAGCTGGATTCGAACTCAGTAACATCGGCATATTGATATCACAAAGGAAAATGAAAAACTCTAACGTACCCAATAACAACTTTGTCTCTGACAAAATTAATATCAAGTTTAGTGTGTTTGATCCGTTGAACTTGGATCGAGTTTCACATAAATTGCAATGATGTTGCTGTAGTACACAAGGGTGTCAGATCGAGGTGGGGAGTGAATCTCTCGAAGGAGGTTGCAGATCCAACCAATCTCGACAACTATGTTGGCAACACCTTGTTTTCTGCATCAACACTAGAAGGATAAACCATGTGTTGTCTCTTAGAATATTAAGAGACAAGATTGTCACCGAGTAATACATAATAGCCCAATGTGGATCGTTGTGTGATGGAACATCCACCCCGCTCTATATATAAGTAAGTAATAAGGGATGTAGATGGAGATGAATACAACAAAAGGTCGTGATCAAGGGTGCCTCAAATGAAGCATAAAACTTGTTTTGAGAGCATGGAATTGTGGCTCTCGAGTGTCGTGCATGTAAAGATACATCTACTAAAACGAGGAAGATATTTGGGCGAGTAAAAATTGGGTATCGAAGTGTTATAACATCCTAAATTTAGGGCTAGATTTTTTTTTAAATAAATAGAAAATTTATAAATAAAAGAAGTAAATAATAATAAGTAAAATAAATAAACTAACGAATATTAATTATATTATTAGTTAATTTAAAAGTTTGGAAGATTAAAATTTGAAATTATATCATTTAGAATTTTTGGGTTAAAGATATCAAAAGAGTGAAAATGTGTTTGACCATAGGGTTGACTCACTTAGGTGGTTGATGGACTAAATATGGAAAACTCCAAAGCAGGGTCAAGTTAGGATTTAAGAATAAGAGGGGTTGATGTCGTTAAAATATATTCAAGTATATCTTATATCAAAATAATGTTAAAGACAATCTTGAAAGAGAAGATGACTAAAAATTCCTTTAAGTAGAAGTCATACCGATCATTGCATAAATGACACTTTGAAAAGTTTTCAACTAAAAGCAAACATTGATTTATAATTCTCCATTAACATGCTAATATTAAAAGTTGTCTTAATTATAGATACATATGTTTCATTAAATTAATTATACTCGTGATATACTCATTATCGATATAAGAAAAAAAATATCATTTATAATAATATAGTTAATGGAAATTAAAAAATTATTGAATACACAAGAAAATTAATAACATATCTTGTTCTTTAAATGGAGAAGATATTTTAAGTGGAAAAGATATTGTAGTATAGTAGTCAAGTAGCAACAAATAAAAAAATTGCAGTCTTTTTTGAGTTTGGGAATTAGAACATTGGTAATTGAGTAATATATAATTTAATTATTAAATCATAGAAGGGGCGATGGGCTATAAACATATGAAATGGGCTTATCTAATTAGTACACTAAAAATGTTGGGGATGGGGCATTCGACTGCCACTGTAGTAACTCCGCCACGGCTCCAAAGTTAATTAATGTATGTTAGGTATGATAATTATCACAAAAACTTGAATCCAAATGGTAGAAAGTGAAAAACAACTTCTAAGATGCAACACTTCTACTATTCATTCAATGGAACGGCCTATAGGATGGTGATTTCATATATTTATGCTCTCTAGAATTGGATTCAATCAAGTAGTGATCCTCTATTGAAAATAGTGGGAGCAATATAGGGTTTCAAGTTAAGAATTCTACACAAATCCATTTAGAACTTGAGTTAGGAACCCAATGTCGATTTTATAATCAGTTGATAGTTAGGGTTTTGTTTTCTACTCATCCTTTAGTGGTTTGTATAGTTGTAGCTCATAACTATCATTCACTTGGTGGATTTAATGTTTAGAATTAGGAAATTAACGATGTCACACCCCTAGTCGACGATAAAAACGTGAGGCTGAGCAACGTTAGATATCATATCACAGTTATTGAACATACATTGAATAATACAAAACAATATATATATATATATATATATATATATATATATATATATATATATATATATATATATATATATATCACTTTCATTTATAGATAAAATATTACATTAGAAAATGTTTTGAAATCCCAAAGGTACAAAATGTGTCTTAACAAATAAGCATAACTATAACGATAATAAATCTTCAGTATCTCCTTTGCTCCACAACTACTTCAGGGAGAGTACAATCTTCTATCTCTTGGTTTCCTAGGAACAATGTTGCAAAGTCAGGTTGGGGCCGAAGTGCCTAATTAGGAATCGGCCAAAAAACTAGGAATCGGTAAAAATCACTAAAAATCAGTCAAATCGGAAAAATTCACAGTCGGTCAAAATCGGAAGAAAATCGAAAAAACTCGGAAAATCTGACATTTTTTTTAAATTATAATTTTTATTGATTTTCATCTATTTTGTTATGATTTTTAATAAACTTGTTATATATATATATATATATATATATATATATATATATATATATATATATATATATATATATATACACACACACACACAGACACACTAGTAGGCTACCCGCGCGATGCAGCGGGCGGCAAATAATTTTATTCCGGAGATTAGTTAATTTTTCCCGAATAACGAATAATTTGCTTTCGATCAATTACGGGTAGTCTCCACTGCTCGTTTTTTGTACCGATCGTTGGTCGTTTTTCTGACTCATCTTTTTTATGGTCCTGTTTTCTTCTAGATCAGTTTCATGGTTTAGCAGTTTTTTTCTATTACTTTTTTGGTTTAAATTTTGTTTTTTTTGTTTTTTTTTTGTATCACTTTTAGGGATTTTGATGCTCATATTTTCATTTGTTATGAACTTGCTCAATTATATTAGTCAGCTTTTGTGAAGTTAGACTAAAACTTAATCAACCACGGCATTGAGTTTTATGTATTTTGGAGATAAAAGTAGTACTACGTCCAAAAACACAGAATAGTTAGCAATTTAATTTTTGGATATGACATAGTATTTTACATATTAAGTAAAAGTTTGATATATTGTGGTTGATGTGTAAACTTCACCAACGTTAAAATCTTTGGTAGGTTTTAATTAAAAAAAAAAAAACAAATATATCATAAAACAACTTTTGTCAAATCACTGTTTTTCCTTCTTCTTTTTTACTTGGAAATATACAAAATATTTTGTGTATATTTTATCGTTTAATTTAAAAAGCATGTTCGTACTTTCTTCAACTTTTTAGTTTTTTACCTTTTCATTTTGTATTAATAATACCATTTTATTTTATTTAATAAATTGTTTAATCAGTTTCAATTTAAAAATAATTGTTGTTTTAATAATATATATAAATCGTCTTGGGTAAATAAAAACATGTTTGTATTTAAGATTAAAAATATATATAATAATAATCTGGGTTAACTGAATACATTATTTTTCTTGGTATCACATAATATATAAATATTACAAAAATAATTAAAACAATTTCTGTTTTTTTAGGGAATTCGTATGTTAAAAGTTTAGCAAAAAAATGACATCTTTATATAAAAGGTTTTCATTCATCTGTAATAAAGTAAAAATATATAATCTTTTTTTATCAAAAAAAAATAGCCAATTTAATGATATAGTAAATAAAACTAAAAAACAATGTATTCTTTTTCTTTAATTCAAAAGAATAACTGATTTAAGGATTAAAAATTCCCTTCGTACCCATAATATAAGTCAATAATTTTGATATACGCTTAAAATCCGATAATGTTGTGCGAACGATTGAATTAGATTTTAGTTCCTCAATATAAATAACCTTATAACATGTAAGTTCCTTCTCCCGACTACTTTTGATTTGCAATTAGTTTATTAAAAATAATGATTACTAAAACATTAAATGTTATGTTTGATAAATATTTTGTTCTTTCTACGAACTCGTCGACAATATTTAGGTATTAAAAAAAACAGTACACATTAAATCTATTTTAGATAAAATGGATATATATATATATATATATATATATATATATATATATATATATATATATATATATATATATATATATATAACTTTAATTACATCTTACCAAAATTCATCAAATTATATAAATCATAAAATATTTATTTCACTTCCAAATCTAAAACACTGTATTATCATGGTAAAGACAACCAAAATCACCTTTATAACATATGAAACATAGACTAACCAACAAAAAAAATTAACATTAAATAATAAATTATAACTCAACTAACAAAATGTCTAACGAAAAGTTGGAAAACCTGATAAAGTAAAAAAACCAAACAATTAGATTATATAGCGAAAAAAAAAAAAAAAATTTAGATGCAAATATTGAAACCCTTTCACAAACCTTTCTTCGTCCTGATTTGGGAACAAAAAGGTTGAAATCATACTGCCTGAACTTCATGACACAACCATTGCTCACTCAAGTGCACATCCAATCTTTTATAATGCAAACTTTACATAAGCACAACTACAAACCATCAAAAACTAAGATTGAAGCAATTCTAAATACGAAAAAATTCAGATCTGATTAGAAAGACTTTCTTAGAAAGATTTGAATAGATGAATTAAAAGATAAAAAAACGCATCTCAAGAACAAAGCATAAAATCGAAAACATACAAACCTGGATCTACGGTTTGTAGATGAACCAGATGTGCAACAAAATAGAGTATCAACAAACTTACAGACATATATCGAAATCAAACACAGATCTAAAATATGGTTTCTAAATTGCTTTTGTACAAATCGAAAGCGAAAAAAATGAAACAATGTTGAGGAGTTCTATGTGTGTGCATGTGATTTCAACGGGGGTGCACCGGAGAAGATGGAAGGGGATAGGGAGATGGAGAGTTGTCGATGAAGTTGAAGTCTTGTAGGCGGTTTTCTTCAAAAGAAAAAAAAATCCAAATCTTAGATTTCTTTTGACGTGTTCCTCATAAGAATTGGAATATAGAGAGAGAAAGTGTTAACAAAATGATTATGTTAGGAAGAATATATAATCTGATTTTATGTGAGAGTTTTTCTATAAATGTATTTTGATTAGTTAGTTTGTATTGATATGGATCCCTACCTTAGCCATTCAAATTTAATCTAATGATCAAAACTTCATCTCCTTAGTTTTAACACATTGGTCTTAAAAACTTATGGACTTCCAATTATCCATGCATTATAATGTCACACCCCAAAACCAGGAATGGCGGAAACGTTCTGGGGCGGAGGACGTCATGTATAATATCAACAACAATGTAAAGTAGTAAACAAGCAACAACATCATCCATTGCATTAATAATATAATTAATATAAAAATGTGTTCTGTCAAATTTTGATAAGCACTAAAGCATAAATCAAAATGAAAGATAAGTCTTGAACAAGCCCCATCTTCATTTCTCCTTGCATCGGTACCTGTCTATGATGACCTGAGGATACAAGAAATTTTGAAAGCGAGTATCAGCTTTGAAGCTGGTGAGATCATAAGTATTAATGTGTCTTAATTTGTAAAACTTATAATTTTTAAGACTTGACATTGTTTTGAAAGAAAGCTCGTATAAGTATGAAAATGTTTGTAGAACAACTGTAAATGTTTGAAAAACCCTAGAAATCCCTATGATTCCTATTAGTAACAAAAGGAGTCTTTTACCAAGACTTGACTGTTCTCAATGTAATCTTCTATCAAGACCTAACTGTTCTGAATGTAGTCTTCTACCAAGACCTAACGGTTCTGATTGTAGTCTTCTACCAAGACCTAACTGTGTTACTATTATTATCATTATAAGAAATTGTATCCTTTAGTACTAGGATACTTAAATATAATTCACCTCATTGGTTATGTGAATGAGTCACAAAATAAAGGTAATAATACAACTAACCTGAATATTACCATTTGGTACTAGGGTAACTAACATTGTTAACTTTAAGACATCCGTAGACGTACTTTTACCTCTGTTGCTAACAGCTGGGTATAGGAATAGTCAGTCCCTTAAAGTATACATGTAATGGTATCAACCGTTGACATCCGTGGATGTGCTTTTACCTCTGTAGCTAACAGAGATTCTAGGAATGGTCAATCCCGCAACGTATCCTTTGGTACTAGGATATTAAATCCATTCTATCTCGTCGATTATGTGATTATATCACAAGGTAAATGTAAGAATGAGGATTTCATAACAATATCTATACATATAAAATGTAATGATAACTCGTCATATATTATCTATGTAAATGTAATCATGTAAAGGTAATCATGTAAATGTACTTATGTAAGTGTACTCATGTAAGTGTAATCGTGTAAATGTAAACATGTAAATGTACTCATGTAAATGTACTTATGTAAATGCAATCATGTAAATGTACTAGCTGTAACATGTGTTCTCTCTCTATCTAGCAAGTATTCACTCATGAATGAACTGACTCATTGTATGATATCGCGTTCTAGTAATAGTTCTAGTATCTCCCTAAACTACCCCTATGGTAGTTTACTAGTAATCTAACTGGTAAGTATGGACATGGATGTATACCCTTGCTACCCAAGGGCATATGTTGAACTGGAAGGACCTTTTATGACTATATATGTACACATGATATATAACTAATATTTAAACGACTTTCGGACGATTACCCGATATCCCACCAGACCACATCTCAAGGTGCGAAAAGGAAATAGGGTGGATAGCCTTCCTAAGGCTTTTAAACATTTCTTATATAACTATACATATACAGACAAAAACAACCGTGCAACCATGAACAGAGTTACAGTACTTTAGATTTAATACCAGACTATTGCTGCGAATAAGGTATACTACAAAAGACAAGTATACGTAGCACGAGAATCCCTATACAGATAGGATCTCGCAAAAGGTAAGACTCTAGTTGCACTAGTTTTAAACATGTTTTTGATCATACAAAAACTGACGATTTGGAGGGAAACTATACTATATTAGGGTCCTTAACCGTCTCTTTCCACTCTGCGATCAAACTACGTCAGGTTTGTTGTTGTCCTTCTCTGCTGGACAGTCCCTCTTGAAGTGTCCCATGACGCCACATAGATGACATATCTGAGAGGTTTGGACATTAGTGGTTGATGTGATGTGCTGAATCTGAATCCTACAGCAGCTGGTAGTATGTCCATTCCTGTTGCACCTAAAACAGTGTAACGGACGGCAACTACCCAGATGATGAAAGCTACACTCATAGCATTTTGGTAGGTTTCCGGCATATTGCCTGGCTGGTGTAGGGACAATCGGGACACCAGAAGGAATGGTGGTAGGAGGTGCAGATGTAGTAGCAGTGAAGGTCGTTACCGGTGGTTGTTTCTTATTCGCCCCTCGAAGCGATTTGTCCTTCTTTTTGGCCCAAAACTTTCGTTTGTTACTCTTGGTCCTGACACTCGGGGTATCGTGGTGGTTTGTTGCTCGTCGAGGTATTGGTTTGTCACTTGGATTGGCATTGTTGTTAACCGCCCCGCTAACATTCGCATCGTTAGCGTGAAGGTGGGTCAGAATAGCTGACACGGCAGCCGAGACTGCAGCTTGAAAGGTAGTTGCATCAATCTGGAGGGTTGGTGCTTGGTTGATGGGTTGCTCGTCTTTCTTTGGCGACATGATTCTGTTTCACGGAAAGAAAATGAATTTGTGAGCGAGCATGGTTGAACCTAGACTTAATTTGACTGTTTATGAAAAGAATAGAAGTATGTTCTTGTGAGTTTGACCTACATCCCTATGACGCAGTCCTAGTACAGATTGGAGGTATGATTATGAAGGTTTGGCCTACATCCCTATGATGCAGTCTTAGTAATGAGTAGAAGTAAGTTCGTAGAATGGTCTCAAGATGTTTGGCGTTCGAGCTGAGGTATCGTGGTTGGTGAATAACAAGATCCAACCACTGAAAGAGACTTGGAAATGTCTCCTGAGATAAATCACTATAGTCCAATGACTTGACTAAAGCATGTTTCAGATAGACTCCTAATGAAAGAATGATAAGAGTACTTGAATGAAGAATGACACAGAAGTTAGCCGGCTGTCAATATCTTTGATATTCACGATGTAAAGATTCTGGAAAATGACCTTGTAAAGGTCTTACATCATATCCACAGAAGATAGTTCCTAACAGCATAAAGACCTATCTAAAGTACTTACGAAACAAGATAATTTCATAGCAAATGCCACGTCAGGCATAGACAGAAAAAACACGATTCCTTTTTTATAAGGAATAATAAAGTAACGTGTCTATTACCGGCGACGGTCATCCTCCTGGTGAACTCTCAGTTCAGTCAGTTGACGTTCCATAACAAGTAGGTGTCTTTCGTAGACCCTAAGGCGTACTAGAAGTTCCATGACTTCGGCTCGTGATTCGGCCAGTGCTTGCAGCAGGGTTTCATGGTTTCTCTCTGATCTCTCATATGCATCTTCTAGATGAATGGTGTGGAGGGTATGCATTCTAGCATAGGCGACTACTTCTGTAATCTGATGTAGGGCTGTCCTGCCTTGAATCTCATTTCGGGCCACTCCGCGGACCAAGATTTGCAAGACTCTATCTGCCGAGCCCCCATTACTCAAGTCGTAAAAGCTTTGGTCTCCATCAAATGGCATAGACTGATCTTGTCCTTGGCTCCATGTTTCCAAGAATTCCACTCACTCAGGGTCGGGCCACGAAAAAGCTGGACGAGGGTTAGGAATTGGAAAGGGAGCTGCTCGGGGTAGGTTTTCAACCTCTGGTTCGGAGTTAGCATCATACGAAAGGTCTTCATCATGGTGATCATTCAAGGGGAAAAGGATGATCATTCTCTGGTTATTCTCCAAACCAACCAGCTATGACTTCATTCGGAAGGTACTGGTTGCCAAGGGGATGGAGTCCAGTTATGTTTTCTATGTGAGAATTTAAGGTAAGAGAATAATTATTAGACGAACTATCTAGATAATTATTTAGAAAACCTTCATTAGTTACATCGCTATTTGTGAAGTGCATACCAGCTATGTGTAATCTAAACAGGATAGACCTTCAAATAAGTGACCTTAATTCCAAATTCACACAGAATAAGGGTAAGGCAAAAATTATCACAGATTCTAAGTCTATAACATCCTAATTACATATAGCTTCAGTGTATCCACTTAGCAACTATCAAATTAGTAATGAAGATCCCGTTTTAAATTCTCAAGTATAAAGTACTTCTAGTAACACCAAATACTCCTATAGTATTTTAAATTTTTAATGTTATGTTCTATTGTTCTCATTGTGGTAGGGTTGGTAAGATTTTAGCATTATTGCAACCACACACTTAAACTTAGGCACATGCTAGTTAACTCTCGGATAATGTAGGTGATCAGGCTATATCTTCCCAGTTTTGACCATATGTCTCTAAGCCCACTTGTGTTGCCCAACAATCGTAATTCTTTTATACTGTCCTAGTGACACTGATTTTAGTATGAATGCAGCATGTATACTTACTTAAATATTTTACTATTTAAAGTATAAACTCTTGGTCAAAGTATTTTTAATCCCTTATGTATTTATAGTTAGTATATCTTTTATGGGTTGATATACTTAATTCACTATAAACAATGCTCTGATACCAATCTGTCACACCCCAAAACCAGGAATTGCGGAAACGTTATGGGGCGGAGGACGTCATGTATAATATCAACAACAATGTAAAGTAGTAAACAAGCAACAACATCATCCATTGCATTAATAATATAATTAATATACAAATGTGTTCTGTCAAATTTTGATAAGCACTAAAGCATAAATCAAAATGAAAGATAAGTCTTGAACAAGCCCCATCTTCATTTCTCCTTGCATCGGTACCTGTCTATGATGACCTGAGGATACAAGAAATTTTGAAAGCGAGTATCAGCTTTGAAGCTGGTGAGATCATAAGTATTAATGTGTCTTAATTTGTAAAACTTATAATTTTTAAGACTTGACATTGTTTTGAAAGAAAGCTCGTATAAGTATCAAAATGTTTGTAGAACAACTGTAAATGTTTGGAAAACCCTAGAAATCCCTATGATTCCTATTAGTAACAAAAGGAGTCTTTTACCAAGACTTGACTGTTCTCAATGTAATCTTCTATCAAGACCTAACTGTTCTGAATGTAGTCTTCTACCAAGACCTAACGGTTCTGATTGTAGTCTTCTACCAAGACCTAACTGTGTTACTATTATTATCATTATAAGAAATTGTATCCTTTGGTACTAGGATACTTAAATATAATTCACCTCATTGGTTATGTGAATGAGTCACAAAATAAAGGTAATAATACAACTAACCTGAATATTACCCTTTGGTACTAGGGTAACTAACATTGTTAACTTTAAGACATCCGTAGACGTACTTTTACCTCTGTTGCTAACAGCTGGGTATAGGAATAGTCAGTCCCTTAAAGTATACATGTAATGGTATCAACCGTTGACATCCGTGGATGTGCTTTTACCTCTGTAGCTAACAGAGATTCTAGGAATGGTCAATCCCGGAACGTATCCTTTGGTACTAGGATATTAAATCCATTCTATCTCGTCGATTATGTGATTATATCACAAGGTAAATGTAAGAATGAGGATTTCATAACAATATCTATACATATAAAATGTAATGATAACTCGTCATATATTATCTATGTAAATGTAATCATGTAAAGGTAATCATGTAAATGTACTTATGTAAGTGTACTCATGTAAGTGTAATCGTGTAAATGTAAACATGTAAATGTACTCATGTAAATGTACTTATGTAAATGCAATCATGTAAATGTACTAGCTGTAACATGTGTTCTCTCTCTATCTAGCAAGTATTCACTCATGAATGAACTGACTCATTGTATGATATCGCGTTCTAGTAATAGTTCTAGTATCTCCCTAAACTACCCCTATGGTAGTTTACTAGTAATCTAACTGGTAAGTATGGACATGGATGTATACCCTTGCTACCCAAGGGCATATGTTGAACTGGAAGGACCTTTTATGACTATATATGTACACATGATATATAACTAATATTTAAACGACTTTCGGACGATTACCCGATATCCCACCAGACCACATCTCAAGGTGCGAAAAGGAAATAGGGTGGATAGCCTTCCTAAGGCTTTTAAACATTTCTTATATAACTATACATATACAGACAAAAACAACCGTGCAACCATGAACAGAGTTACAGTACTTTAGATTTAATACCAGACTATTGCTGCGAATAAGGTATACTACAAAAGACAAGTATACGTAGCACGAGAATCCCTATACAGATAGGATCTCGCAAAAGGTAAGACTCTAGTTGCACTAGTTTTAAACATGTTTTTGATCATACAAAAACTGACGATTTGGAGGGAAACTATACTATATTAGGGTCCTTAACCGTCTCTTTCCACTCTGCGATCAAACTACGTCAGGTTTGTTGTTGTCCTTCTCTGCTGGACAGTCCCTCTTGAAGTGTCCCATGACGCCACATAGATGACATATCTGAGAGGTTTGGACATTAGTGGTTGATGTGATGTGCTGAATCTGAATCCTACAGCAGCTGGTAGTATGTCCATTCCTGTTGCACCTAAAACAGTGTAACGGACGGCAACTACCCAGATGATGAAAGCTACACTCATAGCATTTTGGTAGGTTTCCGGCATATTGCCTGGCTGGTGTAGGGACAATCGGGACACCAGAAGGAATGGTGGTAGGAGGTGCAGATGTAGTAGCAGTGAAGGTCGTTACCGGTGGTTGTTTCTTATTCGCCCCTCGAAGCGATTTGTCCTTCTTTTTGGCCCAAAACTTTCGTTTGTTACTCTTGGTCCTGACACTCGGGGTATCGTGGTGGTTTGTTGCTCGTCGAGGTATTGGTTTGTCACTTGGATTGGCATTGTTGTTAACCGCCCCGCTAACATTCGCATCGTTAGCGTGAAGGTGGGTCAGAATAGCTGACACGGCAGCCGAGACTGCAGCTTGAAAGGTAGTTGCATCAATCTGGAGGGTTGGTGCTTGGTTGATGGGTTGCTCGTCTTTCTTTGGCGACATGATTCTGTTTCACGGAAAGAAAATGAATTTGTGAGCGAGCATGGTTGAACCTAGACTTAATTTGACTGTTTATGAAAAGAATAGAAGTATGTTCTTGTGAGTTTGACCTACATCCCTATGACGCAGTCCTAGTACAGATTGGAGGTATGATTATGAAGGTTTGGCCTACATCCCTATGATGCAGTCTTAGTAATGAGTAGAAGTAAGTTCGTAGAATGGTCTCAAGATGTTTGGCGTTCGAGCTGAGGTATCGTGGTTGGTGAATAACAAGATCCAACCACTGAAAGAGACTTGGAAATGTCTCCTGAGATAAATCACTATAGTCCAATGACTTGACTAAAGCATGTTTCAGATAGACTCCTAATGAAAGAATGATAAGAGTACTTGAATGAAGAATGACACAGAAGTTAGCCGGCTGTCAATATCTTTGATATTCACGATGTAAAGATTCTGGAAAATGACCTTGTAAAGGTCTTACATCATATCCACAGAAGATAGTTCCTAACAGCATAAAGACCTATCTAAAGTACTTACGAAACAAGATAATTTCATAGCAAATGCCACGTCAGGCATAGACAGAAAAAACACGATTCCTTTTTTATAAGGAATAATAAAGTAACGTGTCTATTACCGGCGACGGTCATCCTCCTGGTGAACTCTCAGTTCATTCAGTTGACGCTCCATAACAAGTAGGTGTCTTTCGTAGACCCTAAGGCGTACTAGAAGTTCCATGACTTCGGCTCGTGATTCGGCCAGTGCTTGCAGCAGGGTTTCATGGTTTCTCTCTGATCTCTCATATGCATCTTCTAGATGAATGGTGTGGAGGGTATGCATTCTAGCATAGGCGACTACTTCTGTAATCTGATGTAGGGCTGTCCTGCCTTGAATCTCATTTCGGGCCACTCCGCGGACCAAGATTTGCAAGACTCTATCTGCCGAGCCCCCATTACTCAAGTCGTAAAAGCTTTGGTCTCCATCAAATGGCATAGACTGATCTTGTCCTTGGCTCCATGTTTCCAAGAATTCCACTCACTCAGGGTCGGGCCACGAAAAAGCTGGACGAGGGTTAGGAATTGGAAAGGGAGCTGCTCGGGGTAGGTTTTCAACCTCTGGTTCGGAGTTAGCATCATACGAAAGGTCTTCATCATGGTGATCATTCAAGGGGAAAAGGATGATCATTCTCTGGTTATTCTCCAAACCAACCAGCTATGACTTCATTCGGAAGGTACTGGTTGCCAAGGGGATGGAGTCCAGTTATGTTTTCTATGTGAGAATTTAAGGTAAGAGAATAATTATTAGACGAACTATCTAGATAATTATTTAGAAAACCTTCATTAGTTACATCGCTATTTGTGAAGTGCATACCAGCTATGTGTAATCTAAACAGGATAGACCTTCAAATAAGTGACCTTAATTCCAAATTCACACAGAATAAGGGTAAGGCAAAAATTATCACAGATTCTAAGTCTATAACATCCTAATTACATATAGCTTCAGTGTATCCACTTAGCAACTATCAAATTAGTAATGAAGATCCCGTTTTAAATTCTCAAGTATAAAGTACTTCTAGTAACACCAAATACTCCTATAGTATTTTAAATTTTTAATGTTATGTTCTATTGTTCTCATTGTGGTAGGGTTGGTAAGATTTTAGCATTATTGCAACCACACACTTAAACTTAGGCACATGCTAGTTAACTCTCGGATAATGTAGGTGATCAGGCTATATCTTCCCAGTTTTGACCATATGTCTCTAAGCCCACTTGTGTTGCCCAACAATCGTAATTCTTTTATACTGTCCTAGTGACACTGATTTTAGTATGAATGCAGCATGTATACTTACTTAAATATTTTACTATTTAAAGTATAAACTCTTGGTCAAAGTATTTTTAATCCCTTATGTATTTATAGTTAGTATATCTTTTATGGGTTGATATACTTAATTCACTATAAACAATGCTCTGATACCAATCTGTCACACCCCAAAACCAGGAATTGCGGAAACGTTATGGGGCGGAGGACGTCATGTATAATATCAACAACAATGTAAAGTAGTAAACAAGCAACAACATCATCCATTGCATTAATAATATAATTAATATACAAATGTGTTCTGTCAAATTTTGATAAGCACTAAAGCATAAATCAAAATGAAAGATAACTCTTGAACAAGCCCCATCTTCATTTCTCCTTGCATCGGTACCTGTCTATGATGACCTGAGGATACAAGAAATTTTGAAAGCGAGTATCAGCTTTGAAGCTGGTGAGATCATAAGTATTAATGTGTCTTAATTTGTAAAACTTATAATTTTTAAGACTTGACATTGTTTTGAAAGAAAGCTCGTATAAGTATCAAAATGTTTGTAGAACAACTGTAAATGTTTGGAAAACCCTAGAAATCCCTATGATTCCTATTAGTAACAAAAGGAGTCTTTTACCAAGACTTGACTGTTCTCAATGTAATCTTCTATCAAGACCTAACTGTTCTGAATGTAGTCTTCTACCAAGACCTAACGGTTCTGATTGTAGTCTTCTACCAAGACCTAACTGTGTTACTATTATTATCATTATAAGAAATTGTATCCTTTGGTACTAGGATACTTAAATATAATTCACCTCATTGGTTATGTGAATGAGTCACAAAATAAAGGTAATAATACAACTAACCTGAATATTACCCTTTGGTACTAGGGTAACTAACATTGTTAACTTTAAGACATCCGTAGACGTACTTTTACCTCTGTTGCTAACAGTTGGGTATAGGAATAGTCAGTCCCTTAAAGTATACATGTAATGGTATCAACCGTTGACATCCGTGGATGTGCTTTTACCTCTGTAGCTAATAGAGATTCTAGGAATGGTTAATCCCGCAACGTATCCTTTGGTACTAGGATATTAAACCCATTCTATCTCGTCGATTATGTGATTGTATCACAAGGTAAAGGTAAGAATGAGGATTTCATAACAATATCTATACATATAAAATGTAATGATAACTCGTCATATATTATCTATGTAAAGGTAATCATGTAAATGTACTTATGTAAGTGTACTCATGTAAGTGTGATCGTGTAAATGTAAACATGTAAATGTACTCATGTAAATGTACTTATGTAAATGCAATCATGTAAATGTACTAGCTGTAACATGTGTTCTCTCTCTATCTAGCAAGTATTCACTCATGAATGAACTGACTCGTTGTATGATATCGCGTTCTAGTAATAGTTCTAGTATCTCCCTAAACTACCCCTATGGTAGTTTACTAGTAATCTAACTCGTAAGTATGGACATGGATGTATACCCTTGCTACCCAAGGGCATATGTTGAACTGGAAGGACCTTTTATGACAATATATGTACACATGATATATAACTAATATTTAAACGACTTTCGGACGATTACCCGATATCCTACCAGACCACATCTCAAGGCGCGAAAAGGAAATAGGGTGGATAGCCTTCCTAAGGCTTTTAAACATTTGTTATATAACTATACATATAGAGGCATGCAATTTATAATATAAAAGCATAAATAAATTTTGTAAGACATTTGAAACATAAATATTATTTTAAGAAAAGATCGACTTGATGTCAATCTATAAAACAATTTGAAGGCATAAGTTTAATAAAACAGTTTAAGTATAAGGAAACATTTGTTTGAAACACAGTTGTAAATAAGTTTGAAAGGTAATGTACGGAGTAAGATGTACAGTGTAATAAGGAGTTTAAAACATATAAAATGTTTATAAAAATCATTTGAAGGAAACTGTTTGGTAAAACGGCTAATGAGTAGCCAAATCATTTGAATGTTGTATATTAATCACATGTGATTGATGTAATAATTAGCATAAATCTACTTATTAATCACATGTGATTGATATAAGAAGTCGCATGACTCTATTTGTATCCCCTCCCCCCATAAAACATTTAAATATAGATTAAAACATAAGTTAAGGGGTATGAGCTCACCTGCAGTAAGTGACTGGAATTGAACGGACTGTTATCGTACTGAAGGATCGGACAAGTGCTTGGTGTCAAGTGAAGACTTAGACACACACAATGATCCTAATTACATATGAAAACATATGTATATAAATAATTAGTGATTAAAACACTAATTATACAAGTAATAACATTTAAGCGTGAGGAAAACACTTTTGGTCAAGTGCTAGGAGGCTAATGGGTTGCAACAAAGGAGTGCAATGCCCCTAATGGAAGTTTATGGTCAAATGACCATATGATTTGGAGTTTACGGCCCATAGACCATATTCCCTTGGAGTTTACGGCCATAAACTCCCTTGGGAGGGTTTATATGGTGCTTTCAAGTCTCTAATTTAACTAGGAACAAATATAGGCTTTGGTACTTGGCTTTAGAAGAGTTTATGGCACATTTAGCACCATTTTATGGAGTTTACGGACATAGAACCTTTTGGGCCGTAAACTCCCTCACTCTTGGTGTTCTAAGTATTTTAACTAGTCCAAAACTCATCTAGGTACATGCCCAAATTGTCTCTTGGCTTAAGGAAGGATTTAGGGTGTCTTTTGACCCCTTTAAAGGTGTTTACGGCCCAAGAGTTTGTCTTGGCCGTAAACTCCTTTTTCTTTGTGATTTCCTTATGTTTGCTAGGCTATAAGACTTTAGGATATAAGTCTAACATCAAGTCCAAGCCTTAGGTGCCTTAAAAACACCATTTGAGCAAGTTACAAGGGAGTTTACGGCCTAAGCTAATCTTGGGCCGTGAACTCCTAAACTTGGGTGTTTCTTGGCTGATTTCTTGTACCTAAAACACTCCTATACATGTCCAAGGTAGTTACTAAGCACGGGGGACAATCTCAGCTCGGTTTCGGGAGTTTACCGCCCAAGAACACCTTGGGGAGTAAACTCCTAAATCGGATGATTTAGCTATGTAATCTATGTTATGAACACAATTAAAGCTTTCTAACACTACTAGAAAGAGTTACTCACAATTTGGGATAAAAACCCGAAGATCCGTGAGAGAGAATTTGGCTTTTCTCTAATTGGAATTCAACTAATGAACCAATTTGGTTCAGAATTCTATTTATAGTCCTGAAATATTTTGGCAGAAAATATTTTTATTCCTGGAACGAACTCTAATGTCCTAGAGTAATGGAATAACAATGTTGCACAAAACCCTAGTGCAACCACTCTCCTAATATCTTCTTAAGTGTAAATCCTGAAAACTGCCTAACTTACACTCGGAGTCTGAATTTTCACTGTAACTGATCTACATCTATTGGCTTGATATGGTTTGTTCAGAATGCAAATTTCGGGTTGTCACATATAAAGTAGTATAAGTATATATATATATGGGAAAAGTGAATATGTGGCTGTCATGTACCTAAGCTTAGGTATAGAACCTTTTAAATGACGTAGTTTTAAACTAAACAAATTCAATTTCATTTTCTCTTAGTTTTGTTTTAATAGAATACCATTAAATTAAGTTCAATTATGGAATGAAAATGGTCAATTATATATGTATTTTTATTGCAAATAATTATTGAAGTTTATAGAGAAAGTAATAAACCAATATTTTTTAACGAATATAAATCAAGCATTTTGTCTTTTAATTGAAAAAATATATCCAATGATTATGTGAAAAGCTTGTTTGAGTTATGACATGTTCTTCTTCTTTTATCTTTTATTATATTAATTTTCATTTAGAATTTAGTATGGTTGATTAAATGGTCATGACTTTTAATGTCTTAAGTTTTTAGACACAACAAATAAAAAGAACATAAATTTTAGCAATTTAGTAAGTCACATGACTAAGGAATAATAGTAAAAGTGATAGCATGATTATTTTGGATATAAATTGATCAAAACTACCTTGTTTGGAGGGTTCTATATATAACCTTAGGTACATGACAGCCACATGTTCCCTAAACCCTATATATATATATATATATATATATATATATATATATATATATATATATATATATATATATATATATATATATATATTACAAAAATTAATTTCATATAATTTATTCAATCCGAGTACTCCCCACCTAGACCGAATACTCGCTAGGCGCTAGTCGTCTACTCTAGGAATATCTAATAAGTTTTGCAACATTGCCTAGGAATAAATGAGGTTTTGAAAAACATCAAAGTAATTTTGGTAAGTTCACATGTTTGATTATTATATTTTAAAAATATAATTTTATACGTAACTTTGTTAGGTTGTAAAAATATTTTAGTTTAAAAGTAGTATTCTAGTTTTTATAGTTATTACGGTTTTGTTAATTCTTATTTCTCTTATATACTTTTAATACATTCACGTTCGAGGAATGTACTTATGGAAATGAGTATACTCTTATCTATGGAACAAACTAACTAAGAGTGAGCATTCATACTCAATATATGTTAATCAGATACCATCCAACCTCAACCTATATAGCTTTGCTTATGACGTAAATAAAATCTCCATGTTTTATTATATTTTTAAATAGATATTCTTAGTATAGCCAACTGGATGAGTGGTAATATAACTATTATATAAGATGAGTTAGGGCATAACATACTACAATTATCCTGTTAGGTCGAACGCATAAACGGCCTAATATATTTCTATTTCCGTACGAATTGATATGGAATGATGTTTATTCGAAAGATTTTAGTCATCAATCAACTAGGTACTATGTTACCATAGAGGATTGGCCTAATATAACGATTTGATACAATGTTATTTCCTTGGATAGCACCGGGTACTATGTTACCCTAGAGAAATAGTCTGGCATAACGATTTGGTATAAAACTATACCTCATATTTGATCAGCTCTAGGTACTACATTAACCTAGAGAAACGGTCAGAAAAACGATCAGATGTTGTATTCTCTGAGAGTTTTTTCCAGAATAACGGTCAAGTACCATATCATCCTAGAGATTTGGTCATTATAACGACTAGGTGTAAGATGAGATTGATTCAAAAGTACTTTATAATCGAGTGTGATATATGTATTTATAATTATAGATTATAACAATAATATCCTGTAATTAAGGAGAGATAAATCAAACACAAATACTAAATACATGATCATAATTATCGAATATTGCCCCTCAAGTGAATTAGTGGCGGACCAAGATGTAGCATGGCATGAAAATTTTCAAATTGAGAATGCAGTAAACGTTTAGTAAATATATCTGCCACTTAGAGCTTGGTGGAGACGAACTTAGTGTAGAGATTGCTGGTGTAACACCGTAAATTTTCAAAATAATTTTTTGCATTTTATAAAGAACATAATTCATTTATTATTCATAAAAACATCATTGTTTGAAACTCAATTCATAACATATATAAATCCCAAGATCTCATAGCATAAAAATCTTGTGTGTACTGATCAAGTCGGCGCCTTCCCGCGATCATCACTGGTACCTGAAACACATAACACATAACACTGTAAGCATAAATGCTTAGTGAGTTCCCCAAAATATTACTTACGCACATACGCCTTTCCAGACCCTGACCTTCCGGTCCATGTGTCTCAGGGGACTTCCGTCCCGACCTGGTAAACCTTTCGGTCCTACCCGCGTCAACCTTACGGTCCACATCACAACGTCTTCCGGCCCATAACATATATGCCTTCCGGCCCATAACATAATGTCTTCCGACCCATATCAAGTATAGCATACATAGCACATACAAACGGTTAACTTATCATATACAATGCATACATCTCATAACATATCCGACCTTCGGGTCACAAAATAAAACCCTTCCGGGTACAGTATAGTGAGAAAACTCACCTGGCACTAAGAATCTGTCACACCCCCAAACCAGACGGAGGAAACGTCCGAGGGCTATTGTGACTTAATTGAATACCATCACAATGAATATACATGAATCATAACATCATTCATCACCATGCATTGAAATATTACAACCATCAGTGTTTACATTCAGTACATTGTTTTGCAACATTACATTTTCAAAACATAAACCGTTCGATATTAATTAAACAAAACATCATGATATCACTGGATACATTTTCTTCGATTTACATGTTACCTGAGAATACAAGTATTTTGGAAAAACGTCAACATATGAAATGTTGGTGAGTTCATAAGTAATATTTGAAAAGTAATGATTTATGTTATTTTGAAAAACACCAGAAAATCCGATATTTTCTGAAAAGATTATTATAAGTAAGAAAAAGCGTGAAGATCCGTAAGTATGCTTATTGATTTCTGTAAGTGTGAATAATTGTTCGACTTTGTATGCATCACATAGGTGAAAGTATTGAATTCCCTAGGAAAACCCGATGTTTTCCTAATACATCAATTTACATGGCTTAGTTAGTATTATTCCGATATGACGTTGTATTCTATAGTTCCAGGTGACATTGGATTAATTATGGGTTGTGAGTCGTTATAGGCACGCATTAATGAAAATGACTAGTTTACAACTTTACAAATGATCCCTTAGGCGTCGTCCGTACAACTCACTTAATCCAACCACCCTGACCTCTCATAGCCCCACGACCGAGGAGGAAAGAGGGTATGAAGCCTCCGTTAATTCCATAAGTCGTTCAAGGCTATCGTGAATGCGAAAGGCACTGGGTCCAACTCGCATTTGACTTCTCAACTTTGCTAGCAGTACCAAAGGACTCTTGGGGCCCAACATCACAATAAGGCTATTGAAAGTCCTTTTACAAGGAATTAGGTCATATAAGACCCAATAACATGTAAGCGTGTTCCCTTCGGGCCTAAAGATCATGTCATTGAGCTAGCTAGGCCCAACAAGCACGATTTGAAACTTTTGAGCCCAAAGAATGTGTATTGACTTCTCGCATATTACCGCGTGTGTATTGTAGTGTCGTAGTATATTGATTTTTGATTCATTATTGATTCGAGACCGAATCGACTTGTTTGGTAACGATTTTTGGTATTGAGGGTGTATTTATTTTCACATTTCGCAGGTAGACGTAGTACTTGTACTTTTATTTTAAGGGATCTATTGGTTTAAGAATGTGAGTTTATCTTTTTAAGCCCTTCCTAGGATATAATTTACACTTTTAACCCTTTGTGTATAAAAGAATTTCCAATTTAGTCCTTAAACTATTTTTCTTGACACATTAGTATCAAAACTTATTGGAAAGACATTTTTAGCACCAATTTACTAAAAAGAAAATAGATTAGGTCCCTCAAAATGACATTTTCTCGGTTGAAACCCCATCTTCGCACTTTTTACAATTTTGGCCCAAAAAGGAAAAATGTTTACATTTTTAGTCCCTTTTTAATTTGAAAACATTTTAGATCCTTGAAATAGTTTTATTGCACTAGTAATCCCCTTTTTTCGTAAATGTGTAGTTTCAGCCCCTCTATTTTCCGGATTTTCGCAATTTGGGGCTTATTGGGCCGAAAAGCCCAATTTTAGCCCGTTAGGTTTAAAATTTACATTTTAAGCCCCTCCAAAGTGGTTTTATTCAGAAAAATTATCATAAAGACTGTTTGGACTTGTTTCAACCTCCAGAAATTCTGTTTTGTCATTTTGGGCCCCTTAGTTTTGTATTTTTGACATTTTGGGCCCAAAAATGGGTTTTGTGTCCAAAAATGTTCATTCTAAATAAATAACTCATTTTTATTGTATTGATTAGTGTAGAATGGTATAAGCTATGTTTATTTCATTCGTCATGTTGTATATCTTGGTTCTTAGGTATTATTAGCTAATATAATCATCACCTAACACATAAAAAACATACATACATGCATAGAATCACACAAGACATACATAAAACTCATAGATCTTACACATTTGCTTGTATTCTCCCCAAAAAAAACTTATAAAACAGAAAAATAGGGGTATGAAGCTCACCTTCGGGTGTGGTTTCGGTTTTTGGAGGAGAATGAGAAGAGGATTCGGCCTTAGTACCCCTCCTTGGAAGATCTAGAACTTAGAGGATCTCTAAGAGAGTGATCATGATTTTTACATGGATTAGAAGGAGATTTTGATAAAACAAAGAACTTATATCATGGATCCAAACTTTATCTTACGTTTGATGAAGAATTTGTGTAAGAATTCCCCTTGAATCCTTCTTAGATCTCGAAATTATGGAGGGAGTATGAGGGAGTTTTCTTGAGAGAAAAAGTGAGTGAAATGTGTGTGTGTGCGTTTGAAATCGGCCGAGAATGAGAGGGAGAAAGAAAAAGAGAGGTGTTTGCATGGGAGGATGAGATTGCATGGATGTTTGGAGTGCAAAAGCTTAGATATCCCCCATATAAAAATGATGTGGCAAGTGAAGTCAACCCCTTACTCTTGGGTTTGTATTTTGGGCCGAGAGTTGGATAAGAGAGATGGAGATTTGGGCTTTATATGTTTAAGCCCATAATATGGAGTCCAAGTTATTAGTTTTCGCCCCCTTGGCCCTTTTAGGGTAATTCACGGCCCAATTAAATACAATTATGATTCTTGTGGTCTATTAGGGATAATTAGGTTAATTATGGCCCAATGAGGTCCATTAAGGTGTTTTATTTCATTCTAGGCCCAATATGGCTCAAAATATGGAATTAAATGGAAATGGGTCCAATTAGAGCCTATTTAAGAGTTCTAAGCCCAAGATAGCCAAATTGGAAGCTTATTGGTCCTTTGGGCCCATTAAAGAAGTCCTAGTCCAAAAATGGCCTTAACAAGAACTTCTAGGGTTTCCAATTGTTTAACAACTATTTGTATTGCATGGGGTGTTTGATTGAAACTTTTTTGTTGTCATAGAGTAAGCATCATACATGCTCTTATTTTTTTGATTCATAGTTTGACTTAAGTGTTGTAGTTACAAGGCACAAAATTCCTGATTGTGACATCATCCCCCCGTTAGAGGGAATTTCGTCCCGAAATTCTTTTGAAAGCTAGATTTGAGAATGCTAGAATAGGTGGGGGTACTTTTGCTTCATTTGGTCCTCGCGTTCCCATGTGAATTATGGCCCACGTTTCGCGTTCCACCGTACTTTCACGATCGGGATGTGACTTTGCTTAGTACGCTTCACCTCCCTGTCCATGATTTCGATTGGTTCCTCAATGAACAGGAGATTCTCGTTGATCTCAATCTCATCAAGGGGAATGACGAGTGTTTCATCTGATAGGCACTTCTTAAGATTGGAGACGTGGAACACGGGGTGTACGTTGTTTAGCTCCGCGGGTAGCTGCAGTTTGTACGCCACTGGACCTATTCGGGCAACGATTTTGAAAGGCCCAATGTATCGTGGGTTCAGTTTTCCTCATTTTCCGAAACGAATGACTCCTTTCCAACATGAAACTTTTAACAACACTCGATCTCCGACCTGAAACTCTAAGGGCTTTCGCCGTTTATCGGCGTAGCTCTTTTGTCGGTCGCGCGACGCTTGTAGTCGGGCTCTGATTTGAACTATCTTTTCCGTGGTTTCACGAATGATTTCCGGTCCCATTAACGCCTTGTCTGATGCGAGAGCTTTTTCTAGCTGGGTGTCACCCACCTCATTCCAACATAACGGTGATCTACACTTACGTCCATATAGTGCTTCGAAAGGAGCGACTTTGATGCTCGAATGGTAACTGTTGTTATAAGAGAACTCCACTAAGGGCAAGTGGGTATCCCAAGACTTCCTAAAGTCTATCACACATGCGCGAAGCATGTCTAAACCCTCCGAGTTTAGGGACCCAAACACGGTTCATGAAGTAGTATACTCCATCCTCTTTTACTTCTAGATTCTTCTCCATTCCGCGTAATGCTTCGCTGGCTCTGTTTTCAGTCTTCATGGCATCTGACTGGGCTACCCCGATCTGAGTGGTTAGGTGAGATTGGATGGTTATTGAAAGAGTTTTCGCACGACGATTAGAGTACTCCTTCCGGCTCAATGCATCAGCTACCACGTTGGCCTTGCTCGGGTGGTACTTGATTTCACACTCGTAATCGTTTAATAATTCAACCCATCTTCGTTGCCTCATATTTAGCTCTTTCTAGTTCAAGATATGTTGGAGACTTTTGTGGTCCGTGAAGATGGTGCACTTCGTACCATAAAGGTAATGCCTCCAAATCTTCAGAGCAAAGACCACTGCTCCCAAATCCAGATCATGGGTTGTATAATTCACTTCGTGTGTCTTTAGTTGGCGGGATGCGTAAGCTATCACTCTTCCACGCTGCATGAGGACACAACCTAAGCCCTGATTTGACGCGTCACAGAAGACCATGAAATCTTCCGTTCCCTCCGGTAGAGATAGTACCAGGGCACTACAAAGGGCTTGCTTCAGGGTTCGAAATGCAATTTCTTGTTTGTCCATCCATTTGAATGGCACGCCCTTTTGTGTGAGTGAGGTAAGTGGCTTGGCGATCTTAGAGAAGTTTTGAATGAATCTCCTATAGTAGCCTGCTAGGCCTAAGAATTTGCGGATTTCTGTGGGAATTGTCGGGACTGCCCATCCTTCGACGACTTTGACCTTAGAAGGATCCACATGAATTCCTTCCCGACTAACAACATGACCTAAGAAGTTCACGCTACGGAGCTAGAACTCACACTTAGAAAGTTTTGGGTAGAGCTTTTCCGTTCGTAGGGTTTCTAAGATTTATCGGAGATATCGGCCATGCTCTTCTTCGCTTCTAGAATAGACAAGAATATCGTCGATGAAGACGATGACAAAGTTGTCAAGGAATGGTCGACAGATTCGGTTCATCAGGTCCATAAATGCGGCAGGGGCATTTGTTAGACCGAAGGGCATTACGACAAATTCATAATGTCTGTAACGAGTTCGGAAAGCTGTTTTGGGAATATCTTCTTCTCGGACCTTAAGCTGATGGTATCCGGACCGTAGATCGATCTTAGAAAAGTAATTAGCCCCTTGGAGCTGGCTCCCTGTAATCGATACACATCCTAAAAGATCCGTCCTTCTTTTTGACAAAGAATACCAGAGCTCCCCATGGCGAGTAACTAGGTCGGATGAATCCCTTGTCTAGGAGTTCGATGAGTTGACAGGACAATTCCTGCATTTCAGCAAGAGCTAGCCGGTAGGGCGATTTAGCGAGAGGGGTTGCTCCTGGAACGAGGTCAATTCGGAACTCAACTTGTCTCTCTGGGGGTACTCCAGGAAGATCTTCAGGAAATACGTCTGGGAATTCACGTGCTAGTGGAATGTCTTGAATGTTAGTCTCTTCCTTGGTTTTATCCATGATGTGATCCAGAAATGTCAATTCTTTCTTTCGTAGATGTTTCTGTGCCTGGACGCACGAGATAATGCGAAGGTTCGTGCTAGGTTTGTCTCCGTAAATAACTAGGGTTTCGTGATTGGGAAGTGAAGGCGAACGGCCTTCTCGTGACACATAATTTCAGCATGGTGGGGGCTTAACCAGTCCATGCCAATAATCACATCGAAACTCCTAATGGAAACAGGCACCAGGTCTATTTGAAAGACGTGTTGATTTAGAGTTAGGGTACATCCGATGTAGATTTCCCCGGTGGATTCGGTTTTCCCATTGGCCATTTCCACCGTAAAGGTTTCATTGAGCTTCTGGGGTTGTTGTTTTAACAAATGTTTAAACTTATTGCTCACAAAACTTCGCTCGGCTCCGGTGTCAAATAGGATGCATGCATAAGTGTGGTTTATGGGAAACGTACCGGTAACAACAGCGGGATCCTGAATTGCCTCTCCCTGGCCCATCGCCAGCACTCTTCCGGTTCCTCCATTTCCGGGATTGTTCTTGTTAGGGCAATCGCGACGAAAATGCTCAATCCTTCCACACCCATAGCATGTGTGGCTAGGCCCGGCATTGTTGCCGCCAGTGTTGGTGTTGTTGTTGTTGCGGTTGTTGTTATTGTTGTGGCTTCCCTGCTGTTGATTCTAAGGGGGGTAAGTCCTGCAGTACCTTGCCATGTGTCCCTTCCGATTGCAACTGGTGCACTGTAGCTCCTTTCATTCTCCATTATGATGGAAACCACATTTGTTACACTTGGGAAGATTACTGGAATAAGGTCTAGGAGCATTTGGAGCAGCTGAGGATGGAGCATGTGGTGTAGCTGGAACTTGCGCGGTGGTAGCATTAACCGCCACTGTCTGCTGCTTCTTGGAAGTCTCGGAGCCTTGACGCCCCTTTCTTTTGTTGCTCTTCCCCTTCTTGCCATCACTTTCCTTCTTGGTCTGAGTCTCCGCTGGCCTCTCACCTTTCTTGTTGTTGTGTTCATACAGCTTCTTCGCCAATCTCTTGGCACTGTCAAAAGTTTCGGGGTTTGCAGCTATCTCGTTTCCTTGGATCGGAGAGGTTAGTCCCCAGATGAATCGTTCGATCTTCTTTCCTTCCGAAGTGATCATGCCCGGACATAACATAGATAGTTCACTAAATCTTGATATGTAGGCATCGATATCAGCATTCCGTACAGTGAGGTTCCACAGCTCTTGCTCCATTTTCTGAACCTCACCACGAGGGCAGTATTCAGCCATCAACATTTCTTTCATTTCTACCCATGGCATGGAGTTAGCTACGGGGAGTGTCATGGCTTCTACGTGTCCGTTCCACCAAGTAAGCGCTTGGTCAACAAAATTGCATGCTGCAAACTTCACCTTCATCTCCTCAGGACAATCGCATATCTCTAATACCGATTCCACCTTCTCGATCCATCGTTTCAGAGTGATCACCCCTCCAGTGCCGTTGAAGGTTCATGGTTTGGAGTTTGTTAAGTCCTTGTAGGTACATGTTTTGGTGGGTCCTTGATTCGTTCCGTTGTTCAAACTCTCGGCCCCTTGCCCGTTGACTCCTCCATTGTTTCCTTGATGAATTTGTGCCATTGCTGCGGTGACCGCAGCAGATACCGCTGCCTGGAATGCGGCTGAGTCAACTTCGGGTGGGGTTGGTCCCGGGTTTCCGCGAGTAGGTCGGGGAGGAATCTTTCTGTCATGAAACGGAAAGATGTTGAGTATATGCGGGTTCCGTGAGATTGTGATCCTACTGACTAGGTGCATGGTACGAACTTGAGTACTTCTACTATTTAGCATCCAATCATAGATTTGCAACATATAGCAATTTGTAATGTCATAATAAAACACATAAAAGTTTTACTAATATTATCCGCATTTGATACATGAAAATTTTGCTCGTGAGAGCATACATGAGTGATACTAGTTTGACAGCATAACAGCTCTATGAGTAGTGTAGTCACTTAAACATAGAGTTGAAGTACATAGTATAGATCCTAATGACCTAGTAAGGTAAGTCTATCCCTAACACTTCGTGGTACGTCTTAATATAGCGGTGGGATCATATGCCGAAGTGTTGAGCCAACAGCTGAGCCATCTCAGTCATGTCTCCAATGACCTCATCCCTCTCATGCTCAGCTTGCACTGCACATGCTTCCATGGCAAACAGTTGTTGCCACAGGGCGGCAATCTCTGCTTCGGGAGGGCGATTCTCCCTTGCGGGGTTCACTGGTGGGGCGGGGTGGTCCTGCTGCACCTCGCTTACAGGAGATGCGGCACGATCTTTGCTTGAGTCTTGTTCTTCCTCCATGTCATCATCGATCTCCTCGAACTCGTAGTTGGTGTCCGTGTACTCATCAGGTCCGACGTCGTGTGC
Source organism: Lactuca saligna (assembly GCF_052625555.1). Classification (NCBI taxonomy): domain Eukaryota; kingdom Viridiplantae; phylum Streptophyta; class Magnoliopsida; order Asterales; family Asteraceae; genus Lactuca; species Lactuca saligna. Next base: position 129,832,666 of record NC_136419.1, on the reverse strand, counting down.
TCCCTCTTGATTCCCTTCTGGTTCATCTTCAAGCATCCCGTGAGCCACTAGGACTTGATGAAACTGAACACCCTACTGCTCTCCTTCCATGAAGACTGGGAGAAGGTATACGAATAAGCTATCGTTATCCTATGACTCTACCAGGTCTAAAGATAGACCATCTGTCAGTCCATTACGATCCTAACCCATTGGGCCCACCAAGGCCCAATAATAATTGAGTTTTCCCCAAGGCCCAACCTCATCCTACAAGACAAGCCCAACATGAGGCCCAAGACATCAATTTAATTCTCTGATCACAGGCTCCACTAAGCAGGCCCAAGGATTCCGGCCCAACACTTAAAGCCCAAAAGATCACCTAGCCCAAAAGCCCACAGAGGGGTTACGCGGGGGCGTACCTCTCTTGGTACGCTCAGCGTACTCAATCATGCACAAATTTGATCGGGGACCTCAGCCCAGTACGTGGTGCGTACTAGGATTACGCTGGGCGTACTCTCAGTTTTGCTTAAATAAATTTCTGGGTCTTAACCCATTAAGACCTTGACTTATCTCTTGGATATGGACTTCCTAACATCTCTTACTCCATAAAGTTATCGACTTTAAGCCTTTGCATGGCTGATGAGGTCACAACACATAAAAACTCTTACTTTCTTAACCCAAAATGCTCATAACTCATGCATGGGTAGATTCACACGATCAAGATCTCATTTTTATGGTTCTTCATCACTAGATACACTTAAAAGGGCAGGTTATTAAGCTTTGGAGTGCATCAACTCATAAAGTCTCAAGCTTGGGACCAAAAACCCTAAAATGCACAAAACAAAAAGAGAGGGAAAGCTTGGAGCTTTATACCTTCAAATGGTGCTCTAGCCCCAAGGAAACTCAGATCCACAACTTGCTCTTCGACTTCACTCCCTTTCATGCTCCTTCTTAACTCTCAAAAGTCCACAAGAACACAAACAAGCTCATCATGGCCACCACAAACTTCAAGAATGGATATTAGGGTTTGAGAGGGTTTAATAACTAAGGAAGGTGGCCAGAAATGAGACCATCTCTTTCTTTTTATAGGGACACTTCACTTAATTAGGGTTTTCTTCTGTGCCTAGTACGCCTAGCGTACCCCCTGGTACACCCAGCGTACTAGGTGGCTCTTGCTTAAGAAACACGTGCATCTGTACGCTAAGCGTACGCATACGTACGCCCAACGTACCTCGCTGCCAACTTCTTGACATTAAGGACTTAACTTGTCAACCCTCCAAACTTTCATAGCTTCAAAGATAAAACTTTGAATCCACAATCCTCATACATATCGAAAGGTAATGAGATCCCATACGTTTCAAGCAATTCACCTCAACCCGAAACCTTCTTGTGCCCGACTCGTGGCACACCAACACTAATCACGGACAATCTGAAACAGGATATTACAGCTAGAAGCAACAAGTTCTATTACAAAGTGATAATCCAAATCATTGTGCTTGGCATGTTTATGTGAGACTGGATTTTGAGTCGTAAACAAAGCACTCTTATTGTCATAAAGAAATGTTGGACAATCAGGTGGCATAGGTTGAAGTTCAAGCAAAATGTGAGTGACCCATACAATTTTAGCAGCAATATTTTCCATGGCTCGATACTCCAACTCACAGCTAGAACGAGAGACGATGGGTTGCTTTTTTTCTCTCCAAGAGACCAAGTTTCACCTAGAAATATAGAATATCCATAAGTAGAGTGATATGTTTTGAGGCATCGTGCCTAATCAACATCAGAATAACCGAAAATAGCATTGTTGTGTGGACATCGAAATGTAAAACCAAAAGTAATTGTATCTTTAACATACCATAAGATACACTTACATATTGAAAATGAAAAATTGTTGGAGCATGCAGATATTGACTCGTCTGATTAACAACATAGGAAATGTCAGGTTTGGTGATTGTTAGATATTAAAGAGCACCAACAAGGGACCTATACAAAGTAGAATCAGAAAAAAGAACCCCATCAGGATTAAATGATTCATGAGGAGAAAGTAGAGTTGGAACTGGCTTGCAATCGAGTAAATCAGCTTTAGTGAGGACATCTTTAGCACACTTAGCCTGACTTAAGAACAAACCATCATCAATGTAGCAAACTTCCAATCCAAGAAAGTAACCGAGATCTCCAAGCTCTTTAATAGCAAACTCATGATTTAATTTGGTGGTGAATTTTTGTAACGTCCGGGTTTCAGGACTAAGCATTTTTAGACAATGTAATAGTCTAGGTCAACTCTTGTAACTCTTTTGAAGTAATAAAGATGAAATATTTGAGTATTATGTGAATTATGTGTATTTATGTGCTTATTATTTAATTATAAATGTGTAATTAATAAAGAATAAAAATAAGCGTCAAAATTAAAGTATGAGATAAGCTCGATATCTTTATATAAAGTTGTAGTGGTCAAAAGAAGGATTCCGGGGATATAAAGAACGCCGAAATCCGAGTTATAATGAAGAAATTATGAGAATTTAACGGACCAATCATGTTCCGGCTTGTTAATAATATAATTTTTAAAATAGAATCAAATTAGCCGACGGATACTAAATGAAAGTTGTAGATTACGTTCCCACCTTCGCGTGGATATAAAGAACATCGAAAACGGAGCTCGTATGCAAAAGTTATGATTTTTAGAAGTCGAGAATGCAATTTGTGAAATCTGTTGCTCGATCGATGACGTGGCTCAATCCTAATTGTCGCTTGCTGATCACAGCTCGCTTCGGATGAAGGACACGTCGCCTCACCCTACACCCCACGTACGAGATCCGGAACGCCCCGCGTACCCTCGGTTCTTATCCGATCCGAAGTGGCTAACAGCTGGATGCGAGCTGGAGGCTTATCCGAACTACGCCCAGCGTAGTCCTGTCCGACGCCCAGCGTAATCCGACAGGCTTCGCCTATAAATACCTGCGAGGGTTACCGAGCAAATTACACCAAAAACCTTTCTCTCTCTAAAATCTTTCTCTCTCTAAGGTTCCAAACCACCCCTAAACCCTAGGAAAATCCCCTAGCACCCTAAGGAAGCCCCGAGGCTCCCAGAGTCCCGAGAAAAATGGTCTTTCGGTTTCGAAACGTTGCTCCAAATAAAGTTCCGGTTTTCTTTAAAATCCGATGTAAGTGAGTTATGCTTACGCAATTTTTAATATAGCTTTCAAATAATTATAGGAATAATATTAGGTCCTTAAAATAATTATTTGGGCTATTATTATGAGTTATATTGAGTGTTATTAACGCTTATATAACAATAATAATAGTCAGACTAATTAATTTGTCGCGGTTATCGTTAGACTAAACCATAGTGGTATTGGTACTAGGTTTTATTGAAGGAAAATTGTTTTGATAGTATCGAAGCACTGTCCGAGTGCTGAGTCACCACCTTTCAAGTGAGTGCATAGTTACTTTCAGCTTACACATAAATATGAAGTATTTTATATAAATTACGTGTTGTGTGTGCATATTATCTGTATATTATGCATAATTCAATATCTAAGATATATAACATTACTATGCATAATTCAATATCGTAACAAATAAAAAATAAAAAAGTATAATATACGAATAAATAAATATTGCTATTTTGATATTTCTTTATTTAACTAAATAATTGAAAAGATTGGAAATGAGATATGCTAGGGTGGATGATGGATTTGCACAAAAGTAACTTGTTCCAGTTATAAGACCAGCGCATATTGTCGCCAATTTCAACCCTTTTTCCTTGGCTATTTTCCATGACATGTGCTCTGCTTCCCTAAAGCATACCATAACTACAATATTTCCTATAAATAATTTTCTTGATTTTTCATAAATAAAATAATTTTGCATGCAATTACTAATCAAATATCTGATTTTGAAATGTCAATATTAACCTTTTTGCGGTTGCAAAAGGATTATCACTCCATGTGTTATGATCCACTACATGAGAAAAAGGCTGCTATCGGAAATGTCTCTCCAAATGCATGTCAATAGAGAAGATGTAAGCACATAGTTCCTAACTGATGACGTGGCAGCACAGGCTTCCGCTATATTTTCTGCTGCTCTTGCTTCTACTTCAGCCATTATTTTCTATCAATTTCATAATCATTTATGAGCTCGATCGTTTAAAGTAGTGTATGTTTACAATAAATTTTTATTTATAATGAATCAACTGGATTGTTTAAAAGATTCTAGACCATATAAAAAATTAAAAACTATACTATTTAATCTATTGTACATTTAGAAAAAGTTCTAGAAGGAAAGAGAAAATAGAATAATTCACTAAAAGCCAAATCTAACATAATTTTCAATAATAAAATACAAGCCATTCAGATCTTAGAACAACACATGCTGGCTGCATTGATTTTTCGGTGGAAATTTGATTATTGTCATTGACCTGCGACGATAGAGACTTTTGTCTCGACGTGATCGGAAAACGATATGGATGAAAGAGACTCAGTGACTCACTGAGTAGCCGGAGAGTCCACTCGGATCAATGAAAGCCGGCGAATGAAATACAGCAGAACATCCATCGAACGCTTCCATTAAGCTCTGAAGTTCGTTGAACTTCGCAACAACAACTCCGATCTGATTGTTGATAGTAATGTTCGATCTTCCTCCTGCCTCCTCTGTAATTTCTATCTCCCTCAATCGCTCAATATTGTCTGTAATTCCAAATACTTCCGGTTAATTCATGATTATACTAGTATAGAACATATATGCACAAAAATCTCATCTAATAAATCACAATACCAGTAACAGCGCCATTTTTACCTTCGTTATCGACGATGATCCGAACGGAATAGCCTCTGAGTAAGAGTTTTTTCACAATAGCGATGCCAAGGAAACAGACGCCGCTTGTGACGCATACAAGCTTCTGATCTGCTGTGCATTCGTTTCTGTTAGCTGCTGGCACTTGCCGGCGGTTGTACTCCTCTTCGGTTCTAACCTTGAGGACAACGCCGGAGCAGGATAGCAGCATCCGCCGGAACTCTAGATCTTACCTCTCCGACTCTCGTCTGTCCGTACGAGTAACGACACCCATTGAAGCTGCTAGAAGAAGTATTGAGAACAGAAAGCAGAAATATAAACATCATGTCTGCTTTCCCTGTACGCCAGTTAGAATTTAATAACTTTCTATTTTCATGTCCATTATTATTATTATTATTATTATTTTATATATTATTAAAATGTATTACAAAACGGTCCATGTGGTTCACTCCGCACATCATTATAATTTGACTATTTCATACGGATCATTTTTATGTTATTTTTCCGTTGGGATCTTCATGACTTCATCCCTAATGACATGTATAGAATGTAGAATAATAGGATAAACGGAACTTGATTACAAAGGTGCTACCATACCTAGAACCGAAATTCTCGCCCAAACTAGAACATATATTAATTATTCAAAATCCATGATAAACTCTCTAATTTGATCTCTTAGATTTCTCTATGTATTTCGGTTAATGATAAGGAAGCATTCTTTTATAGAAAAAACATGCTAAACCCAAAAACCTTCCATATATGAAACAAACCTGTAAAAGAGCCTTTCAACTATGATTACCAGAGTGCTCGTGCGATTAGCGATAATAAGATGGTAGATGGTCAGACTATTCCACCCGAAGGACGTGTTTGGTGGGTGGTTGTATGATGATGATAAACTGATAATTATCGTTGATCTATAACAAACTGGTAATTATCAATAGTCCACCTTGATTTTGATCCTTCAACAAGATGAGTTCTCCCAAGTTTGAGAATCTTCAACAAATTTGAGTTTCGCTCCAAATGACAAAATTCTTTCGAACAAGATAGAAAAACAAATACGAATACAAGATTAACATGGCCTTCCCACGTAAATACATTGGTATAAAATGTATCGAAAAGTAAAATGAATGATTAGAAATCCAAAATCTTCCATGTTTCCTCTCCTCAATGTGTCATATCAAATACTAACAAGCTTGTTGGCACATAAGGTTAAAGCAATACCTCACATAGTAACAAGGAAGTGCCTTTGTGAACATAGGTGTTGAATTGTCATTGGCATGAATCTTTTTCAATATGGGTATTCTTTCCTCGTACAAAGTTACAATAAAGGATTCTTCGATTTGATTGTGTGTTTGTGAACTAAATGTCAATTCTTTTAGCAAGATGAATGGCTCTTTGATTATCAGGATTTACCAAAAGATGTTTCGGTGTAAACCTATACCAAATAAAAGTTGCTTAAGGTATAAAGCTTCCTTAGCAACTTCGAAGGTCGAAATCAATTCACTCTCGACAATAGTCTATATTCTTGCTCTCGAACTAGTAGTTGTACCTGTAAAGGTTGTGAAAAACGTTCAACATTGACTAATTGGTAAACTGTGGTTAAATGATTAATCAGTTAGGAGATGATTAATTGGGACCTAAATTGTTAATTAGTTGAATTTCAAAAAATTAAATTTGACTAATATTATAAAAAAAATAGGCTAGTTTTATTAACATAACACTAATCAATCCTCAAATAGTTTCTATTGAAATGGAACTTCTTCATTGTGTTAAAATTTTATTGTTTGCTACTTATTTATTCATTGTGTAGGCAGAGATTAATTGATTTGTGTCTTCTAGTCGGTCGACGAGCATCTAAGAATTAATCGGAACCTAGCCGGAACTTTTACAACATTGATTGCAAATTATATATTACTATGAGGCCAAAAAGAGAGCCAATAAACACATGAAATAAATAATGTAATCGTAGGTAATAAATTTATTATTTAGTAATCAAAAATAATAAATAGATAAATATGTTTTTGTTATTTATTAAATAAAATAAATAAATAAAAGAGTTTATTTATTAAACAAATAAAATGGTTTATTTATTAAAGTCAAATAGCCAATAAATAGGTTTGAGCTTACTAACTTATATCTTGTATTGTTTTTGAAAACGACTCATTCCTTAGTATTTTGCAAAGTTGTAAAAAAACGTTTGAGGTTAGCTAGTTGATGGAGTGGGATTACAAGATTAATCGGAGACTTAATCAGAGACCATAAATTACTAATTATTTAAATTTTAAAAAATTAAATATGATTAATATCATAACAAAGTTCGTAAATATCACTAATATCATAAAAAATAGATTAATATTATTAATACAACACTAATCATTCCCCAAATAATTTATATTGGGATAAAACTTCGAAGTTTTAAAATTGTATCGCTTTTTTATTGTCTCGCTCATTGTGTAGGCAAGGATACTAATTGTTAAACGTCTTCTAGTCGATCGGGTAGCGTATAAGAACTAATCGGAGATTAATCAAGAACCAGTCGGGATTTTTACAATATTAGTTTTAGTATTTAAAAATGCAGATAATGGTTTATGGAAGACACAACAGCAAAAATATGTCGAAAATTGACACTTTTGTTCGAAATTTTTTGAATAGGCACTGGTCCAAAATAGGAATTTTACTGCTGTTTTGGTCCAAAGTTTTTTGAAAATATTATAAATGATAGATTTTCCCTTATTTCTTTTTCTTTTTCTCTTTTTCATTTTTGTATTTATAAAAATGAGTGAACCACTTGGGTTGTGGTGACTTGGTAAGACATGTGGAAGATATGGTGGATAACCTATTGACCCATGTTCAAATCCTGACACCACTCAGCCCTTGTGGCCATGGAGGTTCGCCTGCAGTGACTCCAGGGCATGAAGCAAAGCTTTATGTTTGCAGCGGGGGATTAATCGGTGCGCGAAAGCTGGCCTGAAAACCCTCGTTAGGGAAGTTCCCTGTCCAAAAAAATAAAAAAATGAGTGTCAATCTAGAGAATTAAGGATTGGGGTAACAACGTGGATGACAACATGATTGTCCAATCCACCTCCAAACAGGAGATTGTTAGTGTAGCGTCTGATTACAAATCCGCAATGTTAAGTGAATCAATGCTCATCAGGCTAGGCACAATCAACTGCTATTTAACTGAGCACTGTTATCTAATAGCAGAGAACATGTTCTCAGTTAGCAGAGTTCTATGGAATGATAGTAACAATACAATTCTAGGAGTAGAATGTTGGGGGAATCCAAAGAGACATGTTATTTGCAACTTTTGTCGGTTGGCCTTGCCCGATGTGTGTGACTTCCATGTCTTTCTGGAGACGACGTCTCTTATCACTACAAGGATATTAAACTAAGGCGACGACAAATGTCGTCGCTACAGGCACCGTATGCCGATGATAAGTTGTCACCATAGCTTTTGAAACTTTTGACCAATTTCCTTTGACCACTACATCTGTGCCGACGACAAGTCGTCGCCATAGGTCTGGCGGGAACGACGAAAATGTTGGCGGTAAGTTGAAAATCTATACCGACGACGTGTCGTCGATATAGGTAAAAAAAAAGTATTTTCCATTTATTTTTATTCCAAGTGCCAAAAACAGTGAACGACGTAGTTTTGGAATACCCTATGACGTCGACAAGTCGTCGGCACAAGGTTTTTAATATATATATATATATATATATATATATATATATATATATATATATATATATATTTATTTATTTATTTATTTATTTATTTCAGGAATAAGTGAGACGTCGTCGTTTATGTCGACCCTATACCGACGACATGTCGTCGGCATCGGGGTATACCCTAAAACAGATACGCAACTTTCTTTCATTTGCACACAACGACTTCTTTCTGCATTCTTACCTCCCAAGCAACGAAATCGGCTACCCAACGACAATATCCGACGATTAACCCAATCCAAGGTTGTTTCTACCCCTAATTTGTTTTTTATTTTGTTTTGGTATTGATTTTTACCCCTAATTTGGGGTTTTTTGGTGTGTAGGAACCGGTGGTAAAGCTCCACCGACGTAGTGACTGCCTCACCCTTCCACCGTCTAGTGTTGCCGCCTGTGGCCACCACCAGCCACCACCGGAGTATTACTTGCTTCTTTGACTAGCCAAAAAACGGAACATCACATCACAAGAACAAAAGGTTTTTTTTTCCTAATTTTTATTGAAATTGAAATTGAATTGTATTGAAATTGTTTGTTGTTTGTATATATATGTGATTGTGTTGTATATATATGTGATTGTTGTTTGTTGTATATATATGTGTTGTTGTTTGTTGTTTTTTTTTAATTGTATTGTTTGTTTTGTATATATATGTGATTCTGTTGTTGTTTGTTTAGGCTTATACTTTAAACAAACTAATTGTATGAAATTGATATTGTTTAGGTTGGTATATGAAATTATATGAAATTAATATTGTTTATGTTGGCATATAAAATTGTATGAAATTGATATCGTTTAGGTTGGTATATGAAATTATATGAAATTGATGTTTTTTAGATTAGTATATGAAATTGAAATTGTTTAGGTTGGTATGAAATTTTATGTGATCTTTGTTTAGGTTGGTATGAAATTTTGTATGATTGTGATCTTTGTTTAGATTAGTATAAAAGTTTATGTATAAAATGTAAAATATGTATGAATTGTGTTTAAAATTGTTATTAACATTTGTACAAATATATTTATTGTTTTTTCACTTATTATAGGAACAAATGGGAATCAAGGCGCATCATATTGAGGGTTTGAGACAAATGCGCTACAAAGAAGGTTCGGGTTGGTGTACAAGTCGAGCAGAAGAAGACTGTGTAAGTGATAAACGAAATGAATATGTTTTTTAAATATATTATTATTAATTATAGTTTCTTGTTTAAGGAATATTATTATTTTTTGAATGTTTAAGTTTAATTGTTTGTTTTAATTAACGTATGTTAATTGTTTTCTTTATTTTAGGAGAAAATTCAAAATGAATATGAGAAAATGCAAAACGAGGTTGGAGAAGGAGGAGAAGTAAACGAGTAAGAATGTTTAGAACGAGCCATTGGGACGAGACGTGGACATGCTCGCGGGGTGGGTAGGAGACCAACCACCAACTTCGGTTTAATTCCAAATGAACGGCCTTCCACTTCCAAATCGTCTCAATCTCAACCCCAATCTCAATCCCAATTCGATGCCCAACAAATGCAAGAATATTTTCAACAATATAATGCATCATTGGCGGCTTGTATTCCGAACTTCCAACCACCACCATTTCCTAACTTTCTATTCAACTATAACACACAAGCAAGTAGCTCTCAACAATTTGCCGAAAGGATGGAAGAAGAAGAAGAAGAAGATTATGATAATTATGATTGATGTTTTTTTAGTATTATGAACAATGTTAGTTAACTACTTATTGTAATATTAAACATGAATTTGATGTTTTGAATTTGAACAATGGTACCTAGTTAATGTATTTCAATTAATATATGTTGCAATGTTTTTTGGATTTGTTAAAAATGCAGCAATTGTAATGTACAAAACCTGTAAAGCTAAAAAAAAACCAACCAGTAGCTATTCCGACGACTAATCGTCGCTATAGGTCCATAACCGTTAACTGATAAAACCCTATAGCGACAACATGGCGTCGTAATAGCTTCAACTGTCTAGACGACTAGTCGTCTCCATAGCTATCCCGACGACTTGTTGTCGCCATAGGATTTTAATAAAACTTTATTTTTTTCCTCTGAAAATGTTGTTGACAAAATTTGTGCCGACGACATGTCGTCACAATAGAGCTAGCTATACCGACAACATCTATGCCGACGACCTAACAAACCTATGCCGACACGCCTGTGCCGACGACTTGTCGTCGCCATACCCTATGCCGACGACTTGTCATCTCCATAGGGTCTGAAATTATCGTCTCCACAGGGTCCGATTGTTGTAGTGTATACGAACAACATGGTCTTTGACATGACCTATCATGTTTGCCCATGTTGCTTTGACATTGATTACTAGGCAATCCTTTCTATAAATACCGATCGATTGCAACTCTGATGGATACGTCCAAAATATTGTAATTATTTATAATAAATATCTCTCCGGTTTGCCCAATACACGTAGTTTGATCACCAAACTAAGTGAACCACTTATATCATAGTGTTCTTGTTCTTTTATTCTTTGTTATAAGCTTCAGCACTCCAATAATATCGTATTCTTATCTATTTGAAGTAGACATAATCCTAATATCTTGGTTTCTTCTAAATTGTTTTATTCAGCATTATATCATGAGTGTAGTACTATAACTCTATCATAGTAATTTAATTTATGTAGCTATATTTAATATAATCTTCTGTCAATAAAAACATAACAATACTTTGGGGAGAAAAGATGCTCCAGTTGACCATTTACAAAAAACTTGTCTATTTAGACATAATAATCAACTAACCCACCCATTTTTGTGTAATTTTCATTTTATTAGATCTAATTCCAACAAGCTAATATAAGTTTGAACATCTATGAACTTGGGACATTAGTTGATCAAGCTTTCTATTTGACAAAACAAATTGGAATTCAGAATCATTTGACGTTGTGTTTATATGAATCCCTGTTTCCTCTTCTAATCTTTGAACTTCGTTTGGGCTACAAACGACTTTGTCATAGCAAACGTACCTCCCACCACCACTTTTGTTCATTCCCTCGTATACATATACATGTGCATCTGCTAATTTATCAACATTAACAGTTGCTAATAAACCGTAGTCGTACATATCTTGACCACCTGCATATTCCTATTAACGTCAGCTATGTTTATGAAATATTTGAAGGGTTAAATATAAAAACTATAACGTACTTTCATTGAATTTTATTTTTTAATTTTCTAATGTCTAATTTAATACGTCATCAAATTTTATCTGGATAATAAATACATTAAAATAAACGAAAAACAAGAAAAAAGATGATTGAGAAAGCTTCTACCAAAAACATAAAAAAATGTACAAGTTATATTGAAAAAGTTTTGATTTAAAGCTTCCACAATGTACCATTCAGAATAAGAAAAGTATTTTTGGATTTTCAAGATATAAATATTAAAAAAGGTCTTTATTATTATTATTATTATTATTATTATTATTATTATTATTTAAAAAAGGTCTTTATTTACCTTAAAAAACAAAGGTAAACTTTATATTACACAAATAAATAATAATATTTTACTAACTCGTTATTAAAGAAAATTGGAATCTACCAAAGATATAACTGAGTCAACTCACCTTTGAGGTATGCTATAGTGGATGATGGATTTGCACAAAAGTAACGTGGTCCAGTTACAAGACCAGAGCATATTGTCGCCAATTTCAACCCTTTTTCCTTGGCTATTTTCCATGACACGTGCTCTGCTTTCAACTTCCCCAAAGCATACCATAACTACAATATTTCCAATAAATAATTATCTTCTACACGTTTTTCATAAAATAAAATCAAATATCTGATTGTGAAATGTCAATATTAACCTTTTTGCGTTTGCAAAAGGATTCATCACTCCATGTATTATGATCCACTACATGAGAAAGGCTGCTATCGGAAATGTCTCTCCAAATGCATGTCAATAGAGAAGATGTAAGCACATAGTTCCTAATTGATGACGTGGCAGCACAGGCTTCCGCTATATTTTCTGCTGCCCTTGCTTCTACTTCCGCCATTATTTTCTATCAATTTCATAATCATTTATCAGCTCGATTGTTCAAAATATATGTTTAAATTAATTTTGATTTATAATGATTATCGTAATAAATGAACGAAAGAAAACAGTCTTTGTAATTTCATTTATATCACAAAACTTGAATCTAAGAATACTTAATACTGCTAAGCTAAAAGATCTTGTGCACGGAAGCAGATATTAAAAGATTCTAGACCATATAATAGCTAGAATATTTTAATAATGTGTATATATAGAAAAAGGTTCTAGAAGGAAAGAGAAAATATAATAATTCACCAAAAGCCAAATATGATATGCAATTTTCAATTATAAAATACAACCCATTCAGATCTTGCACCAACACATGCTGTCTGCATTGATTTTTCCGTGGAAAATTGATTATTGGCAATGACCTGCTACGATAGTGACTTTTGTCTCTACGTGATCGGGAAAGGATATGGAAACAGAATAAGAGACTCACTGAGTAGCCGGAGAGTCCACTCGGATCAATGAAAGACGCCGTATGAAATACAGCACAACATCCATCGAACGCTTCCATTAAGCTCCGACGTTCGTTGAACTTCGCAACAACAACTCCGATCTGATTGTTGCTTGTAATGTTCGATCTTCCTCCTGCCTCCTCTGTAATTTCTATCTCCCTCAATCGCTCAATATCGTCTGTAATTCCAAATACTTCCGGTTAATTCATGATTAAACTAATATACAAGATAGATGCACAAAAATCTCATCTAATAAATCACAATGCAAAGTAACAGCACTAATTTTACCTTCGTTATCGACGATGATCCGAACGGAATAGCCTCTGACTAATAATTTTTTCACAATAGCGATGCCAAGGAAAGAGACGCCGCTTGTGACGCATACAAGCTTCTGATCTGCTGTGTATTCGTTTCTGTTAGCTGCTGGCACTTGCCGGCGGTTGTACTCTTCTTCGGTTTTAACCTTGACGACAACGCCGGAGCAGGATAGCAGCATCCGCCGGAACTCCTCAATCTCAGCTCTCCGACTCTCGTCTGTCCGTATGACACCCATTGAAGCTGCTAGAAGAAGTATTGAGAACAGAATGTAGAAGTATTGACAACATGTGTAAAGCGTTTTCCCTTTATATAGCAACCACCGGTTAGCTTGAATATAAGAATTTAATAACTTTCTATTTTTCGTGTCCATTAATATTATTATTAAAGTATATTAGAAAACGGTCCATGTGGTTCATTCCAATACGCACATCATTATAACTTGGATTATTTCATACGGGTCATTTCTATGTTATTTTTCTGTTGGGATCTTCATCTCTAAATGACATGTATAGAATAATAGGATACATGGAACGTGATTACAAAGGTGCTAACCGAAATTATAACCAAAACTAGAACCCTATATTAATTATTCAAAATCCATGATAAACTCTTTAATTTGATCTCTTAGATTGCTCTATGTATTTCAGTTAATGATACTTCAAGGAAGCATTCAGTTGTAGAAAAAACATGCTAAACCTAAAAACCGAACCTTTCAATTATGCTGACAAGAGTGCCTGTGCGTTTAGCTGGATGATCACACTAATCCACCTAAAAGATCGTTTGGTGGGTGGTTGACAAGATTGATTCGTTGATATGAATCTTTTTCAATAGGGTTATTCTTTTTTCATACAAAGTTACAATAAATGATTATTGGACTTGAACGCTTGTTTGTGAGCTAAATGCCAAAAAAATTAGCAAGATAAATGGCTCTTCGATTATCAGGATTTAACAAAAGATGTTCATGTGTAAAACCTAAATCACGTAAAAGTTGCTTAAGGTATAAAGCTTCCTTAGCAGCTTCAAATGTCGAAATTAATTCGTTCTTGGTTATGGACAAGGCTTGTATTCTTGCTATCCAATTAATAGTTGTACATCCAAGTGTGAAAACATGGCTAGCTATATATGTATTTCCATCTTATTTATGTACTTGACAAAAATGGCCAAGTAAAGGATGAACAAATCAAATCTACTATTTTTCTTGATCCTTACATCCCAATTAATTCTATAGCTAAGAGCGACATGAATGTGGTTCTATAATGCGACTTACTCATCAACAAGTTTGGTAAACCCACCGATGTATGGTATCTAAACTCCGATGGCTGTTAGCACACCAAACTCTCAAGCAGATAAACCGTATAGTTAATGTAGACTTATATATATATATATATATATATATATATATATATATATATATATATATATATATATATATATATATATATATATATAATTCCACAGACCATTCTATAGGATGTCGTAAAATGATTGTAAGATGGTTAACGATTATTATTGGTGTTTGGCATATAAGTAGCAGACACACTGTACATGTATACACTTGTTTTAACATTTTTAAATATAGAACTTGTAATATAATTTTATAGAGAACAATTTTTTAATATCAAGGTTTCTTAAAATGGCAAGCGTGTTGAAGAATGCATCTTTAAATAATATAGCTATGTTGACATGCTATAGCATTGGTGGTGAGGAATTTGGTCGTGATATATGTGTCATGGAATTTTGCTTATGACTCTACACATATTCCTTACACTGGTGTTTGACATTGGAGTATTAGACATGTACATGGAGAGTAAAGTTTAGTTTTGAAGGTTTCTTTAAATGCGCAAGAGTTTTAGAGATTAACAAAAGTTTGTTTAAATTAAGACACAAATATCAATATAAAATTCTTTCTTTGGAAATTTATAATCGATGTTTGGTTTGTGATTTCATGAGCAATACATAGTTAATTTTTCGTTTGAGATTTAATCATGACTCAGTGACGCTGCATTTGGTGTTGTTCTGAATATTTTTCCCTAGACATAGGAAGGTTCAAACGTTGTAAAACTATGATTTTCAACCAAAAATTTTATGCATTTATAATAACTATTTTTAAATATTGTTCCATGCTATTCCAGCAACACTAACAAGTTAAACAAACCAAATACACATAAAGACTCTTCCATCACCATAAACATTGAAACTGTTGTTTCATCACTTGTTCACCTGACAACAAAAGGATACTTCAAGCAAACATGTTACTTCCAACAAAATCCTAGCTTTCCTCCTCAAAGCTATTCATTCCATCTATAATCTCCAAAGCAACTGCATCTTCTACCCTTGCAAAAGCACCACACTCATACACACACTTATATCAGATGTAGTTGGTCTATTCAAATAGAGAACAAAGTGAGTTGTCTTCTTCTAAGGGTGCTCCTTATTTGTTCCTCATGCTCATCCTTCTTCTACTTGTTATACTTTCATTCTTGTATATCTTATTGGCTCCA
This sequence comes from Lactuca saligna, assembly GCF_052625555.1. NCBI lineage: Eukaryota > Viridiplantae > Streptophyta > Magnoliopsida > Asterales > Asteraceae > Lactuca > Lactuca saligna. The sequence goes on along the minus strand of NC_136419.1, from coordinate 129,816,850 downwards.
CTTTGATTCTCCTAAGGCGTTAATTTTTTAACACCTGTTTATTTGGTTTGGACTTTTATCTATTATGAGCTAATCATAAGAGATTCATTTAAAATTACCTTTCCATTCTTTTGTGACAAACATCTTTTCTTTTATTTTATCTACTTTGACAATTGATGCGTATTTGGACCGCTCTAAAAGTCCATAACATGACTCAGATTTCCAACACCACAATTGATTTGAAAACGGGAGCATGGAACCAAATGTGCAGCGGAATAACACAATAAACAAGAACAAAGAACAAGAACAAGAACAATAAAAGGATAGTATGAAGATCAAACTAGACCTATAACTTGAAACTTCGGTGAAAATAAATCAAGACCTATTGATTTGAGTTCGGTGAAAACAAGTTAAGACCTATTAACTTGACTTCGAGATCAGAATTAGGAAACGCATCCCAACAAAGACCAATTTCGAATTGTACGCAACAACTCTATATGAACAACAATTCAACTTTATGTTTTCGACATCGCACTTCTTTAAAAATGATTGACAATGGCTTTATCCATCCTTACAAACTATTGGTTAAAACTAATCAAAGGTCACTCTAATAACTAGGCCAATTAATCGCTTATTAAAACAGTAAATAAAAGAATAATAAAAGTAATCTTGGGAAGATAGTGTCTTGAGAAATGGAAAAGGCGGCTACAACTTCCAAGGCGTGAAACTTCCAAGGTTGCCTTGAAATTCCCACTTACTTTCGCATCTAACAAGCACCCTTCGCATCCCATCAGCCCCGCATCCAAGTTCTTCGGGACAGCCACTCATTGGCATCCAAGCAAATAAAAACCAACTCATCATTCACATCCATATGTCCTATTGGAACCGAGACAGCCTTCACATCCATTCGCCCCCTCGCATCTAGACTCTCCCTCACATCGAGTCACAAGCGAATGCGAACCGAACCTCTCCGCTATTACCCGGATCGCACCGACCATCAAATAAATACGACAGGGTTTGATCGTTCGCACCCGATCACAGTCGTTCGTATTCAATCGCAATGACTCCAACTTTGCCTATTCGTTCGCAACCAATTGCAACCCTTCACAATCGCATCACATTGCAGTCATATTTTGGTTTTCGCAACTAAAGGCAATTGGAACTAGTTGTAATTTATGATTGTAACCACTTGAGATCAGATTGGAACTTGAAGTTGGAGAATCGCAATCCAAATACGTATCAAACCATCCCCCTTTGAAAGGAATTTTCCTCAATTCTGAGAGGTCATCGTTGTCGCGATAGGACAAAAGAAGTGAATCTTCCTCCAAGAACTCCAGGAACTTGTTGAGTTCAAACCCACCCATTGCTTCCATCTATGAAACAAAGTCCACCTTTGTATATTCCCATAAGCACTATGACCATCATCAATGTAACATCTTGTTTCCCGTTATTTCTTATTTCATGGTCATGGGTCGGAAGTCGATTGTGTAAACAATTTGGGCCTTAAAGAGGTAAATATTAGACCTTGTGTAAGGAGGTAATGATGGCTGAGAGATCTAACCCTTGAATTGTTTTTTGGGTCGAAGGGTAAAAAGGGAAAGGTCATAGGCCGGGTTCTTGCATGAATATGGATTTTTGTTCGAGAAATTTTTAGCCCAAGATATTTAGATAATATTTTAGAGCTCTTCAACACATTTTCGTGGATATAAAGAACGTTGAAAACTGTAACGTCCCAAAAATTCAAGGTAAAATTTTCATTTTTCAATATAATTAAAACAATTTAATAACTTTGTTCAAGACACTAAAAGGCATTTCAAATAAAACAAATAGCAGAGTCTAATCCCAAATATCACATATTGTGGAAACACAGGTGTATGCGTTGAGATCGTCCCAAGCTCTTTCAAATTCGAATATCACATATTGTGGAAACACAGGTGTATGCACTGAGATCGTCTCAGGCTCTTTCATTTGAAAACTGGAGTACCTGAAACAAAACTGAAAACCATAAGCACAAAGCTTAGAGGGTTTCCCGAAATACGACATACCATACATATCAAACGATCCATACATGTCATACAGAACCGTGATCCATACATATCATTCATATATCATAATCAATAAAAGTGTTGTGTAACGCGCATAGTCTTGTCATTATGTCACGAGCCACCTCGTGGTCTTTCTTGCCAGGCCAGGGGCCACAACCCTAGGTCTTACAGACAAGAACCAGGAGCCACCTCCAAGTCTTCCATGCAAGCATCACAAAGACATCTAGCATACGGTCTACACTTACTTAACTAATCATTGTCAGAGTTCATACTATGGTTTTTCATATAGTGTACCATGAGCCACCTCCTGGTCTTTCATGCAGTGTACCAAGGGATAACCCCCAAGTCTTCCTACAATACATAACCAAATGAGTCGGCATTGGTGCCTTCGACCCATACGAATAATGAGGAGACTCACCTCGAATGTTGAAGCTCACTGCATGGCACCCTAGTTGTTGACCTGATGACTTCCCAAACTAGCAATACCCAAACAACATCCAATTCACAACTAAAATCCAAACCATGATGCATAATCCAAACTTCGGGTATAATGACCATTTTACCCCTAGCCCATCAGGACTTACAACCAAGGCCCAAGCCCAAAACCAATAAGGCCTAAAACTATAAGATCCACAAAAGCCCACTAATGGCCCAATTTTCCAAATTAGGCCCAATCCCATATGGGTCTTATCCTAAGCCCATACTTTCCTCGAATACAATTCAAGTTACCTCAAACACACCTTGGGACAAGCTTGGACAAAAGCATAAGTCAAAAGTCAAAGTCAACGCCAAAGTCAACGGTTCAGGTGACCCAACTCGCCGAGTTGGTCCTTCAACTCACCAAATTCTCATCAAATTGCAGAATCGCGAAGGATCGATCCAACTCGCCGAGTTCTCATATGAACTCGTCGAGTTCTTCAGTCAGCAAACCCACTTAATCTATTAAGCCACTAAATCATCAAGATAACGCTCCAAATTGTAGATCTGGTCCCTTAAGGTTGTATTGATGAGTAAAGTCTCCAACTTTACTCTTTTGCAAGGCTAGAAGAAGCTTGAAAGCTCAAAATAAGCTAGAAGAAAGGCATAATGGATGCATGGAGCCCTTAAGACCATAAAGTTGGCACCTTATGCCAAAAGAGCTCCCTAGGACCCTAGATCTAAAAGGGTTTGTCCAAATGGGACATCCAACTCCCAACAACCATTCCACTTGGACCAAAACATGCAAAAGAACCCTAAGAATTCACAAAGCAAGGTTGAGATTTTTTACCAGAAAAGTGACGAAAATGAAGCAAGGGTTCGAGATCTAGCAACTCCTTCTTGTATCACCAACTCTCACCAAGCTTCCCTTCCTTTCAATGGTTTCAAACACACCACGAAAGCACTCAAAATGGCTCACAACACTCAAGAATGCCCTAGGGTTTTGAGGTTAAGGTTTAGGACAATGGTGGCTAGAAATGAGGCCAACATATGGGGTTTAAGCTGTTTAAATAGGATGTATAACCCTAAAATTAGGGTTTCCCAAACCACGTCCAACTCGTCGAGTTGGTCTTTAAAAACACGCACGACCAACACTTCCAACATGTCGAGTTTCTTCCCCCAAACTCGACATGTTAGCCTTTATAAATGAGGTTTTATTTCGATAATTGACCTTCTAGATTCCGGATGCTACAACTCTCTCCAACTTAAATTAGATTTCATCCTCGAAATCGCTCCTTATTAACACCCATATTAAAACAATCAACCTGATGTTCATGATCGAAAATTATGCGCATAAAAAAATAACCTTCCCAAGGCAACCAAAACCCAAACCGAAACTTCTATCTCAAAAATAACATTCAAACCTTCTGAGACCTGAAATCTACATCCTTAGTGGTCTGACTCCCTATCAGACCTCTCACACCAAACCGCCACCAAACCAACCCCATAGAGTTTTGAACCAAAGAAATGCTTCAAATGGGAAACAAAATCACTGACCATATACAGTATAACACTTATACTCAATAAGGCTCATATAAACATTCGAGTAGAAGATTCATCCATGCAATGGTTAGACTCAAATGAGAGTTGCACAACAGGGTCAAATCAATTCTCTAAGATTATTTAATCCTGTTGTGAGTGACTTAGCATTACCCAAACACCCAAATACTACTCATACACCCGAAAACCCAAATCGCTAATATTGTCTGAAACATAGAAACCGCCCAAAACACTACAACTGCCCGGAATACTGAAACTGCCCGAAACAGCAGGCTGCCTTCTGTCTGTTTTCCACAATCCACCGAGACCTCCCCAATCCTAATTCGTCAGCTAGTCATCTGAAATATCAGGTTCCAGCCCGATTGTTGAGCCAAAAGACTCCCATACAGTCGCCCCCCTGCGACTTCCGACAGGAAGCCTTATAGGCGATAACTACTTAAACCATCTCGACACTAATCCAATGCTAAGTTGAATGCTACTTGACCAACTGTAGTCTTCCTCATACCCAGTCTGCCACGGCCTACCATATCCTGATTCCAAACATGTTGTGGCCCTCCCTCAACTTGGCGAACTGACCCATCCTGGCCTACACCATTCGAAGAAAATCGCAAGCAAATCAAAGTTTGCCACTCCCTCACCGTTGTACAGGGGCCCGTGAATGCTACATACCACCTTGTAGTATTTCAACACTTCTCATGCTAACTGACCGCTAATGAATGCTACGGGCCACCCCGCAGTCATACAACATGCCTACACTATTTGCAAACTAGTAAATGCTAAGGGCCATCCCGCAGTCTTACAACACTCCCACTAACCATAACCACAACCCAAAGCCTTACCGCTAATCTAACAATCCGAACGTCACCCAGATTCAAACACACACCTAACCAAACTCCCAAACCGAACTCAAATCATGATTGGAACCCCACCCTGGGTTCCCTCTCCCGAAGCCTGCTAGCTGACACCAAGAAAATGCGAACCCAATGTTGGAAAGTTTCTCGAACTTCCAACTCACGCAATCCTCAATCCGGACAACCACTTGGCCTCCCTCCTCCCCGGAGGATGCGAAACTCACCCTAGTTCCACGCCTGCTTCTGATCTTGAATACCTGGGCGATTCTCCCCCACTTAGATTCAAGTAAGTCTTCACAATACATGAGAATTGAAGGATTCCCAATCCTTTTAACCCTCTAATAACCAAATTGCTGAAAACTTGCGCTTACCCGTGCTAGGGTTCCATTACTAGAAAATCCCCAAAGGACCACACAACTTCTAAAGACCAGATGAATACTTCCTGAATCCTAGTGAAACTGATAACCCCAGACACCTTGAAATGATACCACACTCAAATCTTGAATTCCAAATAGCCGACACTCAGTAATAGTCCACTTCTCTCGACGCTTCCAAAATCCAATCCAAGTACAAAGGTTAAACCCACCGAACCATGACGTGTTGGATAACCACCCCGCTGAACCCTGACCGTAGACCTTCAACATAATACCCCTTAACTAATCCTCTACCAAAACCTAATATAACACTAAACACTCCAAATCCGCAAAAAAAGAAAACCACCTTTCACTAACCACTAATAATTCACGGCATGCAAATGGCACATGACATTACTTGAAAATAGAACCTAAACATAATCAAAGAAATAAACAAGAGATACACTTCCCCAAACTGATACAAGATAACAACAATCACAAATACTTATATAAATAACCCGGAAGAAAGCAAAAGATACATAACTGCAATATTGCCTACTGGAGTACTGATCCCCTCTTGTCTGAAACTCCAAAGCTCAACTCCTCACTGTTGGGACTCCTGCCCTACCTTCTCATCTATCGGTGATCCTCAAGGTAGCCGGAGCAGGTGCGCTCACTGCTCTTCCCCTCAACATCGGACAGTCGGCCTTCTTGTGGCCCACCTGATCGAAGTGAAAACATAATGGGCTTGCCCCTGAGGATAATCTCTGCTAATGTGATCAACCCTACCACACTTGTAACAACCCAAATCCCTGGAGCGACAAACTCCATCGTGCAGTTTCCCGCACGTACTGCCCTGACTTCGGCCCTACTGGCCTTTCAAACGTTGGTCAGAAGTCTTGGGTCTCTTCCCGAGACCCTCCAACGTCTGCACCTGATCCAACCCCTTCTTCCCAATGTGCTCCAAATCAATCTCCCTCTCTCGGGCCCTAGTGATCATATCATTCAGGGTCTTGCATCCTGAAATACTCACAAACTCCCTAATATCATCCCGCATGATACCATGATACCTCACTTTCTTCATCTCCTCATCTGTTGCATACTGCGGTACCAACAAAGTCGTCTCCCAGAACTTGGCAATGATCTCAGCCACAATCTCAGTGGTGTTTTCAATCAAAAGCATGATGTGTCTGCGACTAATAATAGGAAACTTATTTTTTTTGATAAAACTATATTGGAAAAAACCTAGTGTTGGAATCAAAAGAAAATATACTTAGTGTGAATTTCATCTTGCAAATGGAGCATTTTATTAGTTTTTTGTATTGTATAGATATTTTTTCTATTGTAACTTTAAAAACCAATATAACAATTCAATCATTGAAAAACAAACCATTTTTATTGATAAAATGATTTATATAATTTACATATATAGTTCCTCTTTTAATATCTTAATTATCATAGATGGTATGAAACAATTTTTCACAAAAATTTAGATAAAAATTTACAATTAATGTAAAATTTTCACAGCAATTAAAATGTTGCATTCATATTTAAAAATTAAATATACAATATATAAACGTTTTAATTAATTATTTGTTATAAGTTTAATATACATTTATATATTATTATTTATGAAATAACTCATTCCGTATCACATTTTTAATAAACTATTTTAATAAATTTTTATAAATCTTTGATTTTTCAATTTTAATCATCAATATTCATTTTCTTTTTTACTCTCCACTTGTAACCTAGTATTATACTATATCTTAATACAATTACAAAAAATTTCAATATTAACATATTTAGTCCCTATAATTTTATAATTTATTAAAAAGGTTCCTATTTGGTTTTTTTTACAAAACAGTCCTTATGTTTAACATTTGGGTATGTTCGCAAATTTTACCCTATGTAAAAAATAAATTACGAAAATTATCCTGTAATCTACAAAAAAACTATTTTTTTGCAGAAATAATCAATGCGTTAAAAAAATAAAAAATAAATAAATAAAAGTCCGTATTCGTCCCCATTTTTTTTGTTTTCACACTTTGGCCACATGAATGTTGTATGTGTGTAGCTTTACTCCCTACACACAGGGTTAATTTCTAGTTTTTAGTAAATTGATTTTTGCCCCTTAAAGGTATATCAACTTTATCATCTCACTTTACTTAAAAGTGTGAAGCAGTAATAAACTCATTTATCTCATTGGTAAACAAATCATCTTGATAAGATTCATATATCAAATTTAAAATGTATACTTCGAATAAGATTAAAAATGATACGGGTAGTCTTATAACACCAAAACTAAACGAATTTCAATATTTAAAGTAACATGATTACAACAATAGGAAAGGTTATATTCACAAATATTTTACACTTTTACAAGATAAAATTACCACTCGGCATGTGTCAAAAAAGTTTGACACATGAATGCATCAAAACATGTAAATCATCGTTATTGTCATCATGAATCATTCTTGGATGTTTTCTTTCTTCATTAAATCACTTAGTTTCATTTCCAACTACGAAAATAAAAAAACATGATATTACAATTACTAATATAGGCAACATGCTTTATTTTTTACCTATGATAATAATGTAACTACATTTTTACAGTTGTACCACTGATAGTAACTAGTGGAGACGCCCTGGATTACAGGGACTAAAATTGTAACTAATGAAAATTATAAACTATAGGGACTGAAATTGCTATTATTCAAACTAAAAACTAAATCTATAAGATCAAAACTACAGTGACTAAAACTATAACTATCTTAGATTAACAAACTACAAGGACCAAAACTGTAATTAGTGCAAATTATAAACTACAGGGTGCAAAATGTAATTATTGAAATGGAAAACTACATGGGCTAAATCTTTTTTTATTGAAATTTGAAATTACAGGGACCAAAAGTGTAATTATAATCTAGGGGACAATTGTTAGTATATAGTAATAACAGCATACCTACAATTTTTTTATTGATAATAGCAATATGTAATAATATTAATACTATTATGGGTATAAATAATATAAGTGTGTTGCTATTATGAGTAAAAAAAATAAAATACATTGCTATTATTGGTAAAAAAAATGGAGATACCTGCGCATTTTTCATCTTTTGTCTTTGCAATTGCTCAGCCAGAATCCCGTTTCTGAAATTTAAAGTAATTTTCAGATTATTTTATATATATATATATATATATATATATATATATATATATATATATATATATATAAAATAAAAAAATGCAACTTGAGTAAAGTAAATCGGTTTTTCATACCTTTGTTGTAATTGGATCACTTGAGACTGTAATTCTTTCTCCCTTGGAGAAGCAAGAGGGGTCTGCTAATAGATATTCAAAATCAAACATGTAGTCAATATTCAACAAAACATTTTTTTTTAAATTCATTGTTTTGCTTAAATTACAATTTAAGCTTTAAAGATAACTAATATATATATATATATATATATATATATATATATATATATATATATATATATATATATATATAGGTAAAGGTGCAAATGAGAACCAAAAAAAGTTAAGAACCGTAAGACCTCTAATTTTAGATGTTTATAAAGGGTTTAGGGTTTCCGGTTTAGGGTGTTTATAAAGGGTTTAGGGTTTAGAGTGTTTATAAAGGGTTTAGGGTTTAGGGTTTAAGGTTCAGGGTTTAGGGTGTTTATAAAGGGTTTAGGGTTTAGGGTGTTTATAAAGGGTTTAGGGTGTTTATAAAGGGTTTATAAAGGGTTTAGGGTGTTTATAAAGGGTTTAGGGTTTAGGTTACCCTAAACCCTTTATAAACATCTAAAGTTAGAGGTTCTTACGGTTCCTATTGTAACTTATTTCAGTTTTAATGTGTTTGTTATGTTAATTTTTTTCGGTTTTAATGTGTTTGTTACGTTTATTTTTAATTTAAGCTTTAAGGTATTCATTGGATTGACATATAAAATAAAAACATCTTATGAAAAATCATTTTATTACATTAGGGTTTCCATTCCGTTCTCTTTTCATTCCATTATATATATCCACCCAAAAAGACCCTAAAGACAAGTGGCCTATTACCTGTGATGATTCATTGGGTCCCACCTCCACATACTCCATGGAATTGCCTTAATACCAAAAAAAAAAAAAAAAAAAAAAAAAAGGTTCAAATATCAGAAGCCCAAAAATAGCATATAATTTTATATTGGGAAACCAACAATACCAGAAACTTGCTCCACGAACTTGATTAATTTATATAATTCTTCCTGAATAACCAAAAGCAGTTTATTTTTTAAGTAAAAAAAAAAAAAAAGGAAATTGGAAAAAGTTATTAGATGGAATTTAAGATGAAGAGATGCATACATACATACCCTTTGCAATGCGTTATGTTGCAAAATGCTTTGTAAAGATGGAAGAAGTGAAGTAGACATATTTGATGCTGGTGGACTAGTGATAATTCCACTTAAATTTGAATTATTAACAGGAGCCTCAAGTACAAAACAAAGGCAATTATTACACAATAACAATAAGGGTAAATTACACCAATCGTCCCTCGTGCATATGTCAGAAAGCGTGTTTAGTCCCTATTTTCAAAAATTAACTCGGACCGTCCCTCGTTTGGTTTCAACTTGCACGCTTCATCCCTCAAAAGTGATTTTATTGCGAACTTAGTCCGTTCCAGAATTGAAATGACGATAATACCCTTATGTTTTTATTTTATAATTAATTTATTTTTACCCTTATTATTATTAGATTTAAAAAAAAAAAAGCCCCTTCACTTTCCCCACACTTTTAATCAGAAATAAACACACATATACGATGAGAAGGAAAGTGCAGACACAAATCGTCGGCCACCACCATCGTCTCCACCTCCGGTGAACCTTTCTCTCCATTTATCACCATCTCCAGCCAATTTCGTCAGCCCCATAAACGAGGATATCAATTTCATATCGATAACTCTTCTCGGATTCTAATCTTCGATCTGCTTCTTTAACGGAAGAAGGTTAGGGGTTTTTGATTTTGTTGTAATTGTTGCTTGTTCGATGTCTTGTTTAGATGAAATAGACTCATCATAATGACTCTGGTGATCTCCTCTCCGTATGGACCAAGACTCTCGACGGTCCCCTCTTTGTTTCCGACGGGTTCTACATAGAGATGGAGACGTTGCTGCCGCCTAGGTTTTTGATCCGCCACCTAGGGTTTCTGATCGAGCTCCACCTCCTATTTGGGGATCAGTAACATAAGAAATAAAGTGTGCGTGATGATGGGGTGGTTGTCGGAGGTCCGATTCTTCACGTTTTTTGGTGGTTAGCATCATCGATCTGAGGTTCTTCGATAGCAACGAGGTTTGGGGTGACCGCCGATGCGTTTGATTTTGAATCCTCTTTCTTATACTACAACTCGTGAGTTTCTATTTACAGGTTTATAGTTTGATCTTCAGGTTTAGGGTTTAGTTAGCTTTGATTTCATGTTCTTGTTATTAAATTTAGGGGGTGATCGGACATAAGACACATCTTCCAAAATAGGTGGTGGGAGAGAAATAGGAGTCAAAAGTGGTGGTTTCTGGTGGTGATAAGTTGTGGTTGACGGTGGTCATAGGTGATGATAAGTGGTGGTAGCTGAAGTTGAGAAAGAACCAGGAAGAATTTTGTCATTTAATCAATAATGGAGATGATGTTTATATTTAATTAAATATTTTTTAATAGATTAATAATTTATAATTAATAAACATATAAAAAATAAATAAATAAGGGCAAAATGGTCTTTTTATGTCCAGAGGGACGAAGCATGCAAGTTTTAAGCAAACGAGGGACAGTCCGAGTTAATTTTTGAAAATAGGGACTGAACACGCTTTCTGACATATGCACGAGGGATGATTGGTGTAATTTACCCTAACAATAACTATCTAAGCAATGGTAGAAAAATGTCAAATTTGTTTGGTAAAATTTGAAATTATAAAAGGGAAATATTACATAAAAACCATTTTTTTTTTCAGTTTAACCACTAAAAGTTTGTAGGTTTTTTTTTTGGCAAGAGTCAATAAAAAGCATGAAGTTTGGATTTTTTTTGGTTCAACCACTAAAAGAATTCTTTTTTTAGTTTAACCACTAAGAGTTTGTATTTCTTTTTTCCAAAAAAAACCACTCTAGGTTTCTTCCATTAGTGAGTTGCAAATAACAAACGGAAGAATATTTTTTGGGTGAAAAATGTTTTTTTTTTTAATTCAAACTTTCGTGGTTAAATCGAAAAAAAAAAATTTCTTCAAGTGATTTAACCAAACAATTTTCAAACTCTCATGGTTTTTATAGAATTCAAAGTTTTGTTTAGTGGTTATTTTTTTTTAAAATAAAAGCAATCTCTCAATGGTTAAAATAGAAAAAATTATTTCGGTAGTTAACCCAAAAAAAAAAAATACAGTGGTTTTTATGGAATTTTCCCTTTTTTATAAAAAAAAAAAAAAACACTACATAAAACTTTATAGTCTATAAAAAACACTAGAGTTTGGAATTCGTTCGGTTTAACCACTCAAATGAAAAAAATATTCTAATTTAACCATTAAAACTTTGAATCATTTTATAAAAAATAATCTTCTGATTGTTCTTTAAAAACTCAGTGGTAAAACCAGAAAAAAAAATGTGGTTTTTTTTTATAAAATTTGGTCTTATAAAAATAAATTAGTAATTGCATACCTTGAGACTGAGATCTGCTGATGTGACTTTAAAACGTCCCTTTCGCTGCACCACAGCTTCCTCTGATGCATCCTCTATATTATTAAAAAACGGAAATTTGAAAATTAGAAAATAAAAAATTAACTAATTAACAAGATTTAAAAATAGATTTTTTTTTTGTACCTTTGGTAATAAAAGAGTTAGCTGTGTTATTCTTTTGACGACTTTGTAATGGACCACTATAACTGCGCTCAACTCGAAATCCCGGTTGTGTAGATTCTCTTCATATTATTCAAGAAATATATTACTATCCAAAAATTTATTTAAATAAAAGTTACAAATAAGGGTTAATCTCAAAATAATAATAATAATAATAATAATAACTAAAAAAAATAAAAAAAATAATAAAAAAACCCTTATATTTTGTGTTTTTTCTGGATTAAACCTCAAATTTATTTTTTACTTGAAAAAGACCTTGTATTTTTTTGATTTTTTGCGATCTGACACTATTAGTCATTTTTTTCCAAATGTAAAATGTGAGGGTTTTTTCGAGATAAACTAAAAAAGTTGAGGGTTTATTTGGAAGCATTTAGAAGGTTGAGGGGTTTTTCGCGAAAAAAAATGAAAAAAATACAAGGTCTTTTTCAGGCAAAAAATAAATTTGATGTTTAATCAGGAAAAAACACAAAATATAAGGTCTTTTTTAAGATTAACCCTACAAATAAAGCAACACAAAATACAAATCTTTTCACCATGAATATAATAATACTGATATTAGAAATGTCTCTGGTGGGTTTGATTGACTTATTTCTTTTTAATTGTAAATCATTTAAAAAAAATAAGAAGGGTAAGTTGGTCATTTTACAAGCAACTAACCCTTATTTTATAACCGTGTTAACCATAAGAACTCTAGTGCAAGATTTCAAAACCTCATGTTAAAAAAAAATTATAAGGACTTGTAGTGGTGTTTTTTGCCAACCACAGGGACCATTTATGTAAATTTGTCTATATATTAATTATTTTTACCTCTCAAAGTCGCCAACTAACTTCTTAGAAGAGAGGACATTATCAGGTAGAAGTGAACCACTTGAATGTTTTTTTGGACCACTAATAATTTGTTGTTGTAACGATTTTTTCAAATCTTGATTCTCAACACCATTTTCTTCAGTATCTAATAAATTTTCATCTATTGCACTATCTTCATCAATATCAAAACATCCCCTGCATACAAATATTATAAATTATAAGAAACAAAACAATATTTTATGCCTAATAATTACTAGTTTATTTTTTATTATAGCAATGTATTTTTCAAGGCTAGCTGTTAGATGAAAAGCTATCTGCTAGGTGACAAAAAATGATGTTTGGTAAAACTAGTTGATAAGGTATGTAAAATGACATAAAGGGCATGTAGAAGATTGAGTTTTTTCGTAACTGATAAAGGGTATATTTGGGAGAATGTTATAAAAACCCAATAAGTCTGAGTAGCTTTTTAAAAAGCTTAGCTTATAAGCTAGTTGTGGCATCCCAAATTTTTTTCTTATGAGAACATTGTAATTTGAAAAGTCTAAGCCATTAGATGAATGAAAATTGTTTTATATTTGGATATGACAATATGAGATTTGTATAATTCGATTTTCAAAGTATAATATGATAAAAAATAGATATGAAAGTAAAATGTTATAATAAACAAATTAATGAAACTGAAATTTAGATATGCTAAATATGATGTTACTTGAGTGCTTGAAGAGGTTTCATAGGAAATGATGCGAATGAATCCTCCAAATTAGGAACTTCATCAATTTCATCCTGCAGTTAAAAAAGGAGTAAATCACACGAATGGTCCCTATGGTTTAGGGTAAGTTGCATGTTTGGTCCCTAACTTATTTTTTTAACTCGAAAGGTCCCTAGTGTCTGTTTTTGTTACGCGTTTGGTCTTTGTCTTACCTAAAAAAGACTATTTTGCCATTGATTTTTTTAATTTATTTAAATAAACACACCCCCAACCCCACCCCCCTCACCTTACCTTACATACCCCACCATTTTTCCCTATTTAAATAATAGTTTTTTTAGGTAAGACAGGGACCAAACACGTAACAAAAACAAATAGGACCTTCCGAGTTAAAAAAAATAAGTTAGGGACCAAGCTTGCAAATTACCCCAAAGCATAGGGACCATTTGTGTAATTTAATCATTTAGTTTGATTTCAAATATCTCAAAATAAATTCAATTTTGTTGAGATTAGTATTATCTCATGATACCTCAACATCATCTGAATGATTAGGTATTATTATCTTAGGGGATAATGGCTTTTCTAATGGTGATCCAACATCATTCAATCCATTTTCTTGCTTTGAACTTGAATTCAGATCATTTGCATTTGAATTTTCATCATAGTCCTGAATCTGTCCTCAAAAAAAGCAAAATTTACAAGAAACACTAAGCATATTATTTAAAAAAAATGATAAATTATTATTTGAGTATTGTGTACAAGTGCAGCTTGATTCTTCAAGTCCTCCAAATTAAAATTCCAAGCACTTATTCCCCGAATATACTCTTGCTGCATGTTACCAAATAGACTATGTTTAGTGGTCACAAATAAAAAAATTAAAAATAAAAAATTAAAAAATTAAAAAAAATTAAAAAAAAAAAACGTTCATACTTTTTTTTTTCTCCATAATAGAGACCAACATTGGCATATTTTCATGTACAATCCAAAAATTCGTAATTTTGTATTTCTTTTAGTTTGTTTTCATGTTTAAAAAAGAATACCTCAATTTGTTTTGTAATGAAATAATACTTTGTATACATTCTTTAATTATCTTACATAGAATAAAAACTAACTAATGATAATAATTTTTCAATACAAGTTTGTGCTGGATTGGGTTGCTAATAATAATAATAATAAAAGAAAAAAAAAAAAGGATTAGGATGAGTGAGAAAATAGTTATTTTAATAAAAAGTGAAGTCATAATCTTATATGAAAACGCCATGTCACCTGTGATAAATGATCTTTATTTCCATTTAATTCACTATTCTGTAGAAGAAGATCAGCTTCTTTTGCCTGAAAACAACAAACATGTCAAAAAAAATAATAATAACAAAAAATTTGAAAATAAAAAACACCTTTAGCATCCTAAAACGATCTCCTAGAGGAGGAAGACCATCAAGTATACTACGTTGAAGGTAATCAGGTGTTCTTGCTTGTTTAAAGAAAGGATGCTTTAAAAGCTTTTCTGATGAAGGACGTTTTTTTGGATCTTTCACTAAGCATGCAGCAACCATTTCTTTAAAAGACTGCAATTTTTTATAAAAATTAGCATAATAATATTTTATATATTTGGATATCGGATGTTGGAAGTTAAACAAACCTTTGAAAACTTTTTGTCCCTTTCATAATCCAGACCTGGTGGAGCATTTTGTAGAGTCATAAGCAAAACCTAACGAAATTACACAATTTTGGAAGCATTATTTCATAAAAATAAACTTGTAATTCAAAAAAAAAGTTTGTGTCATCAAAATTTACATCAATAAAAGTGGGTTGTATTTGTATTTTGTAATATAGTTTTTTTCATAGGAAATCCCTGATGAAGTCCCAATATTTTTGGTCGGTTTATGGTTTAATCCCAATATTTATTTGAACAAAAAAGTCAAATTTAGGATTGTTTCGTTAATTTGGACGAAATATAAAATACTCAGGACTTTTCTGTTCAAAAAATAAAAGTTGGGATTAAACCGTAAATTTGCCTAAAATATTAGGACTTTATCGGAGATTTCCCTTTTTCATTCCTGTCTAAGGATGAAAATTAATTAACAAAATTGAAGGAATCACATTCCTTCGGGAATGGATTGTTTCATTCCGATGGAAATAGCCATTCCATTCCTTCTCTGATTCCATCATAACAAACACTACCTAATTTTATAACTGAAAAAGTAAAAAAGAGATGTGAATTAATTACTTTCATTGGAGGATACTTTGAAAATGGTGCATGGCCATGAGCAAGTTCAAGTGCTGTTATTCCAAATGACCAAATGTCTGCTCTGTTTATACACAATGTGATTATTTGGAGTTTAGTTTATAAATAAGGGGAAAAAAATATACAAAAAAACACAATCATTTATCTACCAGCATTCAAAAAAACTCTTACATCTTGTTTATATACATAACAACCCTTAAATTTTCAGTTAACCTTTCACATTAACCCCAATG
Source organism: Lactuca saligna (assembly GCF_052625555.1). Lineage (NCBI taxonomy): Eukaryota > Viridiplantae > Streptophyta > Magnoliopsida > Asterales > Asteraceae > Lactuca > Lactuca saligna. Next base: position 129,800,779 of record NC_136419.1, on the reverse strand, counting down.
TCCGTTTTCTTTTAAAAAACGGATATTAGGGTAAATTTGAAAATGTAAGGGTTTTTCTGTATATAAACAAAATATAAGGGTTTTTCTGAATGCTGGTAGATAAATAGTTGTGTTTTTCTGCATTTTGCCCTACAAATAAATAGGTCTAAAAAGCTAAATGATCTGCCAAAAGAAATATAGTAGAATAGTAAATTATATATGAATCACCACTTACTTAAAGTCATACCCATGTAGTTGTTGCATTACCTCCGGTGCCATCCTACACAAGAAATGACAAATATAAAAAAAGTGAAAAGTTGAAGGGGCAAAAGTGAAACATACCAACAAGGAGTTCCCACAAAGGTGTTTCTAACACGTTGCCTATCCCCAGTGTCAAACATGCATGCAGATACTCCAAAGTCAGCTAACTTTATGGAGCCATTAAAATCAACTAATATATTCCCTGCCTGAAGAAATAAAAGTAATCAAATGCATATGACTAATGACTATGAGACTATCATCGAACTTTATAAATTGTTTTAGAATCAAGTGACAATACCTTCACATCTCTATGAATGTGTCCATGTGCATGAAGATAGACTAATGCTTTAAGGACTTCTCGAAGCAATGTAGCAATGACAGGCTCTTCAAAACCTTCTGGAAAAGAAGTTTTCATTATGTGAAGACATGACCCGCCAGCCATATACGGCATAACAACCCAAAGGTTGTGGCCGGTTGTGAAAGAACAATATGCCCGTAATAAATTTGGATGATTGATCAGGCTCATGGTTTGTACCTCACGGCGTATGCCATCCTGTTTTAATTGAATAGATAAATATGTGTTAAAAGATCATCACTAGCCCAACAGAGTCTAGTCCAACAATTGTAAAATCCCAACTATAAAGAAGTTTAAGTAACCCGCTTTTAGTAGAAGCTCGTCTAGAAGCTTCCTAATAAAATGTAGAAGTGTTTGGGAAATCTAGAAATGTGTAATAATATCTAGTCATGTTAGAAGAGCCTAACGGAGGATAAACGTGTTATCAACATTTTCTAGCGGCCTCTATTATAAATACCCTCCACCCTCACCAATGTTTTTGTATCCAAGAAAGCAAAGTGTAGTAGTCTCTAAAAGGGTGTCCTCAAAAAAGTTTTAAAATAGTCTTATAGTGTAAGTCCCTAACCTCTTGGTTTTATAATTTTTTCTTGGGTGGTCTTAATAAAAAGTATTGGTGTTTCCCATAAAAAAGTTGTGTTCAACAATATATACCCATAACTATGGCACCTTTACAATGTTGATGTGGCAAAGGCAATTACAATGGTGCCATTGATGGTAGTTGTATCATTTCACTATTTCAATAACCTTGTATACAACACTCATTAAAAAAATTTACTTGGGTAGGACAAAAAAGACAACGTACCAGGTCATTATTACACTTCTCCAAATCAAGAACCTTGATTGCAACTATCTTGTTCAAAGGAACACAGAGTGCCCTGTACACAGAGGCACTCACTCCTTCACCAACTTCTTCATATACCTTGTAATCCTCAGCATTCACAGGAAACCTCTCCTTTGGTACTTCCATGTTTTTCTCCAAATCATAAACATAAAACTGTTGTTATCATAAGATACCCTAAACACATTTAGGTGCTAGGTCAACTTGATGGTCAACTCATTCCAACATGGTAACATTTTTGTTCCTTTTGGACATACGCTATAACTCCAACTACAAAGCTACTTCAGCATATGCAAATTCAATGTCTTCTACACAAGTCCTTCAAAGCTATTATCAAACAATGATCTAAATAGACTTAACAATCTATGAACTGATAATTGCTTGAATGGGTAAATTGTTGGGATGAGAAATTGTCTAGTGTATAATATGTAGCAATGTAGTGTTCTAAGAAAAACTTGATGAACCCAATCCTGTAATATTAGAAAGAGAAACACCATCAAGATTCAATAAAATAATTAAAAGTTATTTCGGCTACATTATCAAAGAAAAAACTTGTTTCAAAGCAACATTATCATCCTATCACTATCTCAATTCTCAAACATAATCAAAAATCCCAATTTCTCACAATGTACAAATCATTATAAGTGCCAATTTCTTACAAATCCATGACCAAAGAAGTATAATTCATCTATTAAAAACTTATGTAGAACAATCTGCTAATGTGAAATTGTGAACTTCAAAATATTAAAACTCCATATGATAAATCTACAATGTCGAACGGATCAAGTTCCTGAGCACAATTCAAGCTGCATTTCTTTTGTGCATTGTGTGATCATTGACTAATGTCAACATGAGTCAACTAAGACGACGCGATTTCCCAAATTATCGACAAGAACATCAAAATCACTTCGAAAAACATGATCTTTATAGTTCCAGTTTCACAAACGGATTCTGATTACGACTAATTAACTCAAAATACATGAACATTAGTACAACGCACAAACCAAAAGAACGCAGTCTCTCACATAATTCAGTCGTTCAGAGATCAAATTTTGAAAATCAATAAAAAAGAATTTGAATTAAGTAAGCAATCAAAACATAGAACAAGAAGACGTGGGGAATTGATAAGAAGTACGGACCTAGGGTTTTGTAGAAAAAAGAAAAGCTCGAAAATTGGTCGAGGGAGAACTAATTGAAGAAGACGGAAGGAAAATGTAAAAGAAATTTGGAAAGGGAAACGGCGTCGTAAGAGGAACAGATAAGCCTTCGGCTAATCCGCCATAGCTTGCCGATGTGTACAAACTAAATGGAGAATCGTACAGAACAGCTGTCGTATGCGACTTGTTTCGGATCGAAACTTCACCGTCAAAACAAAACAAATAATAGTAGTTGATAGATCATTTTAATTTTTTTTAATATGATGAAATGAAAAAACATGCCACGAAAGAATGGAGTATAGTATTTTTCATGGAATAGGATTCTTTTATGGGGATGATTTTTATTTCATCAAGAAGATGTGTTTTTTTCATTTATTCGAAAATAAGATGATATATATACTATAATTTGTTGGTGATTTTAATGTTATAACATTTTTGTATATAATGTAGTTATTATTAATTTTGAGATATGTTGAGTTTTATTTATCCATCGAGACAAAAAGTGTGGGGTGCATACTCGGAATGATAAATGTGAACTTGAGAATATGAGGATTCGGAGGCAGCGCTCATGGGTACCAAGTTCCAAGGGACAGCGTTTTTGTCGGGGTCTAAGTGCAGAGCGCCTAGCGGTGGTTCCAGTGACCGGTTAGCAGACAGGATTAAGGGGTAGCACCCTGAAACCTAAACGGATTTCTATTACAAAAAAGAGTATAGACATGCGTTTCCCGCCAAAAACAGGTTCTACCATCATTATGATGTAAGAATCAGTTATATCTTAGAACCACCCTTTTAACCATTTGTTTTTGCACCAATTTGTATGTAACAAACTTTTAACCGGCATCTTCCTTGTATAAAGGAAGATGAATGTTCCAGGAAATGGTGAATACTTTTGATACCTGAAATTGATCATATGCTCTCATCTATCTCACCATAAACACAAAACAGCAAGGTAATTTTTTGTGTTCCAGATTTGGAAGTTAGTTGACTTCTAAATTATCATAAGAGTATAGTACCTGAGATACGAATGTTACAACTCTCCCCCATTTGAATAAGATTTCTTCCTCAAAATCTGTTGCCACAAACAACTTGAGGTAATGCTCGCTCATCTCCTCCTCGGGTTCCTAAGTCCATTCGGAACCCTTTTGGCATTTCCATTGTACCTTAACCAAACCTACCACCTTGTTGCACAAGGCCTTCATCTTTCTATCAAGAATGGCAATCGGTCGCTCTATATAATTCAGGAACTCATCGACTTAAATGTCATCCAAGGATACCAATGCGAAATTATCAACTAAGCACTTCAGCAATTGGGAAACATGAAAGGTGTTGTGGATCTCACTAAGCTCCACATAAAGATCCAGCCGATAAGCGACATTGCCCACCCGGGAAATAACCTTGAAAGGATTGATGTATCTGGGGCCCAACTTGCACCGCTTTTGGAACCGGATGACACCCTTCCATGGTGACACCTTTAGAAGTATGAAATCCTCGGCCTGAAATTTGAGATAAAAATGACGTTGGCCAGCATAACTCTTTTGCTACTTTGTGCGGTCTGCAATCTACCACGCACCTGCTGCAACAACTCCGTAGTCTCGAGCACCACCTTAGTGCTCCCCACACTTGCTGAGCAACCTCACCCCATCAAATCAGGGTCTGGTGTTTCCTCCCATAGAGAAACTCAAAGGGAGGCATGCTAATACTGGTTTGATAGTTGTTGTGGTAGGAGAACTCAACTAAAAGAATGTAGGTATCCTAGCTTCCACTAAAATTCAAAACACATGCCATAAGCATATCCTCGAGAGTCTAAATGGTTTGCTCGCTCTGACCATCAGTTTGTCGGTGGTAAGCAGTACTGAAAAGAAATCAAGTACCCAACTCCTTGTGGAACCTCCTCCAGAACGTGGAAGTAAAACAGACATCACGGTCGAAAACAGCATAAACTAGTACCACATAGCACACAAATACCTCCTTAATATAGATCTCGGCTAACTTCTCAGCTGATGAACTTTTCATGAATCGGGATAAAGTGGCCGTTGTTGGTCAATCTTTCAACAATAACCTAGATCGAATCAACTCCATGTGTCGTCCTTGGTAATTTTATGATGAAATCCATAGTTGTATACTCCCATTTCTACATGGGAATGTCCAATGGCTACATCTTGTCGTGGTGTAACACCGTAAATTTCAAGACAAATTTTTCATTTAAAATAATCATTTTACTCTTAGAAACACTTGTTTAAAATCTTATTCATAGTCGATTTACAAAACATAACTCCATTTTCACTTGCATAGAAAACCAAGATCCTCCAAAATATGACTCTTTCTCTGGTGTGTACAATCAAGCCGGTGCCGTCCCGTGATACTGAAAGAAACCTGTAAAACATCAAACAAAACACTGTAAGCACGAAGCTTAGTGAGTTCCCCAAAATACCATATACAACACATATTAGCCACTCTAGGCTATAACTATGTGGGTCCGTGCACCCAAACTCTGTGAACCCTCAGGTTCTAGCTCTGATAGACATGCACCACATAAATCACATAGAAATAATGCAGTACAACACATAATTACATAGCATACAAATACTCTATCACATAACTCTGGTTACCTACTCAAGGTAAAGTATAGTGAGAAGACTCACCTGGCAAGCAGAAAGCAGATATCCCCACACTTGAATCTCGAACTCGCCACCGCCTAACACGTAAGGCAAATACTCTCATGAATATAACTCTCGAGGCTAGAATAAATCCTCTCATAACACCCTCTTACGGGTAAAAGACTATTTTACCTCTCTCTTGGCCCAAAGGCCACATCGCTGTCCAAACCCTAAAACTCAACGGCCAACCCTTGGTCAAAATCAAAGTCCTCAGTCTAGGTCAACCCTTGACTGCCTCTACTCGCCGAGTCAACCCTGTGACTCGTCGAGTTCCCATAATCAGAACTTCCCCATATCGCGACTCAACTCGTCGAGTCACCACGAGACTCGCCGAGTCCCACAACTCTGAGTCCACTCACACCCAACTCACCGAGTCATCCCTTGACTCACCGATTCTCGACTCAACCAGGAAATATTTGGGACTCTTCGTCAAGACTCGTCGAGTCCAAGAACAGACTCGCCGAGTCTACGGCTATCTTCAACCTACTCGTCGAGTTGTTCATACAACTCGCCGAGTTCCAGGCCATCTTCATCCAACTCGTCGAGTCCACCCATGTGACTCGCCGAGTACCGTCGGTCTGAATACATTCCGAAGCATTCCAGGCCATGCAACTGCTCCAAGACATAGATCTAGCCTCCTACCACTCATCCATCACGTAAAGTGGCAACCTTTACGTGAATCCAAAGAGATCTAAGCCGTTTGCACATTGGGGCTAGGGTTTGGGACATGCAAGCTTCACTAAACACTCCAACACAGGGACTTTCATGCTCTCTGATTCTTCTCCCTTCCAGATCTGAGGTAGCAACCTCAGATCTAACCTCTAGACTTCCCATTTCATCCATAGACAATTTCTCACAAACCCCAAAATGAAGAAACAACATAATCAACAGGTCAAAAACGAGATACTACCTCTAAGTGATGCCCCAACTGCAATGCAATTCGAATCCAAGCAAAGCCCCTTGCTCCAAGCCTTCAATCTTCCCAAAATTCCTTCAACCATTACTTCTCCAAGCTCCAATCCACTCAAAAATGGTGCTTCTCCGCGATTTAGGGTTTTCTGAGGCTCAAGGGGTGATAAAGAGGCTGGGAGGAAGACATAATGATCATTATATAAGGCTCAACCCCGAGAATTAGGGTTTTCTCCACTCAGCGCCTACTCGCCGAGTCCAATACACTGACTCGCCGAGTCGGCCACTTAACACGCGACCAAGTCGCGACTCTACTCGCCGAGTCCACACATGGACTCGCCGAGTCGCTCTTTGCCAATTTACTCTTTTAGCCCTTCAACTCTACTCTTGATATTTCGGGATGTTACAATTCTCCCCCACTTAAATTAGGCTTCGCCCTCGAAGCCTACAGTAACTCAACTCCAGAATTACTCCCACAACGTGCCACCTGGCCTTAATCGGACCAGATCTCACAAGGCATACCCATCGAAACTCGAACACACTTTCCCTTTCCTTACGGTGTCCTGACCATTGTCTCGAACCGGGCACCGGATGTACCCTCTGATGACCACACACATCGATCCGAGAATTACCCATGAAGTATCACTGCCCCAAATCTCAACAATCACTCGACCCATAAGGGTTAGAAGACATGAACCATCGGATCCCCGATTCGAACCCCTCTCTATCCAATCCGTGACGACGGAAAGACCCACTCTTAAATCCCAGAGCAACTCCCATGAGTCCTCTTCTTGCAATCACACACCCATGCCGCACCAACCTTCGCACTCTCGGGTTAGGAAAACCCGTCACAATGATGACGTCTCTAACATCCCCAGGAGAAACCACCACTACGCACACAGCCCTCGATCAGAATCAAGTTGGGAGTCCCAGACTCCATCCCTACATCCATCCTGAGACTCTTGGCTCTACACCCGTGGAATCCTTCCGCGTCCTCAGCAGACATCCCATCATGATGTCATTCCATACCACTGTCACAGACACAGTGTTCGACCACCATACTCCAAATCATCCATTCTCACTACAACTTTCACTTCCGCGAATCAACACTTTCCCCAGTAAATGAGGATCCAACACTTCCTCCCATACAACAGCACAAAGGGTGGCATACCAATGCACTAATGATGGCTGTTGAAATAGGATAACTCAACCAAGGATAAATACGTGCCGCAACACTCTCCGAAATCTAATACACATGCCCGAAGCATGTCTTGAGCGTCTGAATCGTTCACTCCCTCTGAGGTGTCCTCCGACATCATCAGGATAAGCTCTAGCTCATCACATATCCCTCTTCGAGACTGAGCACCAGGTCAGCTTTTGACTCCACAGCTGAGCCTCCAAAGGTCACCCAAATCATGATCCAAATATCCCACTAACTTCCTCCCCGTGACCACTATCCCGGCCCCGTGACACACAAGTCACGAAATTCTCTTTTCCTTATGCAAGAAAGTACAATCCAACCGAGGATCGTCTCCACTCTGATCTCTGGTTTCTGCTGCGCATATCCCTTGCCATCTCACCACATTCCTTGACAGAGGCGGGGACCCCAGTCTCGCCCCCGGTCCAACATCCAGGCTCCAAAAACTCAATACTAGGGCTACTCAAGCCCAAAACTCTTCCACATCATACACTGATCGGAGAACATTCCATCATCACACTCTCTTGCCATCTAGTGAGCACTACGACTCCCCGCGGTATCACAACACCCTCTGACTAGTGAGTACTACGGCTCCCCGCAGTATCTCAACACCCTCTGACTAGTGAGTACTACGGCTCTCCGCAATATCACAACACCCTCTAACTAGTGAGTACTACGGCTCTCCACAGTATCACAACACCCTCTGACTAGTGAGTACTACGGCTCCCCGCAGTATCACAACACCCTCTGACTCCACTAGCTCGTGCTCCACAGACTATCATAGGCGGCTACCCATACTCGTCTCGAATATTCATCACAGACTCTGGAGGCAATCGTCATAACAGATGCCCACCCTTGCGAAGATCCACTCTCCCAAGTAATCTCCCTGGATGCCCATACTCGAAGGGCTATCACTAGTTCCATAGATACCTGATATACCACAAGTCGTCTCAACTCAAGATTCACGAATAACTTCGAAATAAAGATATCAATACCCGGATACCTCGGAACACCCCTACCGATCATCACAAGATCCTGCCACAACCACAGGTTTCCTACCCCAAGCACCATATAGATGCAATAATACATTCCCTCTGAACCCCATAACTAGATCTTCATTTTTCCCAAGTTGCAACTTCGGTGTATTCAATTTCCCAACTGCAATACGAAGAAACGCTAACGCTACGAAATACGCTGATAATTCTCCGAAACCCTTTTTCCCGCCACTCAAAACCCAAACAAGGATACGCATACCGACTCGGGAGTTGGCTGCCCAATCATTCTTTATCTACTTGCCCCCACACTGACCAATACCAGATTCCTGACTAATAAACACCTGTCGTGGAGACATTCATCCTTCTCAAACAAGTACTTCCCGCATTAACTCACTCCGACCCCTTTCCTCGATCACCGACATCTCTGGTCTCATGGTTTCTTACCGCATATCTCTATACTCCACTTATAACTGCTCCTGACAAATCTCTGCTTTCTTACATACGGCACCCGGTTCTCCCCCACTTAGGGTTCAAACCGTCACCAAATAGCACACAACTATTCCATAACTATATTCTCCAGCAAAATCGCACCTGCCCCCGGAAAGTGCTACACAACGCCCGATAATCCCCCTTACGGAAATGAATCGACTTCATATACTCTGAACCTCTGATGAACTCCTCAAGAACTTCTCGTCACGTCTGCCTCTAGTCGTTCCAAATATCTTACCAATCTAGTACCAGCAAATCAACTGCTCAATAACATCCCTGGCTCATAGACTGAACCATAAAATCACCGTACCCCTCACCTCAACTCATCAACCAACGCTCCAACACCGGGATAACTCCACGAACAAGGACCCACTCCCATATTCAACACCCCATGGATAGAAAACTCTCTGCACCGCTAAACTCGACTGAACTCCCCAATGATACCACTACCATACACCCGACTATATTCAATTAGGTATAGCATGGCCCTCGACTATCTTAGTCCCAACTGACTATCTGCTCATGATAGATCACTGCCTCGCGGCACACATATTACCTGATACTCTGGGGGGAAATCATCATCAATGACGACCTGCAGGGTTTACCCCTAAACCCAAAACCAAAACATCATGCTTCTCATATTCTCACACTTACATAATTAGTACCTCCCCGATCATAGGAGGTGACATCTCCTTTATCGACTGATCACTCAACTCAGATCGAAATTCTCCCTTCCACTGACTCCTTACTAGAATACTCTGAGGGACTCTCGATCTCCCTCTCAAGGGACGCCTCTTCGAACTTACTCGTGACCGAATAACCGAAGAACCACAAACATCATTCACTACGAACCATGGTGCTCCTTCCACGACATCTCTTCTCAATATGCCCCGATGTATGGTACCCTAACCATGACATCACTCCCCAATTCGCTCCGATGTATGGTACCCGGACCATAACATCACTCCTCAATCTGCTCTGATGTATGGTACCCGAACCATAACATCACTCCTCAATCTGCCCTGATGTATGGTACCCGAACCATAACATCACTCCTCGATCCGCCCTGATGTATGGTACCCGAACCATAACATCACTCCTCGATCCGCTCTGATGTATGGTACGCAAACCATGACATCGCTCCTCAATCTGCTCTGATGTATGGTACCCGAACCATAACATCACTCCTCAATCTGCCCTGATGTATGGTACCCGAACCATAACATCACTCCTCGATCCGCTCTGATGTATGGTACGCAAACCATGACATCGCTCCTCAATCTGCTCTGATGTATGGTACCCGAACCATAACATCACTCCTCAATCTGCCCTGATGTATGGTACCCGAACCATAACATCACTCCTTGATCCGCTCCGATGTATGGTACGCAAACCATAACATCGCTCCTCAATCTGCCCTGATGTATGGTACCCGAACCATAACATCACTCCTCAACCTGCCCTGATGTATGGTACCCGAACCATAACATCACTCCTCGATCCGCTCCGATGTATGGTACTCAAACCATAACATCACTCCTCAATCTGCTCTTTAGAACCTTCAGAATACTCCCTGTATCAAGTATGGGTCCTCTGCTTTCAGTAGTACGGGCCCATACTACCTGCCACATCTACCCATACTTTCCACACAGACCATCCCAGAGCTTCTAAATAGCTGCTCGACCTGCTCCTTCACCAATCCCATCACGCGTGCTCGCTCCCCAGCGAAATTCTCTATTCTACAAGAGCACTCATCTGGATAGGTTTATTCCCTAGGCTCTTCCGTCGTCCTCCCACTTCTTTGCTCTCAGCTGCTGAAGAGCTCCTAATGATGCCAGCCATCTACCTCCTGAATATCGTCATATTCACTTGGTAGCTGACTCCCATCATCGAGAGTTCCACAAAGCACAAAGCAAGCAGCATTCGAGCATCGAAGGATACATAGGACTCCCTCTCTGTGATAACTCCACCTTCTCAGCTCATCCGCGAAAGTACCACCGAACTCTGTAACTCTACCCCTCATGGGTTCTAACTGGATACTCTCACTCATCACATACTTAAAACATAACACATATAACAATGAGTCCTAGGCTAAGGCATCACAAATCAGGCCACTCTAGTCCTAACATATGAAATACCTAGCCTGTCTCTAGCATGCAATAATGTCTCATAAAGTGCATCATACATATCTCATAACACAAAAATAAGGGTATTTTGGGAAATCACCGTTCGGGCTCTGGCTGATTGTACACACTGCTCCTTCTTGCTTTCTCTTTGAACTCTTATTCACTTTTAGAAAATTATTTCTTTAAAAACTTTTCGTACTTCCTCAGTTTGAGTCCAGATTTACCCGAAGGCGCATCCGAATCCCTCAAACCAAGGCTCTGATACCAACTTGTAACACCGTAAATTTCAAGACAAATTTTTCATTTAAAATAATCATTTTACTCTTAGAAACACTTGTTTAAAATCTTATTCATAGTCGATTTACAAAACATAACTCCATTTTCACTTGCATAGAAAACCAAGATCCTCCAAAATATGACTCTTTCTCTGGTGTGTACAATCAAGCCGGTGCCGTCCCGTGATACTGAAAGAAACCTGTAAAACATCAAACAAAACACTGTAAGCACGAAGCTTAGTGAGTTCCCCAAAATACCATATACAACACATATTAGCCACTCTAGGCTATAACTCTGTGGGTCCGTGCACCCAAACTCTGTGAACCCTCAGGTTCTAGCTCTGATAGACATGCACCACATAAATCACATAGAAATAATGCAGTACAACACATAATTTACATAGCATACACATACTCTATCACATAACTCTGGTTACCTACTCAAGGTAAAGTATAGTGAGAAGACTCACCTGGCAAGCAGAAAGCAGATATCCCCACACTTGAATCTCGAACTCGCCACCGCCTAACACGTAAGGCAAATACTCTCATGAATATAACTCTCGAGGCTAGAATAAATCCTCTCATAACACCCTCTTACGGGTAAAAGACTATTTTACCTCTCTCTTGGCCCAAAGGCCACATCGCTGTCCAAACCCTAAAACTCAACGGCCAACCCTTGGTCGAAATCAAAGTCCTCAGTCTAGGTCAACCCTTGACTGACTCTACTCGCCGAGTCAACCCTGTGACTCGTCGAGTTCCCATAATCAGAACTTCCCCATATCGCGACTCAACTCGTCGAGTCACCACGAGACTCGCCGAGTCCCACAACTCTGAGTCCACTCACACCCAACTCACCGAGTCATCCCTTGACTCACCGATTCTCGACTCAACCAGGAAATATTTGGGACTCTTCGTCAAGACTCGTCGAGTCCAAGAACAGACTCGTCGAGTCTACGGCTATCTTCAACCTACTCGCCGAGTTGTTCATACAACTCGCCGAGTTCCAGGCCATCTTCATCCAACTCGTCGAGTCCACCCATGTGACTCGCCGAGTACCGCCGGTCTGAATACATTCCGAAGCATTCCAGGCCATGCAACTGCTCCAAGACATAGATCTAGCCTCCTACCACTCATCCATCACGTAAAGTGGCAACCTTTACGTGAATCCAAAGAGATCTAAGCCGTTTGCACATTGGGGCTAGGGTTTGGGACATGCAAGCTTCACTAAACACTCCAACACAGGGACTTTCATGCTCTCTGATTCTTCTCCCTTCCAGATCTGAGGTAGCAACCTCAGATCTAACCTCTAGACTTCCCATTTCATCCATAGACAATTTCTCACAAACCCCAAAATGAAGAAACAACATAATCAACAGGTCAAAAACGAGATACTACCTCTAAGTGATGCCCCAACTGCAATGCAATTCGAATCCAAGCAAAGCCCCTTGCTCCAAGCCTTCAATCTTCCCAAAATTCCTTCAACCATTACTTCTCCAAGCTCCAATCCACTCAAAAATGGTGCTTCTCCGCGATTTAGGGTTTTCTGGGGCTCAAGGGGTGATAAAGAGGCTGGGAGGAAGACATAATGATCATTATATAAGGCTCAACCCCGAGAATTAGGGTTTTCTCCACTCAGCGCCTACTCGCCGAGTCCAATACACTGACTCGCCGAGTCGGCCACTTAACACGCGACCAAGTCGTGACTCTACTCGCCGAGTCCACACATGGACTCGCCGAGTCGCTCTTTCCTAATTTACTCTTTTAGCCCTTCAACTCTACTCTTGATATTTCGGGATGTTACACGTGGGGTCTCTGATGTTTGGCATTGAAAAGTTTTTTAAACCCTACCAGAAATGGGAACTTACATCCTGCCACATTGAGTCAACAAACCGTAAATATTAGCGCAAAGGTAGAAATCTGACCCATGGTCTTCTCCTTCTCCTGATCCCTTTTATATACGCCTCTTTGATCAAGTCTAACAGTGGTGAAGTGGGGATCATCCTTAAGCATAGGATTTTGATATGAGCACCAGTCGCCTTGTGACTTAAGGCATCAACGACCATGTTGGTCTTCCCTTGATGATGCGGGATCTCACAGTCATAATCTTTCACCACGTTAAGCCACCCGCGTTGTCTCATGATCAGGTTTAGCCAATCTATAAAATATCTCAAACTCTTATGATTTTGTGTAAATGGTACACCAAACCTCGTATAAGTAGTATCACCAAATATTAAGGGAAAAAAATCATTGCTCCAAACTCCAAGCCATAGGTAGGATAATTCATCTCATGAGGCTTCAAATACCTTGAAGCATATGTGATCACATGGACCATCTACATAATCATTTCACCTAGACCCAAAATTGATGCTTCATAGTAAACCACAAAACCATCCGCACCCTCGGGAAGGATCAATATCGGAGCCTCGCATAACTTCTGTCTTAGTGTCTCAAATGTCGCTTGCTGCTCACCCCCATGGAAAAGTAACATTCTTCTTCATCAAACGGGTTAGGGGAACTACAATATTACAGAAATTCTAAATGAATCTCCAATAATACCCTGCTAACCAAGGAAGCTCTGAATCTTAGATGAAGACCTCGTGACCTCCCACTGTATTATGGCCTCGATCTTGGTCAGGTTGACCAAGATACGATTCTGGTTGACGAGGTGGCCTAAAAACTACACCTCGTGAAACCAAAACTCACATTTAGAGAACTTTACACAAAGTCTCTCCCTCCTTAAAGTCTCTAGAACCTCTCGTAAATTCTCTTCATGCTACTCCTTATTTTTTGAATAAACCAATATATCATCAATAAACACAATCACCGATCAATCAACATCAGCCTATAAATCCGATTCACGAGATCCATGAACGTTGCTAGTGCGTTGGTGAGCCTAATGGCATCACCACAAACTCGTAATGTATGTAACGAGTCTTTAAGGCCGTCTTCTGAATAACCTCATCTCTAACCTTCATCTGATGATAACCAGATCTCAAATCAATCTTGGAAAACCACGATGCGCCCTGAAGCTAATCAAATAAATCATCGATTGTCGGGAGTGGGTAATGGTTATGTTGGATTGGTGTTTAAGTCCATAACTATTTTGGTATGTACTTGACCCGATTATGAGCATGATCATTTTGGGTTGCCTTCACTATAGCAATATGTAGGATGAATTAAGGAGAGAAAGGTTTAATTATGATTTATTAATATATTATGAGAATAATATATTAAAAGAAAAATCATATAGTTTAACTAATGTTAGTCAAAAATTAATTATATATATTAAAGATATGAAAGTTAGGACCAGTACCTGACCGACCAGGGTGCTGTTCCTCGGGTGACCACAGTGGTTAGGTATTTACTTCCCGGTCCTTCCACAGATTTCCTTATCTATCGTCTTCCTTCTGCTTCTTCTTCATCTTGATCCGTCCACCCTCTGTCAGGTTTCTCTTTAGCAGCGATAGAGTACCGCCATGGATGCGATCTTCACCACCTCTATACTTCTCCTTTCTTCCTTTTGTGTGTTCCATGCTAAAAGGAATAGATGAAGGGGTTTTCCGTGTTTGGTTTGGGCTTCCACGTTCTCTGGTTCTGTTATAAGGTTCCTTACAACTTCTACTCAAAAGTTTTTGTTTATCAAGGTTCGTATACAACTATACTGTCATTATTTTGTTTTTTTTTTTGTTAGCATTGATTTCTTATAGATGGTTACTAATGAGTCGTGATTTCTTTACTTCACCATATTCTGCAGTAATTGACCGTTCTTTCTTCAGTAATCAACCGGAATCTGTTCAGCATCAGGTTAGCCAGTGTTTGTTGGCAGTCACCACTTTCAAGCTATAAGCTTTTTCTTCCGCCTCCGGTTTTTTTTATCTCGAATCAGGTAAGTAATACTGTCTAATTCTTTCTGATTTTATTAAATTTTATTTGGTATGCCGATTTGAGTTAAAAAGTAGGTCCTTGCACAAAGAAATTGTCTCTTCAGGTGGAGTTTGAAAGATTGCACACCAATTGTTCGATGAAAGTACTCAAATAGCCACCCACCCATATGGATGCCACCACCCGGAAGAGTTGGCGGTGTCGTGCCGTGGTGGTAATATACACATACATACAGTTAGATAACTTGTTTTTGCTTGAAATTAGGTCTAAAATTGGATGCAATTTCCGTTAATTGAAATTACATAAACTGCAAGAATTTGTTCATCTACCGAAGTCTATATGTTTGCGGGATTAGCCACTCTTCATGAAAAGTGTCCATCATTTACTCGATCTGTTACATTGTTAGATGATTTCCTATAATTACAACATAACATTTTATATCTTAATTTGTTGCAAGTCATTATAAGCCACTAATCTTGATTTTTCTTTGAATTGTTCTGTATTTATTATTTCCATTTTCCATTGATCATGTGAATTGCTAAATGTTGCAGCTATTCGGAGTCCAATGTGCTGGTAATGCTCACTTTTGGGTTAATGATGATGGATCTTATCAAGAAGAGGGACAAAAAAACACCAGAGGATATATATGGGGAGAGGTGACACCTTTTTATAAATATGTTTCATGTTTATGTTTTATGTTGTTTTCAAATATTTTTTTAAACATAAAGTTTTATTTCATCCTGGAACAAAGTTGGTTTTTGTTGTTTTATCACTACCAGTTCCATCCAAGACAATTTATCCCACTGGAGAGCAATTGAGCAACACACTTACTCAATCAATCCTAGACTATTTTGACCAAAATGCCCCTCAAAAGCTTCTTTTAATTGGGTGCTGTGGATCTGGTACAAGTACAATTTTCAAATAGGCTAGAATATTATATAAAGAGACCCCTGTAGTTGAGGAACTCTGGAATCATCCAGCCATGAAAGCCACTTACAAGAGGAGAATGGAATTAAAGATGCTCCCCGGTGTTTCCAGTTATTTCTTGGAGCAGGTATGTATAACAAAAACAACAAAATTACAAATTTAATCCTTGTGGTATACCAGAAGTCGTGGGGTATGTCCAGCTGTTTCATTTTATTGCATATCAGGGACTAAACTAGTAATTTACTCAAAAAAGTTAACAATGTAAGAAAACAGATTTAATAATATGTTATTGTGTGTTAATTTTTTAGGCTATTGATATATTAAGAGCAGACTATATACCTTCAGATGTGGACATATGGTACGCTGAACATGTCACTTCTTCAAAATAGTTTTTCTCTTTCAAGCATGACTTTTCATTCCCTCCATTATTTCCTGATGAAACCAATAACACAACTGATCAACATAATTCTCTACTCAGGATCGTTTACTTTTTAAAAAAATTACAATCTTTATTCTTATAACTATGTAAAAACTATAACCTTGTATATTTTAAACTACAATAGGTTTCAACTCATAAGAGTGCAAGGAAGAGGCTATGGTGAAAACTGCAAATGGATAGAAATGTTTGAAGATGTTAGAGTAGTCATAAACTTTTCTATTAAAAAAAGTTACATTTACTCGGGTGGAAAAGATGGAACATGGATCCTAATATACTTTTCTCTTAATAGTTTATTAATAATATAATGGATCTTATTAGTTGCAAATTAATAAAAGTTTTTTCCCATGATTCGTTACGTTTTATTTTTGAATTATAGTTATTATTTTCATCTAATTAAAATAATAATAATAATAATAATAATAAACCTGTTCAATTTTGTTAAACTACTTAATACCTTTTCCTATTATGAGCAGTGGTAAAGTTGGTAAAAGTAGAGAATGACAAGAATTTGTGAATGTTGCATCACTGGAAGGTTGTTTGGATTAAACAATAACTCTGTGGCATTGCAATAAACTCGGCCAGGTGTAATATGCTAAAAAAAAAAGAGTAAAGCATCTGGATATTGTTACTTTAATGATTTTTCTAAAAGCTTGTAACATATCTTCACGCCTATTGGGACCTAATTATATTATAATTTTTTTGATTGATATATGAAATTTGGGAAAAGGAAGGAAAATATGTCACCTTTACTTGATTGTTTAAAACAGTATGTATCAAAAATCAGATTTTTTTTTTTTATTTTATTCATCATAGTTAACGTATTTTTTTTTGTAGCTTATCGTCAAGATTGTTGGACCATATAAGAGAATTTTGGTACGGGTTTGATTAGTGAAGAAAGCTTCAAACAACGGGTACTACTGTTGTTGTTGACTTGCAAGGTAATTTTAGATTGCGATGCATTTCATAGTAAAATACACTTTTTTCATTGAATTGGAATCAAAATTCCAGTATTGTTGTTCTCCAGACATTGTTCTCTCATTCACATTGGATCAAGAACAAAATCAAAGTCGGGTTAGATTGAAATCTAGAAGGGGCCATTCCAGTGTTTTTGGAATTGGTTTCTGGTGATGATTGTATTGTTGGGCCCCCAGATCAGCAGTCTCATATGTTGAAGGTCATACATAACCTGAAGAAAAAAAACATCAACAATCAACAGGAGAAGGAATGGAGGATATGCTTTTGCTTCATGGTTTATTGGGTTACTTTAGTAACATCCGTTGGTTTTGAGTTTTTGACTTTTTCATGAGAACATCTAGCATGTTTACACTTCTTTTTCATAGTTTTTGTATTTTAAACCAACTTTTGTATATATAAGTTCATAAAGCTTGATAATCACATCATTTCATGTATTTAGCAATTTTACACAACATATAAGCAATTATTTATAACAACTTGTATATTATACTTGCTTACTAGTACTTTACTTGTATTCTCCCCTAAACATAAAAAAACACCCGAAAACATGGGGGGTATAAACTCACCTTTAGATGTTTTTCTTGATGAAAGAAAGTTTGGTGATGAACATGTTTAAGTCAAGAACACTTGAAGAACACCTTCAAGAACACTTTGAAGATTTGAAGATTCTATGAATAGTAATACATGAAATATGTGTAAATGGGTTGAAAGATTTGAAGATTCTATGAATAGTATACATGAAATGTATATAAATTGGTTGAAACATGTATATAAGTGTGTAGAATCACTAGTAGATGAAGAAAGGACTTACCAAAACTTCAAGAACACTTGGAAGAACTTAGGGCTTGAAAATTGAAGCTTAACTTGGAGAAGATGTAACGCCTCATTTCTGGTATGTGATTTAAATAAAGTATCTCTATTTCTTAAGGGGAACTCGACGAGTCTGTAGCCCGACTCGTCGAGTAAAGACAGGATGATCATTCAAATTGAGTTGGCTAATCGACGAGTCCATATGTTGGGAATCGGCGAGTCTACTTGTCTGGATGAAACCCTAATTTTAAGGGTTTGCACCCTATTTAAACGCATTAATGCGCCCCAACCTCGCCTCCATCACCCTCAGAGCATCCTTTACCGAACCGTAGCCCCCCTTAGAGAGTGTGTGAGTGATTGTTACTTTGTGAAGGAACTTTGGGAGGAAGTAGAAGAAGGAGAAGGTTGAAGAGTTCAAGGAAGAGGAAGTAGATCCAGAACACACTCATTTGTGGTCATCTTTTCTGGTAATAAAGTCTCCATCATACTCATTGATCTAGTAGATCTTGTTTGTCCCCAAATTGTTACTTTTAAGCCCAAAAACCCCAAATCCTTTGTGATAAAGCCTTATGACCGGGTTATACTACAGATCTGGACCCTCATTGCATTCTAGAAGTGTAAAGTTTCAGTTGTGGTCGTGATTCAGGTCCCTCTTGAGCTTGGAACCCCATTAAGATCCTAGATTTGGCATTTGAGGCCTTTAAAGCCATGCATACACGTAAAGTTTGCAACTTTACGTGATAAACATACCCTAGAAGCTTGGATCTGTGATTTGGAGCCGTTGCATGGCTTAAATCAAGTCTGTAAGGAAAAGGGACTGAATGGACTCGGCGAGTCATATGAAGGTAGCCGTGGACTCGACGAGTTGGATGAGCAACTCGGCGAGTCCGATGAAGATTTCCTTAGACTCGACGAGTTGTTCATACAACTCAGCAAGTCGGATGAGTTTTCCCGATTAAAGTAGAGTTTGAGCGAAATAGCTTCATTCCTTCTTAGTTACACGTAAAGCTAGCAACTTTACGTGTTCAGATGGCCCCAGGAGCTTAGATCTACGAGTTAGATGCTCTGGGAAGGATTAGAATCGATTATATGAAATCTGCATGTTAGGACTCGGCGAGTTGTTCTTCGGACTCGACGAGTCGAGTCGCGAGTCCCCCCATCTTTCTTCGATTTGTGAGTTTAGGGTGAATCAGTGAGTGGGGAAGGGACTCGGTGAGTTAAAGTCAGAGTTAGTAGTGGAGGGACTCGGCAAGTCTGCGGCCTGACTCGGCAAGTTCGGTCAACTGGAAGTTGAATTTGACCAGTGAGTTGACTTTGACCGATATAAGTACCTGATCTAGTGTTTTTGGGATTTGTAGATGGACAGTTCCGTAGCAGCAGTCAGCCAATTTTAGAGTTAGCATCTCAACAGCCAACATTATGAGGTGAGTTTCCTTTCAGTAGGAACGGGTCTACGGCTACAATGTCGATCCGTTTAGTTAGCAATAGTTCCGGATCTCGGTCCAATGCAGTAGTTAGATTGCTTGATGTCTTTGTGATTCAAGCATGTTTTGTGTTATGTGTCCCGGGATTTGGTCCGATGCAGTATGCAGTATGTGACAACCCGAAAATTTCTAGCTTGCACACTTCATTTCTTATTAATAATAGACTCGTTTTGCTATCTTGTAGTACCATTTAGGGTCTATTGGAGCGTTCTAAGCATGTTATAATCAAGGTTGGAGTGTGGAAATGGGTTAACTCAAAGTGTAGGAATCAAAAAGAGGCCAAACACTCCAACACATGGAGTGTGCGGCCACACACATGTGTTTGCGGCCTCACACCCTTCCCAACCGCACACTCCACCTATATATACCACACTTAGTCATTTTTTGAACACTTCCTTCACTTCTTCAAGCATAAAACACGAAATCCTCTCAATTATCATCCATTTTCCTTGAAGATCTTCATATAAGGTACCAAGAACACCAAGAACACCATCTGGCCGCACACATGGCAGCACACATGGCCGCACACATATGCTGGCAGCACACTAGGCCGCACACACACATATAGTGTGTATTTTGGCCATACACCCTCTTGTATAGCCTTATAAACCCTCATACAATCATATATGATTGTAACAATTCATTATAAGTGTTTACTAGTCCCTAAGGTGGTCCCAAAATCATTATTCAGTCGTTCATAACACTAATTATATTCATATATATGCCAATATATGCTAAATAGGATTCGCGTGTGTACTCAAGCCACTACTTGATACTTAGCAACAGATCCAACGTTTTCATCAGAACCACTCACTACAGGTGAGTTCATACCCCTTAATCAATGTTTTAAACTGTTTTTTAAATGTTTTATGGGGGAGGATACAAATAGAATTATGCTAATTATTATATCAATCACATGTGATTAATAAGCAGCATTCAAATGATTGGCTACTCATTAGCTGTTTTACTAAACAGTTTCCTTCAAATGTCTTTCATAAACACTTTATGTGTTTAAAACTCCTTATTTCTCTGTACATTTTACTCTGTATATTACTTTTCAAACTTATTTACAATTGTGATTCAAACAAAAGTTTCCTTATACTAAAGTTGTTTTATCAAACCCATGCCTTCAAAACGTTTTATAAATTGACATCAAGTCGATCTTTTCTTAGATAATAATTATGTTCAAAGGTTTTACAAAACTTATTTTATGCTTTTATATTATAAATTGCATGCCTCTATATGTATAGTTATATAAGAAATGTTTAAAAGACTTAGGATGGCTATCTACCCTATTTCCTTTTTGCACTTGAGATGTGGTCTGGTGGGATATCGGGTACTCGTCCGAAAGTCATTTAAATATTAGTTATATAACATATATACATATATACTCATAAAGGTCCTTCCAGTTCATCCCATGCCCTTGGGTAGCAAGGGTATACATCCATGTCCATACGTACTAGATAGATTACTAGTAAACTATCATATGGGTAGTTTAGGAAGATACTAGAACTATTACTAGAACACAATATCATACTATGAGTCAGTTCATTCATGAGTCGATACTTACTACTATGTGAACATATACAACTATACTAGAGAAGAACATATACAACTATACTAGAGAGAGAACATATACAACTATACTAGAGAGAGAACATATACAACTATACTAGAAAGAGAACATATACAATGATACTAGAACGAGTACATTACTATACTTGCTAGGTAGAGAGCACGTACAATACTAGCTAGAACATTACAGTACATTACCATACTACTACATAGATATGGTCACATGATCATATTTACATGAGTACACTTACAAGAATTACTAGTACATTTTATATGTATAGATTCTGTTATATAACCCTCATTCTTATCTTTACCTTGTGATTCAATCACATAATCAACGAGATAGAATGGATTTAATATCCTAGTACCCAAAGATACATTGTGGGACTGACCATTCCTAAAATCTCTGCTACCTACAGAGGTAAAAGCACATCCACGGATGTCAACGGTTGATACCATTACAGGTATACTTTTAGGGACTGACTATTCCTATACCCAGCTGTTAGCAACAGAGGTAAATGTACATCTTCAGATGTCTTTGGTTAACATTGTTAGTTGTCCTTGTTCCAAAGGGTAATACTAATACAGCTTGGTCTTGGTAGAAGACTACATTCAGAGCAGTTAGGTCTTGGTAGAAGACTACATTGAGATCAGTTAAGTCTTGGTAGAAGACTCCTTTGTTACTAATAGGAATTATAGGGATTTCTAGGGCTTTTCAAACGTTTACAGTTGTTTTACAAACATTTTCATACCTATAGTTCATTTATATTTTCAATACTTACAATTCGTATACATATAAATACTTACATTTCAAATACATACAAGTATTTTCATACAAATTAAGACACTAAAATACTTATGATCTCACCAGCTTTAAAGCTGATACTCTCTTTCAAAATTACTTGTATCCTCAGGTCATCATAGACAGGTACCGATGCAAGGAGAAAGGAAGATGGAGCTTGTTCAAGACTCATCTTTCATTTTGATTTATGCTTTAGTGTTTATCAAAATTTGATAGAACACACTTGTATTAAGATTATATTATTAATGCAATGGATGATGTTGTTGCTTGTTTATTACTTTTCATTGTTGTGATACTATACATGACGTCCTCCGCCCCAGAATGTTTCCGCCGTCAATGGTTTTGGGGTTTGACACAGTATATGTGCTTGTGCTAGTTGATATGTTTATGCTATGCTATGTTATGCTCAGACAGTTTTCAGACTTCGGTTCGATGCAGGGGACAAGGTCCCAGTCAGTTCCGGATTTCGGTCTGATGCAGTTAGTTCTGGACTTCTATCCGATGCAGGGGACAAGGTCCCAGTCAGTTTCGGACTTCGGTCTGATGCAGTTTGTGGACTTCGGTCTGATGCATAGAGCAAGGCCCTGGTTAGTTTCGAACTTCGGTCCGATGCAGTTTTCGAACTTTGGTCTGATGCAGTGGGCAAGGCCCAATATGTGTTTATATGTTATTGTATGGTATATGGTAGTTTGGGGGAGCTCACTAAGCTTCGTGCTTATAGTTTTCAGTTTTGGTTTCAGGTACTCCTGCTAGCAAAGGGTAGAGCTCGGGTTGATGGCATCGCACACACCACAACTTCAGGTTCTTTTATCCTGGGAGTTTGTTTCAGATACTATGATATGTTGATACAGTTTTCTTGTCAGGACACATCTATTATAGGTTTTTGGGATTTGTGACGTACGGTTTCATTATATATATATATATATATATATATATATATATATATATATATAATGTATGATTGTTAGCTTTTAGCACTATTTAAACGAAAAAATTTGGGTCTTGTTTTGGGTCGTTATAAGTTGTTATCAGAGCCTTGGTTTGAGGTATTCAGGCACACTTACGGGTGTGACTGAACTCAAACTAAGGAAATAGTAAAAAGATTTTCAAAAGAAAAATGTTTTCAAAAGGATTTATAAAAATGGGAGACTTAAAAAGAAAAGAGTTTTTGAAAACGAGAAAAGGGTGTAGTGCATGCGATCAGCCGAGCTCAAGTAACTACTCCCAAATTCCCCATACAAGTTTATATTATGAGTATCTATTTCAGTTTCAGTAGAATAGCATGCTAGAATAGGACTAAGGATCTAGGAAGATGCCTTATGTGCCTACTATATGTGTTTGAGTTTTGTAAGAGTTGCATTCTAGTATTGAGTAGACAGCAGTAGGATAGCCTGTTTAGGTTATGTCTGATAGTATGAGCTTAGCATTGTATGCTAGTACAGTTTCTCGTTATGAGGATAGAATTGCTTGAGTAGTTTCCTGTGTCCGAATGTTGCTTGCTTTGTGCTTTGTGGGACTCCAAGTAATGGGAGTTAGCCATTAGGTGAATATGTCACATCGCATGTGATCAGGGTTGAATAATCTCAGAGTGTTGCATTTGGCCCTACTGCGCAGATCTCGTTTGAGTCTAACCGTTGTAGGGACAAGTCTCTTACTAGAAGGATTATCCGAGCCTCGTCATGTGTGATGGTATTCAGGTGATGACTAATTGGCATTACAAGGAGGCCTTTAGTGACCGAGGACTAGTTTTGGTTGAGTCAGAGATTTCCCTAGGGCAAGCCTAGGATGAGAGTAGCAGAGATCAGTAGCGGTAGTAGTGATTTGGTGGAGTCAAGGCAGTTCTTGAGGAAAGTACGAATAAATGTGGAAGGTAGTAGGGACCCATACTACTGGAAGCAGAGGATCTATACTTGAATCAGGGAAGGCCAAGGCGAGACTAGGAAACCTGTAATAATAGCGATCCCTCGAGATATATCAATGTTTCTAACGTGTAATGTGATGTGTTTTCAAAATGGTGGTTTTACGCCCTAGACCAGCAGGCGGCAGTTCAGGTGCCGGGGAGGGATCAGGATCAGGCTCGGGAGCCGAATAGTTGGATGAGCAGACTAGGGAGTTTTTCACTTCAGAGGTTACCCGTATCATACTTGAGCAGACTCCTGTGATCTTTGGTTCGATCAAGGAGGGTATTTTGGAGTTGATGGGTGAGAAGTTGAGCACATTTCATGCTTAGATGGCGACCATTATCGGGTCGTGCACACTCACCTTAAGGGAGTTCTGGGCTTGTGGAGCTCTAGACTACCATGGGGTGTGGGACCCCATTGCGAGTACTAGGTGGTTGGTAGATGTTGCCAGCGCGTTCCGCACCAGCAGATGTCCCGAGGGGGACAAGGTCAGATTAGCATCCTATTTTCTGAAGGACAGGGCACGTTACTGGTGGGAGGAGGTTGGGCATGGTATCGAGGATGACACGACACTTGATGCTATGACTTGGGCTGATTTTACCACCAGGTTCAGAGCTGAGTTTGCACCAGTTATTGAGGTGCAACAGTTAGCCAGGGAGTTTCAGGACCTTACTCAGACTACAAAGACAGTGGCAGAGATTACCTCCAAGTTTAGAGAGAGGGCCTTTCTTGTTCCTCAGATGAGGAAATGAAGATGGCCCGTTATCATGAGATGTTGCGGAGTGATATCTGCCAGTTTGTGAGCCGATCTATCTGTAAGACGTTGGATGATATGATTGCAAGGGAGGGAGAGAGAGAGAGAGAGAGAGAGAGAGAGAGAGAGAGAGAAAGAGAGATTGATCTTGAGATGGAGAAGAAGAGGAAGTCGGAGATGGATTCGGGTACAGGGAGTTCGGGCAAGAAGCCCAAGGTTTCAGATCATAGGTCCAGAGGTCAGCAGATCCACAGTCGGTGTGGAAAATGTGGGAGATTGCACGATAGGGTGTGTAAGGCAGGGAGTTCCGGCTGCTACAAGTGCGGTCGGACGGGGCATATGAGTAGAGATTGTACAGCTTCTACCACTGCCACCGCAACATCAGATCTGATTTGCTTCCATTGCAATCAGAGGGGACATAAAAAGTCCCAGTGCTCGAGCTTAGCTGCAGCGGGGAAGGTGTCGACACCTGCCCTGCTACATTGAGGATTACGGACGGTCGTCAGGGCTGGGCCGAGGCGCCAGTGGTGAAGAGTAGAGCTTTTCAGATGACAGCAGAGGAGGCACAAGCGACTCCTGACGTGGTGACGGGTATGTATTTTCCTTTTATCTCTGCATTTATTATTGATTGTTTCTAATGTTATATGTTTTTGTGTTAGAGAGCAAAGTTATCAATGATTGACTTTGTAAATGTTTGACTTTTGTAAAACCCACTTGCATGTGGTGCATTAGCCTTTTGACTAATGAGTATTTTAGAGTGAGAGAGAGAGACATATAAACACCTCTATATAAGGTGGGTTTGTCCACTTGTAGAGGTGTGCTTGAGAGATGTAGTCATAGTGATTAGTGAATGAGATATTTATGAAGCTCTAGACTAGATCCCTTTTTGTACTTATTTACTATGATCGAATATATCTTTTAGCACCCAAATCACTATGTTCAATTGTGCAAACTTAAATTCCGCATGTCAAACCATGTTCTTTGTCACTACGATTGGTATCAGGGCGGGTCTTCAAGACCAAGGTGATTGTTGAAGAACGATTCTCGGTTTGGCAAATTTTTGTCGCAATTTGAACAATTTTGGTGAGTCTCTCTCTATGATCTCTCTTAATTTCATTGAATTCGTGCGTTGCGTTCTTGATTCATGATCATTTGACTCATTGGATCAAATTTTTCTTAAAAAACCCGTTTGTTATGATCCAATAAAATTTTTCGTTGATCAAGCCCGATTCATTCTAAAACCTGTTTGTTTGATTCAATTCTCAATTTACAATTGTTTAATTCGATTCAAAATTATTCATTTTAATCAAATACTATCCAAATGTGAATTGAATTTGTCATCGTCGGCTCAAAATTCAAATTGTTTAAGATGTTCCTAATCAAATTCTTGTTAGCCCAAATTGTATGACAAAATCTAACCAGGTACTGTTCTTCAATGGCCCAATGTTTTGATCTATTAAAATCAATCAGTTATCAATTTTGTTAACCCAAATCAAGGATCTAATACTGTTCATCGAACCATTTTATTTATCCCACAAGTTGTTAAATACATTTAATACGTATTGGTGATTGTTCAACATTTGTCATCGTCATATGCAATACCGAGTTGTACAATCGTTCCAAGATTATTTCAGTTCTTTCATCAATTGTTTGTTAATTTCGTATTCTTAAGATCCAATTTCATTTTCTCGTTTGTTGTTGATTGATAACCTGAAAATGAGATTTGATTTCATATGATTGGCATATGATGAAATCGATTTTGGTCAAGCTAAAATTTGAGAAATCGAAAAATTGATTATTTGATTTTGATAAAATTGGTCAAGAACACGATGAAGAACAGTTGAAGAATGTTACGATTTATGTTAAAAATGGGTGTTTGATCCGAAAATAGATTAAAGATCGATAGATTTGGTGTTCGTTGGGGTCAACCAAAAAGTCAAACTCAAAACTTTCGGTGGTCAAGGACGTTTTCTGTGTTCTTGTGTTTGATAGTTGGAATCGATAATTCAGAGTTGAATGGAGCTTTGAATGTTGAAGTGAATTCGAAGGATTTGGGAAACTCAATTTTGATGTTTGGTATTTGTTTGGATGGAAACAGATAGAATGATGATCGATGATTTGATTTGGCTGCTAGGGCTTCGTTAACTGATCGATTTGGGTTAAGATTCGAAGATTTGGGATTTGATGTTGCTTTTGAGTTGATGTTGAACAAACCAAATTATGTTTGTGAACAAATGATCGACTGTGTTGGAATTGGGTGAATAAGATTCGAAGGGAACAGATGGGTTTAAGGAAATCGATTTTGGGGTCCCTGTAATATACGAAAAACGAAGAACTAAGAGAATGATTATTTGGAGTCGGTGGTTTAAACGAAGATTTTGATGCTTTGTTAAATCGACGACAATTTTTGTTAGATGATTTGGGAAGAACTTTGTTCAATTTTGATTTGGGTTTGCTTTCGAAGGGTTCCTGGTTTGTGATTTTTATACGAAGAATTGTGTTTGGCATTTGAACAAAGGGGTGTTTTTTATTAAAGGGGCATTTTTTATTTTTGTACGAAGAGTATATGGATGAATGTACGAAGGGTATATGTTGAATATTAGAAGGGGGTATATTGCAAAATCGTACGAATGAAGTTACTGTTCAATATTAAATATTCGTATGCTTCGTATAATTTACTCTTCGAATGAATTGAAAGAAAGCACCAAGTTTCGAATTTGGTCCCTGAACCTTTGAATTTTTGTCACTTCGCAAATTAACTCAAGTTTCGAATATTTGATATTTTTCACCTAAATTCGAAAATTTTTGGAAGCTTGGAATATTTTGGGAATCTTCGTATGATTTGTGCACAAGGGTAAAATTTTTGAAAATGGTCCTTGAAACTTCAAATTTTTGGCAGTTTGCACCCAAATTTGAAAAAGGATTATTTTTTGCTGAAAATTTAACATTGTGCATTTCAGGCCCCTGCAGTTTGTGTAAATTGATGCTTTTTACCCAGATTTGACAAAGGGGGAGAGTTTTGCATATTTTGCTATTTTGGGCGCAACGGGTCACTGCAGAATTTTGAAATTGACAATTTCTACCCATTTTTGAGAAATTTTGTCAAAGGCGACCGCGAACGAAGCTAAAAATTTAATATTTTTTGGATTTTTCCGGATTGAAGCACAAAGTTTATGCCACATGTTAAGGGGGGAGTTTTGACACGAAAAATTCTAAATAGAGCACATTCTTTTTCCTTGAAGTTTTATAATCAAAATTTGATTATAAAAAGGGGGAGAAGTTTTATACGGAAATTCGAACTTGAATTTTTGATATTACGCGGATTTGAAGACCGAAGTGATCTTGAAGTTTTGAAGCCACGAGATGATGCAATTGGAAGTTCGGAAGTGATGTATTCGAAATGG
Organism: Lactuca saligna; assembly: GCF_052625555.1. NCBI lineage: Eukaryota > Viridiplantae > Streptophyta > Magnoliopsida > Asterales > Asteraceae > Lactuca > Lactuca saligna. The sequence continues at coordinate 129,772,587 of NC_136419.1, read as the reverse complement.
GTTTGGATTTATTGAAGATTTTTGGGGTGTGTTTTTATGAGCAATATTTGGGTGATTATTTGGAGTTTGGAATACCCTTGATCATTCATTGTTGCTCGGTTTGTATGGTCTCACATCCTAGAGCCCAAATTGAAGAGTCATAGAAGAATTGAAGATTGTAGTTCGTTTCGACATGTGTCACCTTTGAGGCTCGAACCGTGTAGTGCTTAATTTTGGAAGATTTGAAGTGGGTCATTCATTCCTAACTTTGAGGGGAAGAATGTTAGAGTGCAAAGTTATCCATGATTGACTTTGTAAATGTTTGACTTTTGTAAAACCCACTTTCATGTGGTGCATTAGCCTTTTGACTAATGAGTATTTTAGAGTGAGAGAGAGAGACATGTAAACACCTCTATATAAGGTGGGTTTGTCCACTTGTAGAGGTGTGCTTGAGAGATGTAGTCATAGTGATTAGTAAGTGAGATATTTATGAAGCTGTAGACTATATCCCTTTTTGTACTCATTTACTATGGTCGAATATATCTTTTAGCACCCAAATCACCATGTTCAATTATGCAAACTTAAATTCCGCATTTCAAACCATGTTCTTTGTCACTACATTGTGTATAGGGTTGTTCTTAGTGAACGACATTTTAGCTATAGTGTTATTTGATTTGGGGGCTACCTGATCGTTTGTCTCTCCTGCACTTAGAAAGAGGTTTAGCAGAGATCCAGGGGAGCTGGATTGTCCACTCGAGGTGGAGATAGCCGATGATAGGACCGTCAGGGTCGCGAGGGTGCATAAGGAATTCTCGCTACAGTTATTCGATGAGTAGTTTTCGATAGACCTGGTCCTTATTCCTTTGCGAGGGAACAACCCGAAGTTTTCCATCGTCGAAAACTTGTTCTCCCCGTGGGATTTCGCCGTTAGTCGATCCGTTTCGTTCTCGCTTTGGGTTAATTAATTAAATTTATACGTTTATTATAATTTAATGAGTGTTCAAATCCCTTGGAACTCATAAAATTAATCCAAAGGTATTCATTTTAAAAAGTTAGAAACATTCCCGCCGGGTGACGAAAACTTAATCGGGTGCGACCAAAAGCCCCGTTTAATGCCGGTATCGGGTAGAATTCCACCATGTCCAAGTTTTGGGAACTATATAAACGTGTTAAACCTTTCATTTGAAGCTTTTTCCTTCTCTCTCTACTCTCTCTCTAACCTCTCTCCTAAATATTCAAGTTTAAGGGTCCAAAACTCAATTTTAAGGTCTCAAATCCTTAAGGTAACCTCCTAACCTCATTGTATAGCTTATTTGACTTCCAAATTCGAGATTTAAACATGAAATGGGACACAACATATGAGTTTACGGCCCAGGAAGGTTCCTAGGCCGTAAACACCAAATTTGAAGGGTTTTGAGCCCTTAAACCCCTCCTTGACAACTTTGGGACCTAGATATGGCTAAATGACTTCAAGATATGGACTCTAAACATTTAAAACATGGATTTTGTGAGGTTTGAAGGAGTTTACGGCCAAGGCATGTGCTTGGGCCATAAACTCATATAACTAGGGTTTTCTTGACCTTAAACCCTTCCAAATCACAAACAAAGCTTAGATATGAATTAAAGAATATTGGTTTTAGCATTTGGACACCTTAAACATAATTTTTGGGGGGGTTTGTGTGAGTTTACGGCCAAGGCATATGCTTGGGCCGTAAACTCCTTATAAATGGGTATAAATTCAATTCTAAGGTGTTAGAAAGCCATCCAACACCACCAAAAGCCTTGGAATAAATCAAAGGACTAACCAAAAATAGTTTTAGGGCTTTAAACACATCAAAACCCCACATTTGAGAGTTTACAGCCATAGAACATGTATCATGGCCATAAACTCATAAAAGGGTGTCAATTGGTGCCCCAAACTCATTTCTAGGCTTGTGGGAATTTTTAGAATCACATGTGATTAATTTTAAGACCTTAAAAACACTTAATCAAAGGGATATGAGAGTTTACGGCCAAAGATCCCATGCCTAGGCCGTAAACTCCCATAAGTGTTGCAAATGGTGTTTTTAATTCAATCCAATCCTTAAGTAAAATTATTCCAAGCATTTCCAAGTGTCCATATCCATTTGTGACCCAAATTTGCACCATAAACCACCCCACCATGAGTTTACGGCCGTAAACTCATGGGGAATGGGTGTTTTGGACCAAAAACTCTTGTATAAGTTTATTCATGGGGAGTAAACTCAAGTCCCAAGTCCCTCGCTTCAATTCCCGTCCTTAAACGCCACCCGGGTCCCTCCAAACACTTGTATCGGGGTGTTTTCGCGACTAGAAACAATTGTCCTTATCAAATAACCAGTATAAATCCTAATTAGATACAAATGTGTATCTTTACATCATAATTAGGAACCTCATGTGTTTGTAATCCCCGGACCAACACTTAGCATCCGAATTCGCCACATTTCTCGTCCGGTGAGTTCATACCCCTACCCTTTTTCAACTGTTTTCACTGTTTTCAGGGGGGGAATACAAGCAAAAGTACAAGGAAATCTTGTACTCAAACTTATTGTTTTTAGTTTAATCATTTTCATTCTGTATGTTCTAATATCAATAACTGTGTTTATCAAATAGTTCGAATTACGAATTTAGCTTTCAAACTAATCATAGATTTCTCGATAAAATGTTCTAATCTAAACTATGTTTCATAATCTACGAGTAACTTCTACTAATTTTCAATAATAACTAATTACGAATACGAAAACGAATACGAAGCTATAATTAGGAATAGAACGAATACGAAACTATAATCAGGAACAGAACGAATAACGGAACTACAACTAGAAACAGAACGTATAACACATCTATAACTAGGAACAGAATGGATAATGAAACTATAATTAGGAACATAACGAATATGAATATGACTGCGAATACGAATACGACTGCGAATACAAATACGACTGCGAATACGAATACGACTGCGAATACGAATACGAATACGAATAGTAATAGGAGTAGGAATAGGGAAACGAATACAGTAACGAATACGAATACGACTTCGAATAGTAATAGGAGTAGGAATAGGGAAACGAATACGACTGCGAATACGAATACGACTGCGAATACGAATACGAATATGAATAGTAATAATAGTAGGAATAGGGAAACGAATACAGTAACGAATACGAATACGAACACAAATAAGTACAAGAATATGTTTAAGAATAAGAACACGAATATGAAGATGTGTATCTAAGTACATTCCAAGATATTAACATTAGGATATTAAGAATACCTAGTTAATACAATAGGTACGAAAGGAAATAAATTAGTATACCGAAGTTCAATAACTAACAGTTACTTTTAGGAAAGTACGGGACTTTCCTGGGGAAAACAAAACATTACCTAATCACGTTTACATCTTTTACATCTTTAACATCGTTCACATTAGAAACCAACATGCAGGAAAGCATGGGGCTTTCTTGGGTAACACTTATATAATTAGAAAGAGTAACAAACCGAATAACATTACATCTTTCACAATTAGTAATATACAATTAGGAAAGTATGGGACTTTCCTGGGATCATAGTTAAACAATCAGAACTGTATAACCTAACAATCCATCAATCTTCTCTTTTAAGAAAATATGGGATTTTCTTGGATAACAACTTTTCGGTAAACTAAAGGAAACTCATACATTTTCACAAAACAAACATCTTATGAACTCACCAGCTTTATGTTGATTTTCAAACTTCTTGTATTCTCAGGTCAACATTAGACAGGTACCTAGCGAATCTTTTGGAGAAGACGGAGAGTACAGAAGACTCGTCTCTACTTTTGTTCATATATACTATGTATTACGAATGTACAACTTTACTTTTGAACAAATTTAAACTTTGATATGTAATGTAATGGTTGTTTACTTTGCTTACTATGTACATTGGATTTGATACTCAACTTGGAGTCAACCCCGGAGACGTTTCCGCCTTTGGATTTCGGGGTGTGACAGATTGGTATCAAAGCCCTTGTTTATAGTGAATAGAGTATACCAAACCTTACATGGTGAAAACTATAAACACTAAAGGGCCTAAATGCTCTGAACTAAAAGTATACCTCAAATATAAGTAATTTTCAAAAGTATACAAGTATACCCGACAGTCGAAAATCCGTAACTACAAGTAGAACAAAACATAAGTAAATGGGTGTTGTACACTGCGGTTAAACCTGGGCAGCTATGTAGTCGTGTCTAGTATCAATATAGCCTGGCCAACTATATTCATTCGAGACACGGCCAACATGTGCTTGGGAGTGACTGTGGTATGCAGCATGCCTAAAACTTACCCAATACCCAAACAATGAGCCGTCGCTGCATCGAATCATGAAATACTATGGGAGTATTTCTCGAGCCAAATCTGTTATAGAATTCCTCATCCTAGCGTTGCCCCTTAATCATTCTTTTAGCGATAATTTATCTGTTTGATAACTCCTTCCTGTTTTATCGCTTAATAGAATTCTATGTATACCATAAAGAGATATCCTTTGTATCATATCTCTTGATTCAATTCAGAGGACTTATCATCCTCTCTTCCTGATCTTATTAGATCAAGATGCCTCCAAGAAAGAGACCCAACTCGCAGAATAACAACAATTCAGAACAACTACCACTATGGGGAGAGATGCTTGACCTGCAGGAAGGTATGTGGAGAGATGCCTGACATGCAGGAAGGTATTTGGAGTTGGGGGAAGTGGTGTTCGCATGGTATGTGGAGAGATGCCTGACCTGCAGGAAGGTCAAGGTAGAGCACTAGAGACCCCACGGCAAGATGCAGTCATTAGACATTCCCGTATGGAAATAGGAGGACATTACCATGGATTTTATCACTAAGCTTCCCAGGACCGCTCCGGGAGTGGATTTGATTTGGGTCATAGTGGATTGGCTGACTAAGAGCTCGCATTTTATACCGATCCATGAGAGCATATCGGCTGAGAAGCTAGCCGACATCTATGTGCGCAAGGTAGTGGCACAGCACGAAGTGACTGTTTCGGTGGTGTCAGACCGAGACGTCCATTTTACTTCCATAATTTGCAAGTGGTTCTATGATAAGATGGGGACTCGTCTTCATTTTAGCACCGCTTTCCACCCCCAGACGGACGGGTAGAGCGAGAGGAAGATTCAGACTCTCGAGGACATGCTCCGGGCATATGTTCTAGACTTTGGTGGTAGTTGGGATACGTATCTTCCATTAGCTGATTTTTCGTATAACAATAGTTACCGTGCTAGAATTGACCGTCCTCCTTTCGAGATGCTCTACAGAAGGAAATGTAGGACCCTGATTTGTTGGGTTGAGGTCGGTCAGCGAGTCATCTGGAGCACCGAGGAGGTGCTCAAGACCACAGAGTTGATCGAGAAGGTTTATAGCATACTGCAGACTGCGTAGAGTAGTCAGAAGAGTTACGCCGATAGGTGGCATTCGGAGTTGGAGTTTTAGGTGGGCGATATGGTCCTCCTGAAGGTATCACCCTGGAAGGGTGTTATCAGATTTCGGAAGAGGGGCAAGTTGGGTCCCATGTTCATTGGTCCTTTTAGGGTTTTGGCTTGGGTGGGTCGGGTTGCTTATCAGTTGGATCTTCTGGAAGAGCTTAGACAGATCCACAACACTTTCCATGTTTCTCAGTTGAGAAAGTGTTTGGTGGACGAGTCAGCAGTTGTACCCTTGGAGGATATTCAGGTTGATAGCAACCTGAATTATATCGAGAAACTAATGGCGATCTTAGATTGAAATATGAAGGCCTTGAGGAACAAGGTGGTTAAGTTAATGAAGGTGCAGTGGCAGCACCGAAAGGTTTCAGAGTGGACGTGGGAGTCCGAGGGGGATATGAGGGAGCATTATCCAGAATTATTTTCAGATACAGTAGCAACAGACTTCCAGGACGAAGTCTAAGATAAGTGAGGGAGAGTTGTAACGCCTCTTTCTGGTATGTGATTTAAATAAAGTATTTCCATTTCTTAAGGGGTACTCGACGAGTCTGTAGCCTGCTCGTCGAGTAGAGACAGGATGATTACGCAAATTGAGTTGGCTACTCGACGAGTCCATACGCTGCGACTCGGCGAGTACGCCTGTCTGGATGAAGCCCTAATTTTAAGGGTTTGCACCCTATTTAAACACATTAATGCACCCCAACCTCGCCTCCATCACCCTCAGAGTATCCTTTACCGAACCCTAGCCCCCCCTTAGAGAGTGTGTGAGTGATTGTTACTTTGTGAAGGAACTTTTGGAGCAAGTAGAAGAAGGAGAAGGTTGAAGAGTTCAAGGAATAGGAAGTAGATATAGAACACACTCATTTGTGGTCATCTTTTCTGGTAATAAAGTCTCCATCATACTTATTGATCTAGTAGATCTTGTTTGTCCCCAAATTGTTACTTTTAAGCCCAAAAACCCCCAAATCCTTTGTGATAAAGCCTTATGATCGGGTTATAATTCAGATCTGGACCCTCATTGCATTCTAGAAGTGTAAAGTTTCAGTTGTGGTCGTGATTGAGGTCCCTCTTGAGCTTGGAACCTCATTAAGATCCTAGATTTGGCATTTTAGGCATTTAAAGCCATGCATGCATGTAAAGTTTGCAACTTTACCTGATAAGCATGCCCTAGAAGCTTGGATATGTGATTTGAAGCCATTGCATGGCTCAAATCAAGTCTGTATGGAAAAAGGACTGAATGGACTCGACGAGTCGCAAGGTTGTCTCGACGAGACATATGAAGGTAGCCGTGGGCTCGACGAGTTGGATGAGCAACTCGGCGAGTCGGATGAGTTTTCCCGATTAAAGTAGAGTTTGAGTGAAATAGCTTCATTCCTTCTTAGTTACACGTAAAGCTAGCAACTTTACGTGTTCAGATGGTCCCAGGAGCTTAGATCTACGAGTTAGATGCTCTGGAAAGGATTAGAATCGATTGTATGAAATCTGCACGTTAGGACTCGGTGAGTTGTTCTTCGGACTCGACGAGTCGAGTCGCGAGTCCCCCCATCTTTATTCGATTTGTGAGTTCAGGGTGAATCAGTGAGTGGGGAAGGGACTCGGTGAGTTAAAGTCAGAGTTAGTAGTGGAGGGACTCGGCGAGTCTGCGGCCTGACTCGACAAGTCCGGTCAACTGGAAGTTGAATTTGACTAGTGAGTTGACTTTGACCAGGGGTAAAACATTCATTTTACGCTGAGGGCATTTATAAGTACCTGATCTAGTGTTTTTGGGATTTATAGCCGGACAGTTCCGGAGCAGCAGTCAGCCAGTTTTAGAGTAAGCATCTCAGCAGCCAACATTACGAGGTGAATTTCCTTCCAGTAGGAGCGGGTCTACGGCCACAATGCCGACCCGTTTAGTTAGCAGTAGTTCCGGATCTTGGTCCAATGCAGTAGTTAGATTGCTTGATGTCTTTGTGATTCAAGCATGTTTTGTGTTATGTGTCCCAGACTTCGGTCCGATGCAGTATGCAGTATATGTGCTTGTGCTGATTGATATGTTTATGCTATGCTATGTTATGCTCAGACAGTTTTCGGACTTCGGTCCGATGCAGGGGACAAGGTCCCAGTCAGTTCTAGATTTCGGTCCGATGTAGTTAGTTCCGCACTTCGATCCGATGCAGGGGACACGGTCCCAGTCTGTTCCGGACTTCGGTCTGATGCAGTTTCCGGACTTCGGTCCGATGCAGAGGGCAAGGCCCTGGTTAGTTCCGGACTTCGGTCCGATGCAGTTTTCGGACTTCGGTCTGATGTAGTGTGCAAGGCCCAATATGTGTTTATATGTTATTGTATGGTATGTGGTAGTTTGGGGGAGCTCACTAAGCTTCGTGCTTACAGTTTTCAGTTTTGGTTTCAAGTACTCCCTCTAGCAATTGGAAGAGCTCAGGTTGATGGCATCGCACATACCACATCTTCTGTTTCTTTTATCCTAGGAGTTTGTTTCAGATACTATGATATGTTGATACAGTTTTCTTGTCAGGACACATCTATTATAAGTTTTTGGGATTTGTGACGTACGGTTTCATTATATATATTATGGATGATTGTTAGCTTTTAACACTATTTAAACAAAAAAATTTGGATCGTATTTTGGATCGTTACAGAAGAAGAGTGAAACAAAATGGAAATGGTGGTGGTTGAGGAGTCCTCGACCGCAACTAATAAGGAGGGAGGGAGGGTGGGCATGGATAGGGGGTAAGGGTGGGGTGGTGAAAGGGGACATGGATGAGACTTAAAAATGGTGATACTTAGGCTTAGTAGTTGGCTTATTAAGAAGAGGGCACTTCCTAATTACTACCCATTTTTATAAAAACATAAAAGTCAACCTTTTATAAATCCTAGTATTTTTTATAAAATGTTGGGAGTTTTTATAAAGAAAGTAGGGTTTAAAAGATGTATAAAGTATTTAATTTGAATTATTAAAATTCAAATTATTATAACAAACATTGTTATCAAATCACAATACGTTACCTTAATAGTTAGGTTAATTTCCAAGTTTGTTTCGTTAAGTTTTGGTGTTTAGACGGACCTAAATTTTGTCGCATTTGGTGATTAATTCAGGGAAAACTGCAATAAACTCCCTATGTATTGCTCGTATAATCGATTTAGCCCCTATATTTTTTTTGCAATTAAGTCCTAAATACCTGTAAACGTAATCAAAACGGGAAATTTAATGGGTTAGCCGGTATCCCACCGGTACTATACGCATGTGGCACCTTACGTGTACAAGTGACTTTTATCCTTCCATTTCTACTGCATTTGACGTTTGGTTGATCGATTGAGAGAAAAAGTTAGGGTTTTTACAGAGTGATACACGAAGGAAGTAGGGTTTTACTGAGAGAAACGAAGGTAAAACCCAATGGCTGTCGAATCAGAGGTTCACCATGAGTCATCTGAAGAATACGACTCTGAAGAATATGAAGATGATGAAGAGGTGCTCGATACTGAGCACATAGATGTGGAAATGGAAGAAGTTGATTTCAAGACACAAGGTAAAGAGAGATGCAAGGATGCTTTCCTTAACTTCGGTTATGATTATGAAGATAATGAAGTTGATCAAGACAATGACTTAGTTGATGAAGATGAAGAAGGGTTTGGTTCAGAAGAGGAAATCGATGACACTGCAGGGGCTAATGATCTTGATTTGGGAGATGCGGTTGGTGCAGGCTTCCCCATTCACGAACCATCAGTTAAGTGGAATAAGATGAAGCCCCTTCTTGGTGAAAGGTATGAATCACCACACCAGTTGCAAAAATGTCTCACTAATTATGCTATTAAGTCAGGGTATAACATTAAATTTGTGAAGTGTGACACTGTGAGATTAACTGCCAAATGTGGTTCTAAGATGAAGTCTCAACCCTGCTCATTCAGAGTTCATGCTTCCTCGATGACTCAAGACAGGTCTTTTCAGATTAAAACCTTAGTGGATGGGCACAAATGTGTTAGAAATTTCAATATTTCAAATTTACTGAGTCCCAGATGGCTATCAAGACACTTTTTGAAGGAGTTGATAATGAAACCTAACTTGAAGTGTAAGGAGATGCAATCAATAATTAGGACCAAATTTCATTGTGGTGTGTCTTGGTCTAAGGCTTATAGAACAAGGTGTAGAGCAATGACCATTATAGATGGTAAACTCACAGAACATTATGCTAGGGTGTGGGACAATTATCATGAGTTACTAAGGTCAAATCTTGGTAGCACTGTCCAAGTTGGTGTCACTGTAAATCCAGATCAAACAACATACTTTCACAGGATGTATTTGTGTTTTAAAGCAATCAAGGAAGGTTGGAAAATAGGGTGTCGTAGGGTAATTGATCTAGATGGATCTTTCTTGAAAGGGACATGAAAAGGAGAATTACTCACAGCAATAGGGAGGGATGCAAACAACCAAGTTTATCCAATTGCTTGGGCAATTGTTGACATTGAAAACAAAGCTAATTGGAAATGGTTTCTGGAACTGCTCACAGAGGATCTTAATCTGCTAAATGGAGGAGGGTTTACTATGATTTCTGATCAACATAAGGTTTGTAATTTCTTAGCATATTTATGATTTTTCCTTAACATCATCTTATATGTTTATGTATTCATTAAATTGTAGGGATTGCTTGAAGCAACCAAGGAAGTCCTACCAAATGTGGAGCATAGACAGTGTGCAAGACACATATATGCTAACTTTAGGAAGACCTATTATGGAGTGGAGTTCAAGAATATGTTCTGGGCAGCTTCCTTATCAACTGTAGAGAGTGAATTTCTGAGGAAAATGGATGATATAAAAGAGGTTAATCCAAATGCTTATGAACATTTGATTGCAAGACATCCTCACACATGGTGCAAGGCATTTTTTAGGACTGATGTAGCATGTGAGGCAGTTGAAAATGGCATAGCAGAGTGCTTCAACGCCATCATATTGGATGCTAGAAAAAAACCCCTTCTAGCAATGTTTGAAGAAATTAGGTTGTACATGATGGATAGGTTCTACCATATGTTACAAAAGGCAGAAAAGTGGGAATCAGTGGTTTGTCCAGCTGCTATCAAGAAAATGAACAAGTTTGGAGAGGATTTGAGGTTTGTCTTAGAATTTTTATTGTTCCTTGTTATCATTCTTCTAATTTCATTGTTATGATTTCATTTAGTAATGCTATTGTAGGAATTGGAATGTGAATCCAAGTGGACCATCTATTTTTGAAGCCAGGAATGGATTAGAAGGGTACGTGGTTAACTTACAAAGCAGAGTGTGCAGCTGTAAGCTTTGGGATATCTCAGGAATTCCATGTGTACATGCATAGTGTGCAATACTATTCACTGGACAAGATCCTGTTCATTTCATAAGTGAGTGGTTTAATGTGGACAGGTTCAAGGCCATATATGCAAACAATATACTGCCTGTGAATGGTAGAAATTTATGGCCTAGAACATCATACATAAAGCCTCTACCCCATTTGGCTAGAAGAATGCCAGGGAGACCAACTCTGAAAAGAAAGAGGCATGTCACTGCATCTCAAGATAAATACTCCCAAAACAAGATGAAGGTTACTGGAATAGGAAGGACAGTCTAATGCAAAAATTGTCTTCAAAGGGGTCATAACAAGGCATCCTGTAAGAATCCCAAGGTCACACCAGAACCCAAACCCAAGAAAAAAATGGGTAGACCAAGATTGGATCCTGATATCAGTCATTGGACTAGAGGTGGTGTAAGAGGTGGTGTTAGAGGTAGTAGAGGTGGTGCAATGGGTAGTAGAGGTGGCAGAGGGGGTAATAGAGGTGGTGCAGTGGGTAACATAGGTGGTGTAGTGGCTAACAGAGGTGGTAGGGGTAGTAAGAGAGGTGGTAGGGGTAGTAAAAGAGGTGGTAGGGGCAGTAAGACATCTGTTAGAGTTGAAGGTGGTGGAGGTGCTGAAGTTGAAGGTGATACAGTTGAAAATGAGGATGAAACTATTCCTGAAAAATATTTAGTCCATTTATGGAAGTCAATGCAAGATTTGAAATAATCAGGTTATCCTGATGTACGACTTATGAATAATTTTATGAACTTCTACTATTTCATCAGGGTTGCCCTGTGAAAGTCTTATATAAGCCCTAATTCCATTGTTGAGCTTAACAATCGGAGGAAAACTAACTGAAATCGCTAAGGGGACAAACAAAGAAAAGAGAGAATAAGAGGACTTAAACCCCCCAAATAGCTCAGTCTCCAATGCAGGGGCTATTTAGCACCTTATTACTCCAAAATTATCAAATATAGTAGAAATCTACATGTCAGTAAACCTACAAACTTGTTGAAATCTTCTCTTATTGACGAATGATTGGTGATTCTCATCTTAAATTAACGCTTTAAGAGATAGGTTGAGCGAGAAGGGGTTTGGAATTGACTTTGTAAAAGAAGAGAAATTAAATGAAAAGAAAACAGACTACTAATTGGAGAGATATTCTAAAACTGCGAGAATAGAGGGTTGAAATGGTATTAAAACTACGAGATTAAAGGCTAATAATTTGTTGATTACCTAATAGTTTTATTTCTTTTTTAAAAAATCAACAATCTAAGAAAACCACAAGTGGAAATTGTTGATGTGTCATTTTTAGAGAGCATGTAACAAAAATGTAGGTTGAGGGTTCAAATCCTACAGTGGACATAGGTGGAATAATTTAGGAGTAGTTTAATAGTATACTAGGTGTGAGACTTGTGTATTATACGAGTTTTTAAATTTTTTTTAAGTGTATATATATATATATATATATATATATATATATATATATATATATATATATATATATATATATATATATATATATATATATATATATATATATATATATATATATATATATATATATATATACTGTTAAGCATTACATGTTTTTTAGTAATAGTTTCATATAAATACAAGAATCTATAATGAATAAATTAACTATTTTGATATATAAACAAAAAGCGTATTTAAAATAGGTAAAAGATTTAAACTTTGAGCAAGTTATAACAGAAAAACCGATTATCGAACCAATACAACAATGATTTCAACATCAAAATTGGGTGAAAAAGTAAATTAAGGGTAAAACTGTCAAGACACTAATTACAGTTAATATTTGATTTCAAAT